>NC_133405.1:94366413-94984954 GCF_047511655.1 Castor canadensis
CCCACAAATAGAGAAGCAACTATCCATGGGAAGAATGGGAAGAATGGCTTGCAGCTGAATACTCCAATACCCAGCCTCTGAAGTCTCCATGCGGCTCCACTCCTCTGCGCTCAGAGGTAAGTCCTACTTCTCAGCAGACATCGGAACTCAGAGCTCTATGCTACCCTACACCCTGAAATGCCAGGGAAATCTATGCCTCTGAATAATAATAATAAGCAGGCCCCAGAACTCCCACTGCCTGCTGGGTTGGTTTTCTTATGCTTGCAGCACTACTCTACTGGGGTCTTGGAAGCCCACACCTCGTAAGCAGGCCCCAGAACTCTCACTGACTGCAGACTTGGCTCTCCTGTGTCTGCAGTCCTACTCTACTGGGCCCCTGGAAGCCTACTCCCAGCAAGCAGGCCCTGCTTGCCCACAGGCTTGGTTCTCCTGTGCTTGCAGCACTACTCTACCGGACTCCTGGAAGCCCACACCTGGAAAGCAGGCCCCAGCACTCCCACTGACCACAGGCTTTGTTCTCCCATGCCTGCAGCAGCAATTGTGGCTCCTGGAAGCCCTTGCTCCAGCACAAGTAGACCCCAGGACCTCCACTGCCTTGGGGGCACCAGAAGATTCAAGTCCACTGGCTTTGGTACACCATGGGCACCCTCAACTTGCTACTCAGTGTGAGAAACCTGCTGCCGCATGTGCAAGTGAACCCAAGCCTCCACACTTTGCTATTCTGCTGGTGCCAGGAGGCTTCCTTCCCCACAGAACGTGGAGGCCCAGCACTCACCAACAAGCCCTCCTGGAGGAGAGCCCCCACTGCCCTATCAAAGAGCCAGAACCCAGATCCTCCACTGGGTGCAATCTGCCACTCTGTAGGAGCCAGAAGACCTGCTTCCCTAAGGTGCAAAAGACCTAGTGCTCCCCACCATCCCTGACCACAGGAGAGCCCCCACTTCTCTGTTAAAGAGCAAGAATGCCAGATTCCTCACTTAGGGGAGGAAAGCTGTAAATTGCTACTCTGTGGGCATCACCAGAAACCCTGTTTCCCCAAAGTGCACAGAGGTCCAGCATTCCCACCACACCTGTCTGCAAGAGAGACTCATCTCCCCTGTCCAAGATCTGGAATCCCAGTTCCTTCATGAAGAGGTATTCTGTTTCTCTGTGGGTACCAAGAGGCCTGCCTCCCACAGTGCAGTGAGACCCAGCATTCCCCACCATGCCTGACCACAGGAAAGTGCCTGCTTCTCTGTTAAAGAGTTAACCAGACTCAGAAGGCCAAAATTTCCATGTTCTCCCTCATATGTGGATTACAGAACTAAAACAAAGGCAGTAATATTATGGACATGGGTCACACACTAAAGGAAGAATGTGTACAGGAGGAATGGGGAAATGGAAGGAAACCTAAAAATTATATGTGGTTGATATGTTCACTGTATAGGAGTGAATATAATGATCTTAAACTGGCAGAAGCCACTCTGGAAAGGGGACTAAGAAATAGTGAAGAGGCATGGTAGAGATGAACCGATGTGGGCTGTAGTATACATGTGCATGGAAGCAATGCTGGGAATCTCTCTGTATAGCTATCTTTATCTAAACTAGCAAAAATGTTATGTCTCTCTTATTATTTCTTATGTTTTCTCTTTAACAAAATCAGAGAACAAGAGGACAGAACAGGTTCTGCCTGGAAGGGAGGAAGGAGGTAGTAGGGAGGGGGAAGTGGGCTAAACAATGTATAAACATGTAAGTAAATGTAAAAATTATAAAGTAAAAAAAGAAACAAGATTCAATCATATGTTGCTTAAAAGGGACTCATCTCACTGAAAAAAATGAACACTGGCTTAGAGTCAAAAGGTGCAAAAAGGTTTGCCAAGCAAATGAACCTCATAACAGGCAGGAGTAGCTATACTCATATCTGACAAAATAGACTTCAGACTAAAATCAGCAAGAAGAGACAATGAAGGGCTGTTCATATTAATTAAGGGAACAATTCATCAAGAGGAAATATCAATTTCACCAAACACAGGAGGGAGCAACCATCCAAATTTTAAAAACTCTAATAGACCTAAGAGCACAGATTGATCCTAACACAGTGAGGGAGATCCAAATGCCCTGCTATCACCAATAGGTAGGTCATTTTGGCAAAAGATCAAAAAAGAAACTTCATAATTACTCCACACATTAGACAAAATAGACACAGTAGATATCTACAGAGTATTTCACCCAACAACCAGGCAATACACATTCTTTTCTGTGACGCCTGGAACTTTCTCCAAAGTAGATCATATTTTGGGACACAAAGCAAATCTCAACAGATTCAAGAAAATTGAAATAACCCCCTGCATCATAGCAGATCACAATAGAATAAAACTAGACCAGAACAACAAAAGAAACCACAGAAAATATTCAAACACATGGAGAGTGACCAACACACTGCTGAGAGACCAGTGAGTGACTGAAGAAATAAGGGAAGAAATCAAACAGTTCCTAGAATCCAATGAAAATGAAAATACAACCTACCAGAATCTGTGGGACACAGCAAAGGCTGTGCTAAGGGGAAAGTTTATAGCTATAAGTATCTACATTAGAAAAAAAAAACAGAGACTTTCAAATAAACAACCTAATGATGCACCTTAAGCTCCTAGGAAAACAAGAACAAACCAAACCCAAAACCAGCAGACAGAGAGAAATAATAAAGATCATGGCTGAGATCAATAAGATCAAGACCAAAAAACTATACGAAGAATCAATGAAACAAAAAGTTGGTTCTTTGAAAAGATTAACAAGATTGACCCTTAGCCAACATGACAAAAGAAGGGAAAAGATGCAAATTAATAAAATCAGAGATAAAAAAGGGAAAAAAAAGCACAAATACTAATGAAATCCAGAGGATAATTAGAGAGTACTTTGAAAACTTATATTCAAGTAAACTGGAAAATCCTAATGAAAAAGATAAATTCCTAGATGAATATAACCAACCAAAAATTGAACCCAGAATATATTAAACACCTAAATATTCCTATTACATGCAATGGCTTTGAAGCAATAATAAAGAGTCTCCCTACAAATAAAAGCCCAGGACCTGATGGATTCACAGCCAAATGTTACCAAGCCTTTAAAGAAGAACTAACACCAATACTCCTCAAACTTTTCCAGGAAATAGAAAGAAAAGGAACACTACCAAACTTATTCGGTGAAGCCAGTATTATACTCACTTCTAAACCCAAACAGAATTCAACAACATGTCAAAAGATCATACACCATTGCCAACTCAGTTTCATTCCAGGGATGTAAGGATGGTTCAATATATGTAAATTCATAAACATAATACAGCATATACTCAGAAACAAGGACAAACCCACATGATCCACTGAATAGATGTAGCAAAAGCCTTTGACAAAATTCCATACACTTTCACTATAAAAGCTCTGAGAAACTAGGAATAGAAAGAATGTTCCTCAACATAATAAAGGCTATATACAACAAGCCTAGAGCCAATAGCACACTAAATAGAAAACAACTGAAACTGTTCCCATTAAAGTCAGAAATGAGACAGGGCTGTCTGCTTTCTTCACTCCTATTCAATATAGTTTTGGAATTCCTAGCCAGAGCAATAAGACATGAGCAAGAAATAAAAGGAATTCAAAGAGGGAAGGAAGAAGTCAAGCTATCCCTATTTGCAGATGACATGATCCTATAGATAGGAGACCAAAAAACCTATTAGAAATCATAAACTCTTCTAGCAAAGAAAATTAACATACAGAAATCAGTAGCTTTTCTATATAGCAACAATGAACAGACTGAGATAGAAATCAGTACAACAACCCCATTTACAATAGCCTTAAAAACAATAAAGTACCTTGAAATAAATTTATTGAAAGAAACCAAAGACAATTTTAATGAAAACTATAAACCACTAAAAAGAGAATTCGAAGAAGACATCAGAAGATGGAAAGACTTCTGTACTCATGGATCAATAGAATAAACATTGTGAAAATGGCCATGCTAACAAAAGCAGTCTACATGTTCAATGCAATCCCTATCAAAATTCCAATGACATTCTGCACAGAAATAGAAAAATCAATCTTGAAATACATATGAAAACACAAAAGACCCTGAATAGCCAAAGCAATTTTCAGCAAAAAGTCCAATGCTGGAGGCATCACAATACCTGACTTCAAACTATACTACAGAGCCATAACAAGTAAAAAAAAAAAAAAAAAAAGCATGGTATGGCACAAAAGCAGATGGGAAGACCAATGGATCAGAATAGCAAACCTAGACATAAACCTATGCATCTACAGCCAATTGACCTTTAACAAAGGAGCCCAAAACGCATGATGGAGAAAAGACAGCCTCTTCAACAAAGCTGCCAGGAAAACTGGATATCCACATGAGGAAGACTAAAACTAGATCCCTGTCTTTCACCCTGTACCGAAATCAACTCAAAGTTGATCACAGACCTTAATATAAGGCCTGGAACTTTGAAACAACTCCAGGTAGCAGTATAAGTACACTGGAACCAATAGGTATACAGAACGACTTCCTAACCAGAACTCAAAAAAGCTCAGTGTCTAAGAGAAAGAATGAACAAATGGGACTGCATCAAACTAAAGAGCTTCTGCACAGGAAAGGGAACAGTCACCAGACTCAAGAGACAGCCCACAGAATGGGAGAAAATCTTTGCCAGATACTCATTTGATAAGGGATAATATCCATAATCTACAGGTAACACAAAACACTCAACCCCCAAAGAATCAACACCCCAATGAAGAAATGGGCACATGAATTAAGCAGGGAATTCTCAAAGGAAGAGTTATAAATGCCCAGTAAATATACAAAGAAGTGTTTGACTTCCCTGGCTATAAAGGAGATGCAAATCAAACCAACACTTGGATTTCATCTCACCTCAGTTGGAATGGCCATAATTAAGGACAATAACAACAAATCCTGGCAAGGATGTGGCAAAACAGGAACATTTATACACTGTTGGTGGGAATGAAAATTAGTACAACCACTATGGAAATCAGTATAGAGATTCCTCAAAAAGCTAAAAGATAGAACTGCCTTATGATCCACTGATACTGCTCCTGGGCATCTATCTAAAGGAATCCAAGACAGGATACAACAAAGACACCTGTACACTGATGTTCATTACAGCTCTGTTCACAATAGACAAGCTTGGAAACAACCTAGATGCCCTACAACTGATGAATGGATCAAGAAATTGTGGTATATATATATACACAATCGAGTATTAGTCATAAGGAAAAATGACACGTGGTTTGAGGGTAAATGGATGCAATTGGAGGACATCATGTTAAATGAAGTAAGCCACACTCAGAAAGACAAAAGAGGGGGAGATTCCAAGATGGCAGCTAGAGGGAGGAAACAGAAAGCATGCTTCCTAAAGTAAAACTTTGGAGAGACACTGGAGATATACCTTGCAGGAAAAACCACCAAGAAGAGGCAAAACTCTGACAACATCACACCCCCAGTAGGCACATAGCATCCCCACTCCATGGTAAACAGAGAAACCAGGAGGGCTTCCACGCTGCCAGATGCCAGCTCCTACCGGCTCTAGAGAAGCAGACCACCAGGTGAGCTAAGCAGCACACGGTACTCCCATGAACAACCCTGGGCCAGATCAGCATAGCCCCCTGGACAGACTGACCCCCACCCAGGGAAAACAGAGAAAAAAACTGAATAAACAACAACAACAAAAAGACATGTAGCAAAGAGGGCGGGGCACCCTGAGCACTGAAGGGGGGGGAAGGGCAATCCCTCATGGAACTGTAAATAAACAAGCCCGCTGGAGAAAGCAGGAGTGGTGGCCCCCACCCAGCAACCCTGGAGCAGGAAAGCTTGGAACAGTGTCATAAGGAGGGTTCCACTGGAGAGCAGGGAAGGGGCACTTCCCACGTGATCTGTAAATAAACAAGCCAGTCAGAGAAGACAGGTGTAGCACCACCTCCCCCAGTGTGCTTGTAGAAGGGAAGGCTTGTAACAGTGGCTGTTGCACCCAGGAGAACTCTAAGTAAACAAAGCCTGCGGGGCTAGGTGAGTGTTAAGCTCACTCCTGAGATCTGCATAAATAAAGCCTCCAGCAACAGCAGGATGACAGCAGTGGGCAGGTGAGCCACAGCCTCAGATAGCCATGCACAGAACTGTCTCCAGACTCTTTTTTTTTCTTTTTTTCTCTTTGATGAGAGAATCACAGAACTAGAATTGGAAGCTGAAGGATTCAACTTCCACTTGAACTTGGAATTTTTGTTTTGTTTTTTTGTTTGTTTTCTCTTTGTTTGTTTTGGTTTTTGGTTTTTTTCCCCCTTTGATGAGACAATGACCGAAGCATTTCTGAGACACTATCTGCAGGATTGGAGGCTGAGGGACTAATACCAATATTATTAAGACTGAAACTTTATTGCATCTGAACTTGGGAATTTTTTTTAATCCTCTCTCTGTCCCGCTAATGCCAACTTAGCTTACAGTTGATTAGTACACTATCTCACCCTGTTTATTTCTTTGGTACTGGTTTTTGTGTTATTGTTTGTTTGTTTATTTTTCAATTGTTTCTTTGTTTGTTTTTCCTTTTTCTTTATCTTCTTTACTTTCCCTCTCCTCTCACCCTTCTATTCTAGATATAACCATTGTTATTATTACAAGCTAGACAATACTGATTACACACAGTACAGGGACAGTAATAATAGCTTGGGCAATGACAGGAAGACGGAAAAAAGAGGGAAACCAGTTTCCTCCCCGTAATAAGTTACTACAGGAACCAGAGGGAAATAAAGAAAACAGATGCTCAGATCCAGACCCAACAAAACAAAGATAAACTATGCAAAAGAACCCAATGAAGCCCACAAGAACAACCTCAAAGAAGAAATCCTGCAAGTAATCAATAAGAATTTTATAGAGATGATACTGGATATGGTCAACCAAAATGTACAGGAGACACTCAAGAAATTCCAAGACAACAAAAATAGAGAATTTAAGAAGGTACAAGAACAAATAAAAGAAACAATAGAAGCACCTTATAAACACCAAAGTGAAACAAAGAACAAGACAAATAAAGAGATAAATGAACTCAAGACAAAAATAAACAATATTAAAGAGAAAGTGCCTCAGGATATGGAAAACCTCAGAAAAAAGAACGAAACAGAAATGCAAAGCAAAATGGAAGGCCAAACCAGCAGAATAGAACAAGCAGAAGACAGAATCTCAGAACTCGAAGATGAAATGGTAATTAAAGGAAAAACAGAAGAACTATTAGTTAAACAACTCAAGACCTGTGAAAAGAAAATGCAAGAACTTACTGACTCCATTTAAAGAACAAAATTGAGAATCATGGGCATTGAAGAAGGAGAAGGGTGCAAGCAAAGGGAATGCGTAACATATTCAACAAAATAATAACAGAAAATTTCCCAAATCTAGAGAAAACTATGCCCATACAGGTGCAAGAGGCCTCCAGACCACCAAACAGCATGACCAAAATAGAACTACCCCACAACATATCATCATTAAAACAACAAGTTCAGAAACTAAGGAAAGAATATTGAAGGCTGTAAGAGAGAAAAAACAAGTAACATACAAAGGTAAACCCATCAAAATCAGAGCAGACTTCTCAACAGAAATATTAAAAACAAGAAGAGCTTGGGGTGAGGTCTTCCGGGCACTGAAAGAAAATAACTTCAACCCTCAGATACTCTACCCAGCAAAACTATCATTCAAAATAGATGGAGCAATAAAAGTCTTCCATGATAAGCAGAAACTGAAACAATATATGACCACAAAGCCACCACTACAAAAGATTCTTCAAGGGATTCTGCACACAGAAAGCGAAACCCAACATAACCATGAAAGGGCAGGCAGTACCAAACTACAGGAAAAGAAAAAGCAAGAAAGTAGAGAATAAACTTGATTTATGTACACACAATCAAACCTTCAAACAACTAAGACAACTAAATGACAGGAATCACCACATACCTATCAGTACTAACACTTAATGTTAATGGACTTAATTCCCCCATCAAAAGGCAGCGTTTGATGAACTGGATTAAAAAGGAAGATCCAACAATTTGTTGCTTACAGGAGACCCATCTCACCGACAGAAATAAGTATAGGCTTAGGACGAAAGGCTGGAAGATTTACGAAGCCAATGGTCCCTGAAAATAGGCAGGAGTAGCAATACTTATCTCTGACAAAGTAGACTTCAAACTACATTGATCAAACGAGATAAAGAAGGACATTCTGTACTAATAAAAGGGGAAATAGACCAAAAGGAAATAATAATTATCAACCTATATACACCCAATGTCAAAGCACTAAATTTCATCAAACATACGCTGAAGGACCTAAAACCATATATTAACTCCAACACAGTGATTGTGGGAGACTTTAACATCCTACTATCATCAATAGATCGGTCATGCAGACAAAAAATCAATAAAGAAATCCTAGGTCTAAAATATACAATAGATCAAATGGACCTACTTGATGTTTGCAGAATATTTCATCCAACTTCTACACAATATACACTCTTCTCAGCAGCCCATGGAACCTTCACCAAAACAGATCATATCCTAGGGCACAAAGCTAGCCTCAGCAAATATGAGAAAATAGAAATTATACCGTGCATTCTATCTGATTCACAATGCAATAAAACTAGAACTCAACAACAAAAATAAAGACAAAAAATATGCAAACAGCTTGAAGCTGAATAACTCATTGCTTAATGAACAATGGATCATTGATGAAATAAAAGAGGAAATTAAAAAGTTCCTGGAGGTCAATGAAAATGAAAACACAACCTACCAGAACCTATGGGACACAGCAAAGACAGTCCTGAGAGGAAAGTTTATAGCCACGAGAGCATATATTTAAAAGACTGAAAGATTTCAAATCAGTAACCTAATGATACATCTCAAACTCCTAGTAAAACAAGAACAAGCAAATCCCAAAACAAGTAGAAGGAAACAAATCATAAAAATAACAGCTGAAATCAATGAAATAGAAACCAAAAAAAAAAAAAATGCAGAGAATTAATGAAACAAAAAGTTGGTTCCTTGAAAAAATAAACAAGATTGATAGACTCCTGGCAAACCTGACCAAAATGAGGAGAGAAAAAACCCAAATTAGTAGAATCAGGAATGCAAAAGGGGAGATAACAAAAAACACCATGGAAATCCAGGAAATCATCAGAGACTACTTCAAGAACCTATAGTCAAATAAATTCAAAAATCTTAAAGAAATGGACAGATTTCCAGATACTTATGATCATCCAAAACTGAACCAAGAGGACATGAATCACCTGGATAGATCTATAACACAAAATGAAATTGAAACAGCAATCAAGAGTCTCCCTAAAAAGAAAAGTCCAGGACCTGATGGATTCTTTGCTCAATTCTATCAAACCTTTAAAGAAGAACTAAAACCAGCCCTCCTTAAACTCTTCCATGACATTGAAAGGGAAGGAAAACTGCCTAACACATTTTATGAAGCCAGTTTTACACTTACCCTGAAATCAGGCAATGACACCTCCAAAAAGGAGAACTATGGGCCAATTTCCTTAATGAACATTGATGCAAAAATCCTCGATAAAATAATGGCAAACCGAATTCAACAACACATGAAAAAGATCATTCACCACGACCAAGTAGGCTTCATCCCAGGAATGCACGGGTGGTTTGACATACAAAAATCAATAAACGTAATAAACCACATCAACAGAAACAAAGACAAAAACCACTTGATCATCTCAATAGATGCATAAAAAGACTTCAACAAGATCCAACACCAGTTCATGATAAAAGCTCTAAGAAAACTAGGAATAGAAGGAAAGTACCTCAACATTATAAAAGCTATATATGACATACCTACAGCCAGCATTATACTTAATAGAAAAAACTGAAACCATTCCCTCTAAAATCAGTAACTAGACAAGGATGCCCACTATCTCCACTCCTATTCAATATAGTACTGGAATTCCTAGCCAGAGCAATTAGGCAAGAAGAAGGAATAAAAGGAATACAAATAGGTAAAGAAACTGTCACAATATCCCTATTTGCAGACAATATGATCCTATACCTTAAAGACCCAAAAAATTCTAAACAAAAGCTCCTAAACACTATCAATAGCTATAGCAAGGTAGCAGGATATAAAATCAACATAGAAAAATCATTAGCATTTCTATACACTAATAATAAACAATCTGAGAAAGAATATATGAAAACAATGCCATTTACAATAGCCTCAAAAAAAAATCAAATATCTAGGTGTAAACTTAACAAAGGATGTGAATGACCTCTACAAGGAAAACTATAAACTTCTGAAGAAAGATTGAGGAAGACTATAGAAAGTGGAGAGATCTCCCATGCTCATGGATTGGCAGAATCAACATAGTAAAAATGTCTATACTCCCCAAAGTCATCTATATGTTTAATGCCATTCCCATCAAAATTCCAATGACATTCATTAAAGAGATTGAAAAATCTACCATTAAATTTATGTGGAAACACAAGAGGCCACGAATAGCCAAGGCAATACTCAGTCAAAAGAACAACGCTGGAGGTATCACGATATCTGATTTCAAACTATATTACAAAGCAATGACAATAAAAACAGCATGGTACTGGCACTAAAACAGACATGAAGACCAGTGGAACAGAATAGAGGACCCAGATATGAAGCCACACAACTATAACCAACTTATCTTTTACAAAGGTGCTAAAAATAAATGATGGAGGAAAGACAGCCTCTTCAACAAAAACTGCTGGAAAAACTGGTTAGCAGTCTGCAAAATGAAACTAGATCCATGTATATCACCCTTTACCAAGATTAACTCAAAATGGATCAAGGATCTTAATATCAGACCCCAAACTCTTAAGTTGATACAAGAGTAGGAAATACTCTGGAGTTAGTAGGTATAGGTAAGAACTTTCTCAATGAAACCCCAGCAGCACAGCAACTAAGAGATAGCATAGATAAATGGGACCTCATAAAACTAAAGCTTCTGTTCATCCAAAGAAATGGTCTCTAAACTGAAGAGAACACCCACAGAGTGGGAGAAAATATTTGCCAACTATACATCAGACAAAGGACTGATAACCAGAATATACAGGGAACTTAAAAAACTAAATTCTCCCAAAACTATTGAACCAATACAGAAATGGGCACGTGAACTAAACAGAACTTTCTCAAAAGAAGAAATTCAAATGGCCAGAAAACACATGAAAAAATGCTCACCATCTCTAGCAATAAAGGAAATGCAAATTAAAACCACACTAAGATTCCACCTCACCCCTGTTAGAATAGCCATCATCAGCAACACCACCAACAACAGGTGTTGGCGAGGATGCGGGGAAAAAGGAACCCTCTTACACTGTTGGTGGGAATGTAGACTAGTACAACCACTCTGGAAAAAAATTTGGAGGCTACTTCAAAAGCTGGACATCGATCTACCATTTGATCCAGCAATACCACTCTTGGGGATATACCCAAAAGACTGTTACTCCAGAGGCACCTGCACATCCATGTTTATTGCGGCACTATTCACAATAGCCAAGTTATGGAAACAGCCAAGATGCCCCAGCACTGACGAATGGATTAAAAAAATGTGGTGTCTATACACAATGGAATTTTATGCAGCCATGAAGAAGAACGAAATGTTATCATTTGCTGGTAAATGGATGGAATTGGAGAACATCATTCTGAGTGAGGTTAGCCTGGCCCAAAAGACCAAAAATCGTATGTTCTCCTTCATATGTGGACATTAGATCAAGGGCAAACACAACAAGGGGATTGGACTATGAGCACATGATAAAAGCAAGAGCACACAAGGGAGGGGTGAGGATAGGTAAGACACCTAAAAAACTAGCTAGCATTTGTTGCCCTTAACGCAGAGAAACTAAAGCAGATACCTTAAAGCAACTGAGGCCAATAGGAAAAGGGGAACAGGTACTAGAGAAAAGGTTAGATCAAAAAGAATTAACCTAGAAGGTAACACCCACGCACAGGAAATCAATGTGAGTCAATGCCCTGTATAGCTATCCTTATCTCAACCAGCAAAAACCCTTGTTCCTTCCTATTACTGCTTATACTCTCTCTACAACAAAATTAAAGATAAGGGCAAAATAGTTTCTGCCGGGTATCGAGGGGGTTGGGGGGAGAGGGAGGGGGCGGTGTGGGTTGTAAGGGAGGGCGTGGGGGCAGGGGAGTGAAATGACGCAAGCATTGTATGCACATATGAATAATAAAAAAAAATAATAAAAATAAATAAATAAATAAAAGAAAAAAAATTAGACATAAGGGCAAAATAGTTTCTGTCTGGAAGTGAGCCAGTAGGGGGGGTGAGGGAGGGGTTGGGGTGGTTAAGAGAGGGGGCATGGGGAAGAGGGGAGGAATGACCCAAACGTTGTCTGCACATATGAATAATAAAAAAAAGACAAAAGCCACGTTTTCTCTCATATGTGGAAGATAGATCCAAAAGATATAAACATACACACAAAACAAGCATGATCATACACAAACTCATGTGTTGAACATGTTTGTAAATGTGGATCTTTTCTATTGAACTTGGGGAAAAAGAGAAAGGAAAAGAGAATGATAGACCATCAGTAATATCATAAAACATAAGATATGAAGGTAGAAGATATAAGGATGTGTATTTAAAGCTGTTGAAAAATGAGGCATGGGGGTAAAAGGGCAAGGGAGAGTAATGGAAGGGGTTGAATGGACCAAAGTATAGTATACTCTCAGGGGCCACTCACTGAGACACCTTTGAACATCAACTTAAAAATTAATAACAGAAAACAGCACTGTAAAATAGGTATAGTGTGTGGTTGGTGTTAGTGGGAGTGGGGAGGGTGAATGAAGGAGATTAAGGTGACATTGTATGGTAGATGTACTTCATATACCTATATGGAACAGAACTAAGAAACCTCTTGCAATTGCTGTAAGTGGTGCATGGAGGGAGTTTACGGGTAGAGACATTGGGGGCATTGTAAATAATGTACATTGTAAGTCTTATTGGAATTGTTACTATGAACCCACCTCTATAATGAATATATACTAATAAAAATGTATATAAAAAACAAATTGAAGCTCTGGAAATGAAAAGCTCCTGAAAGTCAAATACAAAAGTTGAATTGAAAACCTCACCAGCAGACTAAATCAAGTGGAAGACAGAATTTCAGTGCTTGAAAACAAAGCAAATAGAATAGAAAAATCATATGAATATAGAGAAAAAAGAATGAAGAACTATGAATGGATTATGGAGGAACTCCATATTCCCATTTAAAGTCCAAACTTAAAATCCTGGGCATTGAAGAGTGAGAAGAGGTGCAAGGTAAAGCCATAGGAAACGTATTCAACAAAATAGCAGAAAGCTTCCCAAATCTTAAGAAAGAGATGTCCATCCGGGTACAAGAGGCCTCTAGAACTCCAAACAGACATGACCAAAATCGAACCTCTCTATGGTATATTACAGTTAAAAGATTTAGTGAAGAGAACAGGGAAGGAATATTGAAAGTTGCAAGGGAGAAGGGCAAGTCACCTATAATGCCAAACCCATCAGAGTAACAGATTTCTCAACAGAAACCTTCAACACTAGGAGAGCATGGAATGAGGTATTTCAAGCACTGAAAGAAAATAATTTCAGAGCTAGATTATTCAACCCAGCATGGCTATCATTCATAACTGAAGGAGAAATAAAAACCTTCTACAATGAACAGAAACTAAAGCAACTTAAGAGCATTATACGAGCACTCTAGAAGATACTTAAAAGACTCTTATGCACAGAAGATGAAGGTAAATATAACCATGTAAGTATGGGAATAAATAAATCTCACCAGATAAGTAGAAGGAAAGAATCAAACACTAACAAACAAAAATAACAAAGCTTTAAAAACTAAGAAAATGCCAGGAGTTATCATATACTTTTCACTATTATGAAGGTCTGAATTCCCCAATCAAAAAAACAGATTGGTGAGCTTGCACCCTCAGAATCAACACATGGACCTTCTGGGGATACTTCACATTCAAAATATAACAATCTCTTATTTATCATAACAAACATTTAGCTTAAATTTCTATCTTAGAAATGAGGAGATAGACCCAAAGACTGTAAATGTATTTCCTGCAACCACAGCCAGAGCCTGTCAGAACCAAAATGGAAACCTGTGGCTATTTAATGCTGTAGTTTATAAGGAGACAGAGCAGGTAGGAAAAAAGCAATTTTGCCTTAGCATTTACCCCTTGTTCACAAAACTTTTCTGCTGCAAAGGACCTAATACTTTTCAGGAAGTATCTCTGCATAGGGACCTCTTGCTTATTCTGTGGAAGATTGGGATTCTCTACACATAGTCTCACTTTATTTAACTCACATATTTCTATCATTTTGGGTCATAAAATGTACTAAACCTATATAAATATAATAACCATTAATAATCTGTCATTCCTATGCAGGGTAGATTATGAACCATGTCTCTGTTGCAAAATTGTTTTATTTAGTGGGGGAGATAATGTCAATGGAGGAACAGGGATGAACACATAGAAATCTGTCAGTGAAATCACACATTGGCAGACTAAGGAAGGAAATCAATCCTAAGGTTTTGTAAATAGATGCGTCTAAATGTTTGATGCAATTCAGAATACATTCAAAACAAATCTTCCAAGAAAACTAGGAATGGAATTTCTTTATACCGATAAATTGTATTTAAAAGCTTAAAAGTACAAATTATTACATTTATTGTCAGGAATAGGATAAGAATTTTTACTATCATCAGTTCTATTCAAAATATTATAGGGTGGGTAAATGAAGAAATGAAATTTTAGAAAGCTTAATACTTAAAGTGACAAGAACAAAGTGTTATTTTCAAGATCCTGTGACTGTATAAATTGATTTTTAGAAAAGGATCTAAAAATAATATTTTAGAATCAATAAGTATATTTAACAAGCCTATCTTGTCAGGAATAGGATAAGTATTTACACTATCATCAGTTCTATTCAAAATTTTATAGGGTGGAGAAATGAAGAAAGGAAACAAAAAAGCATGATACTTAATGTTACAAGAACAAAAGTGTTATTTTCATGATCCTATGACTTTATTAACTGATTTTTATAAAAAGATCTCTCACGTCCTGCACGAACTTGTCCTTGACACCTAACTGAGGGTGACGGGAGATGCAGAAAAAGACAACAGACAGAAGACAAAACATATACAAAGCTGGAGACAGGTAAGCTGGGCGCTTGGATGGAGACACACCAGCCTCCTCCATCTCCAGCAAGTTTATTGTATACAGTGGCAAAACGAGGTGGAGAGGCAGTTCTCTGGGAGGAGGCATGACATTGTAATTCTCGGGAACAGGAGGAATCTGAGATTGCTTCTCTCTGAACTAAACATCTTAGGAAGGAAACACAGCTGTTCTGCATCTTGCCCACTTCTGCAGCTGATGCTGTGCCAACTCAAGTCTGCAATTTATTGGGCATAACTATGCTTGCTCCCTTCTGTGGTTGGGGATGTGCCAAACTCAAACCTGCAGTTTGATACACCTGTGCTTATGTACTCCACTCTCCACAAGGATCTTGAAAAAATATTTTAGAATCAAGAAGTATATTTAACAAGCCTGTCAGATAAATCCATATTTAAAGATTATTGGCCTGTATATGAACCCAAATAAAATACAAAATTTCAAAATTGCAATTTTCAATAGCATGAATTCTAACAATAAATTTCACAAATGATGTGCAAGAATTCTTTGTGGAAGACTGTAAAACTTTATTGTGAGAAATTTAACAGGGAAATGTCTGACAGAAAGACAGCCTATGTCTGGTTGGTTGTAGCTCGTCTTCATTTAAGGCTGTGGTTTCCTTTCACCTACAATATAAACATGACAGTTGGGAACATGACTTAGCAAAACTTCATTAAGACAACACTAAAGATATACAAATGGAATTTGAGTTATAAAAAGAGACTGAAGTGGAACCATAAGGTGACCTTTTTTCTTATATATCATCAATTGTAGCATTGAATGTGAAGGCCAAATTTCACATACATTAATGGTGTTTTTGAAACAATACTTTAGTGATAGAAGGATGTATATGAAACTCCTAAACTTCCCATCAAATTAAATAAATGAATTTAAGAGAATTTTTAAGCAGAGAGTCAGAATTTGGTATACTTATGTAAAAGTACAACTGAAAAATAACTCAAAACAAAAGCAATGTTTTAACAAGTCTCATTTACATGTTTTACTTGAAATAATATTCTAAATATAGATAGCTAAAACAGTAATGTCACATTTGGAATTGCTTGAGTAAAACATGTACAAATGATGGTGTTATATTTGATATATTTCTATGATAGATAAGTAAAAGATATTTGTCTCTTTTAGACTTGTGTAGTTATTTTAAACAGGATAATGTAATGGGTTTCTCTCACTTTCATCCAAGTGCTGATGTACTTAGGAGGATTGCTTCTTGACATACTCAAAAGCAATTCGGTTTCTGTGAGAAATTATATGCCCACAATACTTTTAAACCACTTCTATCACATGTGACATCAAAACATAAACTATTGTTTATTACAAATGTGTTATATATTTGTGAAAATCAGTCCTTCATAAAAGTATGTGAAATTACTAGCTGTTGGTTAAAGGACTTATATTCCAAAGTATAAAACTAATTTTGTACAAATATGTTTCTATCTCATGAGGAGTTCTGAACTACCTTTCAAGGAATCTTGACATTCGAATAAAGGTATTAAATTAGCAGTAATGTTTCCTGATTATTAAAGAAGTAATATGGTAGAAAGCAGTAATCCCACGATTTGCAATCACCATGGTACACCTACCTGCTTCAGATGCTAGAATGGGCTCCAGTTTGGGTTGAATCTCCTCCTTGACATCAGGACCACCTTGGGGTTTACACACAATCTTTTATAGAGTTGGTTTCTTTTGATCAGCTACCATTTCTGGCCCTTGCAAGTAAAAATAATTTTAAGTTCTAAAACATGACTCTGGAATTAGAAATAATAAAATTCATCTTCTCAGTTTATGAAACAAAAGGTATAACCTAGTGTGGTGATAAATACAAGAGAGAATTATTTCAACAGTTTTCTGCCAGAAAAATGGAAAGCATGGAAGCAAAAATTTCTTCGTCACCCTTTCCCAAGACTGCCCTCAGATAATTGAGTTGAACCATTTCTACAAATCTGTTATTGTTCTTGTTATGACACCATATCAAGTCAATGATCACACATATTGTTGATGTACTTAAAGAATTAAATCAGAGACATGTTATCTCTCTGAATTGATTGTCAGGTCAAGACTAACATCATTTGAGTTTATACCCCTAGCATTTGCCATATTTTGTGATGTGAGTGAATAAATGTGGAGTGAATAAAGTGCTAAAAAATATATGAAACGAGGCAAAGCTGATGAATGATCCTCAGAATAACTGATCTCTTGAAATTTTCCAATGTCATCAAAAGCAGGAAAAATGAAAGGACTGGTCCAGATTAAAGGAGAATAAATGTACATGGCAAGTAAATGTAATTCATCATCTTGGACTGGGCTATGGTTCTGAAAAAGATCATATGAAAGAAATTACAAAGCAACTGGGCAAATTTACACTATAGAGTCAAATATTGCATATTTTCCTTGTTCAATTAATCACACTTATTGTGAAAAGTACTATGATATCTGTAATTAAATGTTAAATATTCAGCATTAAGAACAACAAACACAACAAAATACACATGCATGTGTGTGTATGGGGTGGGGGAGGGATAGTAGCGGAGGGATAGTGTGGGAGGAATGAACAAGGAGGCAGACAAAAAAACCAACAGAGAAAGAACTATTAATAATTGGTGAACCTAACTGAAATAAATGTGAGTTGTTTTTGTTATTCTTACAAAGTTTCTATATATTCTATTATTTCAAATCGAAAAGTAGCTGGGCATGTGGCTCAAGTGGTAGAGCGTCTGCCTAGGAAGCATGAGGCTTTGAGTTCACAAACCCAAATACTGCTGAAAAAAGTAAAAAGTAAAAAGATGAAGAGGATATATGAAATGGACATTATGTTTCAAGAACAGTGGTTCTTTCAGCAATATTAATCGTATGATTTTCTTAACTATTATGTGTTTATTTTATATATTTACTTTCCTGTATTTTGGTACTGATTTTTAAAATGACAGTGTAAACATCATACATAACACACCTACATTTACTGCATGTTCCTGTGAGCATTACCTCATGATGAAATCTGAAATCTATAATAAGGATTTCAGTAAGAATTAACATGCAGTTTTCTGATAGAATAACTGTCTTAAGAGCCTGTAATATCCTTCCACTACTGGAATAATGAAACAAATCTTTAGCTTGTTAAAATAAAATATTTAGGCCCAAAAACTCTATGTGCAACTTTCCATAAACAAATCAAAAGTACAAACAGTAAGAAAACTAGCAGCAAAATTACATCATGCAGTGACAATAAGAAAAATGAGGTGGGCAGAAATTAATGGGCATTGTGTCCCTCATACTCTAGAAACCTTTTCATAAGGGAATTGCTACATTTATCCATGGCTTGGCACAAGCAAATATTTTGCTTAAAATAATGCATCTAGAAGAAACAATTTCTGGTTCATGGTAGGTTTAACTGTAGGTTTTCTGTCTGTGGGACCTAATCATTTTGTAAGACCCACTTAAAAACTGTGTTAAACTAGATAACCATTTTCCAACTTCCTTAATTATCAAGCTTTTACCAAATGTTATCATATAAATTGTTAAGCCAAGGAAATGGGAAATCATTCATTGAGCTCTTTCTGGCATCTCTGTATTTTATTATTGAGCCAAGTCTACTTTTGTGCCACACGGAAATATGTTACATTTACAGACTTTAGTACTGAGCACGTTAAGCAAAGCCATTCATTCACCCTTGTAGGAACCTAAATGGTAGGAAGAACACAAACATTCAAATGAGACCGTCTCCATCAGTCAAGTGCTCCTCAGTAATGTCTCAGTTTTGTCATTATAAAATGGAGTTAGCATCTGTATGCAACTAGGCTTTACTGAACTAGAAGGTATGTTGACTTAGCACTGCATAGAGGTGGTTTACACTTTTAATGCAATTAATGTGAAGGTTGAACAACCAGGTTCTAAGGAAACCAAGTTTAACTTGTGATGTGGCATACAATGACTAAAATTAAACACAGCAGCCTAGCTTCACTGGGTTTTATATAGGAGTGCTCTGACACGGAATTTAATGTGCTTCCAAAACACATTAAATACATCTTGGAGAAAAGGCACAGTGCATCATGGTATAGGACCATAATTGGAAGAAAACTGTAACCACTTCTCTTCTACAGCTAATTTTCAGGCAACATTTCAGTTTCCTTATTAACATTTTAATTTCTCCTCTTACTTGTATTTCACAATTTAGGGTGCACCTGTCTTAATCCCACTAAGAATTCTTCTTCCCTTAGTTTCACCGTGAATTGAGTGTTTCCTTCTCTTCTTTTTCCTGCGCAGGTGTAATGTCCTGACTGCCCATTGATGGCTTTTTGGTTGAGGTGGCTCCTCACTGAGTTGCTGTGCCTAGGAGTGTGAGTGTGTGCAAATAGTTTGTTATTAATACATGGAAATAGTATATAACACACATAAATGTATGTCATATATGTATGCATTATTATATATCACCTTATATCTAATACACATAAAGAACACATCCATATATCTAATCATAACTAAGTCTAAAATTTTTTCAACACTGTCATGTGTGTTTTCTTAGTAATGTTGCTCTTCCCACAGAGTGGCTACTCCAAATAGCTGGCCACAATTATTTTGCAAGCTTTTTTAATCTATGTTCAGATGGGTTGGTGCCAACTGTTTAAAAGCATGAGATGGTGTAGCAGGAAGGGGGGGTGGGTAGAAAAGAAACAGATAGACTATGTTCTAACAAAGAGACAGGGGGAGGGGATGGCAAAGCAGAGATAAAACTAAAAGAATTGAAACATGAAGGTCACATAGCACTGGGAAAATGAAATAGCCAATGAAGTCACACGCAGCCTTATGTGGGTTGAGCTTTGCTTTTTGCTTCTGGAACCTGCTTGCAAGGGTATATAAGGTGAGACCCCTTTGTTCTCAGGGCTCAGCCTTTGGACACGAGTCTGCTGGGTCTGTACTGGCACAATAAACATTGCTTCCTGCTAATCTGCCTCAGTGTCCATATCTCGGCTCATAATTTCCTGCAACAATGGAAGTCATAGGATATATTCCTGGGAAGCAGATGAGCATACATATAAAGGCAATGATGGGATAGAATTCTTCAGGATCTATGTTTTCTTAATTAGATGGGCATGTTATCCACTAGCAAAATGGAAGACATTTATATAAGGGATTTATTATATATTCTAGCTCAACATTTGAAAGTAAATTACTGTGAATAAATTCCTGTAATGTTAAGACACCCACAGTAACAGGCCCAATTGGCTTCATAGATGCTTGATGATCTCTTCATCTTGTATATTTAGATCTTTTCTTCCTCCACATTTTCATCTTTTTCTTCCTCCTGCACTCATATTTTATACTGAAAGTAATATTGTCATTATGAAAATACACTTAAAAGGAGAGCTATGGTCCCAAAAAGGACCATATCTTGGTGAAATGGTGATTTGCAATTTTTAAATAACAATATTTCAGAGAGCAGTTATTAGTGTGCAAACTTCCCACGGACACATGTACAGATCTGTTCACATCATGTTTAAATAGGCACAGAAGTCACCTTAAGGCACATGGCGACAGATGAAACTTGTTCTAGTTGGTCTGTATTACACAGCCTTTTTTACAAATGTTTATTGGCAATATTTTAAAATTTAGAGAATACTGTTAAAATAAGTCCTAGGGTTAGTGTACATGTGTGTATGCTTTTTCCAGCTCTTGCAAAGCCATTTATGTTGGTCAGGCTGCCAGAGAAATCTTATTAAGGCATATGGCAAAAGAAAGAAGGCTTTTCTGATCCTGTTTGGTTGGACCACTAGACATCTGTGAATACTGCCAAGGAAATAAAAGTCCAGTGACTACTAACTTGATCATATTCCCATTAGCTAGGCACACTTTCTCTGGAAAAATAGCTTGTCCCTCTTTCCTCCACTTGCCACAATACTGTGCAGTGTAGGACTACTTTATGACTGCTCATGATAGAGGGGAGAAGTTGATGTACAGAGCAGTGGGGCCAGCTACCCCTCATTCCCATCAGCTATACCTGTTTTCGGAAAATAGCTTGTCCCCTATTCTTCCCTGTGACATTTTGTACTATCT
The DNA here is from genome assembly GCF_047511655.1 of Castor canadensis. Lineage (NCBI taxonomy): Eukaryota > Metazoa > Chordata > Mammalia > Rodentia > Castoridae > Castor > Castor canadensis. The sequence continues at coordinate 94,387,717 of NC_133405.1, forward strand.
TTGATTACTTTATCACTGCTCATGACAGAGAGGAGAAGCTGATACACAAAGCAATGGGACCAGCCACCCCTCGTTCCCATCAGATACTCCCATTTTCTCTGGAAAACAGCTTGTCCCCTCATTCCTCCCCATGCCATGTTGTACTATCCAGGACTACACAATGATTATTTTGTTGAATATATTATGTATACTTTTGGCTTGCACCCCTTTTCCTTCTTTGATGCCCATGATTCACAGGTTTGGTCTTTTTATGGAGTCACAGAGTTCTTGCATATTCCTTTCACAGCTCTTGAATCTTTTGTCTAAGAATTCTTCTGTTTTTCTTTAATGTCTATTTTGTCTTCAAGCTATGACATTCTGTCTTCCACTTGTTTCAGTCTGCTGGAGTGGCTTTCAACTGTATTTTTTATTTGATTTAAGGGGCTTTTTATTTCCAAGATTTGTTTCTTTTTTTTATCATACTTCCCATATCTTATTAAATTACTCTTTCATATTGTGTGCTGTTTTCCTTATTTCATATTTCTCTTTTTTATAATCTCCTTTGCTTCATTTTGGTTTGGTGAAATCTTGTTCTGAGTGGGTTTAGTCATTTCTGTGTCTTCTTGAGTTTTGAGTTTTTTATCCATCTTCTCTTGGGATTCATTGAGTTGTTTTTGTGTGTCCTCTTTAAGCTCATTAAATATTCTTATCATTTTTCTGACATCAGCAACTGAGAATTCATCCCCTCCACTTTCCACCAAATCCTCTCTTTGTGATTTTTAGTCTTTTGAAGAGTTATATTCCCCTGCCTTCTTTTTCTCCCTGTTTCTAATTTGTGGTTTGATTATGTCTTGTTGATTAGTTAGTTGAGGGTTTTAATCACCTGTTATCTTTCCCTTGGCTTAATTTCTATGCTCTGACTAGCTTAGTTGTTACCTAGGTTGTTGTAATATTTCTGTTCCCTGACCTGGAGGTACAACTTAGCAATAACAAATTCACAAATTTAATGCCAAACCAGTTATTTACATAATATTTTAAAAACCCCTTAGCAATATTGTCTATCAACATCAGTATTGGGTAGATAACAGTTGTTTAGATAAAGTTTGATACTTAGGTAATTAAAGAGATGGCACTAGAAGAGGGGGCAGGGAGGGATAATGGGGCTAGGTGTGGGGGGCTATAGGATAATAAGGCTCTAATTGCATGTAAATGTGTATTTCAGTCCTTGGTCCACCACTTTCTATTGTCAGTTTCAGCTTACTACCAATTTCTCCAAAGTAGTGGAATGTTTTGTTTTCACCAGATTGCAGCTGGGCCACCCCACTCCCACGCAGTCTGGGTCAGCTGACCATTCTACCCCACCCTTACAAGGTGGAGGTGAAATATTTCATCTGTTTATTTGGCCACCAGTTTGGTGGGGGGAGTGCAATCTGCCTACCAGCTGTGCTGGACTATGTGGTTCCCTCTAGAGCAGATGATGTATCATACTCACCTGGCAGGGCTGCAGTTTCACTCAGCTCTGGGATGACATAGGCAGGCAGTGCAGGCAGGCTCAATGTCCACGAATTATGGCAGGTCCAGGATGTCCCAGATGCTTACAGGACTCCTTCTGCAGTTCTCTGCATTGTGTTTTTGCTTTTCCAAGACAGGAGAAAAGGAGCCAAAAAACCAGGGGGGGGTGACGGGGGAAGACAGCATTCTAGTGGGCAGACCAGCAGCTGCTGCCAGTCCCAGCACTGGGGCTTCCCTGGCTGTTATGTGCTATAAAAAGCTAATTTAAGGGTCTGCCATTGTACATTATCTGTACCCTATGTATTGATGGTAACTTTGTTGGAAAAAAAAAACAGGGAAGCAAGGTTATCTGGTCCTTGCTACCACAAATCTGAAGTATTCTTCTGAAATTGTGGAGCTCAGGGTCTCAGGGTCCCTCAGCTATCTGCCATCTTGGTGTCTCTCCAATGATATTATCTTTTTAAAGAATCTATGCCTGAATATTTTCTTTAAACTGGAACTTTTTTGATGGGCTTTTATTTTTTGGACTTTTATATTAAGGTTACCCTAGCTTCATAAATTAAATTGAAATATAAAACCTCTTTTGCTATTCTCTGGGACTAAGGTCTCTTCAAGTGTGTGAATAATGTGGGGCTAGACTTTCCCATGTTTAGTGTCTGAATAGCAAATTTTGTAATTTAATATTTAAGTGATGATTCACTACAATTGACATTTTAGTGAGTAAAATTCAATGAATTTTAAATGATATATTGATTAATGAAACTGCTGACACATTCAGTATACAGAATTGTCCTATTATATCCATAGCACCCCACTGTATTTTCTTTTTATATTCATACCCTCCCACTTCTCTTAAGCCCCTACAATTACTGTTTTCTGCCACTCTACTTTGTCTTTTCAAGAATGTCATACAAATGGAATAAAGCAGAATATAATCTTTTAAGTATGGCTTCTTTACTCAGCATAATGCCATTCAATTCCATCCGATCTCGAGTATCCATAGTTCATGCTTTTTATTACTGAGTAATAGGCCATTGTATGGGTATACCATGTTTGGGTTATCTATTAATGCACTGAAGGACATTTGATTATTTCCGTATTTTGACAATTAAAAACAGAGCTGTTCTGAACATTTGTGCATGGATCCTGTGTAAATGTAAGTATTCATTTCTTTGTAGATAAATTTGGGGACCATTAATATCTTAACTATATTGAGACTGTTAATCCATGAATATCCTCAGTCACATTTTGTTACTGGAGGAACAAACTGTGCAACTTCACTGAAAGAGGACTCTTAGAAATTTGTATTGGTTTCCTCTGTTCACTTTTCACTTTGCTGATTTTCCGGAGAGTCTACTCATTGTAATAGATCTAAGCTGTGTATATGAATGTAGTCTGCATTCTGTGAGCCCCTCTTGTAATCATTGAGACTGAAGGTAGTTTCAGAGACCCCTGAAAAATTGATAGCAGAGGTGGAATTCTGTAGTACAATCCAACATACTAAAGTGTGATTAGAGCATTCTTTAGGTCAAAGAAGGATGAACAGGTGGGGGAGTGATGAACGTTTCATGCCTGCATGACTACAGAATTGTTCATGACCTGAAGGATCAGGTAAGCTGTTTGACCCTTATGAAAGGTAAAGTCACCTATGGAATTTACAGTAACACATGCAATTAATTTTATCAGAGTTGACTCATCAGATCTCCTGGCTAATGTTGGATAAATTTAGGCTCAAAATAACAAAGCTGAGGGCTGCCTTTCTCAATCTCTCTCTCTCTCTCTCTCTCTCTCTCTCTCTCTCTCTCTCTCTCTCTCTCTCTCTCCACACACACACACACACGACCATCTCTCCTGGTCATCTCCCACCCAGATACTATGGCAGGATGTTCTAAGTTTCCCTGAATCATAATTGTTTCTTCTTTTCAAGCTATCAGAATAGATCAGTGTCAAACTGAGATGAAGGGAGTGACAGAAGGTCTTTCTTCTCTGAGGCTACCCTTTCACACCAGTGCAATTACTGCCTCACCAAGTCCCCATACTGGGATTAAAGCTCTCTAAAGATATGGGCTAATCATGCAGCTAGAATTGTGAGTCTGTCAGTCTTTCTGATTTACCTTGTGATTTTTCTTTTCAGCTTGCACTTCCTGCCCAAGGAGCCAGAGACAGGGCTTAAAATTGTTGCTACATATTTTTTCTGGTGTAATGCTACCTCTTTCATTATTCCCAGTGGTCTTCTTCTCTATCTCCCTTTAGAATATAGTCTCCCCCTCCATGTAAACTGACACTTATAATTCATGGAGCCAAAATGGAGGATGCTTCTAATCTACCATCAGCAGGCCAGGGTTTGATGAGTTCTGATAAACAAATAATGCAAAGATTGTCTTTTTTTTCTTTTTTATATCCAACTACTTTTTTTATTCATTTATTCATATGTTCATACATCATTTGGACCATTTCTTCCCTCTGCCCCCTTCCTACCCCCCAACCCCCCTCATTTCCAGACAGAACCTGCTCTACCCTTTTCTCCAATTTTGTTGAAGAGTAGACATAAACAATAATAAGACATAGCATTTTGCTAGTTGAGATAAGGATAGCTATACAGAGAGATTCCTAGCATTGCTTCCATGTACAAGTGTATTACAGTCTGAATTGATTCATCTCTACCTGACCTCTTCACTACTTTCTGGTCACCTTCCCAAATTGACCTCTGTCATTTTAACGTTACTGTATTAGCTCTTCTGCAGTGGGGACATCAAACAATTTCAAGATTTGGGTTTCCTACCTATCCCCATTCCTCCTGTGTGTGCTCTCCTCTTAGCATGTGACCCAAGTCCAACAATGTTGCTGTATTTGCCCTAGATCTAAATTCTGCATATGAGGGAGGACATATGACTTTTGGTCCTCTGAGCCTGGCTAACCTCACTCAACATGATATTCTCCAGTTTCATCCATTTACTGGTGAATGATAAGATTTCATTCTTCTTCATGGCTGAGTAAAACTCCATTGTGTATAAATACCACATTTTCTTAATCCATTGGTCAGTAGTGGGGCATCTTGGCTGTTTCCATAACTTGGCTATTGTGAATAGCACTGCAATAAACATGGGTGTGCAGGTGCCTCTGGAGTAACATAAGTCGAATTCCTTTGGTTATATCCTAGGAGTGGGATTGCTGGAAAATTTGGCAGATCTATGTTTAGTTTTTAAGAAGCCTCCATATTGGTTTCCAGAGTGGTTGCACTAGCTTGCGTTCCCCCAGGAGTGTATGAGGGTTCCTTTTTCCCCACATCATCAACAACACCTATTGTGGTGGTCTTTGTGATGATAGTTATTCTAACAGGGGTGAGGTGGAATCTTAGTGTGGTTTTGATTTGCATTTCCTTTATGGATAGAGATGGTGAGCATTTTTTCATGTGTTTTTTGGCCATTTGAATTTCTTCTTTTGAGAAAGTTCTGTTTAGTTCACTTGCCCATTTTTTTATTGGTTCATTGATTTTAGGACAGTTTAGTTTTTTAAGTTCCCTGTATATTCTGGTTATCAGTCCTTTGATGTATAGCTGGCAAATATTTTCTCCTACTCTGTGGATGGTGTCTTCAGTTTAGCGACCATTTCTTTTGTTGTGCAGAAGCTTTTTAGTTTTATGAAGTCCCATTTGTCCATCCTTTCTCTTAGTTGCTGAGCTGCTGGGGTTCTATTGAGGAAGTCCTTGCCTATACCTATTACTTCCAGAGTGTTTCCTGCTCTTTCCTGTACTAACTTCAGTGTTTTGGGTCTGATTTTAAGGTCCTTGATCCATTTGGAGTTGATACTAGTATAGAGTGATAAACATGGATCTAGTTTCAGTTTCTTGCAGACGGGTAACCACTTTTCCCAGCAACATTTGTTGAAGAGGCTGTCTTTACTCCATCATATGTATTTGGCTCCTTTGTCAAAAATAAGGTGGGCATAGCTGTGTGGGGTTATATCTGGGTCGTCTATTCTGTTCCACTGGTTTTCATGTCTGTTTTTGTGCCAGTACCATGCTGCTTTTATTGCTATTGCTTTGTAATATAGTTTGAAGTCGGGTATTGTGATACCTCCAGCATTGCTCTTTTTGCTGAGTATTGCCTTGGCTATTTGCAGTCTCTTGTGTTTCCAAATGAACTTTAAGATAAATTTTTCAATCTCTGTGATGAATGTCTTGGAATTTTGATGGGAATTGCATTAAACATGTAGATTGCTTTTGATAGTATAGCCATTTTTACTATGTTGATTCTACCAATCCATGAGCATGGGAGATCTTTCCATGTTCTGTAGTCTTCCTCAATCTCTTTCTTCAGGGGTTTGTAGTTTTCCTTGTAGAGGTCATTCACATCCATTGTTAAGTTTACTCCTAGGTATTTGAATTTTTTGAGGCTATGGTACATGGAATTGTTGCCATATATTCTTTCTCAATTTGTTCATTGTTGGTATACAGAAAAGCCACCATGCTGTAGCTGCTTATGGTGTCTAATAGTTTTTGGATAGAATTTTTTGGGTCTTTAAGATACAGGATCATGTCATCTGCAAATAGGGATATTTTAACAGTTTCTTTACCTATTTTTATTCATTTTATTTCTTCTTCTTGCCTAATTCGTCTGGCTATGAATTCTAAGACTATGTTGAATAAGAGTTGAGATAGTGGGCACCCTTGTCTCATTCCTGATTTTAGGGATAATGGTTTCAGTTTTTCTCCATTAAATATGAAGTTGGCTATAGATTTGTCACATATAGTCATTATAATATTGAGGTACCTTCCTTCTATTCCTTGTTTTCTTAGAGCTTTTATCATGAAGTGGTGTTGAATCTTATCGAAGGCTTTTTCTGCATCTATTGAGATGATCAAGTGGTTTTTGTCTTTGCTTCTATCAATGTGCTGTATTGCATTTATAGATTTGCTTATGTTAAACCATCCCTGCATCCCTGGGATGAAGCCAACTTGGTAATGGTGAATGATCTTTCTGATATGTTGTTGGATTTGGTTTGCCATTATTTTATTGAAATTTTTGCATAAATGTTCATTACAGAGATTGTCCTTTAGTTCTCCTTTTTGGATGTGTCCTTGTCTGGTTTTGGGATGCGTGTAATACTGGCTTCATAGAATGAGTTAGGCAGTGATTCTTCCCTTTCTATTTCTTGGAAAAGTTTAAGGGGTGATGGTATTAATTCTTCTTTAAAGGTGTGACAGAATTCAGCTGAGAATCAGTCAGGTCCTGGACTTTTTGTTTTAGGGAGACTCGTTATTGCTGCTTCAATTTCATTACATGTTATTAATCTGTTTAGTTGGTTAATATCCTCTTGGTTCAGATTTGGATGGTAATAAGTATCCAGAAATGTGTCCACTTCTTCAAGATTTTCCAATGTATTAGAATATTTGTTCTCAAGGTAGTCTCTGATGATTCCCTGGATTTCTTTGGTGTTTGTTGTTATCTCCCCATTTTCATTTCTGATTTTACTAATTTGGGTCTTTTCCCAAATCATTTTATTGAGATTTGCCAGGGTTTTGTCAATCCTGTTTATTATTTCAGAGAACCAGCTTTTTGTGTCCTTGGTTCTTTGTATGGCTTTTTGGGTCTCTATTTCATTAATTATAGTCCTTATTTTTATTATTTCTCTCCTCCTGCTTCCTTTGGGTATTGCTTGTTCTTGTTTTTCTAGGACTTGAGATGTAACTGTAGGTCATGTATTTGAGATCATTCTGTCCTTTTAATGTATGCAGTCATGGCTATAAACTTTCCTCTTAGGACTGCCTTTGCTGTGTCACATAGGTTCTGGTAGGTCATGTTATCATTTACATTAACTTCCAGGAATCTTTTAATTTCCTCTTTTATTTCATTAATGACCCATTAATCATTGAGCAATGTGTTGCTCAGCTTCTAATTGTTTGCTTGTTTTCTACTGTTGTTTTTGTTGTTGAGTTCTAGATTTAATGCATTGTGATCAGAAAGAATGCATGGGATTATTTTTATTTTCTTATATTTGCTGAGGCTTCCTTTGTGCCCTAAGATATGATCAGTTTTGGAGAAGGTTCCATGGGCTGCTGGGAAGAATGTATCTTGTGCAGAAGTTTGATGAAATATTCCATAGACATCAGCTAGGTCCATTGGATCTATGGTGTGATTTAGTTCTAGAATTTCTTTATTGATTTTTTGTTTGGATGATGTATCTATTGATGATAGGGGGTATTAATATCTCCCACTACCACTGTGTTGTAGTCTATATAGGCTTTTAGGTCCATCAGAGTATGTTTGATGAAATTGGGTGCACTGACGTTGGGTGCATCTAGGTTGATAATTGTTATTTCCTTTGGGTGTATTTCCCCTTTTATTAGTACAGAGTGTCCTTCTTTATCTCCTTTGATCAATGTAAGTTTGAAGTCTACTTTGTCTGAGATAAGTATTGTTACCCCTGCCTGTTTTGGGGGACAATTGGCTTGGTAAATCTTCTTACAGCCTTTCACTCTCAGCCAGTGCTTATTTCTGTCAATGACGTGGGTCTCCTGTAGGCAGCAGATTGTTGGATCTTCCTTTTTAATCTAGTTTGCCAAAAGGTGTCTTTTGATGGGGGAATTTAGTTCGTTAACATTTAGTGTTAGTATTGATAGGTATGTGGTGAGTCCTGTCATTTAGTTGTCTTTGTTGTTTAAGGGTTTGATTGTGTGTAGCTGAATCAATGTTACTCTCTACATTCTTGCCTTTTCTTCTCCTGTGGTTTGGTATTGCCTGCCCTTTCATGGTTTTGTTTGCTTTCATTTTCTGTGTGCAGAATTCCTTGAAGAATCTTTTGTAGTGGTGGCTTGGTGGTCATATATTGTTTTAGTTTTTTCTTATCATGGAAGGCTTTTATTGCTCCATCTATTTTGAATGATAGTCTTGCTGGGTAGGGTCTCCCTGGGTTGAAGTTATTTTCATTCAGTGACTGAAAGACCTCACTCCATGCTCTTCTTGCTTTTAAAGTTTCTGTTGAGAAATCTGCTGTGATTTTGATGGGTTTACCTTTGTATGTTATTTGTTTTTTCTCTCTTACAACATTCAATATTCTTTCTGCAGTCTCAGTACATGTTGTTTTAATGATAATATGTCGTGGGGTAGTTCTATTTTGGTCAGGTCTGTTCGGTGTCCTGGAGGCTTCCTGTACCTGAATCAGCATAGTTTCCCTAGATTTGGGAAATTTTCTGTTATTATTTTGTTGAATATATTATACATGCCTTTTGCTTGCACCTCTTTTCCTTCTTCAATGCCTATGATTCTCAGGTTTGGTCTTTTGATGGAGCCAGTGAGTTCTTGCACTTTCTTTTCACAGGTCTTGAGTTGTTTAACTAATAGTTCTTCAGTTTTCCCTTTAATTGCCTTTTCATCTTCAAGTTCTGAGATTCTGTCTTCTGTTTGTTCTCTTCTGCTGGAATGGCCTTCCATTTTGTTTTGTATTTCTGTTTCATTCTTTTTTTCTGGGGTTTTCCATATTGTGGGTTACTTCCTCTTTAATATTTTCAATTTTCACCCTTAATTCATTTATCTCTGTTTATGGTGATCTCTGTTTCATTTTGGTGTTTGTTTAGGGCCCCTATGATTTCATTTATTTGTTTCTGTGTTTTCTCATATTCTTTTTTTTGTTGTCTTGGAATTTCTTGAGTGCCTCATGTACTTTTTGGTTGACCATGTCTAGGAACATCTCTATGAAATTCTCATTAATTACTTGTAGGAATTCTTCTTTCAGTGTGTTCTTGTTGGCTTTGTTGGGTTCCTTGGTATAGTTTAGCTTTGTTTTCCTGGAGTCTGGGTCTGGGTATCCATTTTCTTTATTTTGCTTTTAATCCTGTACTACTTTATTTTGGGGGGGAGAATGGTTTCCATCCCTTTTTCTTCTACCAATGTTTCCCCTAGGTACCATTTCTTTCCCTGGACTATGTGTAATTTATTATTAGCTTGGTTACAATATTTATACTAACAAAACCAAGAGAGAAGGAGAAAAACGAGAAAGTGAGGGAAAGATAAAAGAAAGAAAGGAGAGAAAAAAGTGAAAAAAATGTGAAAGATGTTGGGTGATCAAACAGCAAACCAGACAGCCAAACCCTTGAAGAAGGGAAAAATAAAATCAACAGCTCTGGAACAGTAGAATTGCTGTCTTAGTTGTTCTGATATTACTCCTTTGGCATTGAGTCCTGTCTGTCTGTGTCTGTTAGGCAGGTTTGGAATCCTCCTGTGGCAGTCTGAGCAGGAGCCTGGTGGACTGGTTATCTGGAAAGGTTGTAGAGCTGGGGCCCAGTGGGGTGGGGGATGTGGCTGTCCCATGCAGAGCTGGTCCCTGCTGGGGCCTTAGGGGTGAGGATCCCAATGGGGCATGGCTCCGGTTGTCCCACAGACAGCTGGAGCCTGGCAGGGCTTCAGGGGTGGGGATCACAGCAGGGCATGGATCTGGCATGGGGCTGGTGCCCAGTGTGGCCTGAGGGGTGGGGATACTGGCAGGGTGGGGATCTGGCAGTGTACGAGTGGTGGGGGTTCTGGCAGGGCTGGGATGCAGCTGTTTCATGCAGAGCTGGTGCCCAGAAGGGTTCAAGGTGCGGGGATCCTGGCGGGGCATGGATCCAGTCATTCCATGTGGAGCTGGGGCCCAGCAGGGCTGGAAGGACAGGGATCTGGGTGGGGCATGGATCCGCAGTGGGGCTGGGGCCAGGCATGGCCCCAGGGGCTGGGATCCCAGTGGGAAATGGATCCAGCACATAGTTGGGGTCTGGCATGGCCTGAGGGGTGGAGAGCCTGGTGGAGCAGAGCAGGAGATCAGCAGGCTTATGGGGTGGGGACTTGTTCTTTTAGTAGATTGTGGCATAGAGAAGCCTTCCGTTATCTAGGGGTTTAACATGCCATACTTTTGGCTCTCCCTGGTGCTTTAACTCAGCCAAGTGTGTCTCCAACATCTCAGCAAAGTCCCTGGTTCACGGAGCTCACGCAGTTTGCTGCTGTGCCCCAGTTGCCATCTTGGATCTTCCTTGGAATTTCTTGAGTGCTTCTTGAACATTTTGTTTGACCATGTCCTGTAACATCTCCATCCAATTTTCAGTGATTACTTGCAGGATTTCTTCTTTCAGTGTGTTCTTGTTGGCATCGTTGGGTTCCTTGGCATCGTTTATCTTTGTTTTGTTGGAGTCTGGAACTGGGTATCCGTTTTCTTCATTTCCCTCTGAATCTTGTATTAAATTATTTGGGGGGGTCGAGAACGGTTTCCATCCCTTTTTCGTCTTCCCTTCTATCCACTTGGTACTGTGTAACTATGTTCTTGACAGTCTGTTGGTGGTTTCAGTTACCTGTTTTCTTTCCCTTGGTTAAATTTTGTTTTGTGGAAGTATTGGGTTTTTAGCTTAGTTTATGTATGTTATTTCTGTTCCTGGTCTGGTGTAGTTTAGTATTAACTAACTCACAATATTAAAACTAACAAAACAAAACAAAACAACAACAACAACAAAAACCTAAAGAAATCAACAGGGAGAGATGAACAAACACAAACAAACAAGAAAGAAAACAAACAAACAAATATGCCAAAAAACGTCCAGGTTCAGGAACAATAGAATTTCAGTCTTAGTAGTTCTGGTCTTACTCCTTCAACATCCATCCCTGGTGTTGGTATTTAAGCAGAGGCTCTTCCTTAGTCTTGCTAGGTGGTTAGGGAGTGTCGCCAGTGTTTCTTCTGTCTTTCAGCAGCAGTTGCTTAGCCAGCTCCTCTCTCAGTGAGGTGTGGCAATTTAAGTTTGTATGTTGTCCTCAGATTCCGAGATCAGCTCTGTAGCCCACCAGCCATCCTGCATTGGAGTTGGGTTTTCATTGTGTTGGTTACTGGGGGCTTGTTTCTTTGCCTTGCCACCTTGCTCTGGGGCAAGGTCAGTGATCTCTCAGCTGGCCCCCTGCTGTCAGAGTGTTGTGATGGTTTGCTGATTGTTTTTAAATTTTGCAGTGTCATTTGACTTTGGATGTTTCTCACTGGCTCAGTTGATGAACTTTGTGGAGTGCTATCTGCCCAGTTTCAGGGCAGCTTATCACTGTCCCACTGTTGGCTCTTTTGCCTTTCCACACTTTGTTTACTGAATGTTCACTTGGAGATTAGTTCCTTGCCCCTCTCCCCTTCTCCAGTGCACTTACAGCACCCCACCCCATCTGCTGTGTGTTAGTTTTCAGTTCCTTGTTTATTTTTCCATTTTTTATTTTTTTTGCATGGGGCAGGGGGTCAGTCTGACCAGGGTGCTATGCTGGATCATCCCAGGGGTGGCTAAGGGAATACTGTGAGATGCTTGGTGCCTACCTGTTGGTCTGCTGAATGTCTCCCAAGTAGGTTTGGTGCCTGCATCTGGTGGCTTGGGAGCTCTCCTGTTTTTTCAGTTTAACATGGCGTAGAGAAGCTTTGTAAGAGCTAGTGGTTCAGGGTGTCAAAGTTTTGATTCTTCTTGGTGCTTTATTTCCACCAAGTGTGGCTCCAGCATATCAGCAAGATTTTTGATTTACAGAGCTCACACTGTCTTCTTCAGCACCCTAGTCACTATTTTAGAAGATTGCCTTTTCATCCTATGTTTTTTATCCAAAAGAACAAGAATATACAAACCACAATTGAAAATTGTACTAATGTATTAGCTTTATAACAATAAAGATGACTTTATGTTAGAGCTGGCAATATAGCTTACTTCTATATATTACTTGTGTTTAAACACAGGGTCTTACACTTGCTAAGCAGGTGCTCCACCACTTGAGTCATACCTCTAGTCCTCTTGTTTTAGTTATTTTTTGGACAGGGTCTCATGTTTTTGCCACACCAGCCTGAGTCTCTATCCTCCTATTTATGCTTCCCATGTAACTGGGAAGATAAGCTCATAACACCACTTCCAGCTTATTGGTTGAGATGAGCTCTTTCTAACTTTTTACCTGGACTGGCCTCAAACCACAATACTCTTGATCTCCCGCTCCCCAGTAGCTGGAATTATAGGTGTCAACCACTGCACCAAGCATTTTTTTGATGCAGGGTCTTGCTACCTATCCCAGGCAGGCCTTGAACTCTCAATCCTTCTGCATTAATATCCCAAGTGCTAGGAATACAAACTTTCACCAGGACATTTGTTGAGCCTTCTTCTTTATTTCAACATATTTCATGCAAAGTTATGCTTGTAAAAACACATTATGTATTTATAAAGCAACATTTTTTAAAAGTATATAAAAATACATGGTAATAGATAAAAGACTTATGCTAAAATATAGAATGCTATACTATGTTTTTTTTCTCTGATAGGCTAGTACACACAAACTCCATAATTTAAATTCTAAATGTATATCCTACCCACCCCTGACATTTAAAACAAGGTTATAGATTTGTTAAAACCTTCCCTGTCCACATCAGGACCATCTCCATACTTACTCTCCTTTTTAGCATAGCCATTTCCTATTGACCAACTTCCATGTCAATATGCTAAAATAAAAATTTAACCAGTTTAAGCAATATAACATTCAAGTAGGGAAATGATAACATTCATTCCCACTATGAAATAAAAACCTTCAGGTTATTAACCACACACACAAGGTACAATGATATAAGCCAGTTATTTAAATAAGGACACATTATAAGAGTGTCTTCACATAGAATTATTCTTTTGAGGAATGCTGATACTGCTTCCACAGTGGTTGAACCATTTTACATTCAATCAAGCATGTACATGTTTCAAGTTTTCTACATCCTCAGTAACATGTGTTACATTTGCTTTTTGATAATACTCATCCTAACAGACTTGAGCGGATATCTCATTGTGATTTTATTTGTGTTTTCCTAAAAATTAATATTACTGAACACATTTTCATATGCTTGTTTCCATTAGTGTGTTTTTAGAGAAATGTCTATTCATGCTCTTAGCACATTTTTAACTGAGTTACTTGTTCCTTTGATTTTGCAATTGATATGTAGGTGTTGTTTACCTGTTTTGAAAATCAGTTCCTTCTCATATGTATAGATTAAATAGTTTATCCCATTCTATAAGTTGCCTCTTCTTTCTAGAGATTGTTTCCTTTGCTGTGCCAACCTTTCCAGTGGAATATTTGCTCTTCTCACCTGTGATTTTGGTATTATACTCATGAAAATATTGCCAAGGCCAATGCCATAGACATTTTCCTCTATGTTTGCATATGGGAATTGTATATTTTCAGATGTTAAGTATAATTTTTTCATCAATTTTGAGTTCCTTTTTTGTGGTATAAAATAAGCATTCAATTTCATTCTTTTGCATGTGGATGTCTTTTTCCAGAATCATTTGTTGACCAGACTGTCCATTTACTGTTCTATATTCTTGGTGCCCTTTTCGAGGAATATTTCCAAAACCTATACTCCAGAAAACTGGAGAATGAAAAAGAAATAGGTATCTTAACACATATGACCCACCAAAATTGAGCCAAGAAGATTAACAACATAACAAATCTATAACAACAATGAGATTGAGACATTTATAAATAACCTCTTAACAAAGAAAAGCCCAGGTCTGGATGGATTCACTGCTGAGTTCCACTAGACATTTAAAGAAGAACTAACACTAATGTTCCTCAAACTATTCCATAAATTACAAAGGAAAGAACACTATCAAACTCATACTACAAAGCCAGTATTATCCTAATGCCAAAGCCAGGTAAAAACACATTAAAAAAGAAATTTATAGGTCAATATCCATGATGAACATAGACACAAAAATCCTCAATAAAACACTTGCTAACAGAATCCAACAGCACATTTAAAAGATTATACACCATGATCAAGTAGGTTTCATTCCAGGGATGCAAGGATTGTACAAAATATGGAGATCAATAAACACAATACAACACATAAGCAGAATCAAGTATAAAAACTACATCATCATCCCAATAGATGCAGAAAGGCCTTCCACAAATTTCAACATCCTTTCATCTTTTCTGAAGCAACTCAGAATAGAAAAAACATTCCTCAATATTATAAAGGCTCTATATGACAAACCTATATCCAACATCACATTGAATGGGGAAAAAATGAAACCATTTCCTCTAAAATCAATAATGAGGCAAAGTGTCCACTCTCCTCACTCTTATTTAATATAGTACTGGAATTTACAGCCGGAGCATTAAGACAGTGATTCAAATAGGGAAGGAAGAAATCAAACTATCCCTACATGAGGATGATAAAAACTCTAACAAAAAACATTGAGATCTCATAAACGCATTCAGCAAAGTAGCAGAACACAAATCAATACACAAAAATCAGTAGCATTTTTATACACAAGCAATGAACAATCTGATAAATCAGGAAAACAATATTCTTGATAGCTTCAAGAATTAAAATATCTAGGAATAAATTTAATGAATGTGGTGAAGTATCTATACAATGAAAATCATAAGTCACTAAAGAAAGAAATCAATGAAGACATTAGAAGATAGAAGGATTTCCCATGCTCATGAATCAGCAGTATCAATATTGTGAAAGTGGCTATACCATGGAAAGCATATGTTCAATGCAATCCCCACCAAAATTCCAATGACATTCTTCACCAAGATAGAAAAATCAATGCTGAAGTTCATATGGAAACACAAAAGATCTTGAATAACCAAAGCAATCCTGAGCAAAAAGAGCAACATAATAGCTGACTCTAAAATATACTACAAAGTTATAGTAATAAAAAGAGCATGGTTAAAGCACAAATATACATTAAGACCAATAGAATAGAATAGAATACCCATTCACAAATCTATGCAGCTACAGTCACTTGATTTTTGACAAAGGAGCCCAAAACATGTGTTGGAGAAAAGGCAGCATCTTTAACAAATGGTGCTGAGAAAAACAGGATAGTCACCTGTAGCAGACTGGAACTAGATCCCGATCTCTCAACTTGCACTAGTATCAATTCAAAGTGGATCAAAGATTTTAATGTAAGATCTAAAACTGTGAAATTACTCCAGGAAAAAATAGGAAATACACTGGAAACTACCCTCCTTCATTAAATTTATTCCTAGGTATTTTTGAAGCCATTGTGAATGGTATTTTTTTCTTGAGTAGGCATAGATTATATTGTTATGAAAAGAACTCCAAAACTGAGTGGTTAAGACAAAGGGGCTGCCAAGTGGGATTACATCAAACTAAAAAGCTCCTTTACAGCAAAAGAAACAGTCCTAGACTGAAGAGACAACCTACATAATTGGAGAAAATCTTTTCCATCTATTCATCTGACAAGGGATTAATAACCAGAATATAGAGGGAGCTCAAAAAACTAACTCTGCAAGGAATCAACAACTCACTGAATAAATGGGAAAGAAACTAAACAGACAATTCTCAAAAAAGAAGTATAATGACCAATAAATATATATGAATAAATGCTCAAAATCCTTGACTATAATGGAAATGCAAATTAAAGTGACATTGATATTTCACCTCACTCTAGAAAGAGTAGCTATCATCAATAGTACAAACAACAACAATTGCTGGTGAAAATGCAGGAAAAAAGGACACTTATACACTGTTGGTGTGTATGTAAATTAGTGCAATCACTTTGGAAAGCAGTATGAAGGTCCCTCAAAAACCTAAAAATAGAGGGAGATTCAAGATGGCGACTAGGGAATTGAAGCAGAAAGTCTAGGCTCCACAACTCCAAAAACCTCCCTGCAACGTTGGAGCCACACTTGGGTAATTCTGACTTCTTCTGGCCAAAATAATTGCCACACTCTAAGTGCAGAAAAAAATTCAAAGACTGACCCTCAAATCAACCTCTAATTGCACCTAACAGTTATGACCCAGCACAGTCAGCAAGGAGGGTCCAGCCTTGGGGAAACCATCCTCTCCCACAGCAATTTTTCTCTCCTTTCCCACCCCCCAATATCCTCTCCTTCCTCCATCAAGTGGAAATAGAGCATCAACCAGAATCAAACTCTGTGACATCCTGAGCCCTAGCCTGTGGAAAGCCTTCCCACACCACACTGCACTGAGAAAAGTTGGCACCATTTCTCCTCACCACCATCAGTGGCTCCAAACCTGCCTGTGCATCAGTTGGCAGAATGAACAGAGGAGCACCACACACCACGTGGGAGCATCACACACCACGTGGGAGCATAAACCAACACAGCCCCTGGGCAACCTGATCCCCCTAACAAAACTGAAAAACAAAGAGTGAACTGTAATCAAACATAGACAGCTTAGGGGGGTAGGTGGAATGCTGAACATGCACCAGAGAAGGAGGGGCAAAGAACAAACTCTCAGTAAATAAACACAGGAAAGGCAGCAAAGGCTGAGAGCAGGTGGGTGACAAGCCATTGCCCAAAGCAGGGAAGGTAATGGATCACAGAGATGATCTCCTGAGCCAGAGAGCAGCATCCAACACCAAACTGTCCTGCAAAACTGAAAAACAAACAGCAAACTGTAATCAAACACACACAGTGGAAGGGGTGGGTGGTACACTGAACCTACCAGGAGAAAGGGGGCAGAGCAAAGAAGTAAACTCTCAGTGCCAAACTCACAGTGAAAAAAACACAGTGAAAAGCCAACTCCCAAAGCAGGACAAGTAGTAGATCACAGAGGTGATCTCCTGTACAACAGGGCAGCATTCAAATCTGAACCACTCCATCTCGCTGGGAGAGGAGCTGACCAAACAGCTACAGCTGAAGGATAACACAGCTGTGGGCTGGGGAAACCACCCTGCATGATCTGGCAAAGCTACCTCACCTCACAATTCAATTAAACTGGTGGACAAAAGAACAAAACACCACTCACAAGCCAGTCACCTGGTGAGACCACGTCAGAGCTTCTGCTTATACACCAATATCAGGGTAGGATGCTGGAGGAGTAACTCCAGAACTTAAACTAGGATTGAAATTCTATTGTTCCTGAATCTGGTGTTTTTAAGTTGTGTTTTCTTTTCTGTTCTTTTTGTTGTTGTTATTGTTGTTTGTTATATTATTGTGGGTTTTTATATTTATTCTGATTTTCTTTTTTTCTTTCTGTACTATCAACTTCACCATCACAATCTTCTCATCCCTATTCTCACCCCCTTCACTCTCTCTCCTTCTCCTGTGCTACAATCCATTGTTCTCCTTCTCAACTACTTTTTCTGGAACTTCTCATCTATGCCCCTGCCTTCACCTCCCCTTTCCATCCTCCCCCAACCTGTCACCACACTACCAGTCCCTCCTACATATTCACCACCTGCTGACCAACCAATTGTACCAACTTTACACACAACCCCCAACCTCCTACAATCCTTGACACAAGCACCCTACACTACAACAACAGAAATATACCTGAAACCACACAAGGGCCACAAAACCTAGCAGCCCCCACATAGCTTCCCTTACTCACCCACCCCACTTCCTGCCTCCCCTTTTGGTGCCACCCTAACAAATTTCCCAATTTTCTATAGCTAGCATAACAAACATTAAACCCTCAACTCCCAGTGTTTACAGATAATACCACCAAGAGGTCTCCTATATAATATATAAACAACTGATTGGGCACGGACCTGTGAATTACTTATTGCTAAATTACACCTCCAGGCCAGGGACAGAAAAAACACATGAACCTAGCTAACAACCAAGATAGTCACAACACAAAAATTAAATCAAGGGAAAGAAAACGGGCAACTACAACCACCAACTAGCCTATCAAGAACATAGTTGAACAGCACCAAGTGGAGCAATGAGAAGAAGAAGGGATAGAAACCATTCTCCTCAAAGAAATAATGCAATATAGGATTCAGAGGTAAATGAAGAAAATGGATACCCCGTTCCTGACCTGAACAAAACAATGATAAATGACACTAAGGGATGCAGCAGTGCCCACAAAAACACCCACAAAGAAGAAATCTTTCAAGAAATCACTGAGAATTTCATGGAGAAGACAACTAGACATGGTTAACCAAAATGTACAAGATGCACTCAAGAAATTTCAAGACAACAAAAATAAAGGACACGAGAAGACACAAAAACAAATAAATGAACTCAGAGAGGCCCTAAACAAATACCAAAGTGAAACAGAGAACACTATAAAAAAAAGAGATAAATGAATTAAAGATGAAAATAAAACATACTAAAGAGAGGGTGACCAAAGATATAGAAAACTTCAGAATAAAGAATCAAACAGAAACAAAAAGCACTATGGAAAGCCACTGCAGTAGACTAAAACAAGTGGAAGACAGAGTCTCAGAACTCAAAGACAAAAAAGAAATTAAAGAAAAAAACTGAAGAAATGTTTGTCAAACAACTCAAAAGCTGTGAAAAGAATATGCAAGAACTCACAGACGCCATCAAAAGAACAAACCTGAGATTCATGGGTATTGAAGAAAGAGAAGAGGTCCATGCAAAGGGATTTGTAATATATTCAATAAAATAATAACAGAAAGTTTTCCAAATCTTGAGAAAGTTTTGCCCATTCAGTACAGGAAGCTTCCAGGACACCAAACAGACTTGACACAAAACAGAATCTCCCCAAAGCATATTATCATTAAAACAACAACACAGAGAATAGAGAAAGAATACTCATGGATGTAAGAGAGAAAAAAACCAAATAACATATAAAGGTAAGCCCATCAAAATCACAGCAGATTTCGCAATGGAAACCTTAAACGAAGAAAGGTATGGAGTGAGGTATTTGGGGCATTGTATGAAAATAGGATACCCATATCATTGACAGGAACAAACACTGGCTTAGGGTGAAAAGCTGGAAGAAGATTTACCAAGCCAATGGTCTCTGAAAACAGGCAGGAGTAACAATACTAATATCTGACAAGGTATATTTTAAACTTACTTTGATCAAATGAGAAAAAGAAGGACACTTCTTACTAATAAAAGTTGAAATACACCTGAAGGAAATAACAATTATCAACCTATATGCATCCAATATCAGTACACCCAATTTCATCAAACATACTCTAAAAGACTTAAAAGCACATATATACTCCAATAGAGTGGTAGTGGGAGATATTAATACCCCCATCACCAATACATAGGTCATCCAAACAAAAAATCAATAAAGAAATTCTAGAAGTAAATCACACCGTAGATCAAATGGACCTAACTGATGTCTACAGAATATTTCATCCAACATCTGCACAATGTACATTCTTCTCAGCAGATCATGGAACTTTCCCCAAAATTGATCATATCTTAGGGCACAAAGTAAGCCTCAGCAAATCTATAAATATAATACAGCACATTAATACAAACAAAGACAAAAACCACTTGACCATCTCAATAGATGTGGAAGAACCCATTGATAAGATTCAACACCACTTCATAATAAAAGAATCAAGAAAAGTAGGAATAGGAGGAATGTATCTCAACATTATAAAGGTCAGGTCAAATTACAGCTTGGTCAATGCTAAGAGCACAGGTTTAGAATTTTGACGATTTTGGACATCCCAAGAAAGCATAGGGTTTAAGAAAATGCCACTAACCCCCAACCATATTTTAGGCAGTGTTCAGGTCTGCCTTGGCCGATTCCCTCCCAGAGCCTCAATGGTGGGTCTAGAGGACCTTGTTGGGGTGATTAAATATAATGCAGCAGATAAACAGAAGCAAAGACAGAAGCCACATGATCCACTCAATAGATGTAGGGAATGCCTTTGATCTTCTCAATAGCTATAGAGAAAACCTTTGACAAAATTCAACAACCTTTCCTGATACAAGCGCTGAAGAAACTAGGAGAAGAAGCAATGTTCTTCAACATAATAAAGGGTATATAAGACAAATCTACAGCCAATATTATACTAAATAAAGAACACCTGAAATTACTCCCACTACAGTCCGGAATGAGACAGTGATGCCTTCCTTCCCTATTTCTATTCACTATATTTTTGGAATTTCTAGTCAGAGTAATAAGACAACAACAGGAAATAAAAGGAATTCAGTTAGGGAAGGAAGAAGTCAAACTATCCTTATTTGTAGGTGACATAATCATATACTTAACAGACGCTAAAAATACTATTAGAAATCATAAACTCTTTTGGCAAAGTAGCAGGATACAAAATTAATGTACAAAAATCAGTAGCTTACCTATACAACAATGAATAGATTGAGAGAGAAATCAGGTAAAAATGCCAACTTACAATAGCCTCAAAAAGAATAAAGTACCTTGGAATAAATTTAATGAAGAAAACCAAAGACTTTTTCAACGAAAACTACACATCACTGAAGAGAAATCAAAGAAGACATCAGAAGATGGAAAGATCGCCCATGTTTGTGGATTGGTAGAATCAACATTATGAAAATGGCCATACTACCAAAAGCAATCTCCGTGTTCATGACATTCTTCACAGAGATGAAAAAAATCAATCCTAAAATACACATGGAAACACAAAAGACCTGGAATAGCCAAAGAAATTCTGACCAAAAAGTCCAATGCTGGAGGTATCACAATTCTTGATTTCAAATAATACTACAGAGCCACAACAACAACAACCCCCCCCAGCATTTTGTTGGAACAAAAATAGACATGAAGACCAATGGATTGGAATACAAGACCCAGACATAAACCCATGCAGCTACAGCCAACTGACTCCTACAAAGGAGCCAAAACACACAATGGAGAAAAGACAGCCTCTTCAACAAATGTTGCTGAGAAAACTGGATATCCACATGTAGAAGACTGGAACTAGATTCATGTCTCTCATCCTGTACCAAAAGCAACTCAACATAGACCAAGAACTTTAATATAAGGTCTGAAACTTTGAAACAATTCCAGGAAGCAGTATGAAAAACACTGGAACAGATAGACACAGGGAACGACTTCCTAAATAGAATTCAAAAGGCTCAGCATCTAAGAGAAAGAATGAGCAAATGGGACTGCATCAAACTAAAAAGCTTCTGCACAGCAAAAGAACAGTCACTAGATTCAACAGACTACCCACAGAATGGGAGAAAGTCTTTGCCAACTACTTATCAGATAAAGGACTAATATCCAGAATCTACAGGGAACTCAAAAAATTCAACTCCCAAAGAATCAACATCCCAATGGAGAAATGGGGACATGAATTAAACAGAGAAGTCTCAAAGGAAGAGGTACAAATGGCCAATAAGTACACGAAGAAGTCTTCAACTTCCCTGGCTATAAAAGAGATGCAAAGCAAAACAACACCTAGGTTTCATCTCACCCCAGTTGGAATGGCCATATTCAAGGGCAAAACCAGCAACACATGCTGGCGACAATGGGACGAAACAGGAACCCTTATGTACTGTTGGTGGGAATGCAAATTAGTACAAACATTATGGAAAGCAGTATGGAGATTCCTCAAAAAGCAAAAGGTAGAACTGCCATATGATCCAGTGATATTTCTCCTGGGCATGTAGCAAAAAGAACCTAAGTCATGATACAATAGGGACACCTGTACACCAATGTTCATCACAGCACTATTCACGATAGCCAAGCTATGAAAAAACCTACATGCCCTACAACTGATGAATTGGTCAAGAAAATGTGCTATATATATACAATGGAGTTTTACTTAGCCATAGGAATAATGACAACATGCAGTTTGAAGGTAAATGGATGCAACTGGAGGATACCATGTTAAGTGAAGTAAGCCAGGCTTGGAAAGAAAAAGGCCACATGTCTTCTCTCATATGTGAAAGATAGATCCAAAAGACAGATATATACACAAAACCAAACATGATCATATACAAACTCATATGTAGAACATGTAATACTGAAACTACTCTACGGAGCTCAAGGAAGGAGAGAAAGTAAAAGAGAATGAGAGATAATCAACAATATTGTAAAGCATAATACCTGTGAAGGTAGAGGATAAAAAGATATGTATTGAAAGCTGTTGAGCCATATGACACAGAAAATAACTAAGGTCTGTGATACTTGATCAATATGTAATATTCTATTAAGAAGAACTAATACATATGTTCAAAATCCTTCTAAGAGCCAGAGTAAATGCCTAGTATGGGCAAAGCCCTAAGTTTAATCCCCAGTCCTGGAGGGGAATAAAAAAATCCTCCTAAAAATATGTTTATTTCCTGAATAACTTTTCTGAGGCCACTCAGTTACTTCACAAGTAGAACCTTCAATTATTGAAGTAAACCATATCATTCCTCAAAGAAAAAAAAAAAAAAAGAAAGCTGTTGAACAAAGGGGGGATAGGTAAATGTGTAAGGGAAAATAATGGAAGTGGTTGAATGGACCAAAATAAAGTATACTCACAATGTGGATACATTGAGAAGCCCCCTTGAACCTTGACTTAAATATTAATAACTAAAGACAGGACTGTAAAATAAGTAGAGTGTGTATTGGGAGGGTACTTGTGGGAGGAAGAGAGGTACACAAAGGAGATTAAGATGAGGGAATATGTTGATGGACTTCATATACTTATATGAAATAGAATGAAGAAACCTCTTACAATTGCTTAAAGTGGGGTGTGGAGGGAGTTGGGGGGAGAGACTATGGGGGTGATCTAACCAATTACAATATAAGCTTATTTAGAACTATCACAATAAATCCCTTGTACCACGAGTATATCCTAAAGAAAAAAAATTGTCTTGAGGAGAAAGCACGATTTTGCACATTGAATGCGTGATGGTAACATGGAAGCAAACATAGTTAAAATTCCAGCCAGTATACATTGCAAGATGTAATACTATATGACAATTTTAACAAATAGTCAACCAGTGGTTGAGCATTTCCAGCCTGCACACTAAGTGATACAGACAGAAGGGATGGGAGGTTATATGAATCTACTTATAAAATGGAATTAATTTTCAAGATTTCATCTTGACTAACTCCTATTTGATGTGCTTCACTCTAATTTTATAACAATGATTGTCTACCAAAAAATTTTTGTCTGTCTTGCACAAACTCTTGCGGACAAAATGTACACAGGATACTGGAGGATAAATATATAACAAGAGAAATAACTAAAATAGGTCCAGTGCGTGTGGACACATATATATAGTAGTGGGGCTTGAACTCAAGGCCTCATGCTTGCTAGTCAGGCGCTCTACCACTTGAGCCACACTGCCAGCCCCAAGAGCTATTCTAATGTAGAAGGAAAGAAAGTATAAATGGGGAAGGGTGAAATGAAAAGTATGGAAGGGAAGGAAAGATATAGTTTAAGGTTGAATACTGAAAGGCAGTTATCATGGTTCACATAATGACTACAGAATAATGGAAGGGAGGAAAAGTAGAACAGAAAAAAATGAGAAAATGAGCGCAAATTGATATACAAAAAATCAATACAAACAAACAAAAAATAAAAACATTTCAAATCGAACAGAGACAAAATCAAACATATATATATATAAACCCAGAATTTTCAACTGGTCTCCTGAGCACCAGTTTTTTTTCCCTCAGAGTCCAAGGCTTTCAACCCAGTAGATAGCAGTCAGGTTTAAGACTTGACTCTGGATAAGTCTTTTTGTACTCACTTTCCAGTGTAAGCTCCTGAGGTCCGGGCCCTCAACTCCCAGCCCCCAAAGAGTTCTCAGAAAACGTGTAGTTTCTCCTTCTCTCCAGGTTGTGCTAACTCACAGGTTGTTGTCATAGTCTGTACTGGTGCATCCTAACCTGGGTTGGAAGCTGCCAAGCTGTGTCTCCTGTCTCACTGCTAAGGTGTACACCACCATGGTTCCTTAAGTGGGGCTGTGGCTGGTGGCAGTGCCTCACCCACCTGAGGGCTCTATCTCTTGATTCCATGGGGGTTGGTATTTAGGAAGGTCTACTGCCTGTTGTTTTTCTTGCTGGTTTCTCCACAGAAATTCTGTGCCCATGCTCCCTGGATCCATTTTGCCCACAGTTACTATTGTCCTCCTGGGCTCTTGATGGAATCTAAACTACTTTGCCACCACACTCACTTTCTTAGCAGTTCTGCAGGGAATTAGGAATGAGAATAGCAATTTAATAGATGCATCCATGAGAAAGAATGGAAGGCAATGTCATTTCATCGGCATCTTGTCATCACTTCTCAACATTAGTTTTGATCATCACATCCTTTCCCCCTCTCCTTCTGAGATTCCAATGAAAGGAATGATAAACAAGTGGAACTTTTTGTAGGTTCTTAAAGTTCTTATTTTCATTTCAATTTCTTTTTCTGTTTTTGAGATTTGCCAATTGCTATTGATCTAATGTCACTTTCACTGCCATTTGTCTCCATTCTCTTTTTGAACTCTGGACCTCCAGTCCCCTAGTCCTGCACTCTAGGACTTGAGTCACCCTACCAGCCTCCATTCTCTTTTTGAAACCCATCCAGAGATATAATGATATAATGATCATCACAGTTTTCCTTTCTATAATTTCCGCTTGGGGCTTTCCTCATAAGTGTGTATGTGTGAGAGACAGAAAGAGAGAGAGAGAGTGTGTGTGTGTGTATGCACACTGAAAAAAATCTATTTTTATATTTGTTTCAACATAATTGTGATTGTTACTTGGAATACTTTCATAATAATGGCTTTAAAGATGCCACTAGACAATCTCAACATCCTGTCTTCCTGGTATTGTATCTTGGATGTCTTTTCCATAGGAGTGTAAATTTTCAGGTTCTTCCAATTCTAAGTAATTCTGAATCGTATGCTGAATATATATTTTGAGATTATTCTTGGCCATATGTAGGAGACTTCTTGGTCTTGTGTAAATCCTAAAGAGTATGTTGATATTTTTAAAGCAGCCAGTCTACCTCTCTGTATAGATACTTCCTTAGTCATGTCCCTTTCCGTAAGGTGAATTGGGATAGGGAGAGATTCAGTCTAAGGCAGGCATAAGTTCAATTGGTCTCAGTCTTAAGTGTGCTCTTTGAATCCCAGAGGAACCAAGAAACATAGACTGAGAATAAATTCCAAAGTCCTCAGTGGAGAGCAAAGAAGGGGAGAAAGGTGAGGCAGTACAAAAAGGCTCTCAAGGTGTACTGCACCATTGAGATTTGCACTGTGGGAAGCAGCAGTTCAAACTGATTTGAACTCCACGGCATTTCTTCTTTAGTACAACTATTCAACTCTGCCATCGTTTTGAGAAAATAGCCAATGATTCCGTGTGGCCATGTGTTCCAATAAAAATTTATTTTAGGGAGTAAAAAGAACAAACATAGTAAGTGGAATGTGCCAGCAAAAGTTGTCACTCAATCTAACTTCTTGTGGTATTTTCCTAAGTGTCAGCATTGTGGCTATCCAGTGGTGAAAGCAAACTTCTCCAGAAACATGCTTTTTCAGTATCATGAATCTTACCACGATTTCTTTGTCTATTTGGCTATGAGATAAAAAGACCTCTACTTGGAGTTACGGAAAAGTAACACATTTGCTGTTACTCTAGTACTTATTTTAAAAGTACTTATCAAACTTAAAAATACACGTTACAATTCAACCATGGAAGTGTTCAAATACAGCTATCTCCTTTGGCACATTTCTCATTTTCAGGCGTCTCCCTACTGTAAAAAGAGTGGATAGATGAGTAAGATTTGAAATGAAAAAAATGTCCCCTGATTTTTTTTTCTTTTTGCAGTACTGGGGCTTGAACTGTGGGCCTACATCTTAAGCCATTCCTCCAGCCTTTTTGTGTCAGGTGTTTTTGAGATAGGGTCTTGTGAACCATTTGCCCAGGCTGGTTTCAAACTGCGATCCTCCTGATCTCTTGCCCCCTGGGTAGCTAATTACAGGCGTGAATCACTGGCACCTGGCTGATCCCTGATTTTTTGACTTCTCATGTTATTTGATGCTGTCAGAGAGTTGGAGCTTAAAGTTTTATACTTAATGTTGATATTCTTCTTTACTGAAAAGTATACGACTCATTACTGACACAGGACAGATCAATTAATAACAAGAATAAATTTCATATCATATGTTATATGGACTGGGGGAAATGCTTATGCACTCTGCTACATTCTGTCTAGGGAACCAATTTAATATGAATGTGAAAACCACTGGGGAGAAAACAATACTAGCAACAATATTCTTCTGAGAAATATTTAAGAAGACTCTAAGAAATGGGAGTGAACTTTTCCTTGGATTCATTTGGCCTAAGGTAGAAAGATCTCCATTCTCCTGACATTAATAGGTAAGATAACTAAAACACAAATTAGCATTTTGACAATTTTTTGTCTAGATGATTCTGAAGTTCATCTGAGAGATCAAAGTGCTAGAATCAGCAGAGCTAATACTGTCAGACGGTCATATTACCAAAAGCGATCTACCAATTCAAAGAAATTCCTCTCACAATTCCAATGATACCCATCAGAAATACAAATATTCTAACCCTGAAATTTATATGGAAATACAAAAGACCCCAAACAGCCAAGCAATCCTGAGCAGAATGGCCAATACTAAAATTACCACCTCCAGTGTACCTGACTTTGAATTACATTAGAGAGCCATATTACAAAAACAGTATAGTAGTGGCTCAAAAAGAAAAAAAGTTGCTAAAGGAATAGAATGGAAGGTACAGAAATAAGCGGAAGAAGCTATAACCCTCTGACTCTTGACAAAGGTGCCCTAAATATACATCGGAAAATGGACAGCTTTTTCTTTGATGGTACTGGGGCTTGAACTCAGGGCTTCAAACTTCCTAGGCAGGCACTCTGTTGCGTGAGCCACACCTCCATCCATTTTGATCTATTTATTTTGGGGACAGAGTCATGCTTTTTGTCCAGGTTGGCCTGGACTGCAGTCCTCCTATTTTATGCTTCTCCCTGATGCTGGGTGCCAGATGAATGCTACCTTGATGGTAATTTTTTGCATTGAGATGAGGTCTGGCAAACAGTTTTGCCCAGATAGCCTGGAACCACCATCCTCCTCATCTCTGCCTCCCAAGTAGCTTAGGATGACAGGTGCATGCCATCCAGCCAGCTATTGGTTGAGATACTGGTTGAGATTGCGGCTCGCTAACTTTTTGAGCAGACTGGCCAGATCTCAGCCTCCCAAATAGATAAGATTAAAAACATGAACCACTGGCACCCAGATAATAGACAGTCTCTTTAACAAGTGGTAGTTGCGTGAGAGAAAGAGCTCTCAAATCTTAGCAAAGTCAATAAAAGTGGTGCTGGGATAACTGCATATCCTCATGCAGAAGAATTGATGCGTATTTTCATTCTGCATAGAGATGGATGAAAGAAATTACTGTAAGACCTGTAACTGTGAGACTATTAGAGCAAAGCCCTTCAAGATCTAGGACAGGCCATTATTTTCTTATTAGGATTCCAATAGCTTAGGAAATAATAGCAAGAACTGACAAATAGGATTGCATTATGTTAAAAAAGATTCTGCACTGCAAAAAAATAAAGCAATCAACAGAATGATGTCACAGTGTACAAATTGGAAAAATTATCTTGGCCAGTCATTCATGCAATGGGAGATCTTTATAAAGAATATATCAAGGATACAAAAAGTTAAACAACGGAAGAACAAATAGTCCAATCAACAAATGGGCTATCGAACTGAGCACACTTTTTAATGAAGAAGTTTAAACAACCAATAAATACAAGAGCAAATGTTCAACATCATTATCTGTCAGGAAAATGCAAATCAAAATGACATTGTCATTCTCTCACACCCAGGTTAGAATGGCTATCAACAAGAAAATAGAAACAACATATGTTGGTGAGGATGAGGAGAAAAAGGAACCCTTATTCACTGATGGCTGAAATGTAAATTGCTCCAGCCAGTATGTAAATCATTATGGAGTTTCTCACCATGCTAAAAATAGAACTTCCACAGCATCCAGCCATACCACTTGTGGATAGTATCCCAACGAATGAAAGTAGGCTTACTATAGAAATACCTGAATATCAATATTTATCACTGTACTATTCGAATAACTAATTTATGGAATCAGCATAGGTGCTCATCAACAGGTGACTAGAAAAGTAAATGAAACTTTACTCAACCAGCAAAAGGAATGAAATAACATCAATTGCAGGAAAATGGATGACATAAGAGATCATCGTGTTAAGTAAAATAAGCAAGTCTCTCAAAGACATGGATCACATGCTTTCTCTCATATGTGGAATCTAGGGAAGAAAAAGGACATGAAAGTGAAAAGGGGCCTAATAGAGATGTGGGAGTGGAAAGTGGGAGGAGGTATAAGAAAGAGTAACAGAGCGGTGAAAATGATCGAAGTACATTATATGCATGTAGGGAGGAGCTAGCACAATGGAAGATCTCACTTTGTACAATCACTGTGCCATAATGATTTTTAAAACGGCAATGATGGCAGTGTTACCAATCAGCTGGTTGGTGTCCTTTTGCTCTCCCTGGATGGAAATTGTGAGTAGGCAAAGGGTTTCTCTTCTAGTGTTGGGAGTCCTGGGCCCATGAGTGCCCCAAGGCCTAGAGGATGGCATGGTAGACCCAGAGGCTCACATTTCCAAGACCTGAGAATCATGGGCTTTTTACTGCACACTGTAGAAGCCAGAGGCATGGCTCTAGGTACTCAGATTGGAGGGTTGTTGCTGGGGGTTTTAACCACCTGTGACCTCAGCACTGGCCAGGTATACTCTTTGGCCTCTAGTAGCAGTGAGATTCAGTAGCAGGCAACACTTGCTAGTGTAACAGCTATGGGGTGGAATGCAGGTTTTGGCACCCTGAGTTTTTCCAGTGGCCAATATTACAGCTCTGGAACCTAGAGTATCAGGATATTTTGACTTTGACAGGAGCTAGTTTCCCACCTCTCAGGCCTACTGTGTTGGGACACTGGGCTCTTAAAGCATGACAACTACTTGGAGTACTTCCACTGCTTGGGTCTGGCAGTTTCTTTTTCTTATTCTTCACAGTATATTTTTCTTCAGCCTTGGCTTTGCCCTCTCTTGCCTTCTCTATACTTCCAATGCTCCTCAGTTCTGACACCTCTGCTCCTCCTCATTTCTTCCTGACCTTTCTCTGGATGTGCAGTCACCTTCTTGCTGCTACTTCTGGTGCTGCAACTGTTGCTGTTGTTGAACGATTTGGTGGCTGCTTTTGTCTTCATACTTGGCACAACACCACTGCTACCACTCCAACATCTCTTTGTGTTATCAGCTATACCCACTCTAGCAAAAGTAGGCAAGAGATCACAGAGAGCAGCATTTAAGCTGCTAAAGTTTCAACACCAGTGTGCAGCACAAGAGGGTTTCTCCAGGGTAATTCCAAAAGTGACCCAAGCAGCCTATGTATATTATCAAAATGTTTGAGGGAAGGCCAGATGTCACTGTTTAAACAACCACAGGACATCCCTTCATGCAAATGGAGGGCTGTAATTTGCACCAGTATCAAGCCTACTGCTGGACCACCAGGGGAAATGCTCCCACTCTGGTCTGGGTAAAAATTGCTGCAGGGACATCTGGAATACACCAATGATTGGAAATGGGCCTACCTGGCAAACTACTCATTCTTGGTAGTGTTAATCATTTGCTGACCACCTTAAAATGGTGCTTGTAAGCACCTTGTACAGAGTTTAGGAAAGTTCATCAAAGTACTAAAACTACTACTGTTTAACAGAACTAAATAATACTTCACAATGCATAGTATTGCATCACCTCTGCCTCTGTGTGTCAGAGAGAAGTGGGTCTCTCTGGTCTGTCTCAATGGGACATTCATTTGATTTTAAATATAATTATAGAAAAGCAATTGACATAGAATGGTAGCAGTAAGGATAGACATATCATCAGAAGATAATGAAAGGAGATAATTACATCTAAAAATGAAGTGGGATGTTAGAGAGTAAAAATTTAGTAGGGATCTGAATGTTACAGTGTATCCTTACTGTTCTTACTTACACAGATAGATTAAATATTTTAATATACAATAATGCAACAAAAGAAGTAATAAAGTAGTCAATAGTGAATGTCTTTATTTTATAAGAGTAGGAAAATTGCACGATGGAAGGAAGGATGAAAATGTTGGATTGGAGCATGTTAAAAACTATCCCTTTTCACTCATGTAATCCTAAATATTCAGGGAGGCGGCAATCAGAAGGATCACTGTTCCAGGGAAGCCCGGACAAGTTAGCAAGACCTTATCTCAAAAGTACTCACCACAAGAAAGGACTGTCGGGGTGGCTGAAGTGGTAGAGTAACTGCCTAGCAAGGGTGAGGTTCTCAGTTCAAACCTCACTGCCACCAAAGGGGGAAAAAAGTCCTACACCTTAACACCTATTGTCATCACAATGAGTGTTTTGGGAACATCCTAAGTTAGTGGGTTTGTTGTTCAAATTTCCTATAAATGGGAGGGGCAGAGAAAAGTGATGTGCACCACCATTTTCTCTTTGGAGACCTTGTAGTGTGCATTCCCCCCCGGAGACTGGAAAATAGCTAAGGGGCACACTCCTATGCCACTCAGTGTCCGTGCGCATTGCTACACAAGGTACAGTGCAGGGTGATTGTTGTGCATGCGTTTGGCTGTACGTGTCCCTCTTATTGTGTATGCACCTCCTGCACACTAAACTCTGCAGTAGAAAGTGATGTCTTCATTCTTTCTCTTTGAGCAACAATCTGCAGTAAGGCCTTAGAGCAGTCCTGCCCCCAGTTTGTGTGTGACAGTGTATGTGGAGGAGACAGCAGGCTGCGGGCGGGTCTGGCCTGTGGTCGGTATACTGGAAGTTGGATGGCGTTGAGGTCCTGGACCTTCTCCTCACAGGTGCTGCCATGACCTTTGGCGTCATGGCAGGGCTGGGACAAGGGAGTGTGGTGGTCTACAAGGAAAGGTGGTGGTCAAGGGGGGGAGAACTGGGGTTGTTCTCAGAAGCATCCACTGAGCCCTGGAGGGAGGCGCTGGGAGTGGATAGGTGGATGGACGGCCCACAGGACAGATGGCTGAGTCTTCTGTGGGAAGCTGGATGGGGTGCAGAGCAGGTGGTAAGGAAACTGGGATGGACACGGGGGTGGGAGGGGTTAGGTCCATTGCAGTCAGTGAGGGGTGGGTGGTCCCACTGCTCTGTAAATTACCTTCTCCCCTCTGTCCTGAGTAGTGATAGAGCAGTCCTAGATGGTACCACATGGCATGGGGAGGAATGAGGGACAAGCTGTTTACAGGGCACTGTTCCTAGCTGATGGGAATGAGGGGTGGGTGATCCCACTGCTCTGTACAACAGCTTCTCCTCTCTGCCTTGAGCATGCATGGCGTGGTATGGCATGGGGAGGAATGAACGTCCAGCTATTTTCTAGGGAATACAGGCCTACCTAATGGCAATGAGGGATGGGTGGGCCCCACTGCTCTGTACATCAGTTTCTTCTCTCTGCCCTGAGGAGTGATAAAGTAGTCCTAAACAGCAGGACATGGCACAGGGACGAATGAGAGACAAGTTATTTTCCAGGGTAACTTGGTCTAGCTAATGGGAATGTGATCAAAGTACTAGTCTCAGGATTCTTAATTCCATGGCAGTATTTTCATAGGTGTCTGCACAATAGGGAACCTCTTGCAATTGCTTTAAGTGGGTTGGGAAAGGGTTGGGGGGGAGATGGTGGGATGATCTAACCAATCAGCCCAATGTAAGCATATATGGAATTGTCATAATGAATCACCCCCACACAACGAATACATCCTAATAAAAATGAAAAAAAATTTAAATTTATAAGTCAGCATTTCACCACAGAAGTGGTCCTTTTTGGACCATAGATGTCCTAATAACTATATTTTTGTAATGGCAATATTACTTTCAGTATGAATATGACTCCTGGAGGAAGAAAAAGATCTAAACATGGAGCAAAAGAAAGATGTAATCACAGAAGGTGAAGAGATCATTGAACATGTATGCATCAGATTCGGCCTGTGGCTGTGAGTGCCTTAACATTACAGGAATTTATTCATAGGAATTTATTTTTAAATGTTGAACTAGAATATATCCCATTATATATAAAAGTCTTCCATTGTGCTAGTGAATAACATTTGAGTCTAATGAAGGAAACATGATCCTGGAGAATTATATTCTGTTGTTCCCTTTATGTGTATGCTCAACTGCTTTCCAGAAATCTGTCCTATGTCTTCCTTCTCATGCTCTTAATCAACAGTTGTCATACAAACATCTGAGAACATATTAAAATATCTTGCAAAATTTTGTGACCAACTATTTTGAGTAGTCTCTCCATGGGAAGAACAATATTACTAAGAATAAATATACATGATAGTGTTGGAAACAAGTTTTGTAATTATTTGGATTGATATATAGGTAATATATGCACTTATGTATGATGTACATATAAATTATACGATATACATATAATTAATATGTATTAATAGCAAAACTGTTTGTACACACTGGACCCAGAAACTCAGTGGGGAACAACCTTAACCAGAAGATACATCAATGGGCAGTCGGGATATTACACCTGTGCAGGAGAATGAAGATGAAGAAGCATGCACAATTCAAGGTGAAGTCAGGGGAGGAAAAATGCTTGCTGGGGATAGGGATGTGCAGCCTGTATTGTGAAATACAAGTTAAAGGAGAAAATAAACTGTTAGAAAGGGTTCTTAAACATTGGCTGAAAAGTGGCTGGAGAAGGGGAAGTGACTACAATTTTCTTTCACTTACAGTCCTGTACCATGATGCATTGTGCCTTTTTTCCAAAATGTATTTAATGTGTTTTGGAAGTACTCCTGCATAAAACCCAGTGAAACTAGGCTACTGTGTTTAATTTTAGTCATTGTATACCGCATCATGAGTTAAACTTGATTTCCTTAGAACGTGGTTGTTCAACCTTCACATTAATTGCATTAAAAGTGTAAACCACCTCTATGCAGTGCTAAGTCAACATACCTTCTAGCTCAGTAAAGCCTAGTTGCATATAGATGCTAACTCCATTTTATAATGACAAAACGGAGACATTAGTTGTTGTATATTACTGAGGAGCACTTGACTGATGGAGACAGTGTTTCATTTGAATGTTTGTGTTCTTCCTACCATTTAGGTTCCTGCAAGGATGATTTTGAATAGCTTTGCTTAAAGTGCTCGGCACTGAAGTGTCTATAAATGTAACATATCTCAGTATAGCACAGGAGTAGACTTGGTTCAATGAAAATTGATAAAGATGCCAGAAAGCACTCAGTGAATGATTTCCATTGCTTCCTTAGCTTGACAATTTTATGTGATAATGTTTAGTAAAAGCTTTATAATTCAGGAAATTAGCAAATGGGTAGCTGGTTTAATACATTTTAACGTGTGTTTTATAAGGCAATTAACTCCTATGGATAGAAAATCTAAAACTTGAATAACTACCACAAATCAGAAATCATTTCTTCCAGATACAATAGTTTTAGGCAAACTATTTGCATGTGTCAACCCATGAATAAATGAAGCAATTCACCAGTGAAAAGTTTCTAGACTCTGACTGACACAATGTCCATTAATTTCTATTCTTATTCTTTTCCTATTATCACTGTAAGATAATGATTTTGCTATTTTTCATGCTGTGTTTGTTCAGTGGATTGCTTTGTGGTAAATTGCAACGTAAGCCCTTTGGGCATAAATGTAACTTTATTTTAACAAAATAACTTTTTGCTCAATTACTCCAATAGCAGAGGAATGGTACAAGTTTCCAAGTCCTTCTGTTATTCTATCAGAAAATTATACATTCTTGTTGAAATTCTATCCAGGGTATAAACTTCAGATTTCATTGATAGGTAATGTTCACTGCAACATTCAATAAATGTGGTTTGTCCTTAGGTTGTTATTTAAAAACAGTTCCCATAACACAGAAAATAGACCTATGAAGTCCAGTCCTAACTATTGTTAATGTTGCCAAAGGACCAATGTTCTTGAAACACAATGTACTTTTCATATATTCTTTTTGTCTTTCTTTTTATTTTGAAATAATAGAATTTCCACAAAATTTACAGTATTAAAAATAACTCACATTTATTTCTGTTCAATTCACCAATTGTTAATAGTTCTTGCCATGTTGGTTTCTTGTTTCCATTCTCCATTCCTCCAGTACTCTCTTCCTATACCACACACATGCTGTCATGTTTATTTTTCTTGATACTGAATATTTAAAATTTAAGTTTCAGATATTTTGACCCGTTTTGCCACTGTTTGTCATTAATTGAACAATGAAAACATGCAATATGTGACTATATAATGTATAGTGCAGAGTTGTCTTGATAATTTCCTTTCTAGACCTTTTTTTCTGAATGCAGTCCAGTCCAGGATGATGCGTTGCATTTACTTGTCACATTCATTTATTCCCCATTAATCTGGACAAGTTCTCCCATTTTTCTTTGCTTTTGATGACACTGGAGAGTTTCATGAGACCAGTTGTTTTTGAGAACATTCATTAATTTTGTCTTGTTTCATACATATTTAAATATTTTAAACTCAGCATTTATTCACTCATGTCACAAAATATGGTAGATGCTAGGGGTATAAGTTCCAATGATCATCATAATTTTAGCCTTGGGTTCACAATCTAGTTGGAGAGATAGCATATTTCTGAATTAGTGTTTTAAGTACGTAAACAATATGTACAGTCACTGGCTTAGTATGGTAGGTGTCACAGCAAGTATGATGATGCATATGTACACAAGGTTCAACTAAATTGTCTGAGGGCAGTCTTAAGAAAGGAAGAAGGGAAATTTTTTACATTCTTGCTCTCCTTTTTCAAGGCAGTAAACTTTTGAAATGATTCTCCTGGGCTTTGTATTCATCACATTTATTAGCACACTAGCTTAAAGGGTTTTATTTCATAACCTGAGGGGATGAATATAATTACTTCTTTATTCAGGAGTCATGTCTTAGGGTTTAAAATAATTGTCATTTTTACTTGAAAGAGACTAACCTGGGTGCTGTGCAACAGAAACTGGCTCTTCAAAAGACTGAAGATAAGTCTATGGATGGTTCTGATGTCAAGAAAGTGAGTCTGCCAAATCAGAGACCCTTCTAGTGCCCAAAGCAGATATGTGTACCATTATGAATATAAATCATGATATTTATTTTTTCTACCCCATGACTTCTTTAATAATATATAGGAAATATTGCTGCTTTTTTAATCCTTTAGTTCTCATGTAAAAATTCTTTGAAATGAGTTTAGAACTCAAATGCTTCTCTTAGACTACTTGAGATAGAAACAAATTAGGCCAAAATCAAATCAAATTATAAAAATGAAAGCATTTTCTTACTTTTGAGTATAAGTCCTTTAACCAACAGCTGGTGATTTCACATACTTTTATGGAGACCTCCTTTCCACAAATACGTAACACATTTTTAAAACATGAGATTATATTTTGATATCACTGTGCTAGAAATGGACAAAAACTATTGTGACCATATAATCTGTCACAGAAATTGGATTACTTTTAAGTATGTGAAAAGGTATTCCTTCTAAGTATACCAGGAAAATGAGGTGAAAATTAGGAGAAATCATTACCCTGTATAAAAAAATTACACAAGGGCTAAAATACCCCCAAAGAAATACTTCTACTTTTCTAAAGTATAACTGGAACAAATATAACACTATCATTTGTGAAGAGGCATTCCTCCTAAGTATAGTAGGACTATGGGTGAAAGTGAGGAAAAACCATTACCCTGTTTAAAATAACTACACAAGGCTAAAATAGCCAAAAGAAATATTTTTTACTTCTCTACAGTAAAAATGAAACAAATACAGCACTATCATTTGTACATATTTCACTTAAGCAATTCCAGCGTGACATTACTGTTTTAGCCTCCCTATATTTAGAATACTGAAGTAAGACATCTAAAAGTAAGACTTGTCAAAATATGTCTTTTGTTTCACATTGCCTTTTCCTTGAATTTGTATAAAAATTCACACAATTCTAGTTCTTTATTTAAAATTTACCTTAAATAAGTTCATTTAATCACTTCTGAGGTTGAAGAGCCTTGTACATTCCTCATTTTCCTTACAGAAAATGAGGTGTTTCAAAAATACAATTAACATTTATTGTATGTAAGTAGAGTTCTGGTTCAGTCCCTTTTATAAAACCCAAAAGTCATTGTCATTTACATAACTCTTTTGTTTTCTCAATGAAGTTGTGCTAAGTCACGTTCCCAACTGTCACCTTTATATTATAGATTGTCTTTAAATGAAGACAAGCAATGAACAGGCATATGCTGTCATTTTCTACTGTTAAATTACTCACAATAAAGGTTTTCCATTTTCTGCAAGCATTCTTATACATCATTTGTCAAATTTCTTCCTAATCTTTGATGCTGTTAAATTTGTATCACTTGAAATAGTTTTTTATTAGGGATTTATCTGACAACATTGTTGGATATACTAATTAATTCCAAAATTTTATCTCTAGATCGTTTTTGATCAACATATAACATATAGCATTTTCGAAAAATAGCATTTTTGCTGCCACTTTAAGCATTATTGCTTTTCATTTCCTTTCCTCATTTTACCACTCTATAAAATTCTGAATAGAGCTGGTGATGGTGGCAATCTTTTCCCTATTTCTGATGATAACTGGAAATTTTTGTACCTTTCACAATGATGTTTATTGATATTTTTAAAGGTACAGTTTTCCAAAGTAAAGAAGTTCCATTCTATTCCTAGTTTCTTTGTCTTGAATGTATGCTGAATTGCATCAAATATTTATGCTGTGTCTATTGAGAAAAATCATAGGATTTATTTCTTCCTTTAGTGTGATAACGTGTGATTTCCCTGATAAGATTCTATGTATTCATCTCTGAGCCTTCATTTACATCTTCTCCTCTGCTAAAAATAAAAGTTTTGTAACAAGAAATGCTATTCAGAATCTATCCTGCTTATGAAAGGCAAGAGATTATTAACACCTATTATATTACATAGATTTTAATATAGTTTTCTGACCCAAACGATAAATACATGTGATTTAAATCAAAAGTGAGGCCAGAAATAGAGGATCCCAATTTTCCACAGAACAAGCAATGGGTCCCTAGGCTGTGGTACTAGCTGAAAAGCATTAGGTCCTAAGTAGAAGAAAAGTTGTAGGAACCAGGGGTAATTGCTGAGGCAAAATTACTTGGGTCATACCTATCCTCTCTCCTTATAAGGTGCAGATTAGATGGTTTCCCATTATGGTTCTGACATGCATTGGTTGTGTGGTGATGGGTTTGTTTTTCTATTTCTAAAATAGAAATTTACACAAAATATTTGTTAGGATGAATAAGAGAATGTTATGTTTTGGATATGAAGTTTGTCTCCCAATGGCCCACGTGTTGTAGGCTTGACTCCCTGCTATTGAAAGGTGATTAGGTCACAAGTGTGCTAGACTCATCAAGATCCACTGATGATTTTCATACCTGAATGAGCTGCTAGGAGGTGAAACCAGTTGATAGAAGTAGATCACTGTGGGTGGAGGGTTGTGCCTTTGTTAGAGTATATCTTGTCCTAGCTTGTCGGTTTCTCTCACTACATTTTCTGGCTACCAGAAGGTGATTGGTTTCCCCTCCCAAATGTTCCCATTGCCACGATGTTCTGCCTCAGCTCAGGCTCAAACCAATGTAGCCAGCTGACCTTGGACTCTGAAATTGTGAATCTCCTTTAAGTTGTCTTTATCAGGTTTATTTTCACAAAGAGGAAAGCTGACTAACACAGTGCTATACCACATTAATTCTGCATTGCAGTACAAATGGACTTGGTTAGTTAGCTATATTCTACCCTTTCACTTAAATTTTGAATATTTCCATTTCAGTCACCTTTTAAATTCATCTCTATTAAGAGAAACTCCTTGTGAATTTCATGTAAGGTTATTGTCTTTTAAAGGAATTGGAATTAAGAAATTCATTTAAACATATTAATTAAATGATAATGTATTATACTTTTATCAGACAGGATATCAAATCTAAAGTTGGTTTATAAATGACAGAGATGTGACAAAGGCTACCCTAAGTCATCTTGTGTGCTGAACACTGCTCCTTACTGTGTGCAATGCCAAGGAAAATAAGACAATACCAGGGTCTGTCTGTCAAGGTGTCAAGTAGCCACTATAGTATATTGTACAGAAAACCACAGTCACAGGGATCACTACTGCAGTGATCAGACTGGCTTGTCACACTTTTCATAGATGTATATGATTTAGAGACAATGAGCTCAAATGGATTCAAACAGTATATTAGTTACAAACACAGCAAAAGCAAGATCAGCATTATGTCATATCCCTGTTTCCCTATCCAACAGTTTGATGCTTAATCAGAAGTAGTTAGTGACAAACATCACAGGACATTCTTCTATTGAGCTCACAGCCTGTCCCAGGGCATTAAACAATTTTATAATCCACAGCTGTACCCTGAGGCAAAGCAAGGCAAAGTGACCTATGCTCAGGCAGAATTGAGGAGATGGAAAGAAATGGCCTGCGTTAGCACCAGAAAGATAGGGAGGAAGGTGAGAAACTGCCTAGTTGCAGCTCCTGGCTAAGTTGCTTACCTCTCCTTTCTCCAGGAAGAATTTCAGAGTGTTCCTTCAAGGTCCAATCAGATTGTATTCTAGCCTTTGCCAGATGGTCTATTTGTTGACGTGCATGAACCCAAGAGAAACATGGCCATATGTAGGGGAGCATCTCCCCTACAGGGTCTGATACAAAACAGGCTATATGCAGGTCCCTACAAACATTACATTTATAATGCTGCTTCCTAAGCTGTGGAGATGTTCTCCTTGTTGGGGTAATTACAAGAGAATTGACTCATACATGTCTCCCATGAGATGATGTGTTTATGCTAGTCACCACTTCACTGTAAATAAAATTTAATCTCTGTTCATTATCTACCCTTTCATTAAAACCATAAATCTCTCTTCTAAGTCACACTTTTGTTTATGACTAAGGTCAAAAAGGATCACAGAAAGTGTTTTGTTCAGGGTCAAATCCCTAGTCCTGAGTGAAGCTTGTTTTTAAACCAGGACTCTTTTAACTCCTATGAACTTTTCATTGTTAAAGATCTGTTTGCTCTTAACATTGTCTTCTGTTTTAATTCACATTCACTACACTTTTTCATGTTCTGCTTGGGACTTGAGTTCTTTTCCTTAATTCAATGGGATTTGGTTATTTTTACAGCCTTACTTTCAAACCCTTTTAACTTTGTTTTTGAATTAGCATACATTAATAATATGAGGGGTTTCATTGTGATAATTCTATACATGTGTACAGCGTACTTTGAACAAGTTCATCCCCTCCACCATATTACTATTTCCTCCTCTCCTACCCCATTTTTCAGTGTTTGGTGGGTTTCATTAAGCTGTTTTTGAATATATATGTCATTATAATACTTCCATCCTCTTTACCCCTCAGTATCCTATCCTTCTTCCCTCCTCTCTCCTACTGATCCCCCCCTAAGCAGTCCCCATTTTACATTCATGTCCCATTATTAGCAATATCATCATCACTTTAGGTGTAGATACTACAAATGAGTGAGAATATGCAATATTTGACTTTTTGAGCTTGGCTTATCCTACTCATGATGATCTCCATTTTCACCCATTTTACTGAAAATGACATGATTTCATTTTTCTTTATTGCTGACTAATATTCCATGGTGTATATACACGTATTTCTTTACCCATTTAATCATCTGTTGGGCACCTCAGCTGATTCCACAGCTTAGCTATTGTGAACAGAGCTCCAATAAACATGAATATGCAAGTATTTCCCTTCTATATTGATTTACACTCCTTTGGAGATATGCCCAAGAGTGGTATGGCAGGGTCCTAGGGTAGGTCTACTTTTAGATTTTTAAAGAATCTCAATATTGATTTTTACAGTGGGTGTATTGGCTTACATTCCCACCAGCAGTGGATGAGGGTTCCTTTTACCCTGCATTCTCTCAGGTTGCTTGTTTTCTTGATGATCACTAATCTGACTGGGGTGAGATAGAATCTTTGTGTAATTTTGATTTGCATTTCTTTTATGGCTACGGATGTTGAACACTTCTTCATATATATATTGGCTATTTGTGTTTCTTCTTCTGAAAATTGTCTGTTCAATTCATTTGCCCTTTTATTACTTAGATTATTTGTTCTTTTGCTGTTTAATTTTTGAACTCTTTGTATATTTTGAATATTAAGCCTTCATCCATTGACTAGCTGAGAAGATTGTATTCCATCTTGTGGGTGGTCTACTGATTCTAGTAATTATTTCTTTTGATGTGCAGAAATTTTTAAGTTTGATGCGGTGATAGTGGGACACTGCAGAATCCCATTGTCACCAAGAGATAGGCTATCCAGAGAAAAACTCAAAAACAAAATCTGAGAATTAAATGATACTACAGACCAAATGGACCTAACAGACAATGACAGAGTATTTCATCCAGCAGCAACACTATACACATTCTTCTCAGCAGCCCATGGAACTTTCTCCAAAATAGTTCATATCTTAGGACACAAAGCCAAGTCTTAGCAAATATAAGAAAGCTGAAGTAACTCCCTGTCTTCTATCAGACCATAATGGAATAAAACTAGAATTCAATAGCAAAAGAAACCACAGAAAATATTCAAGCTCGTAGAGATTGAACAACACATTATTGAACAAACAGTGTGTCATTGAAAAAAATAGGAGTGGAAATCCAAAAGTTCCTAGAATCTAAGGAAAATGGAAAAAAAAACCCAACCAAATAGAAACTTTGTGATAGCAAAGGCAGTGCTCTGAGTGCTTACATTTAAAAACAACCCAGAGAGATCTCAAATAAATAACCTAATGATGTACTGCAAACTCAGTAAAACAAGAACAAACCAAACCCCAAATTAGCAGATGGAAAGAATAAAGATTAGGGACAAAATTAATGAAATAGAGATTAAAAACTATAAAGACAATCAATGAAACAAAAAGTTGGTTCTTAAAAGAGAAATAGGATTGATAAACCCTTAGTCAATCTGACTAGAAGGAGGAAGGAAAAGACCCAAATTAATAAAATTAGAGATGAAAGAGGGGATATCACAACAAATGCCAATGAAATCCAGAGAATCATGAGAGAATACTTTGACTAGCTATATTCAAATAAGCTGGAAAATCTAGAAGAAATGGATAAATTACTAGTAACAGAGGGTGTTAATTTGATCTAAATACATTATATGCATGTACGGAAATATCACAATGAATTCCCTTTGTACAGTTAAAATGCACATATAAAATGTTATTTTTAAAAATAAGTACTCTGGAAAGAGACTGCATATTAGTATGCTCACCTTGGGGTTACTGACTCAGCAGGATTCAAATTCATATCTTCCTGACTCCTGGCCATTGCTCATAGTTCCTGGTCTTGGCTGGTTCTCTAGCAGGAGAGAACTGGAGAGAAATGAGACAGATTTCCTGGTGCCCTTGGCAGAGGATCGATGTGCCTTGGCTAAGGCTTCTGTCTGTGAGTGTACAGGGACCAGAGATGGCCTGGGAGGGGTTGCACTACAGGAGGTAGCACTTAAGGCCCTCATCCTTCTCTGAGCATGACAGATGGCACAGGATAGAAACAGGGTAAGGGGTGGACCATGGGGGAGAAGCACTCTCAACAAAAGGGGCTTATGCAAAAGCAACTGAATTCATGGATGGAGGGGCCAAAAAAGTGGGTAGTGTGGGAGAACTAGATTATTCCATACTGTGTGTACTTGGGCAAGGTCTTCAGGGTCTCTGTGCCTCTGCTTCTACATTTTTAAAATGGGCAAATATTTACAGTGGCCCCTCAGGGTGGATGTTTATCATCTTAATCCACAAATATTTCCTGAGAATTCAGGTGTGACACCTTGGGTTGGACACCAAGAAAATTTGGTTGAACCGTGGTTTCAGAGTCTCTACCCACAGACAAGTTAATTTGGGAGGGAAAGTAGCTCAATGAACACGTCACAAAGAAACTATTAAAACAGTGGCACACAGTGGTAAGTGTGCCATTGAAAAGTGACAGGATTAAACTAGGTGATTCCTGTAGAACCCAGGCCTTAGCTGCAGAGAGAGTTCAACAAGTGATGGTGGCCTATCTCACAGCTGTCCTTATTGTGAGGAGTTCTAGATCTGACCAGGGACAGAGCAGCTGGGAGATCAATGAAGAGCTGGGTCAGGTGGCCTAAGGGTAGACTGGTTGTGTATCATCATCAGAGGTTAGGTAAATGGATTGTTCTAGGGTAGAGAAAGTGATACCAGAATGGAAACAGCTGTGGTACCAGTCAGCCTAGGCCCTTAGCCTCATGGTTTCCCCTTCCTCTGGCTTCTGGGAAACGCTGGTAGGTCCTTGCACTGCCAAGCTGGAAATGACTATCTGAGGCAAAGCATAGGTTCATTTCTCTCACCTCCCAAAATCCTTATGAAAAAAATATGATTTCTTGTAATGATTCGGCATGATGATCACAGACAGCATCTCTGAAATTGGCCATCCTTGACAGGCCTCCCTCCTATGTCACCAAGAGCCTGGTTCCTCAGTCTTGGCAAGTCCCTTTCCCACAGTGGTTACACCATGCCCTGTGTCTTCACATAGTCCAGAATTTGGTCCATGGTACCTGCCTTCCAGAGGATCACCTGGCCTCCAGACCATTATACTGCCTAGCACTGGGTACTTCCCCATTCTTACCAGGTGAAGTAATCATTCTGGTCTTTCCTTTAAAAGGTGAATCAGCAAA
Organism: Castor canadensis; assembly: GCF_047511655.1. NCBI lineage: Eukaryota > Metazoa > Chordata > Mammalia > Rodentia > Castoridae > Castor > Castor canadensis. The sequence continues at coordinate 94,430,666 of NC_133405.1, forward strand.
GGAAGAAGTGTGGATGGCACCCAAGAGTGTCTGAAAAGAATGACTATGAAGTGAATGAATGAATGAATGAATGGCAAGGAAACGAGGGCCATTTACGTCAAACATCTTGTTCTGTGCTAAGCTAGCTGGGGTTCAAAGAGGTGTAAGGACTTGTCTGAGGTTTCCCAGGAAGGCACAGATGTAACTGGGACACGAACTGGCATTTTTTCCCCAGTGACTGAATCTCACACTCCACCATCACTAGTGTTGCAGGGCTAGTTCCTGGTATCTGCTATTTTCTGCCATGCAGAAATCACTCAACACACTGTGCCCCAGGCTAATTCTAGTTTAGGACTTGAGTGAGTCCCCTCAAGAAATAAAGGAATGGAGGGTGCAGAGGCTCACACCTGAAATACTAATTACTCAGGAGGCAGAGATAGGGGAATGACAGTCTGAAAATAGCTGGGGCAAAAAGCTTCAGCTTTCTGAAAAACAACTAAAGCACTAAAAGGGGGACTGGAAACATGGCTCAAGTGGTATAGTCACTGCCTAGCAGTCTTGAGGTCCTGAGTTCAAATCCCAATATTGCAAAACAAAAAAATTAATAAAAATAAAAAAGAAGTCAAGAAATAACTGAAGAGAGAGCCTGGGAAATATACAAAAAAGAAAAAAAGTGATAACGTCCTACCTATTACCCACCCCAACATGGTCAAGGGAAAGAACAGGGCTGGGACCCAGAGCCCAACTCCTACACACCCTGTTCCTTGTTTGTGTGGTAAAGGACAAGGCATGTCACCTCTCTGAACCTCAGGCACTTCCTCTGTAAAACAGGGGCATGGGTTTTTGCTGGATATTAAATGTGATAAAGCATGCAGCACACTTGCCAGATGCCACCAACCCTATATGGAGCAGATTCCCTGGAAAAGGGCATGGAGGTCAACCTACATAATCACATTGAAAGGACCAGCTGCTGCCTTGTTGGTCCTCCTGATGCCCACTCCTGGGATTTGTCCCTGGCAACTTCTCCCCAGGCCAGTGCTGATCACAGAACAGGCACCCAGTAAAATTTGAAGGATTACAATAGAAGACTGTTATGCAACACTTCTCTGGTGCTAGGCATACACATGCGCAGGTGTGTGGGAATTATCTCCCTCCATTAGTTTCTATAATCCTCAAAATGACCCTGAAAGGCAGGAACTGCAGAGATCCAAGGTGCACAGCAGAAAGGGCTGGAGCTGGGTCTTGATCAAACCTTCCTACCCTTATGTGACTCAAAGAGGGTGGAGGGGGTAGGATCACAAGGGGTGATGGGGAAAGATGTTTAAGCTAAGGAAGATCTCTACTGCCTCTCACATCCAACACCCCACTTGCTCATTCCTCAGCACACTTGTTTGCTGACTTCTATCCAGACTTGGGCTCATTTAAAAGCATTAACCCCAACCCACTAGAAGAGGGTAAGTGGGGCAGACTTCATATGGGACTTGTCAACCTCCACTACAAGCCAGGATCTGAGATCGTGAGGAAAGGAATGTCATGAAAGAAAAGTTCCAGTGGTGCCAGTTGCTAGGAAATCCCAGGATCAGGTGAGCAGCCCCTAGGACTGCATAGTTACGCCATTTTGAAACTCTGATGAATAATGAGGATTTTTAATTAAACATGACAGAATGATACATGGGATGTACCCTTTAAAACAATTTGTCATTACCTAAAATTCACATTTAACTGGGTCTGCTATTAGCTTTATTTTCTCTAAATCAGGACAAGCACAGTTGGTGCTAACTACAAGGCCAGGCTCTGCCCAGTAGGTTCTTTGATCCTGAAGGAATTAAGGATATATTCTCTCAGTGTAGTCCATGTGTGTGTGTGTGTATGTGTGTGTGTGTGTGTGTGTGTGTGTGTCTAGTCACATATAAGATCAGAAAGGGCCATTGGGCCAGTCTTTTCCAACAAACAAGATGCAAGGAGCCATCTTGAGGAAGCCCCTAATTATCTGCGCCTGCATTTGCATGGCCATATGGTACCTCTACTTCCTGCTTCACCCTTATCCTTCTCAGTTCCAGTCATCTCATACAGTGATGTTTATTACAGGAGCAGCCAGACCACTGCCCATATACTCCATCCTACCTTGACCATAATACTTTCTGGCTCCAAACAACCCCAGCATATCCATTGCAAGTGAATTTATTATAAACCCCTTCATCTGGTATTCACAACCCTTTAAAAGAAATTCCTGACTTTCCTACTTTTTCTACATTATTGTCCACTCTTTGCTAATAGGTCACCTATCCTGTCCTTTCAGATCTCTAAAATAAAGGTCCAGAGACTTTATAGTCAGGGATAGAATCAATGTGGAATTTGAGTCAGGCCTCAGAGTATAGGCAGGGTCAAGTGTTAGAAATGCCATTCCCAAATGATGATCAAAGAAACACTTGAAAGTCACTCAGTAAGGTAAAAAGAAAAGTTTTACTTCTGCAGAAGGGTGCAGCCACAGACTGTGTCTGATAGGCAGAACACACTGAGCGGGGAGTCAGCTCAGTTTTTATCTCTCTGCCCCTCACCCTGATGGACAGGTTTGGGTTCACAATCCTCCTGATTGGCTAGCTATTGTTTGGGGTAAGGGCAAGGTTTTGCCAAGGAGTGACATTTTACAATTTAATGAGAGTGATTACTCATGGTTTACAGCTCAGTGAGTGAGTGATTTCTCACCGTCCCCTGCAGACAGGGGACGGGGCTGACATTTTTATTCATGGTTTCAAGAATACCAAGCTCCAAAAAAGATGATAGTGGTTTGATTAAGCTACAGATAAGACAAGTCAAGCAGTTTAAGATTAGGGCATCTGGCAGTAAACAGCTCTTTGTTTGACCACAAGAACGCTGCAGGGTGAAGCAACATGTCACAAAACATGTAGGCAGCAATTTTGGAAAGTTAGCTGGCATCTACACAATGAGAGTTTTACATTAACTCCTTTGACAGAAAAGAGTTAACTTTAGTTGATTCTCACATCAAGGATCAGCAAGTTACCAGGGCAAGGTTTCTGAGTGTGATAAGCATCAGAGTGCAGGAAGTGACAGGTTCAAGCTCAGTTTATAACCAGGATCCAAGTTTAGCATGTTACCAGGATTAAGAGAGACCACTGTCAGGGCACAGTATGTGATGAAGATGAGCACGCAGATAAAGTGAACAGAGTAAGGACTAGGTATGTGAAAAGAGTCCAGGCTCAGTGGACTCAGTGACCAGCATCCAGGTTTGTGAGCAAGGTCATGGCTCAGCATGTACTTGATGGCACCAATCAGACCATAAACACTCTTGTAGCTCATAGTGTAACCAGAGTCAGGGTCCAGTCAGTGACTATGGTCAAAATTCAATATGTGACCAGGGGCAGGGCTAAACATGTTACCAAGGTAAGTGATCCTTGTGTGAGACAGGTCCAGGCTCAATATGTTACCAGGATAAGAGTTTAGGGCGCTACCACAGTCAGGGATCAGAGTTTGATTAAGCCAAGGCTCAAAATTGCCCACATAAGCACTCAGTTGTGTGAGCTCAAAATGTGACCAAGATCAGAGTTCAGTGTTTGGTCAAGACCAGAGCATACATGTGACTGCAGTTGGAGGCTGAGAATGTGTTCAGGGACTTGGTTCAGTGTCTGACCCTGCGTAGACCAAGGTACAGTGTGAGAATGTGCTCAGTGTGACGCATGTATCTATTGCATGTGGGAGCAGGGGACTTGGTGAGACCTAAGCATGAAACTGGGACAGGAATGTGTGTATGATCCATTTCACAATCAAAACACAACCAGGGTTGAACTCAATTAGTGACTAGGTTTGGTGCTCTGTGTAAACTGTGTCAGAAACTATTAGAAATTATAAACTCTTTTGGCAAAGTAGCAGGATACAAAATTAACATATGGAAATCAGTAGCTTTCCTATACACCAACAACAAACAGACTGAGAAAAAAATCAGGGAAACAGTCCCGTTTATAACAACTCAAAGGCAATTAAGTACCTTGTAATAAATTTAACAACAGAAACCAAAGACCTCTTTAATGAAAACTATAAACCACTGAAGAGAGAATTAGAAGAAGGCATCAGAAGATGGAGAGACCTCTCATGCTTATTATCTGTTAGATCTTTGAGAACTCCTACCCAGCATTAAATATTCCTAGATTCTTAGAGCTCACTTATCGAAGAGGTGAGAACTTCAACTGCAGCAAGTACTTAACTCCTTTTTTTCAGCATGATGAATCATGCTACTGACTTAATCAAGTATAGTTATTTTTATACAACTGAAAGAAATGCATTGTAAATAACAGATCATAGGAAATCTTTCTTAACACACTTCAAAGGGTTGAGCCCTTTGCCCACAATTTGTCCTGAAACATCCAGCCCCAATTTGTTGCCTACTTTTATGTTCATTTTAACTTGGCTACATTCTGGTATTTCTCAAATCGACCTTCAGTTCAGGTCTGCATTGGCTAATTCACTGCTTTCCCATATACAAAATGGCTGAAGACAGAATAGCACTCCAGTAAATCCTTTTTGAAACCTAGGCCAGTTGAGTTATTTTAGCTTTTAAGTGGGAGACATATCACTCATCCATATGTCGGTAGAATCAAGTATGTGAACCCAGTCATCAGGGGATGTGGAAAATCCATCTGATCGCTTCACTGTGACAATGAGTCCTCTCCTTGTTGTTGACTCCTGCTTCTATTTGCTGGTCATTGTTTAGTTTCCTTTCTTAATGGGTTCCATTTATGTACTCTTCCTTTGTACTTTAAATGCTTTTCTGTTCATTTGCCTAACTTCCAGAATGAGATATCTCCTGTGGCAAAGATCTTTTTATTTCTACCATCTCAAGTATTTCTAGATTTATGCCAACCATCATTTTATTTCTATTGAGGTAATTAATTCATCTTTTGCAATGACTCCAATGGGAAAAACACCTCCACAGTTTAGAAGGTGGCAATGTAAATTTAATGTTTTTAGGTGCCTTACCTATGTTTTTTTCTCTTGTGTCAGATGCTGTAGACTTGATTGTCTGCACGTTGTCCTTGCATCCTGGCATGTTGCCACATAGGCTATATGGGAAAAGCTAGACTACAGTCTAACTGTACCTCAAAATAACACCCTGAAATTTTCCTGGGGGAAGGAGAGATATGAAACTTAGCCAGGAGCTGCCACTTGGCAGTTTCTCACGTGTTTCCTTTTTTGCTAGGGCTAACCCAGGCCATTTCTCATCCATCTCCCTACTTCCACCTGAGTACAGGTCACTTCACTTTTCTGTGCTTCATAGTACAGCTATGGACTATAAAATTGTTTAATACCTTAAGATATGGTGTGAGTGCAATAGAAGTGTATCCTGTGGTTTGATACTGAGCACTTCTGATTCAGTGTCAACCTGTGGGACTAGGGAAGCAGTCAATTGTCACAACACCGATCTTGCTTTTGCTGTGTCTGTAACTAGATATACTGTTTGAATCCACTTGACCTCATTGTTTCTTTACCAGACAAATCTATGAAAATGTGACAAGCCAATTTAACCACTGCACTAGGAAAAGTAATCCTGAGCAAAAAGTCCAATGCTGGAGGTATGATAACACCAGACTTCAAATTATACTACAGAGCCTTAGTGACAAAAACAGCATGGTACTGGCACAAAACAAACACAAAGACCAAAGCAACAAAACACCCAGAAATAAAACCACACAGCTGCAGTCATCTGATCTTTGACAAAGAGGCCAAAAACATACACTGTTGAAAAGACAGCTTCTTCAATAAACAAGAAAACAGTCGTTTCAGAAGACTGAAAGTAGGCCCCCTTCTCTGATGCTGTACAAAAATCAACTCCAAATGGATCAAAGACCTTAATGTAAGACCTAAAACTTTGAAATTGCTACAGAAAAATAGGAAAAATTCTACAAATATGGACATAGGTAATTACTTTCTGAATAGGACACTAATTGCCCAAGAAAGAAAAGTAAGAAGTGACAAATGGACTGAATCAAATCAAAAACTTTCTGTACATCAAGAGAAACAATTACTGAATGAAGAGACAATCCACAGAATAGAAGAAAATCTTTGCCAGGTATCAACAGGTATAGGACTCACATCCCTAATGTGCAAAGTTCCCTGTCAGTGGTTATCTCTGTAACCTGGGAGAGTAATCAACTCAGAAAAAAGGTTTTCTCTGAAATAAATTATATAGTTTTGCAAGGTCACTTTCGAGTCTACAATTCTGTGACTATTTGCATTTCATTTACATTCATGCTACTCCCTTTCTTTGGATTTTTGCTATTTAAATTCATGAAGAAAGATACACAGTAAATAAAATTCCCTAGTCCCAAGACAAGCAGAAAGGGCACACACGTACACACACATTTTAGGAACATGTATTTTTTAAATAAATTCAATGTCCTTTCATAAATAAAAATCAAGTTATGACTATAGGAAAAGAGGAAATATCTAAGTTATAACTAATATAGGTTGCTTCTAAGGCATAATATTTGCACACATATATTTATTAAATATATATGTGTGTTAATCAGAAGATTAATTCATATTCAATGAGTGGCATTTTCTCTAGATGTCTTTGTAATGGGTATAGATTCAAGGTTTCCTTGGGTCTCTCTCAAGTTCTTTCATTCTTCCTCAATTTTTTTTTGGTGGTGGGAATCAAACCTAGGGTCCTCATGCATTCTATACAAATGTTCTACCAGAGATTTTTCTCCAGTCTATCAATTCCATATATATAGAAGGAAAATAAGAGCCTAGAAATACTGGACAGAGCCAGGGTTGGGGTGTAGCTCAGTGGTAGTGTTTGCCTAGTGTGTACAATGCCCTGGGTGCCCCCCCACACACAGAGAATTGACATTCTTACATTTAATGCCCAAATTTTGACACTTCATATGAATTCTTTGAAAGATTATTTCCTATGGACCATGACATGTACTTTTTAAAATGGAAGCAAAAGCTAAAAGATGTAGACATTACATAATTCAATTCAATTATTATTTTACAAAGAGAAAACTGATATAATTCAGTTACCAATTTAGAAGATTTTAAACATTATGATGTATTCTACTCTATTTCTTTTAGGGGGAGCAGTACTGGAGTTTGAACTCAAAGCCTTACGCTTGCTAGGCAGGTGCTTTATCACTTGAACTATGCCTCTAGGCCTTTTTTGCTTTACTTCATTTTTAGGTATTATCGCATGCTTTCTGCTCCAGGCTGGCCTTGGACTATGATCGTCCTACTTTTATCTGTCACATGACTGAAATTAAAGGTGGGACCCACCACATCCAATTTGTTTGTGCACATGGGGTCTTATAAGTTTGGGCTGGGGCTGGTCTCAAAACTAGTTCCTTCAAATCTCCACCTCCTGAATAATTGGAATTACACAGGAACACCACCATGCCTGGCCCTCTATTTTCTTTCTGTGCCTGAATTTATTTATCCCTCAAGAAAACAGACTTGTGCTGGGTGTGGCTCAAACAGTAGATAGTCTGCTAGCAGTGCAAGTGCAAATCTCTGAATTGAAACCCCAAAACTGCCACAAAAAAAGAAAGGAAAGGAAACAGACATCAGTCCTAAACATTTTTCATGTCATTCTCTGCTAGAAATCAATGAAAGTGTTGTCCCTTACAAAATTGCCCCAGAGGAATAAAGTAAATTCTTTCCTAATTTAGAGTGTAAACGTCCTTTAATATCAGTATATGATATAATTAGGAGATAGTTATCAGTAAGATTGTCATTTTGGCCCTTTTTGATGGTTCATCTGAGGTAGTTATCAATGTTATTTTAATCTTCATCAACTTCACTATCACCTTTTAAAATAAATATTTGCTAAATAGCATTATGTCAGAGGTTGAAATATAGAGAGCTAAAAATGGTGATAATGAGACCATTTAACTTGAGGGGTTAAAAACCATGCATATTTTAGATTAAAAAGTTTTGAGAAATTTCAATATTTAAAACATTTTCTATCACTTAATTTTTGGAGATATAATGATTTTACCATAATGCTCACTGTTTTAAAATGCACAGTTCAACGGTTTCCAGCATACTAATCAGCTGTGCATACATAATTCTGTAATGTTTTCATCTCCCCAAAAGGGAACTCGTGGTCTAGGGATGCAGTTGGGAGGTGAAGTGCTTTCCTAACATGCACAATGCCCTTGGTTCAGTTCCCAACACTGGAAAAAAATTTACCATTAGCAATCAATTTCCATTCCCCTCAGCCATTGCAACCAGTAATCTACTTTCTATCTCTGTAATTTGCCTATTGTGGTCATTTTGTGTAAATGGAGTCACACAATATGTGGTCTTTGTGTCTGGCTTACTGTTTTCAAGATTCATTTCTATTATACCATGCACTGATATGACATTCCTTTTTATTCTTCAATAACATTCCATTGTTTGGGCATACCACATTTTGCATATACATTAACCAGTTCCTGGACATTTGCATTTTTTCTACTTCTAAGCTATTATTAATGATGTTTCCACAAACATTAGGTATTTGTGTAAATATGTTTCAAGTTCTCTCGGGAGAAATATGCAAAAGGCTGTTCCTTGGTACATGCCCAGGTACTTGGCCTGGATTGATTCTGTCATGACCCTACGTGCTTCTGGCTCTTTTCAAGCCCTGCCCAGGCATTACCTGCCATATGTACCCTATGCCTGTGCTTCCAGGCTCCTTCTGTCCCATGCCAGTCCACACACACACACACACGAATCAGGCACCTCATGTTCATGGTGCTCACCTGACAGAAATATACATGCAAGGCTTACTCTCACACCACCTGACACATAGTACACAAAGCAGGTAATAAAGAGAAGGGAGTGGATATTGACTCAGGCTAGGACTCACTCCTTTCTCCCCTGCTATGAGACAAGTTCCTGAGGGGGCACATGCACCCATAGGTGATGTTCTTGCAGTCTGATTCTGCAGCCATGTGTGTTTCCCTGTTCTCAGTACCTCCACCACCTCAGAAAGAACACAGACTTGACCTCATGGAGTTCCCATGCCAGTGAGTATGCCTCCCCTGTTCCTAAAGAGATAGAAGACAGGTGTCATGTCTGGTTAAGCAGCAGTAGTTCATCCAGGAAGACGTGGTCAGGGGTAACCTGCAGAGGTATGGTTAGGAGTCAGCACAGAAGTGATGTGAGGCAGGCAGATGTGAAACAGTCTTGGCTCCATCACATGCCATGTGACAGCAGCAACCTTTCAAAGAAGTTGCAATCAATGCCCAGCCTTATGCTGGACAAGTTGTTCTGTGGGGTCTACTCAGTCCAGTTCTTTGGTTCTGTAGGGTGCTAGAGGGTGGGGTCCAAGAGAGAAGAAGCCTATGCTTCAGTTAGGGCTGAGTTCTCACTGTCACACTGCAGGGCAAGCATTCCTGGTCATGCTTCAGAGGAGGAAATGTAGGATGAGATGAAGCAATGCTACATTAAGGTGACCATGATGACTCCCAGGCCTGACTTTCTCAATGGAGCTGCCCAGTGGTGAGCCACAGCTGAAAGCAGGTGATCCACATGAAAGCAGGGCTAATCACAGTAGGCAGGCATTGCCTTCCTGCTTCTCCCAGAGACTGGAGACCAGTGCTGAGAACGTGGAATGGTGACAAGCCTATACCCACTGCCATTTCTACCCAGCTCCTTTGGATCTGCTCAGGCAGGAGGGCAGAGTGTAGATGTAGTTTGCAACTATATGAATAAGAAGATGGAGACCATAAAAGGTGGCATCCACTGTGGCAACAGGTGTCAGACCTGCACTGCTCCTGTCACGGCCTTGGATCACCACACTGTTAGTCGTTACTGTCTTCAGTAGACAGAGGACAAGGAAGCATGCTTCTTCTTTCTTCGTTCATACATGCATGTTCAATTCAATTTGAAGAACAATTCTTTTTAAATGTTGTCAAATATACATGACATGATTAGTCATTTTAACATTTTTAAGTGTTCGATTCAGTAGTTTTAGGTAATTTCACATAATGCTGCAACCAATCTCCAGATCTCATTTCATGTTAGAAAACTGAAAGTCTGTACCCATTAAACAATTCCCATTCAATACTTTCTACAGCCCCTAGCAACCACCATCCTACTTTCTGTTTCTATGAATTGACTACTTTCAATAGCTCAGGTTATCATTTGGATATGAAACATCCCCCCACCCCCCACCAAATGGCTCATGATTTAAAGCCTTCATCCCTAGGTGGTGGCACTATTGTGAGGTGATTTGATTATGAGTACTAACTTCATTAATGGATTAATCCATTGCTGAGTTGATAGATGAATGAGCTCTCAGGAGGTAGAGCCTACTTGGAGGAAGCAGGTCACTTGTGGTGTGATTTTTAAGGCTATACCCTATCCCCAGTCCCTCTCTCTGTCTCTCCGCTTCCTGGCTGCCATGAGGTGAGCAGATTTCCTCCATCATGCCCTCCTGCCATGATGTTCTGCCTTGCCACAAGCTAAAGACAATGGAGTCAGCTAACTGTGCACTGAAACCTCTGACACCATGAACCAAAGCAAGGTATTCTTCCTTTTAAGTTGATATTCTCAGGTATTTTTCACAGAGGTGAAAAGTGATGAACACACCTCATATGTATGGAATCATACAGTATTTAACTTTTTGTGACTGGTTTATTTCATTTAGCATGTCAGTTTCATGTGTGTTACTGTATGTGTCCGAATTTCCTTCCTTTCTAAGGAAGGTATGTTAATCAAACTGCACTGATGTGACAAAATGAACATTAACTTAAGGAGAGGTGGGGGGAAGATTCATTTTAGCTCATAGTTTCAGAGGTTTCATTCCAAAGGTCTCAGCTTTGTTGATTCTGGACCTTTGGTGAGGCCCAGCATCATGGCAACAGGAGCATGTGGCAGAGGCTACTCACCTCACGGCAGATGGGAAGCAGAGACAGAGGAAGAGACCTGGGACCAAATATGACCTTCAAGGGCATTCCCTCAGTGACCTACTTGTCTGGCTAGGTTCCACCTTCTGCAGTTAGTTTCCAGAACCTCCCAATATAGTTCTACCAACTGAGGACCAAACCTTCAACACATGAGCCTGTGGGGGATATTTCGTATTTAGCCACAACAGAAGGAATGTATATACCACATACACTTTATCCATTCATATGGCAGGGAACACTTGAATGCCTTCCACTTTTTGACTTTTATGAACAGTTACTATGAACAGCTGTACAAATATCTCTTCAACATTCTGATCTCAAGTCCACAGAATATAGTACTTCTCTTTTTAATGTTTTTTCCAGTGCTGGGGATGGAAGCCAAGGTCTTGTGCATGCTATGCATGTGTTCTACCACTGACCTGCACTCCCAGCCCTTATTTTAATTTTTGAGAATCTGCCATACTATTTCTGACAATGGTTTTACCACTTTACACTCCCACCAACAGTATATGAGTGTTCCAATTTCTGCACATCCTCACCAACACCTTTTTTCTGTTTTTGTCTTTGACTTAAGGTCCCCATATGTAACCCAGGCTGGTCTCTCAAGTGCTGGGATTACAAGCATGTATCACCACACTCAGCTGTTTTTTTCTTTATATTAACAATCCTGTGAGTGTGAGGTGGTATCTCATTGTAGCTTTGATTTGCATTTCCCTAATGTTTAGTGATGCCGAGCATCTTTTCATGTACTTATTGTCCATTTGTATACAATTTTTGGAGGAATATTTATTCAAATCCTTAGCCCATTTTTGAAGTTAGTTTCTTTGTTGTTGAGTTTTAAGAGTTTACTGTTTATTCTATGTATTAACCCTTATCAGATAAATAATTTACATAGAAATTCTCACATTCTATGGCATGCCCTTTCATTCTGTTAGTTGTCCTTCAGTTCACTGAAATCTATAATTTTGAAGTCCAAATTATGTACTTTTTTCTTTTGATGTCCTATCTAAGAAATCATCGCCAAACCAGTATCTGAAATTCACCCCCAATTTTTTCTTCAAAGAATATTATAATTTTAGTCCTTACATTTAGGTCCTTGATCCATTTTGAGTCAATTTTTATGTGGTATTAGATAAAGGTCCAACATTATAGTTTTGCATATTGTTAGCTTTGTCAAAATTAATTTGACAATATATATCAGGGTTTAGTTTATTTCTGGACTCCCTATTCTATTCCAGTGGTCTTATTCCTGTCTTTTTATGCTAGCACTATACTGTTTTTACAATCATAGCTTAATAATAAGTTTTGAAATCTGGAAGTGTGAGACTTCAAAATATCTGCTATTGTTTCAAACTTGTCTGGCCCATCTGGGATCCATTAACATGCCACATGAATGTTAGGATGAGTTTTTCTATTCTATTTCTTCACAGGAATGTTATTAGGATTGTGATAGAAATTAGATTAAATCTGTAGACCACTCTGGGTTGGTATTGTTGTACTAGTAATATTAAGACTTTTAGTACATGGATATGAGGTATGCCTTCATGATGTGTGTCTTTTTCAATTTTTCAAGATTGTTTTGTAGATTTCAATATATAAGTCTTTCACATTTTGTGATCAGGAATTTCATTAAGTACTTTATTCTCTTGATACTGTTACAAATTTATTTGTTTCCTTTTGGAGTGTTCATTGGTATTGTATATGAACACACTGATATTTTCTGGTTGATATATAAATAATAGAGGTTCATTTAGATCATAGTTCTGAAAACTACAAAGTCCAAAAATGTGGCACCATTATCTGATGAAGGCCTTCTTGCAGGTTCATAGTATGTTAGGAAATATCTCATAGCAAGACAGAGCAAGAGTGTCATAGAGAGCTTACTTTTATAATAAAGCCACATCTGCAATGGCCTATTATTTATATATTAATTACATGATTGTGTCAATCCATTCATGAGTGCAGAACCCTCGTGACACAATTACCTCCCAAAGGTCTTATCTCCAAAACTGATTGACACATGAATTTGAGGAATAAGTTTCCAACAGAAGAATTTTGAGGGTATGTTCAAGCCATAGCAAGCCCTGACCATGGTGACATACTGAGCAGCTCCTGAGACAGTACTGAGGGACTACCCCATGGCTTGTTGACTCTGTGTAAAATAACTAACCCTAAATTCATGAAAACACCCCATTAGCAAGCCAGCACCTAGTTGGACTTCCTGTATAATCAAATATATTCCATTTATAAGTTCACTTATTATCTGAACTAAAACTAATCTGTCGCCTAAGGAACATGATATACTTCATAAGTTACCATATACATTATCCCTAGTGCAAAGTAGGTTTGGGTTTTCTGTCACTCACTTTCCTAAATATCCACTCAGGAGCCACTCAGGCCTGTCACATCTTGGACAGTATTAAGAAAATGCGTCTTGACTGTAGCACAGGAGACTGATGTACAATTTCAATGACTTCCACAATTCTGTGCAAGGAGTTGAGTAACTTCAAGCACTTTCTCATAAGTTTCCATGACTCAAAGGTAGACAGTCAGATTTGTGTGTGCATCTCAGTAATGGAGCACTCGCTACCTCTGGGGCATCCAACCCATTACAGAAAATGCTGAAAGAAATGGGGCAAAATTAATTGTTACTGTTTACCAAGTACCTACCATGGCAGATAAATAATCTAATTATATTTGCTTCAAACATGTAGAGAAGACTGTTATTACTATTCCGGGTTACAAACAAGTGTTTCAAGTTACAAAACTAACTTTCCAAAATAGAACTGCTAGAAAATGTCAGAGATGAATGTGAACCCAGTTGCTGATTTCTCTGTCTAGGCTTTGCCCATTTGAGTTGAGAAGAGTCATGTTTAAGGGGACACCTGTAGGTGGTCCAATCAGGATGCAGTCTAAGAATGGACACCAAGAAAAATGGGGCTGTTCTCTTCGCATCAAGACTTTGCATGCAATGGGAGCAGTGTCTCTGGCTGGCATACTTTGGTTGGGGCAGAAAATGCCAACCTTGTGGCAAGAACTTGCCACATGACTACCTGCCACTGTCTTTGGAGTGAACTTCTGGTTCCCTGGCCTCTGTTGAGCTAACATGCTCATCTACTACATTTGTGCTGCCTCTGGCAAGTCTAGGAGTTGCCAGGGTAGATGTCCTTCCATGCCCTCAATTTTTCTAGAAGACTGTGAGGCTGAACTCCTGGTGTCATTCTCGCCACTGTTGTGAGATTGTTGCTAGTTTCCCTCCTCTTTGTTGAACTGTCTGTTACTGATTCTCTTTCCACATATGTGGCACCAGGTAATGGACATGACAGCTCAGTTTCTGTGCTGATCTATTCATTTAGCAAGGCCATTCCCATATGTGAGCATAATTTCAGACAGAGACAGTGCAGAATAAAGCTATTGTGACTGTGCTTCCAACAATAAATAATGTGTAGATGCGTCTCTTCCTGGGGATGCTCATTCAATTCAGTCTAAAGCTCTGGGAAGCTGCACATTTTCCATGTGTCAGAATCTTGGATACATTGGTGGAGAGAGTAATTGGAGGGAGGCAAAGTCCCAATTTGCAGGCCAGGCTAAACTGCTGCTGGGGCTCCATATGAATCAGTGTTTCCCTTTCCTTGTCTGTCAGTGAGAGTTATTACTCCTTTTATAGCCTCATAGTTTTGTGAGGATCAGAGGACACAGGAAGAATGGAAGCATCTGAGCGTGAAGACATTCCTCACCTAACTCTCAGATCACAAATGCAAAACTAAGCCCCAAGAGGCAATATGAACTGCTTAACATTATCCAAGCAGTAAGAAAGGCCTGGGACAGGACCCATTTTTTCAAGCTCTTTTAGATGGTCATTGATTTTCCTGAGCCTATATGTCTCATCTAGAATTGTGGGCTGGAAAGAATATCCACCTGTACTGATGATCATTTGTCCAGTGCCTGACACCAAGCTGGCCCATGGGGCAGAACCCAAATCCCAGACGTAGGTCTTTGTGATTTAGCCAATAGTAGGTTAAAGGTATGTCCACTTGGATAGTGGTAGGTAAAACATAAAACAGAAGAAAGAACATCTGATCCAAGTCATAAAGAATGAACTGTGACTCCAATCACAGAGTAAGAGGGAAACTCCAGATATGAGGAACTGTGTGAATAAAGGCCTGGGCATGGAGAAAAGTTGGAAATTTGACATGAAGATATTGGAGACAGAGTGAAGATGAAAAAAGGAAAAATGATGACACAGAAGAACAATTTGGGACTGGTGGGGGAAGACTGGGACATCAGAACTCTTTCTTCCCCAAATCATAAACCGACTCACAGAATGTCATTACTGGTGTGTTCCCTGTGGCCCTGAGGTCCATCTCACACATGGGCAAACTGAAGCCCATAAAGAAGTGGTTTGTTCACCAATACCCAGTAGATTTACAATCTTCAGAGCTGAAAGAAGCCCCTTTCCTGCCTCCCTGGAAGGAGTTTTTCCAGAAGCACCATCGGCAATGTATTCCTGCCACCCTGCACTCATAGTTAGACACAGTTAGAGGCCAGTGGATCAATTGGTCAATGGTGGAATCTTATCTGGGTAGACATGAGAGAACTTGGAATCACAACACATGGATTGTTCTGAATGGGGAGGACATAGGACAAGTGGATACGAAGGACACTCAAAACACAAGCAGTTCTGAGAGAGACAGTTTCTATGAACTATAGCAATTCATTATCCTTTCTAGAGTTGATGAGGATGGCCAGGAGGATGATTAGTATTAAATTAACATCACAGGAAAAAGATTAAGAGAAAATTAAAAACAAATTCACTATAAATCCCCAAACTCCAAATCTTTTAGAGTAAAATGGGTAAATCTTCATGACATTGAATTTGATAAAGACTTTTTGGATATGACACTAAAAGTATGATCAGCAAAGTAAGAAGATAGATCCACCAGAGTGGAATAAATGGAAATCTTTTGTGTGTCAAAGAGAATATAAAGAAAGGGAAAAAGACAGTTGACAGATCTGGAGAAAATGTCTGCCAATCACATATTTAATAAGAGATACTATTTAAAATATTTAAAGTCTAGCAACTCAAAAAGAACAAAAACTTAAGTAACCCAAATAAAAATGGGCATAGAACTTAAATGGACATGTCTCCAAGAATGTATAAAATAACCAATAAGCACATGAAAAGATGCTTGATATCACCAGTACTTGGGAAATGAAAATTTCTACTTCTCACTCACTAAGGACTATTTTTTTTTTTTGGTACGAGGCAGGCACTCTACCACTTCAGCTACTCCTCCAGCCCTCCAGCCCTAGAGGACTATTTTTAATGGAATGTAATGAATGATGATAAAGATAGAGAAATAGGAGCCGCTGTGCATTGAAAATGGTTCTGCTTCTATGGAAAACAGTTTGACTGTCACTCAAAAAAAAAAAAAAAAAAGAACCCCAGGAATACCACATGATCCAGTAATTTTATTCCTAAGCAGTGAAATAACAGGTAGTGAAAGCAGACACTCCAACAGACATTTGTAGACCAATGGGTTCATAACTGCATTATTCACAATAACCAAAAGGTAGATGGAATCCAAATGCTCAATGCATAAATTCACAAAAAAATGCATCATATATGTGTGTCTGTACACACACACACGTCCATATATGAATTATAGTTAGCATTAAGGAGGGATGAATTTCTCATACTTGTTATAACATGGGTGAATCTTGAAAATATGCTAAGTGAAATGCACCAAACATAAAAGGACAAATATTGTATGATTCCACTTACGTGAGTTGCCTAGAATTGGAAAATTCATAGAGACAGAAAGCAGACTACCAGAGTCTGCCAGAGCCTGAGTGTGTACAACATTTCTTTTTCCAATCATAGAAAAGTTCTGAAAATGGATATTGTCTGATGTTTATGCAACACTGTGAAGGTACTTACCTTCACTAAATTATACATCCAAAATAGTCAACGTGGTAAATTTAATGTTATATATAGCATAAAGAAACCCACCAAATTTTGTTTTTTAAAGGGAAGGATGAGGGAGGGGTTAAGAAAATGTAATAGAGGGGGTGAACTTGCTCAAAATATACTGTATGCATATATGGAATTTTCACATGAAATCCATTTATACTATTAATGAATCCTAAATAAAATTATAAAAAATTAAAAAGAAATCTATTTGAGTTGTTCTAATATAGTGTAGTACAATGTATCATGGTCAGTTAAATCAGAAGTACATAGTGGTTCCTTGTCCTCTGATTTTAGCAAGTAAACAATTTGAGTATCTAAACTAGGAACTGACTGGGGAATGAAGCAACAAACATTTACTTAAAGAAAGAACTGCAAACTTCAGGTCAAAAATTGGCTCTGGAGTTCTGGGTATGTTGGACTTTGAGGGCTATTCACAGCTAGAGGGAGGTCACCAGGGTCTTGTGACCTCTGTCAAGCTCTCTCTGTAGCTTGGGAGTTGCCTTGTTGTTAGTCCTCCTGGACACCAACCAGAGGACGTTGCTACTCTTTGTGCTGTTTTTATTGCTGTATGTACTTTCATTACTATGAGTTACTCAGTGAGTTATGGCTTCTTCACTTACATGTATGAACCTTCTACTATACTGGGAGCTTCTGGTAGGCAGGGTCTCTGGTTTGCTTCCAGTGTCAATCTTTAGTGGGGTTGTGATGGGGAGATGGAGCATGGCTCAGAACATGCAGCTGTCAAGAGAATAAAATGATGTATACATGGGAGATCAATGGATGGATGAACAGGCAGACAGAGAAGAGAGTATATAGGTAGGTGAATGGGTGGGTAGGTGAATACATGAGAGGATGGAAGTATTCTTGAAGAGAGAGAAAAAAACCAATGGGTGTTTTCTGATCTATTAGGGACAGGTGGCCTTTTCTCCTCCTTGGCAATAACTTTTGGACATGAGACTGTAGAACCTTTGTTGTATCTTCCAGTCATAAATAAATAAATAATATAAGCAAATGAACAAATGAATAAATACTTTTAAAGCCAAAGAAATAAACCAATGGCTAATGCCTTTGAAATTCCTTCCCATTATACTGAAACATTTGGGCTTAGACACAATGGAGAAGCCATTTGAAGACTTCAGCCTGGAGAAACACTCTATAAGGTGAACATGCTGTCCTAGAGTATGGGATGTGTGCTTCAACCTAGGAGCCAACATGGAGCTAAGTTGGCTATAATAAGAACCCATATGCACAAGAACCAAGGACTGTAAGATGGGGTGGTATCACCCATAGTTACATTCTCTACCTATTTACAATATTTCCATCCCAGAGATTTGGATGAATGTTTCTACAACTACTCATGGTAACAGTTCTGTTGCACTGAGGGCTGACATGGACACTTTCCCATTGTCAGTGAGTTAATGGGCAAAGACACTAGGAAGGTAGTAGCTAGGTGATTGATGTTGACTGCCTTGGAGCAAGAGGCTGGCTGCATGACAGTGGGGTCTAGGAAGCAAGAGAACAGAGACCAATAGATTGTTTGGGATCCAAGCTGTGGAAGACAATCTAACACCACTCAGGACAAGGAAGTTCTAAGACATTCAGACAACAAAGAGAGCTCTAAATAAGTAAAATTGAATAAAAAGGTAATTGTTACTATTGATACTTTCCAAACATGGTCACCTTAACACTTTTGCACCAAGAGGTGGAGACTATTTCCCCTCCTTTTGAAACGTGGTAGGCTTACGACCTTTCCAATGAAGAGAGTACCAGGGAGAAGATTATTTGCTTTTTGAGACTAGGTGATGAGGAAGAAATAGTTTCTTTGTGGTTCTTCTTATCCTTTTCTTGTAATGCTCACCCTGAGAATCAGCCACCATGTTATAAGGAAGTCCAGGCCTCATCGTGAGGACATATGGCCTTTGCAACCAACATTCCTAACACATTTCTCAACCAGAATTCAATGTCTGCTAACAAATATGTAACAGAACGGGTCTTCACATTATTCTAGTCCACAGGCTTTGATAAACTCAATCTGAAGAAAGAGGAACAGAGGTGGACTAGGGCTGAAGGAAATTATTCAAATTGCATGTTCAAAGGCATCATTGGTGTTTTAACCTACCACATTTTGGGATTGTTTCTTATGCAGTTATATCAACTATAACAGGAAATATTACTTATACTTATGTTCATTACTGTTTAATTAACCCCCTCCATTTATTTCTACCCTCTAGCCCACTCACTTGCCAGTGTTACATATGCTACGCTAGAGGTGATTAAGTTTGTTAATCAGTCCATAAGTTGGAGAATAATAAGGTGCCCTGTGATGGCACTAGAAGAGGAATAGGCATCACCTGAATGTCTTAGATTAAGAGATAGAGTGCACAATCGGATGACCCTTGGGTCCACATTCCCTTTAGGAAGATGGGAAATGCTTTTTTATTTTGTGTTTGGTTTAGTTGTTTGCTAAATGATGTGTCATGATAAGTGGAGGTCTTATGGAACTTGCATGTACTTTAAAGTGTACATTTGGAAAGATGAGTGCATATATACTTTAGACAGCCAAGTAGTGAGTGTAGTGAACATCTGTGAGTTTCCTTTGCCCAATATCTACACCCTCCCTTACTAAATTCAGTCTTATTTGGGCAGTCAATCAAAGTGCTTTCCTTCCTCTAGCCAAAGGGTGGACCATTGACACCAGTGAGGACAAGCAGACACTCTTCCTGGGAATTTGAATCTTCACAAAGTAACATGAGGACAGAAAATGGTTGGACCCGATTTATGACATCAACTTAGATTTTGATTCTGAGAGCTTTCCCACCAAACTTTCAGTGTGTTTCTTTTTGCTTTATAAGCCAGAATTGGTTTTGGTTACTTGAAATCAAAGTGCCCTAACATGCCCAAGAACATGTGTCAAGAGGCTTGCGCCTCGTTGTACAAGTAAGAGATGGTAAGGTCTGAGGTGGGGTAGTGGTTTTAAGGACAGAGTGAAAGAATTGAGTCAATTGGGGCAGAATCCAGAAGACAAGATTGCTTGTTGTGGGAGAGAGAAGGAATGAGACCCTGGAACACTCCTTTAAGCTGGTCATGCCAGCCACCGACAATGTGTAGCTTCTCCAGGGCTAATTCCTCATGATGGGGTGGGGAAAGCTGGAAGCAGTACTGAGAAAAGAGGTAACTGCTGTTGACCATATGATGCCCAGCACTCTGCCAACTTCCTAATGTGAGCCCAACCCACCCCAATGTTTAGTTGTCAGAGAAGGGGGGTGAATGTGTGGCAGTGTAGGGGGTCATTAAACATATCTTCTCAGGAACCCACCCTGGGAGGTATAGCCAGCCTGAAGCTATATGATAAGGACCCTTTGTTTATCAGAGATGAAGGTGGAGGGCTATAACCGTTTCCCAGTTACTTCAGGTTTGTTGAGAGCCAGTGAACAGCTGTCAGTCCTGGTGCTGGAGAAGTGTCAAGGGGCTGCTTTTTGCAGGACTAGCATTAAAGGCAGGCAGTATAAATTCCATTCACTTGAGCAAGACCTTTCTCATACACCTGTGTGTCAGTTTCTCATTCTTTATAGCAAGATAATGGTACCCGTCTTAGGGTTTGGTGGCTATTCCTAACTCACTGCCTCCCTTCCACCAGCCCCCATGGTATTGGGATTTTAATTCAGGTTTTGTGAGAAGTGCTTTACCACTTATGGTTGCCTCCCTTTACTGCCCTTTCACTTGTAGAAAGACTTTGGGGTCAGACCTGCTTATAGCCAGGTCTCTAGAGTCAAAAGGAGGGAGGACAAAAGTTAAAGGCCCTGTGTCAGTCAGATGGTGATGGCCTTGTTCAGGGCATGTGAGCTCCACACTGGGGTGTAGAGGAGTTGTGCCTCAAGTGCCTCTAGTCAACTTTGGTGACCCTGCCTTTCTCTTACCTCCCTTAGTCTAGGGCCAATCACACAGATGTTGAAAAATGTCCTCTTCCTCCATCTGTCTATAAGGCAATTGTCTATTCCCAGAATCTTTCTCAGAGCTTGGGATCTGCCAGAGGGACAAGTAAGAGCCACAGCTTTAAATATGTAGCTTGATGAACCACTGGCCAGTCTGTTAGTCTGCTTCCTTAGGGTTTTTTTTGGATCGCAACACCCTGAGTTTCTGACCCACATCATGTACACAACCTCAAGGTTTTCCAGTTTCTCTGAACCTGCCTGTAGTTTCTTTATAATTTGGGGCATAAAAAAACTTTCAACAAAGTTCAATATCCTTTTATCGTAAAAATGCTCAATAAAATAGGAAGTATAGGAAGACATTTCCCCATCACAATAAAAGTATTTATGAAAAGCACACAGCTAACATCATAACCAATGGAACAATAGCACAAGCTTCCCTCTAAGTTCACGTACAAGGCAAGGATAGTCCACTCCCACTAATTCTAGTAACCATAGCACTTGGACATCCTAGAAGAGCAATCAGACAAGAAAAAAATGAAAAGCATCCAAATCAAGAAAGAAGAAGTAAAATTATCCCTGGTTGCAGATGACATAATCTTAGATGCAGCAAACCCTAAAAGTCTCCACTAAAAGGAAATGGTTAAGAATAACAAACAAATCAAAAGTTGCAGGATACACAATTAGCATACAAATTCAGCCTTTATTTGCACCAACAAGGGTCTATTATAAAAGGAGATCACAAGAAACCAGTTGCTTTATGATTAAATAAAATGCTGGGGCTGGGGGAGGATGTAGTTCAATAGTAGAGCCCATACTTAACATGTTTGAGGCCAGAAGTTCAATCTCCAGCACTTCAAAGAATTCTTAGGAATGTATTTAAACCAAGAGGTAAAATATCCATACAGATACTTTTCATCCAGCTATCCCTTTAGTCCATTTTGAGTTCATTTTCATAAATTGTTAAGGGTCAAATTTCACTCTTTGGCAGGTGAACAACCAGTTTTTCAAACACCATTTGTTGAAGAAAGTATCATTTCCCCACTATGCATTCTTGGCGTCCTTGTCAAAAATCAATTGACCATATTGTCTTGAGCTTACTTATGGGCCTTCTATTCTTTTTCATTGTCTTTGTGTCTATTTTTATGCCAGAACCACACCATTTCAAGTAACGTATCTTTGTAATATAACTTGAAATCAGGAAGTGTGATGCCTCTAACTTTGCTCTTCCTTCTTGTTATTCCTTTGACTTTACAGAGGTGTTTTTGTGTGTGTGTGTGATTCTATGCCTATTTCAACATTATTTTTACTATTTCTCTGAGAAATGGCATTGATATTTTGGTATAAATTGCACTGAATCTGTAGATAGCTTTGGGTTGTATGGCTATTTCAACAGTATTAATTGTACCAACCCAATAGGGTGATATCTTTCTGTTTGTTTGTGTCATTGATGTATTTTACCAACTGTGTTTTAGTTTTCATGTCTGGACAAATGTGCACATTTCATAGAAAAGATTTCTGTTGAGATGGGATCTCATGAACTTTTTTCCTGGAATGGCCTCAAACTATAATCCTCTGATATCAGTTTCCCAAGTAGCCAGGATTATAGGAGTGAGCCACAGGCTTCCAGATCTTATTGTGCTTTTCAGTTGCCTCTCCCTGCTGATTAGTGATGTTGAACACCTTTTCATATACCTGTTGGTCATTTGTATGTCTTCTTTGGAAAAATGTCTGTTTAGGTCCTTTGCCAATTTTTAAGCTGGGTTATTTGCTTGTTCACTGTTAGTTGTGTGAGTTCCTTATACATCTTCCATATTGACCCCCTTATCAGATACATGACTTCAAATTATTTTCTCCCAATCTATATAGGCTTCCCTGTGCTGGACAAGGAGATCTGCAGTGTCTGTTCCATTGGTTCTGTAGGGTACTGGAGTGAGAGGTCTAAGAGAGAAGTCCATGATTCAGTCAGGACTGAGTTGTCACTGCCACACTGCAGAGAAAGTATTCCTGGTCATTCTTCAGAGGAGGAATTATAGGATGAGATGAAACAATGGTGTGTCAGCCAGCAAGATACATAAGAGGTGGCCAAGATGACTCCCAGGTTGACTCTCCCAATGGAGCCGCCCTATGTTGATCCACAGTTTCCACATGAAAGTAGGGCTAATCACAGTAGGCAGGCCTTGCTTCCTGTTTCTTCTAGAGGCTGTGAAAATGGAAGGGTGTCAAGCCTGTACCACTGCCATTTCCACCCAGCTCCTTTGGATCTGCTCAAGCAGGAAGGCAGTCTTCAGATAAACAGTTTGCATTTTATGGATGAGAAGATGGAGATCATAGAAGGCAGACAGGAACCTGTGACCACAGATGTTATGCGTGCATTGGTCTTGAGCTCTCATGGCCTTGTTTAGGCCCCGTCCAGGCCTCATTCCTATTCAGGGACCACACCAACCACATTCAAGTTTTTAGTTTCCTTCCTTTGCCCTATCCCTCCCTTGCATGGCTTCCCCTTAGTGTGACCCGTGTTCCATAATATTGCTTCATTTGTTTTAGGTCTACAATCCACATATGAGGGAGAGCATGCAGCTTTCGGCCTTCTGAGCCTGACTAACTTCACTTTAGATGATGTTCTCCAGTTCCATCCATTTACCTGTGGATGACAAAATTTCATTCTTTGAGGCTGAGTAAAATTCCATTGTGTATAAATGCCATATTTTCTTAATCCATTTGTCAGTAATGGGGCACCTTGGTTATTTCCATAGCTTAGCTACTGTGAATAGTGCTGCAATAAACATGGGTGTGCAGGTGCCTTTGTAGTAACCTGACATTCCTTTGGGTATATCCCTAGGAGTGGTATTTCTGGATCATATGGCAGATCTATTTCTAGTTTTTTAAGGGGCCTCCATACTGTTTTCCATAGTAGTTGTGCTAGTTTATGCAGGTTCCTTTTTCTCCCACAACCTTGCTAACATTTGTTGTTGGTGGTGTTTTTGATGATAGCTATTCTAACAGGAGTGAGGTGGAATCTTAGTGTGATTCAGATTTGTATTACCTTTATAGCCAGGGATGGTGAGCATTTCTTCATGGGTTTTTTTTTCCATTTGGACTTCTTCTTTTGAAAAAGTTCTGTTCAGTTCAGTTGCTCATTTCTTTATTAGGTCATTGATTTTTTGGGGGGAGTTTAGTTTTTTGAGCTCCCTGTATATTCCGGTTATTGGACCCTTTTCTGATATATAGCTAGCAAAAATTTTCTTCCATTCTGTGGGTGGCCTCAATTTAGACACCATTTCGTTTTGTTTTTTGGGTTTTTTAATTTTTTATTTTATTCATATGTGCATATACAATGTTTGGGTCATTTCTCCCCCTTCCCCCCACTCCCTCTCTTAACCCCCCCACTCCTCCCCTTACCCCCCCTTACCCTTCGCTACCTGGCAGAAACTATTTTGCCCTTATCTCTAATTTTGTTGAAGAGAGAGTATAAGCAATAATAGGAAGGACCAAGGGTTTTTGCTAGTTGAGATAAAGATAGCTATACAGGGAGTTGACTCGCATTGATTTCCTGTACCTGTGTGTTACCTTCTAAGTTAATTCTTCTGGAACTAACCTTTTCTCTAGTTCCTGGTCCCCTTCTCCTATTGGCCTCAGTTGCTTTAAAGTATCTGCTTTAGTTTCTCTACGTTGAGGGCAACAAATGCTATATAGTTTTTTAGGTATCTTACCTATCTTCATACCTCCCTTGTGTGCTCTCGCTTTATCATGTGATCAAAGTCCAATCCCCTTGTTGTGTTTGCCCTTGATCTAATGTCCGCATATGAGGGAGAACATACAATTTTTTAGAGACCATTTCTTTTGTTGCACAGAAGCTTTTTAATTTCATTTGTTGATCCTTTCCCTTAGTTACTGAGCTGCTTGTGTTCTAATAAGGAAGTCCTTGTCTACGCCTATCGTTTCCAATGTATTCCTGCTCTTTCCTGTACTGGCTTAAAGGTTTTGAGTCTGACATTAAGGTTTTTAATGCCCTTTGAGTTGATACTAGTACAGAGTGACAAACCTGGATCTAGTTTTAGTTTTCTGCAGGCAGATATCCAGTTTTTCCAGCAACATTTGTTGAAGAGGCAGTGTTTTCTCCATCATATGCTTTTGTTAACTTTGTCAAAAATTAGGTGGGCATAGCTGCATAGATACATATCCAGGTCCTCTATTCTGTTCCACTGGTCTTCGTATCTGCTTTTGTGCCAGCACCATGCTGTTTTTATTGCTATGTCTCTGTAGAATTGTTTAAAGTCAGGTATTGTGATACCTACAGCATTGCTCTTTTTGCTCAGTATTGCCTAGGCTATTCTCAGTCTTTTGTGTTTCCAAGTGAACTTTAGGGTTGATATTTCAATCTCTGTGATGAATGTCATTGAGATCTTGGTGGGAATTTCATTGAACATGTAGATTTCTTTTGGTAGTATAGCCATTTTTACTATGTTGATTCTGCCAATACATGAGCATGGGAGATCTTTCCATCTTCTGTAATCTTCTTTGATATCTTTCTTCAGTGGTTTGTAGTTTTCCTTGTAGAGGTCAATTACATCCTTTGTTAAGGTTATTTGTAGGCGTTTGATTCTTTTGAGGCTATTGTATATGGAATTGTTTTCCTATATTCTTTCTCAATCTGTTCATTGTTGAGTATTTTCTGCTGCTGCTTTTGTTGTTGTGTTCTAGTTTTATTGCATTGTTATCAGATAGCATGCAGGAGGTTATTTCCATTTTCTTATATTTGTTGAGACTTGCTTTGTGTGCTACAATATGGTCTGTTTTGGAGAAAGTTCCACGGTCTGCTGAGAAGAATGTATATTGTGTTGTTGCAGGATGGAATACTCTGTAGACATTTGTCAGTTCCATTAGCTCTATAGTGTCGTTTAGTTCTAGTATTTCTGTGTTGGTTTTTTGTCTGGATGACCTACCTATTGTTGGTAGAGAGGTATTACAGTTTCCCACTACCACTGTGTTGGGGTCTATATGTGGTTTTAAGTCCTTTAGTGTATGTTTAATGAAGTTGGGTACACTGACATTGGGTGCATATAAGTAGATAATTGTATTTCCTCTTGATGTATTACTCCTTTTATTAGTATGAAGTGACCTTCTTTATCTCTTTTTACTAATTTAAGTTTGAAGTCCACTCTATCTGCTATTAGTATTGCTACTCCTTCCTGTTTTGGGGGGCCATTAGCTTGGTAAATTGTCTTCCACCTTTCACCCTAAGCTAGTGTTTGTTTCTGTCAATAAGGTGGGTCTCTTGAAACAACAGATTGTCGAGTCTTCCTTTTTAATCTAATTTGTCAAATGGAGTCTTTTGGTGGGAGAGTTGAGTCCATTACCATTCAGTGTTAGTGTTGAGAGGTATGTGATGATTCCTGCCATTTAGTTGTTTTTGTTGTTTTCTTTTTTTGGACATCCTATGATTTTTTTTAATTTTATTATTCATATGTGCATATAAGGCTTGGGTCATTTCTCCCCCCTGCCCCCACCCCCTCCCTTACCACCCACTCCGCCCCCTCCCTCTCCCCCGCACCCCCTCAATACCCAGCAGAAACTATTTTGCCCTTAGTTCTAATTTTGTTGTAGAGAGAGTTTTTGTTGTTTAAGGTTTTGAGTTCATGCAGCTGATTCAATGCTATTCTCTGAGTACTTGTCTGTTCTTCTCATGAGGTTTAATACTTCCCATCCTTTCATGGTTATGTCTGTTTTTGTCTTCTGTTTGTAGGATTCCTTTCATAATCTTCTGTAGTGGTGGCTTGGTCATCATATATTGTTTTAATTTCTGTTTATCATGGAAGACTTTTATTCTTCCTGCGATTTTGAATGATAGTTTTGCTGGATAGAGTATCTTAGGACTGAAATTGTTTTCTTTCAGTGCTTGAAATACCTCATTCCAGACCCTTCTTGCTTTTAAGGTTTCTGTTGAGAAGTCTGTTGTTATTTTGATGGGTTTACTTTCATATGTTATTTGTTTTTCTCTCTTACAGCCTTCAATATTCTTTCTCTGTTCTCTGTGCTAGTTGTTTTAATGATAATATGCTGTGGAATGGTTCTGTTGTGATCAAGTCTGTTTGGTGTCCTGGAGGGTTCCTATACCTGAATGGACATCTTTTTCTCTAGATGTAGGTAATTTTATTGTTTTGTTGAATATATTATGTATCCCTTTGGCTTGCACCTCTTCTCCTTCTTCAACGCCCATGATTTGCAGGCTGGTCTTTTGGTGGAGTCACTGAGTTCTTGCATATTCCTTTTGCAGCTTTTCAGTTTTTTAAGTATTCTTCTATGTTTTCTTTAATATCTGTTTTGTCTTCAAGCCTTGAGATTCTGTCCTCCACTTGTTCTAGTCTGCTGTAATGGCTTTCCCCTGTATTTTTTATTTGACTTAAGGAACTTTTTATTTCCAAATTTTCTGTTTGATTCTTTTTCCTGAGGTTTTCTATATCTTTGTTAAATTCTTCTTTCATATCTTGTGCTGTCTTCTTTATTTCATGTATCTCTTTTTTAATAGTCTCCTTTTTCCACTTTGAAGTTTAAGTTTTCTCCGAGTTCATTTAGTTGTTTCTGTGTCTTCTCAAGTTTTTTATTTGTGGTGTCATGATATTGTTGAGTTCATCCTGTACAGAATGTTTAACCATGTTTTCTTTAAACAGAAAGTTTAACCATGTCTTGTAACTTCTCCATGACTGCCTCAATGATCTCATTCATAACTTCTCTTTGAAAGATTTTTAATGGACATCATTTGGCTCATTGGTCATAATTAGCATTGTTCTGTTGGGGTCAGTAACTGGGTATTCATTTTCTTCATTTCCTACTAAATCCTCAAATTCCCATTGAATTATTGTTCTTTTGGTGGGTAGAATTTCCTGGCAGTCTTCTCCCCAGGCTTCTATGATGTGCTGTGCTCCTATGTTGTTTAGTGGCTGTTTGAGGACTTTAATAACCTGTTATCTTCCCTTTAGCTCAACTACTGTGCTATGACTGGCTGAGTTGTTAGCTAGGTTGATATGCTATTTCTGTTCCCTGACTAGATGGTATAAATTAGCAGTAACAAATTTGCTGATTTACTTCTAGAACAGTTATTTACAAAATAGGTAGAGAGCCCCTTGGTGATATTATCTATAAGCCATGGAGATTAGGAGGGATAATGGTTGTTTGGATAGGGGTGGATACTTAAGTACTGAAAGATCTCGTGCTGGAGGAAGGGGCAGAAGTGGGGGATGGGGTGATGGGGTGTGTGAGACATGAGGGGTTCCAGGGTACTAAGTCCCCAGTGTGTGTTGTGGTGTAGTTCAGTCATTGTGGAAAAAGGTGCTATTGTCAGAGATTGCCGAGAGATAGGAAGGATGAGGTAATATGTAAAGTTGGCATAATAGACTATTTAGTGGGTGGTACACATTGAAGAGGTCAAGGTACTTGGGGGGGGAAGGGGAGAGAGGAATCTGAAAAAGAGAAAGGAAAGGGGAGAAGATGGAAAGAGAAGAGAAAGAAAAAATTGGTGGAGAGAAAGGAAAATGAGGCAATAGAGGGCTGAGTGAATTAATGTTGGGACAGAGCAGAGAAGGGAGGTAGGTAGCAGTATGATGGAAGAACAAATGAAGAAAATAAAAGTTAAAATTGAAAATTAAAAAAATAAATTAAAAATTTATATATATATATATAATTAGTTCAACAAATCTTTCCTCTGATTTTTGGTTGAGGTAGTGATGCTTTTATTTTTTATATGGCCAAGACAATGTCCCTTCTTAAGGTTGGTATGTTGGGTTGAGTGGCAATGGATGTTGCTTTTCCCTGTTGGACAGCTTTGGGGAAGGGGCCAGATCTGGGTGTTTGAGCCCAGCTTCCTCAGTGGAATGGGCCTTCTGGTGCAGGCAGGTTCTCAGAATTGGTCCCATGAAGGGTTGGTAAATGAGCAGTCACCAGATCCTTCCACCCACAGGGCAAGCCTGAGAGTTAGAAATGAGCTTTTCTCTTGGTGAGACTCAGTTTCAGCTTGCTCCCGGTTTCTCCAAGGCAATGCAATGCCTGGCTTTCCCCACAGCAGGCTTCTGAGTCGCTCCACCCCCACATATGGGCTTTTCCAGCTCTGTGTTCTGCCCCTCATCCCCAGACAAAGGGGAAATGTTCCCTCTGTGTATCTGACCACCAGTTTTGTCCAGAGGGGGTACAATTGGCTCCCCAGCTGTGTTAGTGTATGTGGTTCCCTCCCAAACAGTGTGTTGTGCTCACCTGGCAGGTTAGCAGATTTGTTTGGTTGGAAAAGAGTCAGCTACAGGGCAGTGCAGGCAGGAAGCAGAGGTTTTACTTCTGCTTGTGTTTGGCGGGTCCCCGTCTTCCTAGATGCTTGCAGCAATCTTTCTTCAGTTCTTTGCATTGCGTTATTGTTGGTGAGGTTGCAGACACATAAGGCAGAGAGAGATCTGCACAGGCTGGTGGCATTCAAAGGTTCTGTGTCTGTGAGTATTATAGCAGGTCCAAGTATTCCCAGTTGTTTGCAGTTCTCTGTTCTGTGGTTCTCTGCATTTTATTTTAGCTAAAAGTTTTAGCAAATTCACCCTTCTTGACTTGCTTTGTTCTTGAATGAAGTCATTTCAGAGACTTCAGTTCAAGGTTGCCTTGCTCTATTAATGTAGGCCTGTGGTGAGGCAGAGCATCATGATAGCAAGAGCAGAGAAAATGTTAAAGAAGCATAGCATTGAGAATGCATTTTTCCATTGCTTCGGTCTTTCATGAGTCTGTGCTTGTCTAGAATATCACAGAATGCTCTCTTTATTGTGGACATAAATAGTAAAAGACACACGCACGCACATACACACACTCACATAATAAAGCCAAAGTCCTCAGGAAGCCAACAAGGCCTCATGAAAATCAGAATTTCTGGCTTGGCAGACTCAGCCCTGGGTACACTGAGTTTCTGTC
This sequence comes from Castor canadensis, assembly GCF_047511655.1. NCBI lineage: Eukaryota > Metazoa > Chordata > Mammalia > Rodentia > Castoridae > Castor > Castor canadensis. The sequence continues at coordinate 94,460,395 of NC_133405.1, forward strand.
ATGTTCTCACCTCACAACACCTGCACATGGCTATTTACTCTGCCTAAAGTACTTTTCCCCCCAAAAATATCTGTGTAATCCCTCTTCCATCTCCTTGATATCACCTAATGAGCTCTACCCTGAGAACCATTTTTTCAACCATGATCAATTCTCTTCCCTGTGCTTTCCAACCCTTCACTATGCTTTATTTTCCCTCTGTCATCCTTTACCTCCTAATGCACACTGTAATTTCGTTACTTATATCTCTGGTTGTGGATGGTTTCTTTTTCACCAGCTAGAACACATGTTTCATCATATGGAGAGCTGTCTTGTCCCTTTGCCTAGAATGAGGTTCGGTATAGAATAATCAAGAAATGTTGGTTGAATGTATATTTGAATGACTGAGTTTTCTGCACTTACATATGGGTCAACTGCTCTGACAATGAATAAGCAACCATATTCAGGTTTCACATTACCTGCTCCAAACATTTCTACATCCCTATCTTCCTCAGGTGAGGATGAATATGGTAGTGGAAGGACAAGGGGTATCTCTGCAGTGCTACTAAAAAAATGGCCCTTAGGTGCCCAGGGAGTCAGGTACATGCTTCATGTACTTGGGTTGGAAGAAGGAGAGGAAAGCCAGGCATGAGAAGGCAAGTAGACTTTCACACAGATAGTAGAGCTGAGATGAGTGCAGCTTCCACAAAAGTGTAGAGGGAAGACTGTGTATCATACAAATTTACTATGCTAAAATGAGGAATGAGGGATGGAATGTGCACTTGCTCAGGGTTCTGCTCTAAGTTACAGGATCACTGTTCAAATTCAGGCTGGTTTCTTTATCTCTCTGAGACTCCTTTGACCCTCTGGTCTGAGAGTGAATTACAAAACAGGGAGTAGAACATCAGAAGAGTAAGGAGAAATGAAAGCATCAGAGAAAAGCAGCAAAAAATTCCAAGCCTGACCTCAATTACCTTCAAGAGAAGGAGGTGAACTAAAGACAGGAGCAAGTAATGTAAAGGGCCATCGCCACAGACCTGCACCACCTTCTGGAAAATAAGCCCATACTTCCCACAAGCCTTAAACATAGTGTAGGGATTTGATGAGACAGGGGCTGTTCATGTGTGTAGCACTCTGTATAAATAAAATATGTGATGGCAGATGTTCTCAACACATAAGCCAGAGCAGGAGCTTCCTTGCATCCTCAGGTATATGAGGGCTTAAAGGCAAGCATCCAGCAGGGAACTGCAGAGTTTCTGTTTTTTTTGTTTTCTTGTTGTTGTTTAGTTTTTGTTTTCCATTTCCTGTACCTAAAATCCCTAAAGCCCTCCCAAACTCCACTAACCAAGCAAATGTCCAAGCAAGGCTCAATGTGAACCTAGTAAATCTTCAGAGATTTATACTGCTTCACAAACACTGACCAACTTGAGTGGAAGGAGAGGGCCGCACATTGATGAAAGGGCTCAACTGGCAAACTTGGGAGAAGAGGGAATGAACTTTGTGTGGAGTGTTTCTCACACATTCTTAGCCTCAACTTGTAACTCACTGTAAGCAACCCCACCAGAATTGATAGCCTCCATTACAGAAAGCAGCCCTTTTCCCCATAGAAAGAGCTCCTTCTGCAATAGGAAGTCCAGCCTGCTCCACCTTCTGAGGCTATGTGATCCGACCTGCAGGGCTAGGAGGAGGCCCTGCCTGCTGAAAAAGACACTATGTTAAGAAACCTGGTGGGCTGGGATGGGAAATACTGTGATACATCTTCCCAAGCAAACTCCTTGGCAGAGCCAAGCATCCATGCTGACCAGAAGAGTTGTGGAGCTGGGAAGTACCACCTGTTTGGATCTGGGTTCCTAAAGATGCTTCCACTGCCAAGGGTCACACCCACCTAGCTTCACTTCCTCCTTGAAGCTGTTGCTATAGCACCCACAGTTTACCCACATGACCAGGCTGCAGCTAGAGAGGAATGACTATAGATCCCTGCTAAGAGGGAATCAGTACTGAACACATTAGGAAAACACAGACAGTTCTCAGAGGATCAAAGATTGGAGGTGAACAACAGACACTTGGACAGGGCCTAGCCTGTATTCACAGCTCTCCCAAGCAAGAAATATAGACTGTTTTGTTTTGTTTTTCTGTATGTTTGCTTTTTTTCCTCTTTCTCAAACTATTTTGCCTTTCTCTGTAAGAACTATACAGTGCTCTCTTATTCTATTACTTGTACTGTAGTTCCAACTTCATGTGTTATAGCCCTGTGAAAGTCAGCTTTCCTCTTTGTGAAAATAAACCTAATAAAACACCTTACAGGAGAATCACTATATAAGAGGTTTCAGTCCAAGGTCAGCTGTTTTCTCTTCATTGCTTTGAGCCTAAGGTGAAACAGTACATCATGACAGTGAGTGCATTTGGTAAAGGAAGCCAGTCACCTCCTGGTAGCCAGCAAACAGTGAGAGACTAAGAAACCAGCAACAAGATATACCCTTCAAAGACATGACCACTCACTCCCAGTGACCTACTTTTGCCACCCAGTCCCACTTCCTAATAGCTTATTTGGCTCTGAAATTCTCATTGTATCTTGATGAGTCAACACAGTCATGACCCAATCATCTTTGAAAAGTAGGGAATTAAGCCTACAACACACAGGCCTGTGGGGAGAAACTTCATATAAAATTTAAACATCATTCTCTTATTCATCATCACAAACATTTAGTATAAATTCCTAACTTCTATTTTAGAAACTGAGTAAGACCAAATAAAAGCATGTAAGTATATTTACCACCACCACAGTCAGTGCATCAACCTAAACTAGACTATCTAGCAAAACCATCCTTCATAATTGAAAGAGAAATGAAACCCTTCTACAATAGACAGAAACTAAAGGAACGCATGACCACCAGACCAGCACTGCAGAAAGCACTTATAGGAACCCTGTATATGATGAAGAAGATAGATTCAGCCAGGAAAATGCAAGAAAAAAATAAACCCCATTAGCCAAGTAAATTAGCAAACAAGAAGTAGGGAAATAGAAAAACAACCATATGACTGGAAATACTATATACCTTTCAATATTAACACTCAATGTTAATGGCTTCAATTCCCTAATCAAAAGATATAGAATAGTGATTTGGATTAAAAAGAAAGATCAAACCATTTGTTAATTACAATAAATGCATCTCACTGATAAAGACAAATATTGGCTTAGAGTGAAAGGGTGGGAAAATATTTTCTAAGGAAATAGACCATGAAAGGATGCAGGAATACCTATACTCATATCAGATAAAGCAGACTTTAGACCAAAATTAGTAAGAAGAGACAAAGTTCACTTCATATTAATAAAGGGAACAATCCATCAACTCCTCACATATATGTGCCAAATGCCAGTGAATCCAACTACATTAAACAAATACTACTGAACGTAAAAGCACAGATATACTCTAATACAATGCACAACTCTCACCAATAAGTAGGTCATCCAGACAAAAAAGTGAACAAAAATACCTCAGAATTAATTGACATGTTAGACCAAACGGACCTAACAGACATCTACAGATTATTTCATCCAGCTACTGCACAATATGCACTCTACTTAGTAGCCCACAGAACTTTCTCCAAAAGGGATCACATATTAGGACACAAAATAAAGCTCTGCAAATGTAAGAAAGTTAAAAAAACTCCCCATATTTTGTCAGACCGTAATGGAATAAAACTAAAATTCAACAGCATAAGAAGCTATAGAAAATACTCACTACTCAAAAAATCACATTGTGGGATGACCAATGGGTCATTGAAGACATAGGAGGGGAAATGAAAACATTCCTAAATTTAATGAAAATAAAAACACAACCTGCCAGATCCTTTGGGATAAAGCAAAGGCAGTGCTGAAACGAAGTATTATAACATTGAATGTCTATATTTAAAAAAAATACATAGAGATCACAAACAAATAGCCTAATGATATGATACAAGCTCCTAGAAAAACAAGAACAAGCCAAACCCCAAACTAGAAAAAATAATAAATTAATGAGACATATACCCAAAGTTCCATATTAAGAACAAATGAAGCAAAAAGTTTGCCCTTTAAAAGATAAATAAGATTGACAAACCCTTAGCCAGTCTGACTAGAAGGAAGACGGAAAACACCCAAGTAAAATTAGAGTTGAAAAAGGGAACATCACAACAAATACCAATGAAATCTAGAGGATCATGAGAAAATACTTAGAAAACCTATATTCAAATAAACTGGGAAACTCAGAAGAAATGAATAAATTTCTAGATGCATTTGATCTACCAAAATTGAACCAAGAAGATACAAATCACCAAAATAGATCTATAGCAAGTAATGAAATTGAAGCAGTAATTGCCTCCCAACAAAGAAAAGTCCTGACCTGATAGAATCACTGCTGATTCTACAAGACCTCTAAAGAACTAACACCAATACTCCTCGAACATTTTCATGAAATAGAAAGGGAAGGAAAACTACCAAACTCTACAAAGTCAATATTACCCTAACATCAAAACCAGGTAAAGGCACATCAAAAAAAGAAAGTTATAGGCCAATATCCCTAATGAATACAGATGCAAAAATCCTTAATAAGATACTTTGCAGATCAAAACAACACATTAAAAAGATCATGTAACATTATCAGGTAGATTTCATTTCAGGGATGCAAGGATGGTTTAACTTATGCAAATAAATAAAGGTAATACAACATGTAAACAGAGTCAAAGACAATAACAATATGATCATCTCAATAGATGCAGAGAAAGCCTTTGAAAAAATTCAACATTTTTTTCATGATAAAAGCTCTGAAAATCTAGGAATAGAGGGAACATACCTTAACATTATAATGACAAATCTATAACCAACATCATACTAAATGAGAAAAACTGCAACAATTTCCTCTAAAGTCAGGAATGCAATGAGGGTATTCACTGTCCCCACTTATATTCAATATAGTACTAACATTTCCATCCAGAGTCATAGGACAAGATTAAGAAGGAAAAGGGATTCAAATAGGGAAAGAAGAAGCCAAATTATCCCTGTTTGCAGATGGTATGATCTTATACCTAAAAGACACTAAAACTCCACCAAAACCTCTTAGATCTCATAAACACATTCAGCAAAGTAGCAGGATACAAAATATACAAAAATCAGTAGCTTTTCTATACACCAACAATGAACAGACTAGAAAAGAAATCATCCTATTCACAAGAGCATAAAATATCTAATAATAAAAAATTTTAAATTTTTTATTGTTGTGCTGGGTGAGGGTACATTGTGACACTTATAAAAATTCTTTTATCAAATATACCATACTTGAATTCACCCCCTCTATCATTCTCCTTTTTCTCTAGCAATAAATTTAATGAAGGAAGTGAAATGCCTCTACCATAAAAACTATAAATCATTAAAGAAAGAAATTGAAGAAGGTAGTGGAAAGTGGAAGGACCTCCTATGCTTATGGATCAGCAGAATCAATATTGTAAAAATGGCTATACTACCAAAAACAATCTATAAGTTCAATGCAATCCCCCTCAAAATTTCAATGAGATTCTTCACTGAGATAGAAAAATCAATCCTAAAACTCAAATGGAAGCACTAAAGATCTTGAATAGCCAAAGCAATCCTGAGCAAAAAGAGCTATGTTGGAGGTATCAACAATACCTGATTTCAAATTATACCACACAGCCATTGTAATAAAAACAGCATGGTATTGGCACAAAAACAGACACAAAGACCAATGGAACAGAATAGAAGACTCAGAGACAAATCCATGCAGCTATAGCCATTTAATTTTTTGACAAAGAGCCCAGAACATAGGTTGGAAAAAAGACAGCCTCTTCAACAAATGGAGCTGTAGAAACCAGATATCCCCATCACAGTCTCTCACCCTGTACTGGTATCAATTCAAAATGGACCAAAGATCTTAATGCAATTTGTGAAACTACTACTGAAAAGAATAGTGAGGGGAGAGCAAGAGGTGGGAGCTTGGTTCTGAGCTCCCACAAGCCTGAAAGACAACCTTATGTTCATGGCATCAAGGGTAGGAAGTCTGGCTAGTTTGCTAAATAAGTTGTCATCAATATATGGCAGATCACATCTACAATGACCAACATTTAAATTAAGCCCTTTAAAGTGCAAACCTGCCCCAGGTGCATGGGCACAGCCAGCAACACTCTGTGCTCAAAATCACACAAGACTGAAAGGGCTACAAGATCCTGTGAGAAAGTCAACAATCTCTGCTGTGAAATCGCTGCCTGCTGGCTGCGGCCACTTTCCACCGTCTGCTGAATTGGGTCCCCCTTCTACCAGAGTGAGATACCTACAGTCTAATCAGGTGAGCTTGCTGCTTTCAGTCCTGGAGGATACCGTACAGTCCAGCTCAGCTTGTGGGCAACTGATTGCACCCTTCCAGGGGAAAGCTTTTTGACCTAATAAACTGAGTGAAATCTCCTGACCTGCTTGGTAGGGAAGGGGTGCTGTGACTAACAGCTCAGCCAGCAGGCTTCTCTATACAAAGAAAAATAGGACTGGTGCAGGGTAGCCAAGCGTGAATCCAGCTTGTGGGAAATAACTCATTCGACCACCACCAAGAAGCCTAGTAGAGCAAGCTGAAACCCACTGCCTTTCCAAAGAAGAGCTTTTGGCCAAACAGCCTGAGCTATAGTTCCCAGGCTTGCCTAGCAGGAGAAGCTGGCCACTGTTAGCTGCTCAGTTCAGCATGGGAACACCACAGAGAACCCACCTACCCAAGCAAGCTGAATCTGACTCTACCCACTAAGAGGAGCCTGTGGTTAAATAACCTGAATGGAGCATCCTAAACAAGCCCAGTGGGGAGAAGCACCACCACCAATTGCCACCTGGTCCAGCATATCTATTCTAAGGAGGGGCAGGGACCCGGAGAAAGTCCCTGTCTAAAGAGATGCAGGCTTGCACAGTAGGGGAAAGACAGCATCCAAATGGAATAAGTGAGAGCTACAGACTAAAACCTGAGGACCAGAAATTGGAGGGGAGTGTCTAGTGTACTCAATAAGCACAGAGGAGATCCACTCCTCTCCATAAGGAATAAATTTGGATTTTGAAAATCTTTTTCTTTTGGCAGTACTGGGGTTTGAACTCAGGGCCTCATGCTTGCTCGGCAGCTACTCTAACACGCAAGCTACTCTTCCAGCTCCCCAAATCTTTTTCATTTTGTTGAAGTTTCAATTTGTCTATCCTTTTATTCTATTTTTTCTTTCTCCTTTTTCTTTTTTCTTTTCTTCCTTTTCCTTACCTTCTTTTTTCTTCTCTTCCTCCTCTCCTTTCCTCCACTTTCCCTATCTCTTCCTTACAAATAACTCAGTGAGTGGTTTAATCTACCTCCTTTATACATTACTCTTACCCTTTTTATCTTTATGCAATCCCTGACAATAGCACCCTTCTCAACAACTGATCTACACCTCAACATATATTAGGGTCTTATTACTGTATAGCCCTCACACCTCACACTTCCTCTTCCCCTCTTTGCATCCCCTCTTCTTCTTCATATCCTCTTCTACACATTAGTTTTGCTACCTAAGTTTTAATTTCTACTCAAACAACTTTTATTTCCACAGCATGCCCACCAATTTGGCATCGGATGTGAATTTATTATTGCTAAGGAAGAAGTTAAATTATTCCTTATTGCAGATGACAGGATCTTATACCTAAAAGACTCCAAAAAGTCCACCAAATACTCCTAGACATCATAAACCCTTTAGCAAAGTGGCAGAATACAAAATCAATATACAAAAATAGGTAGCTTTTCTATATACAAACAATGAACAGACTGAGAAAGAATTTAGGAAAACAACTGCATTTACAATAGCCTCAAAAAATAGAACACATAGGAATAAACTTTAAAAAGGAGGAGAAAGACTCTATAATGAAAACTATAAACCAGTGAAGAAAGAAATTGAAGACATCAGAAGATGGAAAGAACTCTCACACTTATGGATTGGCTGAAATAATAGTGTAAAAATGGCTATACTACCAAACCTAAAGTTCATATGGAAGCATGTGAACACCCAAGGCAATACTGAGCAAAAAGAGATATCACAATACCTGACTTCAAACTATACTACAGAGACACAGTAATAAAAACAGTTTGGTACTGCCACAAAAATAGACACAAAAACCTATGGAATAGAATAGAACACCAGACATATATCTACACAGCTACATCAACCTGATGTTTTACAAAGATGCCAAAAACATATGATGGAGAAAAGATAGTCTTTTCAACAAATGTTGCTGGGAAAACTGGATGTCTGCATGTAGAAGACTGAAACTAGATTCATGTCTTTCACCCTGTACAAATACCAATTCAAAGTGGATCAAAGAACTTACTATAATACATGAAACTTTGAAACTAGTGAATACAATGGAGAATATAGGCATAGGCAATAACTTCCTCAAAGAACTCCAATAGCTCAGTAACTAAGAGAAAGAATTGATAAATGACACCACATGAAACTAAAAAGCTTCTGCACAGCAAAGGAAATGGTCACCAGACTGAAGAGGCAGCCCATAGAATGGGAGAAAATCTTTGCTACCTATACATCCGAAAAGGGATTAATAACCGGAATTTACAGGGAGCTCAAAAAACTAAACTCCTAAATAATCAATGACTTAATGAAGAAATGGTGCAAATGAACTGAACAGAATTTTTTTTAAGGAAGAGATACAAATGGCCAAGAAAAAACATGAAGAAATGCTCAACATCCCTGGCCATAAAGGAAAAGCAAATCAAAATCAATTACAACTCCACCTCACTCCTGTTAGAATGACTATCACAAAGAACACAAACAACAAACACTGGCAAGGATGTGTGTGTTGGAGGGAGAGTGTCAATTAGTGTAACCACTATGGAAAACAGTATGGAGGCTCCTCAAAAACCTAAAAATAAAACTGATATATGATCCAGCAATATCACTCCTAGGCATACATCTGAAGCAGTGTAAGTCACAATACAATACCCCTTATTGTAGCATTATTCATAATAGCTAAGCTATGGAAACAGCCCACATGCCCTACAACTGATGAAGACTAAGAAAATCTGGTATATATTTTTAACAATGGAATTTTATTCATCCATAAAGAAGAATGAAATTGTGTCATTCACAGGTGAATGGATGGAGCTGGAGAACATCCTTTTAAGTGAAGTTAGCCAGGTTCAGAAAGACAAAGGTCACATGTTTTTTCTCATATACAGAAGATAGATCCAATACAAATACAAGCATTATCAATAAATACATATAAATATATACAGAACATTTTACAAAATGTGGGGCTGTTAGAGGAGACTAAGGGAAGAGAAAAAGAAGAAAAATAATGTCAGAGAGTGAATAATAATGAAATATATCACATCTGTGTAGGAACAAGACACAAGGAAAAACGTTGATAATTATTGAACAATACAGGGTAATGGGAAAAGAGTGAGGAAGAGTAGTGGAGGGGGTTAGACCGATTTAGGCACAATATATTTAAAGATAAAATACCAAGGCAAAATCTGAACAATGAACAGACACTTTAACAATGAAGGACAGGAATGTAAAACAGGTCATGTTGAGGGAAGTGCATTAGTGGGAGCGGGAGAGTAAATGAAGAGAGTAAAGCAGATTGAATATGGTTGATGTACTTTCTATGCGGGCATGAAAATGGAACATTGAAACCGGTTGAAGTCACTTTAAGAAGGGGAATGGAGTAGGTGTGAGAATAATGGAGGGGATGGGAAAAATAGGGGTATTATATTTGTGTATATGGAGATGTCACAATAAAATCCCTATCATTTTTGAAACTCCCATACCATATACTAACAAAAAATTTTAAGCAAATAGTTAAAACACTGGAACATACAGGTATAAGCAATAACTTCCTGAACAGAACTCTAACAGCTGGGAAATTAAGAGGAAGTATTGACAAATGAGACCGCACAAACTAAAAGCTGCTGCAAAGCAAAGGAAACAATTACTAAACTGAAGAGAGAGTGTAGAGAATGGAAAAAAATCTTTGCTAGCTATATATCTGATAATATACCAGCTAATATACCTTGTACCAGAACATACAAGGAGCTCAAAAAGCCAACCTTCCAAAGAATCAACAACTCAAAGAATAACTGAGCAAATGAACTAAACAGACAATTATCATCAGAACAAGTACAAATGGCCAATAAATGCATGAAGAAATGCCCAATATTACTGGCCATAAAGGAAATGAAAAGCAAACACTGAGATTTCAGCTTACTGTAGTCAGCATGGCTATCATCAAAAACACAACAAATGCTGGTGAGGATGAGAGGAGAAAGGAACACTTATATGCTGTTGATAGGAATATAAATTAGTTCAATCACTATGGAAAACATTATTGACGTTCTTCAAAATTGAAACATCGAGCTACACGATCGTGTGTGTGTGTGTGTGTGTGTGTGTACATATATGAACTCAAGCAGCAGAACTGTTTGAGGGAAGTAGGGGGAGGCAGGAGACGAAGAGAGAATAATAGTGAACAATATAGAAATATGTTACATCTGTGTATGAAGGTGGCAAAACAAAATGCACTGAAAGCTGCTGAATAATAAGGAGTGGGGATAGGAAGAAAGTAATAGAAGGGTTCTGATTAACACACAACATATACATGTGTGAAACACCACAGTGAAAACCCTTTGAACAATTAATATTCACTTGACAAAATGAAGGACAAAAATGTACAACAAATAGGTCCCGTTAAGGAGTGGGTACTAGTGGAAGGAGGAGGATAAATGGAGAAGATAATGGAGGGTGAATATGGTTGACGTATGTTGTATACTTATATGAAAATAGAACAGTGAAACCTGTTGACATCGTTTTAAGAAATGGGACGAGGGGATGAGGGAGAATGATGGATGGGGTGAATATAACCCAAGCTACACTGTAAGCACATATGGAAATGTCATAATGAAATTCCCCTGTAAAAATAATATATGCCAACAAAAAGTTTTTAAAGGCTCATTAAATGTCATTATGAAAGGTACTAATTTTTCCAATTACTGCTGGGGTGTGGCTCATGTGGTAGAGTGCCTGCTTAGCAAATGCAGGACCCGAGTTCAAATCCCATTACTGCCAAATTTTTCCATATATTATCAGAAAAAGCACAAGAATTTCCATTACCACCAGTTCTATTCAAACTTTTACAAAGTGGTAAAATGAGGAAAGGAATTACAAAATAATAATGCAGAAACAAAAGTGTTTCTTTTCATAGAATATGTTGATCAAAGAGAATCCAGAGATATATTTTAAATTAATAATATATTTAATAAGGTTTTTAGGTGAATCCTATTAAAATTATTGGTCTAACTGTTCATTTTTAAGAGTATATTGATTGTTCAAAGGGGTTTTGCTGTGGTGTTTCACACATGCATATATTGTACTTTAATCAGTAACCCCCTCTATTGCTCACTCTTCTCTGTTCCCCTATTATTCAACAGTTTTCAGTGCATTTTGTTATTATTCACTCTCTATCATTCTTTTCTTCTTTCCCACCTCCCCCTGGGCCCCTCAAACAGTCCCACTATTACAATCATGTTCTCTGTATGTGTGTGTGTGTATCATATATGTATTTTTGCTTACATTTTTTAGATCTAGCTTCCATATATGAGGGAAAACATTCAACCTTTGTCCTTCTCAACCTGGCTTACTTTGCTTAACATGATGTTCTCCAGTTTCATCCATTTACCTGCAAACAACCTAATTCCTTCTTCTTTACGGATGAATAATATATATGTTGCAGGGCATCTGGGTTGTTTCCATAGCTTGGCTATTGTGAAGAGCGCTGCAATAAATATGGGTGTGCAAGTGTCTCCATTGCAATTGAATATATGCTCAGAAGTGGTATTGCTAGGTTTTAGGGTTTTTTGAGGGTTCTTCATACTGTTTTCCATAGTGGTTGTAGTAATTTACATTCCCACCTCAGTGTATAAGTGTTCTTTTTTCCCTTGCATCTTTGCCAGCACTTGCTGTTGTTTGTGTTTTATTTTTTAATCTTTAATATTTTTTGGTGGTACTAGGGTTTGAACTCAGGACCTCAAGCTTGCTAAGCAGGCACTCTACCACTTGAGCCACCCGTCAGCCTGTTGTTTGTCTTTTTAATGATAACCATTTTGACCAGGGGTGGGTACCAGTGTGAAAGGGGAGAAGGAACAGAGAGTGTGAAGAAAGGTGAATATGGTCGATGTACTTCACATACTTGTATGAAAATAGAACAATGAAATTTGTTGAAATTGTTATAAGGGTGAAGGAAAGATGAGGGGGAATCATGAGGGGTGAAACTCATCAAGATATATTGTAAACACATATGGAAATGTAGCAATGAACCCCCCTGTACAACTAATATATGCTAATAAATATGTTTAAAGAAAGAAAATATATTGGTCTATGTTCCAACCCAAATAAAATAAAAATTTTTAATGATACAATTTTCAATAGCAGCAAAGTCTACCAATAACTATGACAAATGATGTGCAAGAATTCTTTGCAGAAAACTGTACAATTTTATTGTGAGGAATTTAACAGTGAAATGTCTGACAGAAGGACAGCATATGTCTGGTTGTAGCTATATTCATTTAAGGATGTGGTTTCTCTTTACCTAGAATATAAATGTGACAGTTAGGAAGATGACTTAGCACAACTGCATTAAGAAAATACTAAAGATATATACAAATGACAGTGAAATTTACATTTTATGAAAGGTTCTAAACCATAACTGTAAAAGCGACCTTTTGTCCTCTATACAGTTAACCTCAGCAAAGAATGTAGAGGTCAAGTTTCACATACATTAATGATGTTTTTGAAACAAAACACTTTCCTGTGATGCAAGGGAATATATGAGATTCTTCTATTGCGGAACTGATTGAATGAACTGATCTAAGGGAATTTTTAAGTAGACAGCCAGAATTGTGTATACTTTTTGTACAAATCCAAGCAAGAAACAACTTGAAACAAAAGAAATGCTTTAACAAGTATCATTTAGATGTTTTTTGAAATTGTATTCTAAATATAGAAGAGATAAAACAGTAATGCCACAGTTGCAATTATTTAAGTGAAATATGTACAAATAATAGTGTTACTTTTGTTCCATTTATACTTTAGAAAAGTAAAAATATTTCTTCAGGCTATTTTAGCCCTTGTGTAATTTTTTTAAAACAGGATAATGCACTGTTACCATTTTCTCCTCATTTTCCTTCTATACTTAGGAGAAATACTTCTTCACATGCTTAAAAGCAATCCAATTTCTGTGAGATATTATAGGGTCATGATAGTTTTAAGCCATTTCTATCACAAATGACATTAAAATATAATCTAATGTTTATTACAAATGTGTCATGTATTTGTGAAATGGAAGTCTCCATAAAAGTATGTGAAATCACTAGCTGTTGGTTAAAGGATTTGTACTCAAAAGTGTGAAAATGCTTTCATTTTTCATAATTTAATATAACTTTGAGCCAATTTGTTTCTATCTTGAGCAGACTAACACAGGCATTAGAGTCTGAACTACATTTCAAAGTAGCAGTAATGTTTCTTGTACATTGTTTTTTTAAAAAGCCATAAGGTGGAAAATACAAATATCATGATTTGTATTCACAATGGCATAACATACCTGTTCCTGGCACTAGAAGGGTCTCTAGATTTGGCAGAATCACTTTCTTGACATCAGAACCTTCCATAGGCTTACTCTCAGTCTTTTGAAGGGTCGGTTTCTGTTGCTCAACACCCAGGTTATGCCCTTTCAAGTAAATAAGATTATTATTTTAATCCCTAAAATAAGGGACTCCTAAACAAGGAAATAATTATATTCATCCCCTTGGGTTATGAAATAAAACCCTTTAAGTTAGTGTGTTAATAAATGTGATGATACGAATATGTTTATTCCCATTCATCTGTATGTTTATTTTCCTGTGTTATGGGAACTGCTTTTTAAATAGCAATCTAAGGATAAATCACAGTACACCTACATTTACTGCATGTTTCAATGAGCATTACACAATAATTCTTACTCAAAACCTATCTAGGGTGTAGACTTCAAATTACATCAGGCATAATGCATTATGGTATAGTCCAATGACTATTAACTGGAAGAAAATTGTAACCATCTCCCTTCTCCATCCAATTTTTAGGAAACATTTCAGATCTAATATTTTATTTTCTCTCACAATACAGGATGTACACCCCTTATCCCCAGCAAGCATTCTTCTTCCCCTGACTTCACCTTGAATTGCACATGCTCCCTCATCTTCTTTTCCTTGCCCAGGTATAATATTCTGATTGTCAGTTGATGGTTTTTCTGGTTGAAGTTCCTCTTCACTTAATTTCCGGGCCTAGGAATAACTGTGTGAAAATAGTTTTGTTATCAATACATGTCAATAATACATAACACCCATATATTTATGTCATATGTATATGAATTATAAATCACACATATATTTAATATACACAAAACATGTAGATATATCTAATCACAAATAAGTATAAAATTTGTTTCCAACATTATCCTGTATACTTATTCTTAATAATGTTGCTCTTCCCACAGAGATGCTTCTCCAAATAGTGGGTCACAAAAATTATGAAAAGTGTTTTAATCTATACTCATATATTTGTGTGCCAACTGTTGTTTAAAAGCATGAGAAGGAAGTCATAGGACATATACTTGGGGAGCAGTTGAGCATACACATAAAGGGAACAACAGAATAGAATCCTCCAGGATGAATGTTTCCTTCATTAGACTCAAATATTATTAACACATTTAGCACAATGGAAGACTTTTATAACTGGACCTATTATAGTTTAAAGTTCAAGAATAAATTCCTCAGGAGAGGAAAAGAGAATTATAGAGAGTGAACAATATCTGTGTATGAAGATGATAGTATAATTTAATGCACTGTAAACTGTTTATTAATAAGGGATCATGGCGATCGAGTCAGAAAAAGTAATATAGGGGTTTAATCTGATTAAAGCATGATATATACATGTCTGAAATACCAAGACGAAACCCCCTTGAATAATAATGTATGTGTAAAATATGAAAGACTCAAAGGAAAAACAGGTCCTATTCTTGGGTGAGTACCAGTGTGAAGGGGGAGGTTTAATAAAGAGGGTGAAGGAGGATGAAGATAGTGGATGTAGTTTGTAATTTGTGTATAAAAAAAAACAATGAAACTTGCTAGAATGGCTCTAAGAGTGGGAGGGGGGAAGATGAAGGAGAATGATGAAACAGGCGAATCTAATTATGATATATTTTAAGTACACATGTAAATGTCACAATGTACTCCTGCTCTATACATTATATGAAATAAAAACAAATTCTGGTGAATAAATTCCTGTAATATTAATGCACTCACAGGTACAGGCACAGTCTGCAGCATGGGTGCTCGATGGTCTCTTTGACCTCTACGTTTAGATCTTGTTCTTCCTCCAGAACTCATATCTCACATTGAAAGTAATATTGCCACTATGAAAATGCACTTAAAAAGACAGCTATGGACTTAAAAGGACAAGGACTACTTTTTTGGGAAATGCTGACTTGTAAATTTTATAACTTTTGAAGATTTATTAATGATATAGAGCAATTATTAATGTGGAAGCTTTCCAACTCTGCATGTACAGATCTGTTCACATCATGTTCAGATAGGCACAGAAATAAGCTTAGGACACAGAGCGAATGATACTGACTTTTCTAGTTCCTCCGTATTACAAATGGTTGACAAATGTCCACAGGCAATGTTTTAAAATTTAGAGAATACTGTTAAAATAAGTCTCAGGGTTGGTGTATGTGTGTATGCTTCCCAAGTGATTGCAATGTCATTGGCCTTGCTACCAGAGAAATCTTAAGGCACAGCACAAAAGACAGAAGGCATTTCTGATGATGTTTGGCTGAGCAGCCAGATTCCCTATCATGCAGACACTTAAGAAATGCCAGAAATTTAAGAGTCCATCTGCTACTACTTTGATCACATTTCCATTAGCTATGCCTATTTGTCCTGGAAAATTCCTTACACCTCATATGTCCCTGTGACATGCCATGCCATCTAGGAATACTTTATCACTGCTCATAACAGAAGGGAGAATCTGATTTGACAAAACAGTGGGACCACTGACCCCTCATTCCCATTTGCTAGGCCATTTTGCCATGGAAAAAAACTTGTCCCTCATTCTTCCCATTGCCAGGTCCTATGTTTGGGGCTCCTTTATCAGTGCTCACAACAGTTGGGAGAAGCTGATGTACAGAGCACTGGGGCCACTCACCCCATTAGTTAATTGCCATTAGCAAGGCCCTGTTGCCCTGAAAAATAGCTTGTTCATTATTCCTCCTCCCCACTCCCCACCATGTCCTGTCATATAGTGCTACTTAATCCCTGCTCAGGACAGAGAGGTGATGTTGATTTACATGGCAATGGGACCACCCACCCCATATTCCCATTAGCCGAGCAAGGTAGCCCTATAAAATGGCTCGCCCCTCATGCCTCCTGGTGCCATGCAGTGTCATTCAGGGCTACTCACCTCTGCTCATGACAGAAGAGAAGATTTGATGTATAGAGCACTGGGGATACCTACCTCACATTCCAAATACCAAAGGCACAGTTGTCTTGTAAAATACATTGTCTCTCATACCTCCCCTTGTTAGATCCTGTCACCTAGGGTTACATTATCAGTGCCCACAACACAGAGGAGAAGTTGTTGTATAGAGCAGTGGAGCCACTCAACTCTCCTTCCCATTTTCTAGGCCCATTAGCCCTGAAAATAGTTTCTCTACCATTCTGCCTGGTGTCAGGTCCTGCCAACTAGGGTTACTTTATCAGTGTCCATGACACAGGGGAGAAGTTGATGTATAGTGGAGTGAACCCATCCACCCCTCATTCCCAGTACTGAGGCCCAGTTGCCCTGGAAAGAAGTTTGTCCCTTATTCCTCCCATGCCATGCTATGCCATCTACTTTATCACTGCTCACTACAGAGGGGAGAAGTTGATGTACAGAGCAGTGGGGCCACTAACACAACACTCCCATTAGCTAGGACTAATCAGCCTGAAAAATAGCTGGTCCCTCACTCCTCCCAACATCAGGTTACTATATCAGAGCTCATGATAAAGTGGAGAAGTTGACTTATAGAGCAGTGGTACACCACCCCAATTTCCCATTAGCTAGTACTGGTGGACCTGGAAAATAGCTTGTCCCTCAGTCCTCCTGCTGCGGTGTCTTGCCATCTAGGGCTACTTTATCACTGCTTAGGACAGAGGGGGGAGAAGCTGATTTATTCAGCAGTGGGGCCACCCACAGCGCATTCCCATTAGCTCGGCCTGGTTGCCCTGGAAAATAGCTTGCCCTGAATTCCTCTCAGTGCCATGTCCTCCTGTCTAGGGTTACTTTATCATTGTTTATGAAAGAGGGGAAAAGTTGGTTTATAGTGCAGTGAAACCATCCAATCCTCAATCCCATTAGCTAGGCCTACTTGCCCTGAAAAATACCTTGTCTCTCCTTCCTCCCCAACACATCTAGCCCTTTTGGTCTACTTTATCATAGCTCACTACAGAGAAGAAAAGTTGATTTACAGAGCAGTGGGCTGACCCACACCACATTCCCATTAGCTAGGCTACCTGCCCTGGAAAATAGTTTGTCCTTCACTCCTCCACTTGCTATGTCCTGCTAACTAGGAGTACTTTAACACAGGTCATGACTCAGGAGAAAACCTGATTTACAGAGCAGTGGTACTACCCACCTGTCATTCCCATTACCTAACTTCAGTTTAGCTGGAAAATAGCTTGTTCCTCATTTGTCCCTCTGCCATGCCGAACTTCTGAGGAACACTTTATGACGGCTCACAACAGAGGGGAATAGCTGATGTTCAGAGCAGTGAATCCAAACACCCTTCATTCCCATTAGCTAGGCGTGATTGCCCTGGAAGAGAGCTTGTCCCTTACTCCTCCTCTTGCCATGTTCTGCTGTCTAGGATTACTTTATCATTGCTCACTACAGAGGGGAGAAACTGATATACAGAATAGTGTGACTTCCTAACCCTCATTCTTATCAATAGTTCTGGTTACCCTGGAAAATCACATGTCCCTCATTCCTCCCTGTGTGATGCCCTGTAGTCAAGGACTACTTTAAAACTGTTCACAACAGAGAGGAGAAGCTGATTTACAGAGCAGGGGAACCACCCACCCTTCATTCCTGTAGCTAGGCCAGATTGGTCTGTAAAATGGCTTTTCCCTCATTCCTCTTCTTGCCATGCCTTGCTGTCTAGGGCTACTTTATGACTGCTCACAACAGAGGGCAGAAACTGATTTACAGAGCAATGGGACCACAGAACCTTCATTTCTATAAGCTGGGGTATGCTGCCTTGGAAAATTAGCTTGCCTCTCATTCCTCTCCATGCCATGTCCTGCCTTCTAGAATTATGTTATCACTACTCATGACAGCAAGAAGTTGATGTACAGAGCCATGAAGCAATACACCTCTAATTCCCCTTAGCTATGCACTGTTGCCATAGAAAATAGCCTGTCCTTCATTCCTCCCCGTGCCATGTCCTGCCATCTAGGACTACTTTATCACCACTCACATCAGAGGGGAGAAGCTGATTTATAGAGCAGTGGGGCCACTCACCTGTCATTCCCATTAGCTAGGCCTAGTAGCCTTGGAAAACAGCTTGTCTGTCAATCTTCCTGGTACCATGTCCTGCCATCTAGGCTTACTTTATTAATGCTCACAAAAGATCCAAGAAGTTGATGTACAGAACAGTGGGACCACCCACTCCTCATTTCTATTAGCTAGGTCCACTGTCTCTGGAAAATGGCTTTTCTCTCATTCCTTCCCATGCCATGCCATACTGTCTAGGATTACTTTATCACTGATCAGGACACAGGGGAGAAATTGATGTACAGAGCAGTAGCCCACCCACCCCACATTCTATTTACCTAGGCCCGGTTGTCCTGGAAAGTAGCTTGCTCCTCTCTCTCCCCTTGCCATGTTCTGCCATCTAGGAATACTTTCTTACTGTTCACAACACAGGGGAGAAGCTGATTTACAGAGCAGTGGCACCACCCACCCTTCATTCACGTTACATAGGCCAGGTTGCCCTGAAAAACAGCTTGTTCCTCATTCCTCCCCATGCCATGCATTGCTGTCTAAAGCTACTTTATTACTGCTCACAACAGAGGGGAGAAACTGATTTACAGAACAGTGAAGCTGCACACCCACATTCCCATTAACTTGGTCTGGTTACCATGGAAAATAGCTTACCCATAATTCCTTCCCATTCCATGTCCTCCCATCTTGAACTACCTTATCACTGCTCATGACAGAGTGGAGAAACTGACGTATACAGCACTGGGGCCACACACCCCTTATTCCCTTAGCTAACCCCAGTATTCCTGGAAAATGGTTTGTCCCTCATTCCTTCCTCTGCCATGCCAAACTGCCTAGAACTGTTTTATCACTGCTCACAACAGAGGGGACTAGCTAATATACAGAGCAGTTGAGTCACCCACCCCTCATTCCTACTAGCTAAGCACGGCTGCCCTGGAAGATAGCTTGTCCTTCACTCCTCCCCTTGTCATGTCCTGCCATCTAGGACCACTTTATCAGTACTCACAACAGTGGGAAGAGTTGATGTACATGGCAGTGTGACCAACCAACCCTCATTCCCATTAGCTACTTCAGGATACCCTGCCAAATAGCTTCTTCCTCATTCCTCCCCATGCCATGTCTTGCTATCTAGGACCACTTTATCACAGCTCACAGTGGAGGGGAGAAACTGACTTAAAGAGCAGAAGAGCCACCCACCCTTCATTCCCATTAGCTAGGACTGCTTTACCCGGAAAAATAGCTTGTCCCTCATTCCTCCCCATGCCATGTCCTGCCATCTAGGACTACTCTATCACTGCTTACCCCAGAGGGCAGAAAGTGATTTACAGATCAGTGAGGCCACCCACCTCTCACCTCATTCACATTAACTAGGCCCAGCTGCCCTGGAGCATAGATTGTCCCTCAACCTGCCCGAGCTATGTCTTGCCTTCTAGGGACAGAGGGGAAGAGTTGACTTATAGAGCAGTGGAACTACCTAACCCACATTCCCAGTAGCTAAGCCATTTTCCCCTGGAAAATGGTTTTTCCTTCATTCCTCCCCCTGCCATGAAATACTCTCTAGGTTTACTTTATCACTAATCAGGATGGAGGGTAGGAACTGATGAACAGTGAAGTAGGACCATATATCCCACATTCCCATTAGCTAGGCCCAGTTTCCCTGGAAAATAGCTTATCCTCATTATTCCCCATCCCATGCCTTGCTATCTGGGGTTACTTTATCACTGCTCATGACAGAGGGGAAAATCTGATTTACAGAGCAGAGAAACCACCCACCCCTCATTCTCATTAGATAGTCCTGGTTACCATGGAAAATAGCATGTTCCTCATTCCTTCCCATGCTATGGCCTGCAGTCTAGGGCTACTTTATCACTGCACACAATCGACCCAAGAAGTTGATGTACAGAGCAAGTGAGGCCAATATCTCCTCTTTCCCTTTAGGTAGGCCCTGTTGCCATTGAAAACAGCTTGCTCGTCATTCCCTCCCATGTCATGTTCTGCCTTCTAAGACTATTTTATCATTGCTCATGACAGAGGAAAAAGTTGATATACAGAGTTGGGGCCACTCACCCCACATTCCCACTAGCTAAGCCCGGTTGCCCTAGAAAATATCCTGTCCCTGACTCCTCCCCAGGTCATGTCCTGCCATACAGGAAAACTTTATTACTGATCTCAACAGAGGGGAGAAGTTGATTTACAGAGTAGTGAGACCACCCACCCTTCATTTTCATTAGCTAGGCCTGGTCAACTTGCCAAATATCTTGTCACTCATTTCCCTGTGCCATGTCCTGCCATCTAACACTACTTTAAAATTGCTCACAACAGAGGGGAGAAGCAGATTTACAAAGCAAAGGAACCACTCATCTTCCATTCCCCTTAGCCAGGTTGTTCTGGAAAGTAGGTTCTCCCTCATCCTTTCCCTTTCATGCCTTGCTGTATAGGGCTACTTTATCACTACTCACAAGAGAGATGAGAAGCTGAATTTACAGAGCAGTGGAACCACACAAATCACATTGCCATTGTCTAGGCCCACTTTCCATGGAAAATACGTTGTCCCTCACTCCTGCCTGAGCCATGCCATGCTGTCTAGGGATACTTTATCAGTGCTCACAACTGAGGGGAGAATCTGATGTACAGAGCAGTGAAGTCACCCAAGTCTCATTCCCATTAGCTAAGGACCTGTGATGAGGGAAAATAGCTTGAACTTCATTACCCCCAAGCCATGACCTGCCCTACTAGGGCTACTTTATCAGTACTCTAAACAGATCCAAGAAGTTAATGTACAGTGCAGTGAGGCCAGTGTCCCTTCATTCCCATTAGCTAGGTCAGATTGCCCTGGAAAATAGCTTTTCCTTCAATCTTACCTGTGCCCTGTCCTGCAATCTTGGACTACTTTATCAATACTCAGGAGAGAGGGAGACAAGCTGATTTATAGATCAGTGGAATCACTCACCCCTCACTCTCATTAGCTAAGCCAGGATGCACAGGAAAGGAGCTTGTCCCTCATTCCTCTCTTTGCCATGTCTGCCATCTAGGAATACTTTATCGCTGTTCACAACAGAGGGGCAAAGGTGAATTACAGAATAGTGGGTCCATGTAACCCTAATTCCCATTAGTTAGGCCTGGTTACCATGGAAAAAAGGTTGTCCCTCATTCCTTCCTGTGCTATGATCTGCCATCTAGGCTTACTTTATCTCTGCTCAAACAGACCCAAAAAGTTGATGTACAGAGCAGTGTGCCACCCAACCCTCATTCCTATTAGCTAAACCTGGTCATCCTGCCAAACAGCTTGTCCCTCACTCCTTCCCCTGCAATGTCCCACCATCGAGTACTACTTTATAACTGCATATTTACAGAGCAGTGGGGCCACATACTCCCATTCCAATTAGCTAGGCACACTGTCCCTGCAAAATAGCTTTTTCCTCATTTCTCTCTCTGCCTTGTCATACTATGTAGGATTACTTTATCACTGATCAGGGGAGAAGTTGATGAACAATGTAGTAAGACCTACCCCACATTCCCATTAGATAGGTCTGGTTGCCCTGGAAAATAGCTTGCTCCTCATTCCTCCCCTTGCCATAGCATATCCTGTCATCTAGGAATACTTTATCACGGCTCAAAATAAAGGGGAGCTGATTTACAGAGCAGGGCACACCCACCCCTCATTTCCATTACACAGGCCAGGTTGCCAGGTTGCCCTGGAAAATAGGGCAATGAGCTTGTCCTTCATTCCTACCTGTACCATGCCTTGCTATCTAGGGCTACTTTATCACTGCTCAGACAGAGGGGAGAAGCTGATTAACTTAGCAGTGAAGCTGCAACCCACACTCCTATTTACTCAGCCTGGTTACCTGGAAAATAGCTTGTCCATCATTCCTTGCCTAGTCATGTCTTCTAGTGTAGAACTACTTTATCACTACTTACTACACAATGGAGAAATTGATGTACACAGCATTGGGTCCACACAGCCCTCATTCCCTTTAGCTAACCCCGGTTTCTCTGGAAAATGTCTTGTCCCTCATTCTTCCCTCTGCCATGCCAAACTGCCCAAGACTACTTTATCACTGCTCACAACAGAGTGGAATAGCTGATATATAGAGCAGTGCAGTCACCCACCCCTCATCCCATCAGCTAAGCCCTGAATGCCCTGGAAGATAGCTTGTCTTCATTCCTCCCCTTGTCATGTCCTGCCATCTAGGACCACCTTATTACTGCTCATCACAGAGGGGAGAAGTTAATGTATGCAGCAGTGTGACCAACCCATCCATATTCCCACTAGCTACTTCTGGGTACCTTGGAAAATCACTTGTCCCACGTTTCTCCCCATGCCATGCCTTAACTATTAGGACTACTTTATCATTGCTCACGACAGAGGGGAGAAGCTGATGTACAGAGCACTGGGACAATCCACCCTTCATTCCCATTAGTGAGGACCTGGTTACCCTAAAAATAGATTATCCCTCATGCCTCCCTGTTCCATGTCCTCCAGTCTAAGACTACTTTTTCACTTCTCAAAACTGCAGGGAAAAGCTGACGTACAGAGGAATGGGACCACCACTCTGCATTCCTTTACCTGGAATATAGCTTGTCTCTCATTCCTCCCTGCTGTGTAGAACTACTTTATCACTGCTCATGACAGCAAGGAGAAGTTGATGTACAAAGCAGAGGAACTACACAAACCTCATTCCTATAAGTTAAGGCAGGCCGCCCTGGAAAATAGTTTGTCCTTCATTCCATCCCATGCCATATTCTGCTATCTAGGACTACTTTATCACTGGTCACAACTGAGGGGGGATGCTGACTTACAGAGCAGTGGAACCACCCTCCCTTCATTCCCATTAGCTAGGCCAGTATTCCCTGGAAAACAGTTTGTCCCTCAGTCCTCCCCATGTCATGTCCTGCCATCTAGGACTATATCACTGTTTACAACAGACATAAGAAGTTTACGTACAGAGTGGTGAAACCAGCATCCCTTCATTCCCATTAACTATGCCTGGTTGCCATGAAAAGTAGCTTGTCCTTCATTCCTCCATGCCATGTCCTGCCGTCTAAGACTACTTTATCACTGATCACGACAGGCAGAAGAAGTTGATTTGCAGAGCATTGGGATCACCGACCCATCATTCCCATTAGCTAGGCCTGGTTCTTCTGGAAAATAACTTGTCCCTCCTTCGTCCCCAGGCCATTCCTTGCAGTCTAGGGCCATTTTGCCACTGGTTAGGACAGAGGAGAGAAGCTGATTTACACAGCTGTGAAGCCACACACCCTTCATTCCCTTTAGATAGACCTGGTTACCTTAGAAAATAGCTAGCTTCTCCTTCACTCCTTCCAGTGTCATGTCCTCTCATCTGAGAGTACTTTACTGCTGCTCATGACAGAGAGGAGAAGCTGATTTACACAGGAGTGGGACTGCCCACCCCTCATTCTCATTAGCTAGGCTCCACTGCCCTGGAAAATATCCTGTCCAACAATCTTCATTATGACATGCCAAACTGCCTAGAACTATGTTATCACTGCTCATGACAGAGGGGACTAGTTGATTTACAGAGTAGTGGAGCAAACCACCCCACATTCCCATAAGCTTACCCCAGTTTCTCTGGAAAATATATTGTCCCTCCTTCTTCCCTCTGCCATGCCCTAAAGTCTAGCATTACTTTCTCACTGCTAAGAACAGAGGCAAAAGCTAATGTACAGTGCAGTGGGCCTACCCACAGTTCAGGATCATTAGCTAGGCCTGGTTGCCCTGGAAAATACCTTGTTCTTCATTCCTCCCCATGCCGTGCCAAACTGCCTACGTCTGCTTGATCATTGCTGATGACAGAGAGGAGAAACAGATTTACAGAGTAGTGAAGCCACCCATCCCACATTCTCATTAGCATCATCATCATCATCATCGAGACTATTTTATCACTGCTCATGATAGATGAGAGATGCTGATATACAGAGCACTGGGACCACCCACCCCCATTTGTCCCTCATTTCTCCCTCTGCCAAGTGCCGCCATGTAGCATTAACTTAAAACTGCTCAGGACCAGTGGGGAGAAGCTGATCTAGAGGGTAGGAGGACCACTAACCACCCCTCAATCCCCTTAACTGGGTCAGGTTATTCTGGAAAATAGCTTGTCCTTCATTCCTCCCCTTGCCAAGCCTTGCTGTCTAGAGCTACTTAATCATTGCTCACAACAGAGCTGAGAAGCTGATATACAGAGAAGCGGAGCCACTCAACCCATATTGCCATTGGCTAGGCCCATTTTCCCTGGAAATAGCTTGTCCCTCACTCCTTCCCAAGCCATGCCATGCTGTCTAGGGATACTTTATCACTGCTCATGACAGAGGGTAGAATGTGATATACAGAATAGTGAAGTTACCCATGCCTCATTCCCATTAGCTAGGACCTGTGAACAAGGAAAATAGCTTGTCCCTCATTCCACCCAAGCCTTGACCTGCGGTTGAAGGCTGCTTTATCACTGCTAACAACAGATCCAAAGAGTTGATGTACAGTGCCTCAAAGGTCAGTGTCCCTTCATTCCCATGAGCTAGGTTCAATTGCCCTGGAAAATAGCTTGTGTCTTATTCCTTCCCTTCCCATGTCATGTCCTTCCATCTAGGACTACTTTATCACTGCTCCTGACAGAGGAGAGAAACTGATTTACAGAGTAGTGAGACCATGCACCCTCATTCCCGTAAGCTAGAGCAGGTTGCCCTCATTCCTTTCCATGCCATGTCCTGCTGTCTTAGACTACTTTATCACCGCTCTTGAAAGAGGAGAGAAAGTTGACTTACAGAGCAGTGGGACTACCGGCCCTTCATTCCCATTAGATAGGCCAGGTTGCTCTGGAAAATAGCTTGGCCCTCATTCCTCCCCATACCTTGTCCTGCTATTTAGGACTACTTTATCACTGCTCACCACAGAGAGGAGAAGCTGATCTACAGAGCAAGGGAACATGCACACCTCATTCCCATTGGCTTGGCCCAACTGCCCTGGAAAATAGGTTGTCCTTCACTCCTTCCTGGTCCATGTCCTGCCGTATAGGATTAATTTATCAACAGAGGGGAGAAGTTGATGTACAGAGTAGTGGGCATACCCACCCTTCATTCGCATTAGATAGGCCCATTTTCCCTAGAATATAGCTTTTTCCTCATTCTTTCCTTGGCCATGTCATGCCATTTAAGACTACTTTATCACTGTTATGACAGAGGGGAGAAGCTGATGCACAGAGCAGTGGGAACATCTACCTCTCATTCCCATTAACTAAGTCTGGTTGCCCTGCAAAATAGCTTGTCCCTCATTCCTCCCCATGTGATGCTGAACTTACCAGGACTACTTTATCACTTCTCACAACAGACTCAGGATGGTGATGTACAGAGAGGTGAGGCCAGCATCCCTCCTTACCATTAGGTATGTTCAGTTGCCATGAAAATACCTTGTCATTCATTCCTTTCCATATCATGTCCTGATATCTAGGACTACTTTAAAACTGCTCATGACAGAAGGGAGAAGCTGATTTACAGATCAGTAGCAACACTCAACCCTCATTCCCATTAGCTAGGCCAAATTGTTCTGGAAAATAGCTTCTCCCTTATTCCTCCTTAGGTCATGCCTTATTGTCTAGGGCTACTTTGTCACTAATCAAGACAGAGGGGACAAGCTGATTTACACAGGAGTGGGGTCATCCACTCCTCATTCTCACTAGTTAGGCCTGCCTGCTCTGGAAGATAGCTTATTCCTCACTCCTCCCCATGCCGTGTCCTATTGTCTAGGACTACTTTATCACTGCTTACAACAGAGGGGAGAAGTTGGTGTACAGAGCAGGGTGACCATCCAATCCTCATTTGCATTAGCTAGTTCTGGTTACCTTGGAAAATCACTTGTCTTTCATTCCTCCCTGAGCCATATCTTAACTATTAGCACTACTTGATCACTGCTCAAGACAGAGGGGAGAAGCTAATTTACAGAGCAATGGGATCACCCACCTCTCATTCTCATTAGCTAATCCCAGTTGCCCTGGAAAACAGCTTGTCCCCCACTCCTCCTGGTGCCACTCCAAGCTCTCTAGGGCTTCTTTATCACTGCTCATGACACAGCAGAGAAGTTGATGTACAGAACACTGAAGCCACCCATGTCTTATTCCCACTAGGCAGGCCCTCTAACCTACCATGCTGGTTATATCTAGTGCCATTTTAACACTGCTTATAACAGAGGGGAGAAACTGATTTACAGAGCAATGGAGCCACCCACCCCTCATTCCCATTAGCTAAGTCCAGTTTCCCAGGAAAATAGCTTGCCCCTTATTCCTCCCCCTGCCATGACATGCACTCTAGGTTTACTTTATCACTAATCAGGACAGAGGGGAGAAGCTAACTTACAAAGCAGTGGGGTCACCATCCTGTCATTCCCATTACCTGGGCCCATTTTCCCTAGAAAATAACTTGTTCCTCACTTCTCCCCTTGCCATGTTCTGTCGCCTAGAGACTACTTTGTCACAGCTCACGAGAGAGGAGGAGAAACTGATGGGAAGAAGCTTATGAGAAGGAGCAGGGCCAGCCACCCCTCATTCCCATCAGCTATGCCCGTTTTCGGAAAATAGCTTGTCCGCTATTCTTCCCTGTGACATTTTGTACTACCTACGATTACTTATCACTGCTCATGACAGAGAGGAGAAGCTGATACACAAAGCAGTGGGACCAACCACCCCTCATTCCCATATCAGCTATGCCGGTTTTCTCTGGAAAACAGCTTGTCCCTCGTTCCTCCCCATGCCATGTCCTACTATCCAGGACTACACAAAGCAGTGGGACCACACACCCTTCAACAGCCCTTCACCAGCAATGGGCAGAACCCACTGAGTCCATCCTGGTTTCCGGGCCCTTTCCTCACCACCGGTCCTGCACCCTGCCCGGCTCCCCACAGGGGACTCGGCCATCTGTCCTGTAGGCCGTCTTTCCATCTGTCTGTCCATCCCAGGCGCCTCCCTCCAGGGTCAGTGGAGGCCTCTGACAGCACCCACCCATGTCCCCCCTCTTCGCCTGACCCCTCCCCCTGCAGACCACCACACCCCCTTGTCCAGTTCCCGCCACCACGACAAAGGCCATGGCGGCAGCGGCACCTGTGAGGAGGAGAAGGACGACGACCTCGAGGCCATCCAACAACTCCCAGTCCAACCGACCACAGGCCAGACCCGCCCGCAGCCTGCTGTCTCCTCCACACACTGTCACACACAAACGGGGGGCAGGACTGCTCTAAGGCCCTACTGCGGATCGTTGCTCAAAGACAAAGAATGAAGAACGCAGAAGGAACAAAGGCGCCACCTTCCACCTCAGCGTTCTGAGAGCACTAGGCAGACCGCAAGGCGCGTGCGTGGTAGCGGTCACGTGTGCAGGCAGCGCGTGCGCACTAGGTCAGGCGGGCAGCCTGTGCTGTTGTGTGACCTCAGCAGAGACCTAATCCTGAAGAATGAGTGAGCTAGCATCCAGGTTTCATTTTCCCGTCTCAGTCTTTGTTTCTCCTCTAGGCACTTGAGGATAGGAAAGGATGTGTCTCAGAAAGTCCTACTGTGGTAGCAGTTGGTATTAAGGACTTTAATGTCGGTTTTTACAAGGCCCTTGTTCAGTGACTTTCTTGCCTTTTTTTTTCTTTCAATTTTTTTTTGGTATATACTAGTTTACATGGGGATTTCATTCCGACATTTACATGTGTGCTTCAAATGCATCTTGATTCACCTCCTCCACCATTCTCCCTCATCTAGTTCCCTGCTTCTTAGAACAGTTTCAACAGGTTTCATTGTTCTCTTTTTATTAATATATACAAAGTGTATCAACTATATTCAAACTCCTTCACCCTCTTCATTTACAATTTCCCTTCCTTTTGCTACCTACCCCTGGACAGGACCTGTTTTACCTTCCTGTCCTACATTGTTTAAGTGTATATTGATTGTTTAAGAGGATTTCTCTATGATATTTCACACTTGTTTACATTGTATGTTAATTGCATTAACCTCCATGCTGTTTATTATGTCAGGCATGCAGCATGTGCTGTTGTGTGACCCCAGCAGAGACCTAATGCTGAGGATTGGATTGAATTGGCTAACACAGCACATTTCATTTTTCTTCTTTAGCCTTTGTTCCTCTTCCAGAAACTCCTTATTGCCCTCCTCCCCTATTATTCAACAGCTTTCAGTGCATTTTGTTCTGGTGTCTTGGTACACAGATGCAATGTATTTCTGTATTACTCACTATCATTATCCTTTCATGTCCTCCCTTGTTCTCCCTTTGGGTTGACCAGCTATTGCAATCATGTTCTCTCTCTCTTTATAATGTATGTACATATGCATATGTGTTTATAAGAA
The DNA here is from genome assembly GCF_047511655.1 of Castor canadensis. Taxonomy (NCBI): domain Eukaryota; kingdom Metazoa; phylum Chordata; class Mammalia; order Rodentia; family Castoridae; genus Castor; species Castor canadensis. The sequence continues at coordinate 94,489,338 of NC_133405.1, forward strand.
TGTGGGGGTTTTTATAAACACATTGATCTTTTGTGTCTAGCTTCCACATAAGAGGGAACACATGCAATCTTTGTCCTTCTGAGGCTGGCTTACTTTGCTTAGCATGGTGATCTTCAGTTCCATTCATTTACCTGCAAATGACATAATTTCATTCCTGTTTATGCTTTACTAAACACACCATTGTGTATATATACCACATTTTCATCATCCATTCATCAGTTGTGGGGCATCTGGGCTGTTTCTAAAACTTGGTTGTTGTGAATAGTGCTGCAATAAGCATGGGTGTGCAACTGGCTCTATTGTTTTCTGTCATACATGCCTTCAGGTATATGCCCAGGAGTGGTATCTATTTTCAGTTTTTGGAGGAGGCTGCATAATTTACATTCCCACCAATAGTATATATAAAAGTTATTCCCCCAATCCCCATTCCCGTATCCTCACCAGCATTTGTTTTTGGTTCTGTTTTTGAGAATAGCCATTCTGACTAGAGTGAGGTGAAATCTCAATGTCATTTTGATTTGTATTTCCTTTATACCATTTGTAATTCTTCTTTCTTTGGAGAATTGTCTGTTCAATTCATATGCCCATTTATTCAGTTGGTTGTTGATTCTTTGTGGAGTTAGTTTTCTAAGACCCCTGTATATTCTGGTTATTAATTCCTTCTCAGATGTTCAGCTGGCAAAAATTTTCTCCCATTAAGTGGTCTTCAGTCTAGTGACTATTTTCTTTGCTGTGTAGAAAATTTTTAGTTATATTCGGTCCCATTTGTGAATCTTTTTTCTTAACTGCTGAGCTATTGGAGTTCTATTCATAAAGTTATTGCCTATGCCTATACATTCATTACATTAAGATTTTGGTCTACTTTGATTGATACTGTTGGAATTGATAACCCTCTGGTGCCGAAAACAGACACACAAGAGACAGAAAATCTTGACAAGGCAATTTTCTCTTAATCAAGAGGGTACAAGCATGTGCTCACTTCCACTAAACAAACATGCAAACACAAAATGGCTGACAGTGGCTCCTCCTTATATCCCTGACACAGTTGTACCTGCCCCTCACCTGGGATTTGTCCAGGTCAAAGGTTCACAATCATTCCCGATTGGCTAAAAGGCTTGGGGGATGGGTTAGGGCATAGAGTTTAGTGGGCAATGGAGTTGTACAGGAATCTGGAAAAAGAAGCAAGGACTCTTTAAACATGCAAGTCACCTAAGATGGTGACCTGAGGAATTTTTAAGTAATGTAAGAGGGTGACAAATACTTTGATAAAAAAAGATCATTTTTCTTACAATACTAGTACAAGGTGAGAGACTGGGATCTAGTTTTAATCTTCTCAGGTGGATATCCAGTTTTTCCAACTCCATTTGTTGAAGAGGCTATCTTTTCCTCTTTTTTGTGGTAGTAAAAATAATAGTAAAGTTTATTAGGAAAGAAATTTAGTGTAACAGGACAAAGTGGTGAAAAATAGAAAAAAAAAGAGAAACATTTCCTGCCCCCATGCAGGAAATGGGAGATTCGAGGCTATATTTTCTTCAATGCGTATTGTGGACTCCTTTGTCAGAAATGAAATTCCCATAACTGCATGGGTTTCTGTTGGGGTGTTCTATTCTTTTCCCTTGGTCTTCCTGTCTGTTTTTATGCCAGTATCATGCTGTTTTTATTTCTATATCTCCACAGTATTGTTTGAAGTGACATATTGTGATTCCTCTAGCATTGCTTCTTTGGCTCAGAATTGTTTAGGCCGTTCTAGGTCTTTTTTGCTTCCATATGAATGTTAGGATTGAATTTCCTCTCCTGGTGAAGAATGTCATTGGAATTTTGATAGTGATTGCATTGAACATAAAGATTGCATTCAGCAGTATAGCCAATTTTACAATATTCATTGTTTGCGTATTGAAATGCTACTGATTTTTGGTTACTGATTTTATCCCCTGCTAATTTCCTGAACATGTTTATGACATCGAAGAGTATCTTTAGTAGCGTTTTCTAGGGTCTTTTCATCTGCAAATAGGGATAATTTGACTTCTTCCTTCTCTATTTGAATCCCTTTTATTCCTTTCTCCTGTGTTCTTGTTCTAGCTCAAATTCTAGTACTATATTGAATAGGAGTGAACACCCTTGCCTTTTCCTGATTTTAGAGGAAATGTTTTCAGTTTTTCCCCATTTATTGTGAAATGTTGGCTATAGGTTTGTTATCTATAATCATTAAAATGTTGAAGAATGTTCCTTCTGCTTTTATTTTTTTGGTGTACTAGAGTTTGAACTCAGGGCTTCATACTTACTAGGCAGGCACTGTACCACTTGAATCACTCTGCCAGCCCAGGAGTGTCCCTTCTACTCCTAGTTTCTTCAGAGCTTTTATCGTGAAAGTATGTTGAATTTTGTCCTATGCTTTATATGCATCTATTGATATGATGATGTGGTTTTTTTTTGTCCTTGATTCTCTTATGTGTTGTATTACATTTATTGATTTGCTTATGTTATACCATCCTTGCATACCTGGAAATGAAATACTTGATCATGGTGTATGACCTTTTTAACATATTGCTGGATTCTGTTGTTTTATTTTGTAGTACTGGGGCTTGAACTTAGGGCCTCATGCTTGCTAGGCAGGTGCTCTATCACTTCAGCTATTCTGCCATGCCTTTAATGTATTGCTGGATTCTGTTAGAAAGTATTTTATTGAGGATTTTTGCATCTATGTTCCCCATGGATAGTGGCCTGTGACTTTCTTTTTTGATGTGTCTTTATCTGCTTTTGCTAGTACACCTTCCTCTTGTATTTTGTAGAATAGTTTGAGGAGCAATGGTGTTAGTTCTTCTTTAAAGGTCTGGTAGAATTCAACAATGAATCCATGTAGACCTGGGTTTTCCTTTGTTGGGAAGTTATTTATTACTGTCCCAATCTCATTGCTTGTTATAGCTCTGTTTAAGTTGTTAATGTCTTAGTTCAATTTTGGTGGGACATATGTGTCAAGTAATTTATTTCTTCTACATTTTCAAGTGTGGTGGAGAATAGGTTTTCAAAGTATTCCTATATAATCTTATGAATTTCATTGGTGTCTGTTGTAATATCCCCTTTTCTACCTCTGAGTTTATTAGTTAGGGTGTTCTTCCTTCTTTTAGTTAATTTGGCTAGAGGTTTTTCGGTGTTTTTTGTATCGTTCTTTTGGTCTACAATTCATTGATTTTTACCCAAGTGTTTTATGTCTTTATGTCTTCTTTTTGGATTGGTTTCTTCTTGTTTGAGGGGCATCATCCTATTATTTATTTGAGACCAGGCTAATATTCTGATATGGGTACTCATGGCTATAAACTTCCTTCTTAAGACTTCTTTTGCTGTGTCCCACAGGTTCTAGTAAGTTGTGTCCTAATTTTCATTTGAGCCTTGAAATTTCTTAATTTCTGTAATGACTCATTGATCATTCAAAAGGGTGTTATTCAATCTCCATGAGTTTGAGTGGTTTTTGTGTTTTTTCTTGACATTGTTGTCTAATTTTATTCCATTACGGTCGATCAAGATACAGGGGATTATTTTGATTCTTTTTGTATTTGTTAAGGTTTGCTTTATGAACTAGCATGTGATATATTTTTGAGAAAGTTCCATGGGCTACTGATGAAATGTTTAATCTGCTGTCAAAGTATGGACTACTCTATAAATGTCTGTTAAGTCCATTTTTTCCATGATATTGTTTCATTCTAAGATATCTTTGTTAATTTTTGTCTGGCTGTTCTGTCATTGATGAGAGTGGAATGTTGAGATCTCCTGCTATTATTGTATCTGAATCTATTTGTTCCTTCAGGCTCAGAAGTGTTTGTTTTATGAACTTAGGTCCACTGATATTTGGTGCATTAATATTTAGAACTGATGTATCTCCTGACTGAATCATTCCCTTTATTAGCATGTTATGACCTGTCTCTTCTGCCTGATTTTTGCATAAAATCTGCTGTGTCTGGTATAAGAATTGCTACTCTTACTTCCTTTTGGTTCCCACATAGCTGATAAAACTTTTTCCATCCCTTCACTTTTAGTTTATGTGTGTCATTGTTTGTGAAGTGCATTTCTTGTACACAATAGATTGTTGAATCTTGCTTTTTAATCTAATCAGACAATCTGTGTTTTTGTATTGGAGGATAAATTCTGTTAACAAGTAGGGTTATGATTGAGAGGTGTTTACAGATGCCTGTGTTTCTGTTGCTTTTTCCCCAGGTTGAGTCTCAATTTGATTATTCTTTGCTTTTGGCATTGTTTGTCGTCTTGTTTTGCCGGTTTGCTCAGTTGATTATGCTTGATACTTTCTTATCTTTCATGTGTTCATCAACTCTCCTTATGATCTTTATAATTTCTTGACCTCTCCTGTTTGCAGTTTTCACCCTCTTCCATGTGAATTCTACCCTTGAGTATCCTTTGGAATTCTTGACCTCTCCTGTTTGCATTTGTTTTTCACCCTCTTCCATGTGAATTCTGCCCTTGAGTATCCTTTGTAATTCAGGCTTGGTCAACTAGAACAGCTTTAGTTTATCCATAGCTTGGAAGGTCCTTACTCCCCATCAAAATTGAAGGGCAGTTTTTCTTGGTTGGCAGAAATTCTCTCTCATAGTTTGAATGATATTGCTCCAATGCTTTTCCGTCATTCAGGGTTTGTGTTGAGAGGTCTCAGGTGTTTCTTATTTGTTTACCTTGTATGTAAACTGATATTTTTCTCTTGCAGCTTTCACTATCTTTTATTTGTTCTCTAGTTTGGCACTTTAATTATGATATGACTCAGGGTTCTTCCTTTTTGATCATGTGTATTTGGAGTTTCAAATGCCTCTTGTTCGTGGTTGTCAATATTGTTACATATATTTAGGGAATTTTCTGCTATGACTTCATTGAGTAAATTTCCTATTCCTTTAGTTTGTGTTTCAGCTCCTTCTTCCACCCCATGAATTCTTAGGTTTGGTCTTTTGATTGGGTTCCACAGTTCTTGTATATTTTATATGTGTGTATTAATTTTTTTCTTTATGATTATTTGCATGCAATAGTTCCTCAATCTTTTCCACCATCTCTTATATTTTTTCTTCTGCTTGATCTTGTCTGCTGATAATTCTATCCACTTTAGTTTGCATTTGATATATTGAGGTTTTCATTTCTAAATTTCCATGTCCTTGATGAATTTCTCTCCATGTTGCTGACTTTCTTGTCCACAACTTAGATTGATTTCCTAAATTCATTTATCTATTTATCTGAATTCTCTTCAGGGTCACTGATGATTTTTAACAGTAGGCTTCTGAATTCTTTCTCAGATATTTCAGCCAATTCAGTACTTTGGGAAACATTGCCTTGATTTTTTCATATCTAAGTATCTACACTGTGATTTGCACATATGTTGATCTAAGATTCTCTTTTACATCCTCTTGTAAGTGTAGTGTCTATAGAGGAATTACTTCACTGCCTTGAAGACTGACAGTGGGGCAGCGGGTATGCTTAGCATAGGCATCTTACTCTCAAACCACTGCCAGTATCACTGACCTACAGGCACATTCCCTAGTTCTTCAGTTATAGCAGCAGCTGCCAAGCTGAAGGACAGGCTGGAGTGTGCTTCTGCCCCATCCCACCCTGCGTTTCCCCTCTGCCTCATCCAGCTTTGCTCCAGCCCAGGGAATTAATGAATTTGTTTCCTTCTCACCTGAAGGAGAAAGCAACTCAAAAATCTGAGCATTTTTTGGCCTATCTAAAGCTCACCTTTAGGAACATTTGGGTCTTTTCTCCTCCTGCCTGGAGAAAAAAACACCCCAGTCAGCACTCTCCTGCCCCTTTCCTCCCTTGCATTATCCAGCAAATAATTATCCTTGCGAAAACAGCCAAGGGATTCCCATAAGCCAATTCTCCTGCAGTAGGATGTATTGTTTTTAAATTCTGTATGTAGCATGTACTTCTCATGACAGACAACAGCTTGGCTGGCTCTTTCATATTATGGGTAAGCCCATAGTCACCCAGACTCAGGGGAAGAATGTATCCCTTCATTCTTCCTTTACTCAAACAATACTTTCGCCATATTGTAGTCGGGGACTTGCTACTGAATTGCACTGCTGCCACCACTATGTCAGGGGTCCCCAAGACCACCCTCACTTTCAATGGTTCTCTCATAGGACTCAACATACAGCCATTCTTGTGACTAAGACTTATTACAACCAGAGCACATAGAGCACAATCAGCAGGAGGGAAGGGTGCACTGGGCAAAGTCTAGACGAAACTAGTACAAGCTTCCCAGAGTCCTTTCCCAGTGGAGTCATACAATGAATTATGAATTAGGAGAACGTGTGTGAAGTGTTGTCTACCAGGGAAACTCACTAGAACCTCAGTGCTCAGGGTTTCTATCAGGGGCTGGTCATGTAGGCACACTATGCCAAACAAGTACCAAGATTCCCAGAAGAAAAATGGGTGTTTCACATAAAACATATTGCATGAACTGTTTAGGATGAGTTAGCCACTCTTGCTTATCAAGTAGGTAATGCTGGGACCCCCCTCCAAAAAAAAAAAAAAACAAATCCATGGTTCCACATGACAGGCAAAGGCCAATCCTGTAAGTTCACCTTTCTAAGTATGCGCTTGTTATGTTAACTTTTCCTTTGCACAAAATTGGATAGCAAATATTCAAAATACACAACCAAATCAGAGAGAACTGCAACATAGAGATGATCTGAGACACCATGAACTAACTTGACTAATTGACATGTATAGAACATTCCACATTATGGCAGTAGACTATGCATTCTTTTCAAGTACATATAGAAGTTTCACCAAGAGAGACTGTATTATAGGTCATAAAATAAATTTTACCAAGTATAAGATACTTGAAACCATACAAAGAATTTTCTCTAACAAAAACAGAAGTCTTTACAGAAAAGAAAATGTTTCTCCTTTTCCTTCATTTCTCCCCACTTTTGTCCTGTTATGCTAAATTCCTAATAAACTTTTTAATTATCATATTATTGTTGTGCTGGGGGTACATTGTGACATTTACAAAGTTCTTACAATATATCATATTGAATTCACCCCGTCCATCATTCTTCTTTACCCCTCCTCCCCCATTCCTGGAATAGTTTCAACAGGTCTCATTTTTCCATTTTCATACATGCGTACATAGTATTTCCACCACATTCTCCCTCCTACACCCTTTCCTTTTATCCTCGCCTCTCTCACTGGTACCAACCCTAGTAAACTTTACCATCATGTTACTATATTTTCGCATCTTGCTTGAATTATCTCTCTGGATGTAAGAACCGAGGTATACAGCAGCACTAAACTTCCTGGTAACATTTTTGGTGCTGTGACTGGGATCCAATCCTTCTGTTTTCACAAGAGAACTACAAAAGAAGCCTGGAAAGTTGGGATGGTTTACAACCAAAACCAAAACCTAGCATGGCTTGAGTACAACCCTCTCCCTAATAAAGCTATCAAGGACCAACTGGACAAACAACTTGTCATCTAAAATTCAGAATTGGTTTAAAAGGCAAAGAGCGACACAGAGAAAAATAGAATCTGAATGCTCCTTAGGAAAATGGCAAAACTAGGAGCACAACCAGTCTCAGCTGTCGACTCAAAAATACTTACAAAAACACCCAGACAACACCAGGCACCCTTAACAAGAACTCAAGGAGGGATCGGACTTAAAGCATTTGAGAAGAACTCATTCCCTGCTATTGTTACCAGGAAGAGACTGGCTAACCAAACGGGCGTTCAGGAGTCAAGAATTCAAATGTGGTTTCAGAAACAAAGATCTCTGTTCCTTAGCAGAGCACAAGGGAGCCCATGAATTTCTCAGTAGATGGTGCAAATGGGAGACTAGATCTGACCACTGGGCAGTAGCAAATAAACCTTCCACTCTCCCAGGGAACCTTCATCAATTTCCTTCCTCCACTTCCTTCTGTAACATCCAAACACATGTACCCGCTCCTCTTCCATCTCCTGTGTCCCTTGCTTTTTTGTGTGATCCCATCAAAGTCTGTGTCATGAAGAACCAAGTGTCATGATCATATAACCTACACAGGCTGTGCAGGGAAGAGAGAACCCTGACCCACCTCTGACTTGTATGAAATGCTCTCCAGAATTTCCAGCTCCTGGAGAGGATTTCTCAGATACTCAGGCACCAATACCAAGAAAAATGCCAAAGTCACAAAGAACACACTGACACAGGAGTCCTGCTGCTAATGGACCATTCACAGACTCATCTTGAGCACAAGGAACAACAGTCTGAGGATCCTGGTCACATGGACATATCTTACATTATGCAATGGTGGGACAAGGGCCACCAGTTCTGACTGCAGAATGGGAACCTCTCAAGGGGACACACTGAGACAGATGTGTGGCAATAGCAGGCACAGTCAGTTTGACTGCTATGTCCTCCGATCTGCCAGCCACACCAGCATTACATAGAAACCTCAAGCCTTTAGATCAACTGCTATCATTCACAGAGTCTCGGTAAAGGAAGACCTTCCTCAAATCCTGCTCACAGGAAGAGGACCCTCCAGGACCCTAACAAGCCCCCTCAATGGGGAAGATTATCAGGCTCTGTTCCACACATTGCAATGTTCACCATGGCCTTAGCCATTGACTGAATACTTATTTCTGTCCCTGGGACATGGTCTTCACTTTGATGGCCAGTAACCCCGCAGTGCCCCACAATCTAGGCAATCTTGCCAAACGCATGACCTCCTCTATGGTCATTCCAGTCCATTTTCATAGTGGGGAAGTCAAAGAATAAAGGGACAGGCTCATTGCATCACCTGGGGTCTGCAAACAGATGACAGATGCCTTTTAGCAGATAGCCTCTAAGGAGGCAACTGGATGCTCCAGGTCTGGACACCAAGGCTCCCATGGACTTGCCACCTTGGACCCAAACTTTATAGCATCCATCTCTCAGCTTGGTCTCCCATCCACAGAGGCCTTCCCCACAATAATCCTTAAGGCCTGGATGTTACTAACCCTTTGCACATCCTGCCATGTCTTCAATACAACTTAAGAATGGGACATCTGGTCACCTTGCACATGAAAAGATAGACCTGACATCTCTCAGCAGACACTAATTCCTACTTTTTATTAATTAACTGTGCTGCTGGGGATCAAACCCAGGCCTCCCACATGGTAGGCAAGCACTGTACCACTGAGCTCTATCCTCAGCACCTAATCCCTACCTTTTTCTCTAGGGACTTGGATGGAATCTCTTGCTACAGAAGCTCAGATTCCTTTTTCTTCCAGAGAATTCAATCCTATTCATTTCCCTCCAAAAGCATATAGACATGTGGATATAGATAAGTAGATATAGATAGACATGTAGATTTAGAGACAAGGATAGAGAGGAGTAGGCATGGGAGAAGTGGTTGTAATATAGATGCAAATGAAGATATAAATTTGCATAGAACTGTACATGTATGAACACATGAAATAAAAAACACATGGAGTTATAGACAGATATACTGTTGTAGATGAAGACGCAAATATAGATAAAGTCCTTTCACTAATATCACACTTGCTTTCATAACTAGGAGAACTCTGTCCACATGTGTAGGAAGTATGGGGAAGTGATGAGTGATGCAGGGAGTGCTTTCTCATTTTTTCCTGCCTATGAGAATCATCTGGGAGAACAATTTAAAAATAAAAGTAAGCCTGGTCTCATCACTGCCAAACAACTACATCAGAATCATTTCAAGAAGGTTTGTGCCACGAGATGTGTGTACAAGCGTGTGTGTGCACATATGCAGATGTGTTTTCCTTCCCTCAGGAATGAAAGTGGAGGTCCGGCTCATATCAGGAGCAGTAACTCCTGCTAATTTGGCAACAAATACTGATGCTGGGATACCTGGCACTTGATACCGACCACAGGCCAGACCCGCCCACAGCCTGCTGTCTCCTCCACACACTGTCACACACAAACTGGGGGCAGGACTGCTCTAAGGCCCTACTGCAGATCATTGCTCAAAGACAAAGAATGAAGAACGCAGAAGGAACAAAGGCGCCACCTTCCACCTCAGCGTTCTGAGAGCACTAGGCAGACAGCAAGGTGCGTGCGTGGTAGCGGTCACAAGCACCAAGGAGCATAAGCAGCAATCACCCTGCACCACATTTTCTCGCCCCCGTGGAAAATGCACACCAAAAGCTCTCCAAAGACAAAATCAGGACTGCACAGCACTTTTCTCTGTCCCACCCTAAATTTTCCCCATTTGTCAAAAGTTTGAACTACAAACCCAGATTGCCACTATGGAAGGATATGTCTCAAAATACTCACTGAGATGGCAATAGATTTTTAAAATTTTACTTTATGTTTAAACAATTTTATTAGTATATAATATTGGTACAGGGGATTTCATTGTTGACATTTCCATGTATCCATACCCTGTACCTCAGTGTTGTTTTATACATGATCCATCCAACATTTTCATCCTTCTTTCCTTCATGCAGACCATGACTTTACTCACACTTGTAAAATAAAGACATTGATTCCTGATTACTTTATTTCTTCTTTGGTTGCATTATTGTATGTAAAAGTCTTTTACTTATCTTCCTAATTTAGAGCAGTAGAAATAAACTATGATTTTTAGGTCCTGCTTGTTTTTTTATTCTCTTACACTCCACTTCATTTTTAGATGTAATTGTCTACTTATATTATTTCTCAATGATATGTCTATCCTTACTTCTGCCACCCTATGTCCATTGCTTTATTTTTTTCATGGTATGCTTAGATTTTGTTTAATTAGACCTTGATTGCTCAAACAGTCCTTTAGAAATGACTATATATATATATATGGAGAGAGAGAGAGAGAGAGAGAGAGAGAGAGAGGGAGAGAGAGAGAGAGAGAGAGAGAGAGAGAGACTCCAAATGAGAACAGATCAAAACAGAGAACATTATACTGGTTTCACCCTTGAAAAGGAACCATAAAATCCACACAGTTCACCTAAAGACGTTCATGTCCATTACCCAGTCACATAAAATCTTTGACAGAGGACAGCAGCACACTCTGCCTTGGGACAATAATTATGGTTCTTTAATAGTTCAAGAGCTTAACATAGCATTGATTTACCAAAATTTTTGGCCTTTTAACAGCCAGCCAGTCTGCTGTGAAAACCACTTAAAGCCCCATTACTGTCTTTGGAGCTTAGGAAATGGAACCATCTGCAATTCTTTCCAACAGGGAAGAATGCTATACCCGTCAAACTATGTGGTCAGGATCATGGACCATAAATAAATGAATGAATAAATAAATAAGTAGGGAACTGGGGGGTGAGAATGACACACTCACCTGACCACAACACACAGAGTGAACAACACTTGAGTACAATGCAGACCCCAAGACCAGATGCTTTTTCCTCTAACATATCTGGCTTTTTCTTTCAGGCAGATTTTGCTTAACAATTTGAACAGAACTTCTGCCCCCTACATATGTGAATACTTATTTTACAAATGCTATGTTAAGTAGTCAGAATAGTGACCTTCTAAAATTTTGGCTATTAATTACTGACCAAAATGAAATCAAATCATATAAAGTCAGTTTATAAGAAAACATAAACCACTTAGAACAGTAACATTTACCATTATAGCAAAATTCATTGACATGGAATCATACCTCAAAAAAAAAAACCTATCTCAAAAGTATTAGCATGCATCAAAAATGATTCCTTCATCCTAGGACCACTTTTACTGAGTGTCCACAGGGGTCTAAGGCCATACCACTCTGAACGCACCTGATCTCTCCTGAGTGTTCACAGGGGAGAAAGAACTGAAGACATAACAGGTCACAGATAACTTTTCTATTTTTAGTATTCCTGCATCAATTGAGGTTGTACACATTTCAGTATCATCTAAGCAGAAAACCAGAAGCAAACACTTTTTACTTGCAAATCAAAAATAATTTTAATTATTTTATCACTTTGATAAAAATCAGAAAGCAACATTTATAAAATTGCCACAACATTACTTTTCACAGCAGGGAACTGAAATCTGTACATCTCATTTTAGCAGAAAAGTAAACAGGTAGGAAAAATTATACATAAAAATTTCCAAAAGGAAATATTTAATCTGATCTCTTTTCTTCTAAAAAATTAATTCGGGGGAGAGATGATCCAAACATTGTGTGCACATACGAATAAAAGAAAAAAATTAATTCAGTAGACTTCAATTTTTCTTGTGTAACATAGGAATTCCTGGTTCTAGATTGGATGACTTTCAGTGTCAGTATAAGGACATCTTGTTACTTTCTTTAAAATAAAAAATGCAGCATGGAAATTAATGGTGTACTATATGTTTAAACTTCAGATATGCAGGAACTGGAACCAAGTGTTAAGCAATTTGCAAGAAGCAAATATTTAAAGGTTTTTCACAGCCTTTTAAATAAAGAGAAGGAAAAATTGTGTGTGTGTTTGTGTCTGTGTATTCTTCTTTGCAAATTCCTTGCCACATCAACAGTCTACAAAGTGCTTGTGTTCCTGAGATAGGTCAGAAATTTTACCCAGTATTGAATGTATACCCGAAGTGATCAAGTAATACTTTTTGCAAAAGGTTTTCTATGTAACATTATACTCTTAACTTTAAATAAGAATGGCTACAACTAACCAACATGCAAAAATCCTCAGACTACACAGAAATTCATACAATGCATTGACCACCTTTCTCCATTTTAAAATTCTTTATTCTGTACTGAATTGGTATTCCAATCTGCCTAAGCAAAAGCATGCCCTTCTAATAGCATTTGATTAGAGCAGAGGTGACAATAAGAGACAGCAAGATTCTGAAGGTTCTTTTCATGGAGAGCAGAAAATTGATGGAATCCTGGTGAACAAATTTCACAGTCCATTCAGTGACAAGCAAGCCTGCTCCCTTTCCATCAAGGGAATAACGATGCACAAATGGACCACTGACCAGAGTTTGAAGTAAAACCCCTACTTTAGGGCTCCCTTCCAAACAAATAAATATCTAAATATCTGATTTGAAAGGGGTCAAATCAGAAAACTAAAGCAACAAAAACAAAAACCCTCTCAAAACAAGGAGACAATATCTATGTGCTCAATTAAAAAGAATGATTAGCTTCTCTTGTTTCTTCCTAAAAGGTTTGATTTTATTGGGCACAACCAAAACTAATTAATAAAATAAAAGCTTATTTTTTATGTTTTTCTGTGGATAATTTGTACAAAATTTCCAAATATCTGAATGTAAAATGGATTTTTTAAGGTGAAAGTAGAATGCCAGGTCCTAATGAAGGGACTATCTCAAAGGAATAAGAGTCGTCTGCCATGTACTTTTTGTAAGTGCCCACGTTGGAAAACAATTCTCAATATGAAGATGCTGGTACAACTTTTCCTATTACACAATTTCTTGCACAACCATATGCATTACATTTATAGGCAGATTTACAATTTGAAAGGACGAGAAAGGATCTATCAATAAAATTAGCTTAGTTTTGTTTGTTTGTTTACAAAATGTCGTTCAACCAAAGTTCTCTATCTCCTCATGCAGGAGATGCATTATCTCCACTAGGTGTGGGTCAGCAAAATACTTGTGAGCATGTCCTGCCAGATCTGCTACATTCCACATTGTATATTCTGCTTGAAACACCACATTGACTTTGGGGCCATTACAAACAGTAATGGCCTTGGTCTTATGTTCCTTGATTTCTTTCATTCATCTTCATCATCTTCATCTTCCTCTCCATCAGACAAGGATGTACAAGGCCATATCTGTCAGTAGCAGTCAAGTCATTTTTCTATCACCTGCATGACCAAGGGGTGGTTTCGCTCTGGAGAGCTTTTCTGCATGGCAATTAGAACTCCCCCTTCGGTCATGCAGCAATCCAGCAACTCCCTCAACAGTTTCTCTTGTTGTTCCTCATTACCTCCTGTGTGGAAAGAAAGTGCACATGGAGTAGCTTCCTTTCACTGTCAACCAGTGGCAAAAAGGTGATGATGACATTGGTGTTCAGGTTAGCACCAGCACCTCGGTTGCCACAACCATCATTTTCCATGGCAACCAAAGCAGAGAAGTGGCCCCTCTGTAGCCCAGTGCAATCGGACTTTTCCAACAAAAACTCTGTTCCCATAACAAACACAGATAAACTCCTTGGAACTGAGTATACCCTAAAATTTCTCTCTGGATACTCTTATAATATTTTACTCCATAAACTATAACTGGTCGTCTAAGAATATGTACAAGTACAAAAATGTGTGTCTTTTCCAAACTTGCTCCAGGATGACCAGCAAGAGAGAGTATAAGTGCCCAGTTGTCTTGCCACTGTTCTTCTCTCAATGAAAAATGTAAACCAAAACTCTGAGAATACCATGATTCCCAATCTTTCCAGCGTGTGTAAAACCAGTGTGAACAGTCATGCAAGCTGTCATGCAGGGCTTTCCGAAGCACTCAGTCCTTGTCACAAATACACCAAGTAGCTTGTAGTACTGAGTCAGGTAAGCAGTCTCCTGTAGTCCTGTTCCAAAGTGCATACAGTCTACTGCCCAAAAGTTTAACCAACTCCAAGGACCAGTTTATAATTGGTGATTCTTCTTCTAACTCCTTTTGAACATCTCTATCAAGCACCTTATCAAATAATTTTTCTTGGACTGTTGGGGGCAAGTCTTCAATATCTGCTGGCAACATAAACGTTACAAGGTCAGTTAGAAAACAGCAAGCAAAATCCCCCTTTTTTTGATGAAGAGAGGCAGCTATTTCTCTCCAGATTTGTTCTGTCAGTTCAGGACATGCCATTGCTGGAATACACTTTGCTGCTTGTTGAGACACCTCTGTAAGCAATATTGCTAGCATATCCTGCCTCTGAAATTGTAAAGCCAAGTGTACCAAGAGTATAGCCAGCATCACAGGTAGAAGGACCATTCAGCAAGTTTATTTCATCCACAGTGAGCTGACATGCAGTATTTTCTCCTGATGAACTGTATGTTTCTATGGCCCCTAAATCACCTTCTACAACTCCCACAGAAGCATTGAGGAATAGCCAATCAGTCTTTTTCATCCTGTTTTTAATTTGCTTTACTTTTCTGAAGTCCACTTCAAGTTATTCCTTGCTGCCAACAGTACCAGCCAATTCAACCCTCTGAATATCCATTTTCATTTCAGAGTCTCATTTCGTAGTAGGAAGTGGTCTTTTTTTGGCTATTACCACTATGGCAGCTTCCATTCAATTGAGCTTTATCTTGCTAATTTGTTATTGAAGATGCTTCTTCAGTCTCTGCTAACTCTATTGCTTCAATGTTATTAGGTCTGGGATAATAACACATTTTTTAGGTGTAGCCCAGTTTTCATATATGCAAATAGAACAAGTCCAATGCTGGGTCCTTGTGTTCAGTTTGTTTCTTTTCTTCATAAGGATCAACAGAAAAAGCAACTGTCTTGAGTCAAATCCTGAGGATTGAGGAGATTCTGTGGGACTCCTGGTCTTTCGTTGGGATAAGTACTGAGTACATCTGATTGTTCTTGGCCAGTTCAAATATGTGCACATGTGGCATGACTCATTTATTTGCATTTTCCATGCTGTACCAAGGCTTAACCCTTGGTCTTGCACTAGAGTCTGGACATAACAAAGTCCATAACAAAGTTCAGTGCTGGAAGGATCCAATCTCTACCAACATCACTCGAATCACTTTTGAATGGATCTTCTGCAATAATTCCAGTAGGTTTTTGGGCACCACACATAGTACACTTGATTGCAGATGGCCAGTTTTTATATGTACAATATTTGCAAGCCCATTTAATTCCACGTTCTGACATGGTAGCTTCTTGAAGTGAGTTATGTCTGGCAGGAAGCTGGCTGTGGCGGCTCCTCCTCCAGCTCCGGCTCCTCCTCCAGCTCCAGCTCCTCCTCCCTGTCTGATGCTCAGAACCCAGCGGTGGCTGTGGAGACTCCAAACAGCCAGAGGCAAGGAGCCAAGCCCAGGACCTCTCTGCCTCCTTTGGCTCTGCCTCCCGCACCTCAGCTGCTGCCTCTGTCCTCCTGCTTCACTCAGTACCTGGTCTCCACCTGCCCAAGGGCTGCTCCCTGGGGAGTGGGCGAAAGCAAGGGGCCCCAAGAGGCGGGGGCAGAGCTACTGGGAGCGATTTCGGGCTCCCGGACTCCTAATGGAGGCGGCCAAGGACCCGGAATGCTGTTCATTGCTTTAGCTTAATTTATATTTAAAATTCCAAATGCCTTTCCTGTTGAGAAGGATCAGAAGGACCCATCTCTCCCTGGGACACTGGGGCAGAAGTGATGCATTCTTAAGCATCACTTAAGTTCTCTTAAATACTAGTACATGTGTTAGCACTCTGATAAACTTTCCTAAGGTCTGTATTGTAAGCACCCTTTTAATGTCTTCTCCAAATGATTACAACCATTTATAATCTTTGGTGTATTCAGATGTTCCTGCAGGGTTTTTTATCCAGGCCAAAGTGGCAGCATATGCCTTGGTGGTCCAGCAGTAGGCTTGATACTGGTGCAAATTACAGCCCTCCATTTGCATGAAGGGATGTCCTGTGGTTGTTTAAACAGTGACATCTGGCCCTCCCTCAAACATTTTGATAATATACATAGGCTGCTTGGGTCACTTTTGGAATTACCCTGGAGAAACCCTCTTGTGCTGCACACTGGTGTTGAAACTTTAGCAGCTTAAATGCTGCTCTCTGTGATCTCTTGCCTACTTTTGCTAGAGTGGGTATAGCTGATAACACAAAGAGATGTTGGAGTGGTAGCAGTGGTGTTGTGCCAAGTATGAAGACAAAAGCAGCCACCAAATCGTTCAACAACAGCAACAGTTGCAGCACCAGAAGTAGCAGCAAGAAGGTGACTGCACATCCAGAGAAAGGTCAGGAAGAAATGAGGAGGAGCAGAGGTGTCAGAACTGAGGAGCATTGGAAGTATAGAGAAGGCAAGAGAGGGCAAAGCCAAGGCTGAAGAAAAATATACTGTGAAGAATAAGAAAAAGAAACTGCCAGACCCAAGCAGTGGAAGTACTCCAAGTAGTTGTCATGCTTTAAGAGCCCAGTGTCCCAACACAGTAGGCCTGAGAGGTGGGAAACTAGCTCCTGTCAAAGTCAAAATATCCTGATACCCTAGGTTCCAGAGCTGTAATATTGGCCACTGGAAAAACTCAGGGTGCCAAAACCTGCATTCCACCCCATAGCTGTTACACTAGCAAGTGTTGCCTGCTACTGAATCTCATTGCTACTAGAGGCCAAAGAGTATACCTGGCCAGTGCTGAGGTCACAGGTGGTTAAAACCCCCAGCAACAACCCTCCAATCTGAGTACCTAGAGCCATGCCTCTGGCTTCTACAGTGTGCAGTAAAAAGCCCATGATTCTCAGGTCTCGGAAATGTGAGCCTCTGGGTCTACCATGCCATCCTCTAGGCCTTGGGGCACTCATGGGCCCAGGACTCCCAACACTAGAAGAGAAACCCTTTGCCTACTCACAATTTCCATCCAGGGAGAGCAAAAGGACACCAACCAGCTGATTGGTAACACTACCATCATTGCCGTTTTAAAAATCATTATGGCACAGTGATTGTACAAAGTGAGATCTTCCATTGTGCTAGCTCCTCCCTACATGCATATAATGTACTTCGATCATTTTCACTGCTCTGTTACTCTTTCTTATACCTCCTCCCACTTTCCACTCCCACATCTCTATTAGGCCTCTTTTCACTTTCATGTCCTTTTTCTTCCCTAGATTCCACATATGAGAGAAAGCATGTGATCCATGTCTTTGAGAGACTTGCTTATTTTACTTAACACGATGATCTCTTATGTCATCCATTTTCCTGCAATTGATGTTATTTCATTCCTTTTGCTGGTTGAGTAAAGTTTCATTTACTTTTCTAGTCACCTGTTGATGAGCACCTATGCTGATTCCATAAATTAGCTATTCGAATAGTACAGTGATAAATATTGATATTCAGGTATTTCTATAGTAAGCCTACTTTCATTCGTTGGGATACTATCCACAAGTGGTATGGCTGGATGCTGTGGAAGTTCTATTTTTAGCATGGTGAGAAACTCCATAATGATTTACATACTGGCTGGAGCAATTTACATTTCAGCCATCAGTGAATAAGGGTTCCTTTTTCTCCTCATCCTCACCAACATATGTTGTTTCTATTTTCTTGTTGATAGCCATTCTAACCTGGGTGTGAGAGAATGACAATGTCATTTTGATTTGCATTTTCCTGACAGATAATGATGTTGAACATTTGCTCTTGTATTTATTGGTTGTTTAAACTTCTTCATTAAAAAGTGTGCTCAGTTCGATAGCCCATTTGTTGATTGGACTATTTGTTCTTCCGTTGTTTAACTTTTTGTATCCTTGATATATTCTTTATAAAGATCTCCCATTGCATGAATGACTGGCCAAGATAATTTTTCCAATTTGTACACTGTGACATCATTCTGTTGATTGCTTTATTTTTTTGCAGTGCAGAATCTTTTTTAACATAATGCAATCCTATTTGTCAGTTCTTGCTATTATTTCCTAAGCTATTGGAATCCTAATAAGAAAATAATGGCCTGTCCTAGATCTTGAAGGGCTTTGCTCTAATAGTCTCACAGTTACAGGTCTTACAGTAATTTCTTTCATCCATCTCTATGCAGAATGAAAATACGCATCAATTCTTCTGCATGAGGATATGCAGTTATCCCAGCACCACTTTTATTGACTTTGCTAAGATTTGAGAGCTCTTTCTCTCACGCAACTACCACTTGTTAAAGAGACTGTCTATTATCTGGGTGCCAGTGGTTCATGTTTTTAATCTTATCTATTTGGGAGGCTGAGATCTGGCCAGTCTGCTCAAAAAGTTAGCGAGCCACAATCTCAACCAGTATCTCAACCAATAGCTGGCTGGATGGCATGCACCTGTCATCCTAAGCTACTTGGGAGGCAGAGATGAGGAGGATGGTGGTTCCAGGCTATCTGGGCAAAACTGTTTGCCAGACCTCATCTCAATGCAAAAAATTACCATCAAGGTAGCATTCATCTGGCACCCAGCATCAGGGAGAAGCATAAAATAGGAGGACTGCAGTCCAGGCCAACCTGGACAAAAAGCATGACTCTGTCCCCAAAATAAATAGATCAAAATGGATGGAGGTGTGGCTCATGCAACAGAGTGCCTGCCTAGGAAGTTTGAAGCCCTGAGTTCAAGCCCCAGTACCATCAAAGAAAAAGCTGTCCATTTTCTGATGTATGTTTAGGGCACCTTTGTCAAGAGTCAGAGGGTTATAGCTTCTTCCGCTTATTTCTGTACCTTCCATTCTATTCCTTTAGCAACTTTTTTTCTTTTTGAGCCACTACTATGCTGTTTTTGTAATATGGCTCTCTAATGTAATTCAAAGTCAGGTACACTGGAGGTGGTAACTTTAGTATTGGCCATTCTGCTCAGGATTGCTTGGCTGTTTGGGGTCTTTTGTATTTCCATATAAATTTCAGGGTTAGAATATTTGTATTTCTGATGGGTATCATTGGAATTGTGAGGAATTTCTTTGAATTGGTAGATCGCTTTTGGTAATATGACCGTTTGACAGTATTAGCTCTGCTGATTCTAGCACTTTGATCTCTCAGATGAACTTCAGAATCTTCTAGACAAAAAATTGTCAAGATGCTAATTTGTGTTTTAGTTATCTTACCTATTAATGTCAGGAGAATGGAGATCTTTCTACCTTAGGCCAAATGAATCCAAGGAAAAGTTCACTCCCATTTCTTAGAGTCTTCTTAAATATTTCTCAGAAGAATATTGTTGCTAATATTGTTTTCTCCCCAGTGGTTTTCACATTCATATTAAATTGGTTCCCTAGACAGAATGTAGCCGAATGCATAAGCATTTCCCCCAGTCCATATAACATATGACATGAAATTTATACTTGTTATTAATTGATCTGTCCTGTGTCGGTAATGAGTCATATACTTTTCAGAAAAGAAGAATATCAACATTAAGTATAAAACTTTAAGCTCCAACTCTCTGACAGCATCAAATAACATGAGTTGAGAAGTCAAAAAATCAGGGGTCAGCCAGGTGCCAGTGATTCACGCCTGTAATTAGCTACCCAGGGGGCAAGAGATCAGGAGGATCGCAGTTTGAAACCAGCCTGGGCAAATGGTTCACAAGACCCTATCTCAAAAACACCTGACACAAAAAGGCTGGAGGAATGGCTTAAGATGTAGGCCCAGAGTTCAAGCCCCAGTACCGCAAAAAAGAAAAAGAAAATCAGGGGACATTTTTCTCATTTCAAATCTTACTCATCTATCCACTCTTTTTACAGTAGGGAGACGCCTGAAAATGAGAAATGTGCCAAAGGAGATAGCTGTATTTGAACACTTCCATGGTTGAATTGTAACGTGTATTTTTAAGTTTGATAAGTACTTTTAAAATAAGTACTAGAGTAACAGCAAATGTGTTACTTTTCCGTAACTCCAAGTAGAGGTCTTTTTATCTCATAGCCAAATAGACAAAGAAATCGTGGTAAGATTCATGATACTGAAAAAGCATGTTTCTGGAGAAGTTTGCTTTCATCACTGGATAGCCACAATGCTGACACTTAGGAAAATACCACAAGAAGTTAGATTGAGTGACAACTTTTGCTGGCACATTCCACTTACTATGTTTGTTCTTTTTCTCCCTAAAATAAATTTTTATTGGAACACATGGCCACACGGAATCATTGGCTATTTTCTCAAAACGATGGCAGAGTTGAATAGTTGTACTAAAGAAGAAATGCCGTGGAGTTCAAATCAGTTTGAACTGCTGCTTCCCACAGTGCAAATCTCAATGGTGCAGTACACTTGAGAGCCTTTTTGTACTGCCTCACCTCTCTCCCCTCCTCTGCTCTCCACTGAGGACTTTGGAATTTATTCTCAGTCTATGTTTCTTGGTTCCTCTGGGATTCAAAGAGCACACTTAAGACTGAGACCAGTTGAACTTATGCCTGCCTTAGACTGAATCTCTCCCTATCCCAATTCACCTTACGGAAAGGGACATGACTAAGGAAGTATCTATACAGAGAGGTAGACTGGCTGCTTTAAAAATATCAACATACTCTTTAGGATTTACACAAGACCAAGAAGTCTCCTACATATGGCCAAGAATAATCTCAAAATATATATTCAGCATACGATTCAGAATTACTTAGAATTGGAAGAACCTGAAAATTTACACTCCTATGGAAAAGAGATCCAAGATACAATACCAGGAAGACAGGATGTTGAGATTGTCTAGTGGCATCTTTAAAGCCATTATTATGAAAGTATTCCAAGTAACAATCACAATTATGCTGAAACAAATATAAGAATAGATTTTTTTCAGTGTGCATACACACACACACACACACACACACTCTCTCTCTCTCTCTTTCTGTCTCTCACACATACACACTTATGAGGAAAGCCCCAAGCGGAAATTATAGAAAGGAAAACTGTGATGATCATTATATCATTATATCTCTGGATGGGTTTCAAAAAGAGAATGGAGGCCGGTAGGGTGACTCAAGTCCTAGAGTGCAGGACTAGGGGACTGGAGGTCCAGAGTTCAAAAAGAGAATGGAGACAAATGGCAGCGAAGGTGACATTAGATCAATAGCAATTGGCAAATCTCAAAAACAGAAAAAGAAATTGAAATGAAAATAAGAACTTTAAGAACCTACAAAAAGTTCCACTTGTTTATCATTCCTTTCATTGGAATCTCAGAAGGAGAGGGGGAAAGGATGTGATGATCAAAACTAATGTTGAGAAGTGATGACAAGATGCCGATGAAATGACATTGCCTTCCATTCTTTCTCATGGATACATCTATTAAATTGCTATTCTCATTCCTAATTCCCTGCAGAACTGCTAAGAAAGTGAGTGTGGTGGCAAAGTAGTTTAGATTCCATCAAGAGCCCAGGAGGACAATAGTACCTGTGGGCAAAATGGATCCAGGGAGCATGGGCACAGAATTTCTGTGGAGAAACCAGCAAGAAAAACAACAGGCAGGAGACCTTCCTAAATACCAACCCCCATGGAATCAAGAGATAGAGCCCTCAGGTGGGTGAGGCACTGCCACCAGCCACAGCCCCACTTAAGGAACCATGGTGGTGTACACCTTAGCAGTGAGACAGGAAACACAGCTTGGCAGCTTCCAACCCAGGTTAGGATGCACCAGTACAGACTATGACAACAACCTGTGAGTTAGCACAACCTGGAGAGAAGGAGAAACTACACGTTTTCTGAGAACTCTTTGGGGGCTGGGGGTTGAGGGCCCGGACCTCAGGAGCTTACACTGGACAATACACTTAGATCTCCAAATCCTCAGCCTCTATGTTGGAAAGTGAGTACAAAAAGACTTATCCAGAGTCAAGTTTCAAACCTGACTGCTATCTACTGGGTTGAAAGCCTTGGACTCTGAGGGAAAAAAAACTGGTGCTCAGGAGACCAGTTGAAAATTCTGGGTTTTTATATATATATGTTTGATTTTGTCTCTGTTCGATTTGAAATGTTTTTATTTTTTGTTTGTTTGTATTGATTTTTTGTATATCGATTTGCACTCATTTTCTCATTTTTTTTCCTCCGTTCCATTATTCTGTAGTCATTATGTGAACCATGATAACTGCCTTTCAGTATTCAACCTTAAACTATATCTTTCCTTCCCTTCCATACTTTTCATTTCACCCTTCCCCATTTATACTTTCTTTCCTTCTACATTAGAATAGCTCTTGGGGCTGGCAGTGTGGCTCAAGTGGTAGAGCGCCTGACTAGCAAGCATGAGGCCTTGAGTTCAAGCCCCACTACTATATATATGTGTCCACACGCACTGGACCTATTTTAGTTATTTCTCTTGTTATATATTTATCCTCCAGTATCCTGTGTACATTTTGTCCGCAAGAGTTTGTGCAAGACAGACAAAAATGTTTTTGTAGACACTCATTGTTATAAAATTAGAGTGAAGCACATCAAATAGGAGTTAGTCAAGATGAAATCTTGAAAATTAATTCCATTTTATAAGTAGATTCATATAACCTCCCATCCCTTCTGTCTGTATCACTTAGTGTGCAGGCTGGAAATGCTCAACCACTGGTTGACTATTTGTTAAAATTGTCATATAGTATTACATCTTGCAATGTATACTGGCTGGAATTTTAACTATGTTTGCTTCCATGTTACCATCACGCAGTCGATGTGCAAAATCATGCTTTCTCCTCAAGACAATTTTTTTTCTTTAGGATATACTCGTGGTACAAGGGATTTATTGTGATAGTTCTAAATAAGCTTATATTGTAATTGGTTAGCTCATCCCCATCATCTCTCCCCCTCAACTCCCTCCAAACCCCACTTTAAGCAATTGTAAGAGGTTTCTTCATTCTACTTCATATAAGTATATGAAGTCCATCAACATATTCCCTCATCTTAATCTCCTTTGTGTACCCCTCTTCCTCCCACAAGTACCCTCCCAATACACACTCTACTTATTTTACAGCCCTGTCTTTAGTTATTAATATTTAAGTCAAGGTTCAAGGGGGCTTCTCAATGTATCCACATTGTGAGTATACTTTATTTTGGTCCATTCAACCACTTCCATTACTTTCCCTTACACATTTACCTATCCCCCCTTTGTTCAACAGCTTTCAATACATATCTTTTTATCCTCTACCTTCACAGGTATTATGCTTTACAATATTGTTGATTATCTCTCATTCTCTTTTACTTTCTCTCCTTCCTTGAGCTCCGTAGAGTAGTTTCAGTATTACATGTTCTACATATGAGTTTGTATATGATCATGTTTGGTTTTGTGTATATATTTGTCTTTTGGATCTGTCTTTCACATATGAGAGAAGACATGTGGCCTTTTTCTTTCTGAGCCTGGCTTACTTCATTTAGCATGGTATCCTCCAATTGCATCCAATTAGCTTCAGACTACATGTTGTTATTATTCCTATGGCTAAGTAAAACTCCATTGTATATATATAGCACATTTTCTTGACCAATTCATCAGTTGTAGGGCATGTAGGTTTTTTCATAGCTTGGCTATCGTGAATAGTGCTGTGATGAACATTGGTGTACAGGTGTCCCTGTTGTATCATGACTTAGGTTCTTTTTGCTACATGCCCAGGAGAAATATCACTGGATCATATGGCAGTTCTACCTTTTGCTTTTTGAGGAATCTCCATACTGCTTTCCATAATGTTTGTACTAATTTGCATTCCCACCAACAGTACATAAGGGTTCCTGTTTCGTCGCATTGTCGCCAGCATGTGTTGCTGGTTTTGCCCTTGAATATGGCCATTCCAACTGGGGTGAGATGAAACCTAGGTGTTGTTTTGCTTTGCATCTCTTTTATAGCCAGGGAAGTTGAAGACTTCTTCGTGTACTTATTGGCCATTTGTACCTCTTCCTTTGAGACTTCTCTGTTTAATTCATGTCCCCATTTCTCCATTGGGATGTTGATTCTTTGGGAGTTGAATTTTTTGAGTTCCCTGTAGATTCTGGATATTAGTCCTTTATCGGATAAGTAGTTGGCAAAGACTTTCTCCCATTCTGTGGGTAGTCTGTTGAGTCTAGTGACTGTTCTTTTGCTGTGCAGAAGCTTTTTAGTTTGATGCAGTCCCATTTGCTCATTCTTTCTCTTAGATGCTGAGCCTTTTGAATTCTATTTAGGAAGTCGTTCCCTGTGTCTATCTGTTCCAGTGTTTTTCATACTGCTTCCTGGAATTGTTTCAAAGTTTCAGACCTTATATTAAGGTTCTTGGTCTATGTTGAGTTGCTTTTGGTACAGGATGAGAGACATGAATCTAGTTCCAGTCTTCTACATGTGGATATCCAGTTTTCTCAGCAACATTTGTTGAAGAGGCTGTCTTTTCTCCATCGTGTGTTTTGGCTCCTTTGTAGGAGTCAGTTGGCTGTAGCTGCATGGGTTTATGTCTGGGTCTTGTATTCTAATCCATTGGTCTTCATGTCTATTTTTGTTCCAACAAAATGCTGGGGGGTTTTGTTGTTGTTTTGGCTCTGTAGTATTATTTGAAATCAAGAATTGTGATACCTCCAGCATTGGACTTTTTGGTCAGAATTTCTTTGGCTATTCCAGGTCTTTTGTGTTTCCATATGTATTTTAGGATTGATTTTTTCATCTCTGTGAAGAATGTCATGAACACGGAGATTGCTGTTGGTAGTATGGCCATTTTCATAATGTTGATTCTACCAATCCACAAACATGGGCGATCTTTCCATCTTCTGATGTCTTCTTTGATTTCTCTTCAGTGACGTGTAGTTTTCATTGAAAAAGTCTTTAGTTTTCTTCATTAAGTTTATTCCAAGGTACTTTATTCTTTTTGAGGCTATTGTAAGTTGGCATTTTTACCTGATTTCTCTCTCAATCTATTCATTGTTGTATAGGAAAGCTACTGATTTTTGTACATTAATTTTGTATCCTGCTACTTTGCCAAAAGAGTTTATGATTTCTAATAATATTTTTAGGGTCTCTTAAGTATATGATCATGTCACCTACAAATAAGGATAGTTTGACTTCTTCCTTCCCTAACTGAATTCCTTTAATTTCTTGTTGTTGTCTTATTACTCTGACTAGAAATTCCAAAAATATAGTGAATAGAAGTAGGGAAGGAAGGCATCACTGTCTCATTCCGGACTGTAGTGGGAGTAATTTCAGGTGTTCTTTATTTAGTATAATATTGGCTGTAGATTTGTCTTATATACTCTTTATTATGTTGAAGAACATTGCTTCTACTCCTAGTTTCTTCAGTGCTTGTATCAGGAAAGGTTGTTGAATTTTGTCAAAGGTTTTCTCTATAGCTATTGAGAAGATCAAAGGCATTCCCTACATCTATTGAGTGGATCATGTGGCTTCTGTCTTTGTTTCTGTTTATCTGCTGCATTATATTTAATCACCCCAACAAGGTCCTCTAGACCCACCATTGAGGCTCTGGGAGGGAATCGGCCAAGGCAGACCTGAACACTGCCTAAAATATGGTTGGGGGTTAGTGGCATTTTCTTAAACCCTATGCTTTCTTGGGATGTCCAAAATCGTCAAAATCTAAACCTGTGCTCTTAGCATTGACCAAGCTATAATTTCACCTGACCATGGTCCAGGTCATAGAGGAAGTGCATCTTGTCAGGAAAAAGGTGTAGATGCAAGCCTTAAGTGGTAAAAATATGATATGAGAGTTTTTCCTTAGCCATGGAAATGAGCTTCTGGTAGGAAGGGAAAATGAAGGGGGATGGGGGACCAGGGCCTTTTGAAACAACCCTGGGCCATTGAAGCTGGGCATTAAACTGTACTGGGTACTGACTAATCACTGGGCCATTCAAGGAGAAGGGGCAGAGCCCACACTAGGCCGACTCCACCTATCCACCCGCAGAATGGTGTGATCCAATGGACACTCCAACCTGTGACTCCTGAAAGTAGTGACCCCACCAGGAGTGAATTCTTAGGACTCCTCCTCTTCTCTCTTTTCTGAGGCCATCGCTGTCTTGAACATGAGATGACCCCTCCTAGAAAAGGTGGTTATCACTGTAATGCGGACAGTCTA
Organism: Castor canadensis; assembly: GCF_047511655.1. NCBI lineage: Eukaryota > Metazoa > Chordata > Mammalia > Rodentia > Castoridae > Castor > Castor canadensis. The sequence goes on from NC_133405.1 coordinate 94,515,846, forward strand.
TTCTTGAGTTGTTCCTGGTGACACCAAGACTCACTGTGGGACAAAAGCCCACCATGAATGACAGGCTTCTTGAAAGAAAACATGACTTTGACTTGTCAGAAAACTCACATGTGGACCCAGCCTCAGCCTGGAACAGAGACACACGATGTGGGAAATGGAGGGATTATAGGATGTGGCCAGGTGACAGCTGGTCTGAGGGTTGAGGACAAACAGGGAAAGGACACTATGAGGTGAATATGCTGAGCCTAGTAAACAAAGAGGAGAGGGAGGGGATAATGAGGAAGGACCTGAAGAGGACTGTGCTCAGGGCCATTGAGAACACAGAATGCCTCTGGACCTCGGTCTTCTTAGCTATAAAGTACTGATAAAAGTACAATTTATGTTCCTGAGGTGGTTTGTGAGAAAAGTGTGTTTTGTGGGAAGTGGTCTACCACCATCTGGCATAAAATAATGCAAATGCTGGGATTCGTGTTAGTAAAACAGGAATCATTCTTTTGTAACTGTTGTCATGTGGTTCTGCCCAGAGGATGGGCAATTTGCTTCTTTTAAGGGTGGGTACTGTCTATCTCTGTGAAGATCTAATGGGTACTCATTCAGGGAGAAATTAAGGTTCCCTTCCATTAAACTCACTTTCTAAGTAAACCACAGGTTTCTAGTAATTCCTGTCAGAAAACTGTCTTTAATCCTATGTAAGAGGGAGAGATGATTATTGTTTATGATCACTGCCCTTTCCTACACAGTGGGGATTCTGAGTAGACTCATTAGGTATAGAACTGCTTTTAATGGTATGGGGATGCAGTGAGGAATTTTTAGAGGAAAATAGACTGCAGAGGCTCCCTCTCCTCCTTATGTAGGCTGGAGTGTTTTTGTAGGGGATGTTGTGGCATTTCCCATCAGGTTTGAGATATCAGGTCCCTGCTTTTTCCCCACCAACTGTCCCAAATGATTATAGTATGTGAGTTGTTCTTTATAACACTATAAAATATGTTGTTATTTTTTAATGCTGGCTTCTGTATCAGTTGTAATCTGTGTTTGTGAATGATATATATACACATATGTATATATTATAATTTTTATGAAAAGTCTTTGTTCTTCCCTTGAAGTAATAATTTCCCAAATGTGGTCTAGAAACTTCACAACATGTCCCAGATGAAATAACTGATTCTAAAGGAATGGATCAGAAGTGTAGAGTGGAAAAAAAAACAGAACATTTTGAAGAGTAATGTAGGGTTAATTCTTTCCTTAAACATGAACAGTTTCCTATATCTCTGTAAGCTTGCATAATTAATGCCCAGTGATTTGAGAAACAAGGTGCATAAATATACTTAAAATGATTCCTCAGCAAGTACTGAAGTTGTGGCTTTTCAGCTTCAAATCATCAAGTCTCAATTCAAAAATTTAAAATATGTCACATTTAAAATGGTTATTGGAGAGTGTGCCATAGCATCTGTTTTTTTATTGAAGACAAGAGCTCATACTTACCACTAATAAAGCACAGAAACCAGACACCAGCCTGTATACTGTCATTTTATAATTCAGTGATGAGGTCATTTTGGGGCAAGAATTTAAAATGGAACTTTTTGTTAAAAGCAGAAAAGTTAAAAATTTGCCAGGATCCACGTCTAGGTACTCAGGCTTCTTAGAGAAAAAATTCCTTTGTAGCAATGAAACTTCAATGAAGATGATATAATTTAACTCAGTAAGGGTGTGATGACTTCTGATAAACAAATGATGCAAAGCAGATTATTTTGTTATTGTATGCACTAGATATTTTCTATTCGATAGGACTGGAGAATTCAAAAACCACAATATAGATGACTTTGAAGCATCCAATAAGAATTTGACATTTTTATACAAGACAACTGATGTTTCCAAGTTATGGGAAACTCCCAGACTCACAGTCGCTGCATCAGAGTTGGTATTAGTACCCCTTCAGTGGTTTGGCATGTTTCATGCAAACTGTTCTGTCTTACAAATGTGTTATGTGTTTGTTAAAAGTAAATGTTTATAAAAGTATTTGAATTATCAACTATTGAATAAAGGACTTTTTTTTAACAGTCAAAAAAAGAGTCTGCTTTTACATTGTGTAAGTCAGTGTTTCTTTGACTCAGTTTGTTTCCACATCTGATATCTACAAGCAGGGTATAAAAACTATGGGAATTGAACTACTATTAAAGGACCACTCTATGCAAGCTCTGTTACTAAAGTAGCAAAAATGTTACCTCTGCATTTTTATGCACAACATTGCCCAAAACAGAACAGCACACTCTGTGTTCTTTTTTAAAACACTTTTATTAGTATATAATAATTGTACAAGGGTTTCATTGTGACATTTACATATATGGTTACAAGGTACTCCAGTTTGGTTCATTCCCTCCATTATTGTCCCTCTTCCCTCTCCTTCTTCTTAAAATGACTTCTACAGTTTTCAGTGTTCCATATTCATACATATAACTGTTCCAGGAATGGGGGAAGGAGAGATAAAGGACAGTGGTTGATGGGGTGAATTCAAATATGATACATTTGATACAGTGTAAGGACTTTTGTAAATGCCACAATGTACCCCCACCCTGCACAAAAAATTTTAAAAACTCTGTTAAAAAATTTAGAAAGGAAAAAACTAGAATTATTAAAATAAATAAATAAATAAATAAAAATTTACTATTGTTGTAAAAAAAAGAAAACACTTCAACCTCCTTTACCCTCGTCATTTATCCTCTCCCTTCCACTAGTACCTTCCTCTTAATATGACCTGTTTTACATTCCTGCCTTTCATTGTTTAAGTATTTGTTCATTATTCAGTTGGGTTTTGCCTTGGTGTTTTACCTGTAAATATATTGTACTTTAATCACACTAACCCCCTCTATTACTCTTCCTTACTTCTTACCCCTAGCCTGTATTGTTCAACAGTTATCAGTGTGTTTTGTTCCTATATAAATGCAATGTTTTTCAATATTATTCACTATCATTCTCTTCGTTCCTCTTCCCCTAGACTCCTCTAGCAGTCCCATTATTGGAAAAATGTTCTGTGAGTGTGTATATGTGTATATGTATATATGGTAATGCTTGTATTTGGATCTAACTTCCACCTATGAGAGAAAACAAGCGAACTTTGTGTTTCTTCACTTAACATGATGATCTCCAGTACCATCCATTTACCTGCAAACAACAAAATTTCATACTTCTTTATGGCTGAATAATATTCCTTTGTATATATAACACATTTTTTATTGTTTTATTATTCATATGTGCATACAAGAATTAGGTCATTTCTCCCCCGTCTCCACCCCCTCCCTTACCACCCACTCCGCCCCCTCCCCCTCTCCCTTACCCCCTCGATACCCAGCATAAACTATTTTGCCCTTATCTCTAATTTTGTTGAAGAGAGAGTATAGGCAATTATAGGAAGGAACAAGTGTTCCTGGTTGAGATAAGGATAGCTATACAGGGAGTTGACTCACATTGATTTCCTGTGCGTGTGTGTTACCTTCTAGGTTAATTCTTTTTGATCTCACCTTTTCTCTACTTCCTGCTCCCCTTTTCCTATTGGCCTCAGTTGCTTTTAAGCTATCTGCTTTAGTTTCTCTGCGTTAAGGGCAACAAATGCTAACTAATTTTTTAGGTGTCTTACCTATCCTCACCCCTCCCTTGTGTGCTCTCGCTTTTATCATGTGCTCAAAGTCCAATCCCCTTGTTGTGTTTGCCCTTGATCTAATGTCCACATATGAGGGAGAACATACGATTTTTGGTCTTTTGGGCCAGGCTAACCTCACTCAGAATGATGTTCTCCAATTCCATCCATTTACCAGTGAATGATAACATTTCGTTCTTCTTCATGGCTGCATAAAATTCCATTGTGTATAGATACCACATTTTCTTAATCCATTCATCGGTGGTGGGGCATCTTGGCTGTTTCCATAACTTGGCTATTGTGAATAGTGCCACAGTAAACATGGGTGTGCAGGTGCCTCTGGAGTAACCTGGGTCACGGTCTCTTGGGTATATCCCCAAGAGTGGTATTGCTGGATCAAATGGTAGATCAGTGTTTAGTGTATAACACATTTTCTTAAACCATTCATCAGTTATAGGGTATCTGAGCTGTTTCCAAAGCTTCTTTAGTGTAAATACTGCTGCAAAAAAATATGCATGTGCAAGCAGCTCTTATTGTATCCTGGCTTACATTCCTTCAGATATATGCACAGTAGTGGTAACATTGAATTGTATGGTAGATCTATTTTTAGGTTTTTGAGGAGACTCCATACTGCTTTCAAAAGTGGTTGTACTAATTTACATTCCTACCAACAGTGTTTAAGAGTTGCTTTTTCCCCACATCCTCATCAACATTTGTTGTTGTTTGTGTTCTTGATGATAGACATTCTAACAGGAGTGAGATGGAATCTTAATGTGGTTTTGATTTGCATTTCCTTTATGGCCAGGGGTTTTGAGCATTTCTTCATGTGTGGTTTTTTTTTTTTTAGACATTTGTATTTCTTCCTATCAAAAACTCTGTTCAATTCATTTGCCCTTTTCTTCTTTGGGTCACTGATTCTTTAAGGCTTTAGTTTGTTTTGGTTTTTTTTTTTAACTCCCTGTATATTTTGGTTATTAATCTCTTGTCAGATGTACAGCTGGCAAAGATTTTCTCCCATTCTGTGGACTGTGTATTCAATGTGGTGATTTCCTTTGCTGTGCAGAAGCCTTTTAGCTTCATGTAGTGCCATTTGTCAATCCTTTCTCTTAATTGATGATCTACTAGAGTCCTATTTAGAAAGTTATTGTTTATGCCTAGATGTTCCAGTGCTTTCCATATTCTTTCCTCAGTATTTTCAATGTTTCAGGCCTTTCATTAAGATATTGATCCACTTTTAATTGACACTTGTACAGGGTGGAACATAGGAATCTAATCCCAATCTTCTACATGCAAATATCCAGTTTTTCCAGCAATATTTTTTGAAGAGGCTGTCTTTTTTCCATCACATGATTTGGGCTCCTTTGTCAAAAATCAGGTGGATATAGTTGTGTGGATTTATATCCTGGTCTTCTATTATGTTCCATTGTCTTCATATATGTTTTTGTGCCAGTACCATGCTGTTTGTATTGCTATGTCTCTGCAGTATAGTATAAAGTCAGATATTGTGATACTTCTAGCATTGCTCTTTCTGCTTAGTACTGCCTTGGCTATTTGAGGTCTTTTGTGCTTACATATGAACTTTAGGGTTGATTTTTCAATCTCTGTGAGGAATGCCATTTGAATTTTGATGGCAATTGCATGGATTACTTTTCATAGTATAGCTATTTTCACAATATTAATTCCGCCAATCCATGAGCATGAGAGTTCTTTCCATCTTCTGATGTCTTCTTCAATTTCTTTCTTCAGTGATTTATAGTTTTTGTTGTAGACATCTTTTCCTTCATTTATTAAATGTATTCCTGTGTATTTTTTGAGGTTATTATAATTGGTTTTCCTAAATTCTTTTTCGTTCTGTTTATTGTTAGTATCAGAAAAACTAATGATGAAAGGGGTGAATTTAACTATGATACATTGTAAGCACTTTTGTTACTGTCACAATGTACCCCCAGTATAATGATACAATGATAATATGGTAATAAAGACAAATTCACAAATTCAATACCAAACTAGATATTTACATGAAATATAAAACCTTTGGATGCATTATCTATAAATAAAAGAGTGTTGGAAAAATAAAAGATGTTTGCATAGAGGTTAAAACTTAGGTAGTAAAAATAATGGTAGTGGGAAAGGAAAGATGAGGAAGGAGGATGGGGAGAGGAAGAGGAGATGTGTGAAGTGTGGGGGTTGCAGGTAAATAAGACCCTGGTGTTTAGAAGTGTAGTTCACTTGTGGAGGAGGGTGCTATTGTCAGGGATTGCGGAAAGATAGAAAGGACAGGAGTAATAGAAGAAGTTGGTAGAATAAACCACTAGTTGAGCGATTAGTAAGGGATAGGGAAAGTGAGAGAGAAAGAAGAAGAAAATAAAAAGAAATGGGGGGAAGAGTTAAAACAGTGAGAAAAAATTGGTAATAAAAGAAAGACAAATTAAAATTTTAACAAAAAGGAAATAATTATTTTCTCTTTGTTGAAAAGAATGGGGTTCTTTTGTGCTCGATCAGGGCATTGGGATGGTCCCCTCCAATTTCTGCTACTCAGATTTTTGCCTGCAGTTCTCTTACTGTATTTATTCACGTGTCCCCTCAGGGCTCTGGACTGCCCAGGTGTAACCTGCATGCCCTGCCGGTTCTGGCATAGATACTGGAGGCTGAGCGCTGGTAGACTTGCTTGTCTACCTGCCCATTCTTTGAATAAAGATGCTGTGTTGGGTGATGAGTAGTAGCTCCCCTTCCCCACAAGGCAACTCTGAGTCACTTTAATCAGAGGCTTTCTCTCACTCCCTGCCCCTCCTTTGGAAAGCAACACAGGACCAAATGAAAAGCAGTGGCGCTCCTCCCCTGACAGGCCCTTTTGGGGACCTCCACTCAGGCTGTTTAGCCAAAGGCTCGTCTTAGAGGGGCAGTCAGCAAATTCCGCTTGCCTATCTATGGGGCTTCTTGGAAGTGGTCGAATGATGTAATATTTCCCACAAGCTGACCTCTAGCTAGTTAGCCTGCTCACTCCTTGCCCCTCCTTTGAATAGAGCCACTCAGGACTGCTCAAGGAGCAGCAGCACATCTTCCCCGCTGGGCAAGTTTGGGAGCTTCGCTTTAGCTCAGGCTGTTTGGCCAGGCTCTTCTGCGCGGACGGGGAGGGGCGTGGGGCGGGGTGGGCATACAGATCCAGTTCGCTTAGCTATGAGGCTTATTATTTCCTGCAAGCTCAGCTCAAGCTGACTAGCCTGCTCTCTCACTGCCCTCCCTTTGTATTGAGACACAGTCCAGCAGGCCTGAGCAGTTAGCAGTGGCACCTGGTCCTCACTGGGCAGGGCAGCGGTTTTTGCTCAGTCTATTAAGCCAAAATATTTCTTCCTAGGGAGGGAACAGTCAGATTCCCGCCAGCAGAGCTGACCAGAACATGTAGCATACATATCATATATTTGTACACATATGATTATATATTTATATACAATATAAATATATAAATATATATATACAATAAGCTTTAAAAAAGAGAGTCCATATATGAATATAATGTACTGTAAGCTATAGAATATTAGGGGAGCATGGTGATAGATAAAGAGTAAGTAACAGGAGGGATTAATTTGATTAAAGCATGATATATACATGCCTGAAGTACCAAGGTGAAACCCCCTGGGACTATCAATATACACTTTTAAAAAATGAAAGACAGAAGGGTAAAATAGGTCTTTTGCGGGTGTGGGTTCCAGTGGGAAGGGGGTGGGCATGAAGAAAGGGTGGATGAGGGTGAATATGATGAATATATTTTGTACTCGTATATGAAAACAGAATGAAACCTGTTGAAGTTGTTCTAAAAAGGGGAAAGGGGAAGAGGGAGAATGATGGAGGGGGTAAATCTAACTAAAATATGTTGAAAACACATATGTAATATCACAATGTATCCCCCTTAACAACTATTATATGCTAATAAATTTTTTAAAGAAATTTTGAAGTATGTTGCACCATAGATTTATCTGGAGGACATTATGCAAACTGAAAGCACCAGGTACAACAAAACAAATACTTCATGATCTCATTATATGTGGAATCTAAAAAAGTTGAGTTTATAGAAATACAGTGTAGAATGACAGTTGCGAAGAGCTGAGAATTAGGGAGATGTTGGTGAAAGATTTCACTTATAAGATGAATGAGTTCTGGAAATCTAATGTACAGCCATAGTATTGTGTTTCATACTTGAAATTTGCTTAGAGTAAATCTTAAGTGTTTTCACCAATAAAAAATAGTGCAAGAGGTGATAGAGATGTTATTTAGCTTGGTTGTGATAATGCACAATTACACAATGCATACATACATGAAAACATATTACACACGTTAAATACATATGATTTTACTTATTTATTATATCTGAAAAGAAAGTATGTAAGGTTCTGAGTAAATTATAGTTGAGTAGTTGAAATGTATCTTCTAGAGCGATACTACAAATTTGGGGGTGATCTTTTCCATGCCACACAAAACAAATTCTTTATATCATCTATAAAAGACACCAGTCGTTTACATTGCTATATGTAGTATTTGCTCTATCTCTCAGGCATTAACCACTTATATTGTCATTCCATTACTACAGTATTTTTCTTTTTATATCTACAGAATTTTAAAACAGTATATTTAACAATCAAATATGTATGTGAATAACTGCACTGATACCCCTAGTAATCTCTTTTTGCCTCTTTCCAAGTTGAGAATGACTTCATGACAGAACTTCAAGCGATGTTCTTACAATATCCACTGGAGGGTGATACTTCACTACTGTTCCCACCTGCTAAAACCTAATTGTTTTGTTTTCCTTAAACAGCACATTTAATGTAGTACATGTTTGGTTACTTTAATTCCAAGAATGCTGGGAACGCTGGATTTTTTAAATATTTACTATAAAACAATCAAAACAAAGTTGTTTCTTGAGATATTTTATCATTCAGTTACTTAATATCACCCCAGGTAGGAAAACATCACCTTCTCACATAATAAGACTTAAAAGGTTTTCTCAATTTCAGACTCATAGAGAGCTTGTTGTGTAGCTTTAGTCTTGGTTTAAGAGAACAAGTGAATACAAAAACTCACCAGTGTGAATATGAAATACTTTTTTTTTTACAGTAAGAAGTGTATTTTCTTAGTTGGTTTGGGCTTACCAATGTTCAAGTCAAGCCAACAAATAAAGACAAATAAATTATGTTCTCCATCATATCGTGTCCATGAGGAGATAATCACCATGCAGATACAGACATGTAAATAGACCATCAAAACATGTTCTTAAACATTATTGTCCCTAACATAGATTAATGTATTGTTTGTAAAAAATTAGAAGCAGAACTAACTTGACAAAGACCAGAAACAAAAAAACAATTCAACAGCAGAAAAACAGAAAATATATTTAATAGTGTTTTATTGTTACTAGAATCAATATTTGACTCCTTAAACTTTTCCACAAAATAGAAAGGAAAGGAACACTGCCTAACTCATTCTATGAAGCTAGTATTACACTCATCCCAAAATCAGACAAAGACACATCCAAAAAGGAGAACTATAGACCTATCTCCTTAATGAACACTGATGCAAAAATCCTGACTAAAATAATGGCAAACTGAATCCAACAACATATCAGAAAGATCATTCACCATGACCAAGTCTGCTTCATCCCAGGGATGCAGGGATGGTTTAACATATGCAAATCTATAAATGTAATACAGCACATTAATAGAAGCAAAGACAAAAACCACTTGATCATCTTAAGAGATGCAGAAAAAGCCTTTGATAGATTCAATAACACTTCATGATAAACACTATAAGAAAACCAGGAATAGAAGGAAGGTACCTCAACATTATAAAGTCTATATATGAGAAAACTATAGCCAGCATCATAATTAGTGAAGAAAAACTGAAACTATTTCCCTTAAAATCAGGAACAAGACAAAGTTGCCCATTCCCCTCACTCTTATTCAACATAGCTCTGATATTCCTAGGCAGAGAAATAAGGCAAGAAGAAGTAATAAAAGGAATACAAATAGGTAAAGAAATTGTCAAAGTATCCCTATTTGCAGATGACATGATCCTATACCTCAAAGACCCAAAAACTCTACCCCCAAACTCCTAGACAACACAAACAGCTTCAGCAATGTAGTAGGATACAAAATCAACCTACAAAAATCAGTAGCCTTTCTATACACCAACAATGAACAAATTGAGAAAGAATATAAGAAAACAATTCCATTTACAATAGCCTTAAAAAAAAAATCAAATTCCTGGGAGTCAACTTAACAAAGGATGTGAATGACCTCTACAAGGAGAACTACAAACCCCTGAAGAAAGAGATTGAGGAAGACTATACAGAAGGTGGAAAGATGTCACATGCTCTTGGATTGGTAGAATCGACATAGTAGAAATAGCTATACTACCAAAAGCAAGCTACATGTTCAACACAATTCCCATCAAAATCCTACAGAGATTGAAAAATCTACCCTAAAGTTCATTTGGAAGCACAAGAAACTGTGAATAACCAAGGCAATACTCAGCAAAAAGAGCAATACTGAAGGTATCACAATACCAGACTTCAAACTATATTACAGAGTAATAACAATAAAGATAGCTTGGTACTGGCACAAAACCAGATATGAAGCCCAGTGGAACAGAGCAGAGCACCCGGATATGAGTCCACACAGCTATGCCTACCTTTGTTTTTGACAAAGGTGCCAAAAACATACAATGGAGAATAGACAGCCTCTTCAACAAATGTTGGTGGGAAAAGTGGTTATTGGCCTGCAGAAAACTGAAACTACATCCATGCTTATTACCCTGTACTAGTATCAACTCAAAGTGGACTAAGGACCTTAATATCAGACCCAAAACTCTGAAATTACTACAGGAAAGACAGGGAATACTCTAGAAGCAATAGGTATTGGCAAAGAATTCCTCACTAGAGCTCCAGCAGCCCAGCAACTAAGAAAAAGGATGGACAAATGGGACTACATGAAATTAAAAAGCTTCTGCATAACAAAAGAAATGGTCTCTAAACTGAATAGAGCACCCACAGAGTGGAAGAAGATATTCACTGGCTATACATCAGACAAAGGACTGATAACCAGAATATACAGGGAGATCAAAAACCTAAACTCCCCCAAAATCAATGAACCCATAGAAAAGTGGGCAACTGAATTAAACAGAACTTTTTTAAAGGAAGAAATCCAAATGGCCAAAAAAGAAAAAAAAAAACGGGAAAAAATGTTCACCATTCCTGGTCATAAAGGAAATGCAAATCAAAACCACACTAAGATTCCACCTCACTCCTGTTAGAATAGCTATCATCAAAAGCACCCCTAACATTTGGTGAGGCTGGGGGGGGGTAAAAAAAAGGAACCCTCATACACTGCTGGTGGGTATGTAAGCTAGTAGTACAACCACTGTGGAAAACAATATGGAGGCTTCTTAAAAAACTAAACGTAGATCTGCCATATGATCCAGCAATACAACTCCTAGGGATATACCCAAAGGAATGCAAATCAGGTTATTCCAAAGGCACCTGCACACCCATGTTTATTACAGCACTATTCACAATAGCCAAGCTATGGAAACAGCCAAGATGCCCCACTACCAACGAATGGATTAAGAAAATGTGGTATTTATACGCAATGGAATTTTACTCAGCCACAAAGAAGAATGAAAATTTGTCATTCATAAGTAAATGGATGGAAATGGAGAACATTATCTTAAGCAAAGTTAGCCAGGCTCAGAAGGCCAAAAATTGTATGTTCTCCCTCATATGTGGATTATGGACCTAAAACAAATGCAGTAATATTATTGGACATGGGTCACACACTAAGGGGAGAATGTATATAGGAGGAATAGGGGAAGGGGAAGAAACCTAAAACTTGAAAGTGTTTAATGTGCCCACTGTAGAGGAGAAAATAAAGTAATCTTAAATTGGCAGAGGCCCCTATGGGAAAGTGACCGGGAAGTAGTGAAAAGGTCTGGTAGAGATGAACCAATTCGGGTTGTAATACATATGTGCATGGAAGCAATGCTAGGAATCTCTCTGTATAACTATCTTTATCTCAACTAGCAAAAATGCTACGTCTTTCTTATTATCTCTTATGTTTTCTGTCAACAAAATTGAAGAAGAGAGCAGAGCAGGTTCTGCCTAGAAGTGAGGGGGGTGGGGGGAGAAGGGAGGCAGGGGGTAGGTAGGAGAGACGACCCAAACAATGTATACACATATGAATAAATGTATAAACAATTAACAAAAAAAGAAAAAGAATCAGTATTTGATTGTGATAACATTTAATATGAACTACCCTCTTAGCAAATTTTTAAATGTACAATACTTTATTATTGACTACAGATACAATTGCACACCAGATATCTAGAGTTTATAAATCTTTATTTTATTAGCATAGAATAGTTGTACAGGAGGATATGTCGTAATATTTACCTATGTCCTTACAATATACCTTAGTTAAATTTACCCCCTCCGTCGTTCTCCCTTTTCCGCCCTCCCCCTTTCTTAGAGCAATATCAGCAGGTTTCATTCTTCTATTTTCATATATGGATATAAAATACATCCACAATATTCACCCTCACCCTTCCTTTCCTTGTGCCCACCCACCTCCCATTGGTATTCACCCCCAGAAAAGACCTATTTTTCCCTCCTGCCCTTTATTTTTTAAGTGTATGTTGATAGTCCAAGGGGAGGGGTTTCCTTGTTACTTCAGGCATACATGTATCTATATATACATTTAACTTATGGTTCTAACTTCAACATATGAGGGAAAACATGCGACCTTTGACTTTCTGAGCCTGGCTTACTACACTTAACATGAAGTTCTCCAGTTTCATCCATTTACAATTTTGTTGCAAACAACATAATTTCATTCTTTATGGCTGAATAAAACTCCATTGTGCATATATACCATGTTTTATATTTTTAATTAAGATACACTCTTTGTACAGGGGGATTTATTGTGACAATTCCAAATAGGCTTATATCGTACATTGGTTAGATCACCCTCATTGTCTCTTCCCCTCAACTCCCTCCCTGCCCCACTTAAAGCAATTGCAAGAGGTTTCTTTGTTCTATTTCATATAAGTGTATGGAGTCCATCTACCATACACTCTCACCTTAATCTCCTTCACTCACCATCTGCCCCTCCCTTAAGTGCCCTCCCCCACTATACCTGTTTTATAATTCTGTCTTTTATTTTTAATATTTAAGTAGATATTCAAAGAGGTTTCTCAATGTGTCCCCACTGTGGTCTATTCTACTTTGGTCCATTCAACACCTTCCATTGCTCTCCCTTAGCCTCCACTCTCTTTCAACAGCTTTCAATATATATCCTTATATTCTCTACCTCCACAGGTATCATGTTTTATGATATTGTTGACGCTCTATTGTTCTCCTTTCCTTTCCCTCCTTCCTCAAGTTCCATACAGTATTTCCACCATTACAAACATGGTCTACAAATGATTTTGTATATGATCATGTTTGGTTTTATGTATATATTTTTCTTTTTTATCTATCTTCCATGTATTAGAAAAATCATGTGCAAACTTTGTCTTTCTGAGCCTGGCTTATTTCACTTAACATGATGTCTTCCAAATGCATCCATTTATTTTCCAACCACATGTCATTATTCCTTATGGCTGAGCAAAACTCCATTGTGTATATATGCCACATTTTCTTGATCCATTCATCAGTTGTAGGGCATCTGAGCTGTTTCCATAGCTTGGCTATTGTGAATAGTGTTCAGATGAACATCAGGGTACAGGTGTCTCTACTGTATCCTGACTTACATTCCTTTGGGTAGATGCCCAGGAGCGGTATCACTGGATCATGTGGTTCTACCATTAGCTTTTTGAGGAATCTCCATACTGCTTTCCATAATGGTTGTACTAATTTGCATTCCCACCAACAGTTATACCATATTTTCTTAATCCATTCATCAGTTGTAAATGGTGCATTGTAAATAGTACGGCAATAAACAGTAGGTGTGCAAGTGATTCTATCATATCCTGGAGCACATTCCTTCAGATATATGCCCAAGAGTGGTATTGCTGGATCATATTGTAGTTCTATTATAAATCTTTCTTGAGTGAAACTTTATGACCATTGATGAGTTATTTGCTATTTTCTTCTACCACCCAGCCCAAGGAACTTACCATCCTACTCTCTACTTTTATGAATTTGACTATTTTAGTTTGATACCTCATATTAGTGGAGCATTCAGCTTTTAACTGCTATTACCTGGATAGTGTACTCTTGTTGTCAAGCATTGCACAATTTCCTTCTTTTTTAATGCTGAGTAATAAACCATTGAATGCTTATACAACTTTTCAGACGCCTTTCACTTGTCCACATAGTCCAACAATGAACTATCTGAAAATGAAATGAAGAAAATAATCACATTTATTATAGCAAAAAGAATTACATATGTTATAAACTAAACCAAGGACATGAAAAAGTAATATACCAAAAATTATATAACACTGATAAACAAAATTAAAGTATTACAAAACTATAGTTATCAAACCAGCAGGGTACTGGAATAAAGACAGACATATAGATCAATGAAGCACAATAGAGTGTCCAAACTCATTAATATGTGGTCAACTGATGTTCAACTACGGTGCTAAGAATACGCAGTTAAGAAAAAGCAGATGGATAGAGAAGACTCTTTATTAAATGGTGTTGGGAGGCATGAAAAAGAATAAAATCAGATCATTATTGCCATTCAAAAAATCTGCTCAAAATTGATTAAAACATAGGATTTGAATCTATAAAGCTCTCAGAAAACGACATGGGGAAAAACCTTGACATTAGCTTTAGCAATGATTCCTTGAATATAATACTGAAAGCACAGGCAACAAAACCAAAAATAAACAACTAGAATTGTGTCACATTAAAAGCTCTACACAACAAAGAAAACAATCAACAAAAGAAAAAGTTAAGAAAGAGAGATAGAAGGGGTGAATTTGATCAAAGTACATTATATGCATGTATGGAAATATTACAATGCAACCTCTTTGCATTGTAATTTAAGCTAATAAAAATGGACAAAGGACTTGAACAGACCTTGTCCCCAAAAAGAGGCATACAAATGGCCATGAGTCAAGTAAAAAGCTGCTCAAGGAGTCTTTGCTCCCATTTTCTGCATGGGGAAATGTTTCTCTCTCTTCCTCTTCCCCCACCCCTTTGTCTGTACATTATCCTGTTATACTAAAATAAATCCTTGCTAAAACTTTCAAAAAAAAAAAAAGGCTGCTCAACATGGCTAACCATCAGGGAAAAGTAAATAAAAACCACGATGAAATATTTCTCCTCACCTGGTAAGATGGCTCTTATCCAAAATCAAAAGGCAACATATGGAGAAAAGGGAACCCTTGTACAGTATTGATGGGAATTTAAATTGGTCAGCCACCATGAAGAACAGTGCAGAGGTTCCTCAAAAAAGCAAAAATAGAACTACCAAACAATGCAGTCACCTTACTTCTGGGTATTTATCCAAAGAAATTTAAATCAACATGCTGAAGAGATATTTGCACTCCCATGTTCTTTATAGCATTATATACAATAGCCAAGTTATGGAACATACCTGAGAATCTATAAACAGATGAATGAATGAAGAAAAATTGCTATCTGGTCTAGAGGCCATGTTGATATTCTAGACAATTAGGGCTCATTATCATGATAAAAAAACCACATCCACTGACAACATGACAGGTTCAACTCTGCCCAATTTAGAGAAGAAAAGAGGTAATGTGTTGATTCTTGTAAATCTCTTCCCTTCTCCATTAAAATCTGTGATGACAGCATTCAGATCACACTTCCTCATAACACAGCCTTAGTAAAAACCCAAATCCCAGCTGGGCATGGTTGTACACACCTGTAATCCCAGAAGTTGGGAGACAAATGCAGGAGGATTATGAATTCAAGGTCAGCTTGACCTACATAGAGAGAACCTGTCTGAAAAAATACTCAAGGGCTCAGGGTTTAGCTCAGCGGTGGAGCAATTGTCCAGCATGTTAAAGGCCCTGCCACCCCACAAATACACCCTAGACTTGTTTGGGGAGAAGGTGTTTTTTGAGCACGATCTCCCTTTCTCCATTCATTGGCTATTGAGTAAAATTTCTGGCATACTCCTAGAACTGTTTGTTTATTTATGAATGGCAGTAAAACAGCCTGCAGATTTGCTAACACTCATAGGAGTTTAAATGTGAGCGACTGTGGGGAAACAGCTGCCTTCTCTCTGGTATGGTGGTGTGATGAGGTCTGTGACTTGAACAGAGCAGGGAGAGGCTCAAGATAATAGTCCTCCTCATGGTGGAGGAATGGTAGTGGTTGTGCATTGCAAGAACACTTGACTTTAGGGGTAAATGAACTTCTTATTAAGAGTGTAAGAAAAGCAGTAGATATTCAACTTTAATTTCCCGGCAGTATTTTCTAAAATCTTACCATAGAAAAGGTAGTTGTGAAACTAAGTCTATCAGTAAAGTCAGAGAGCTTTTGCCACATGCCTTCAGGTGATTTCTGTGTCTCTGAATATGATGTAAACACATGTACACTTGGTTTCATTGGAAAGTATATGTACTTATGACTCTATGACTTAATTTGAAAATATTTTCAAAATTTTCATGTCACCATTTCACCATGGATGTTTTTGAATAGCTGACCATTACCTTAGTCATGATACTCTAACTTACACTGTGAAACGTGAATGCATGAGAAAGATCATGATTTAAATCAAGAAGATCAAGATCTGTATCTTGAGGGCCAGGAGGTGGCAAAGGGCCAGAGGGAGGGCCTATGGTGTTGAGTACCTTAACACTTACTGGAATTTATTAGCAGGAATTTATTTATTTTAACTGTTTAAGTAGTGTAGACATAGTTATAAAAATCTTCTTTTATGTTAGGGAATAACAATTGGCTTACAAAAGGGAAACATTGATCTTGGAGGACTATACTCTGGTATTGCCTGAATGCATATGTTCATCTGTTTCCCTGAAATAAATTATGTCCCATGACTTCCTTCCTGTTTTGGGGTGTGTGTGTGTGTGTGTGTGTGTGTGTGTGTGTGTGTGTATGTGTGTGTGGTATTGGGGTTTGAACTCAGGGCTTGCTAAGCAGGTAGTCTACTATACTCCCAGAACTTTTTACTTAGTTATTTTTCAAATAGGGTCTCTCATTCATGCCTAGACTGGCCTTGACAGTGATCGTCCTATTTATGCTTCCTGTGTTGGGATGACAGGTGCTCACCACCATGCTCAGCTTTTATTGATTGAGATGGGATCTTATGAACCTTTTGCCTGGGCTCACCTTGAACTGTGATCCTCCTGATCATCGCCTCCCAAGTAGCTAGGATTACAGGCATATGTCACCATGCTAGGCCCCATCCTATGCTTGTTAGCAACAGTTTTCACACCCTGCAAAAATCCTTGTGGCCAACTACATGGAGTAGCCTCTCTGAGTGTAGAATAACTTTACTAAGAATTAATATCTATAATAATGTTGGAAAAGAGTCTCAGACCTACTATAAGATATAACCGTGATATACTTGTGCATTGCATTTAATACATGTGTATGTGTGCTATATATTATTGACATGAATTAATAACAGAGTTTTCTGTTTGCACACACACTACCCTCCAAGTCCCACAAATAGATTTGGTTTAATAGAACAGAGAGCAACCCCAGAAAAGAGCTATGTCAAGTGATTGACACTGTTTCTCTTATTTGATATTTTTATATGATAATTTTGGCAAAAAGCTTGCTATTTCAGGAAACTGAAAAAAGGATAGCTTGTTTAGTATATGTTTTAAGTGAATTTTACAAGGTGATTAAATTCTATAGCTATGAAATCTAAGAATGAAATAGACTAAGACTATCAGAACAGACAAATTATTTATTCCAAATGTAGTATTTTGAAGCAAATCATTTAGATACCTCAAGTCATGGATTATTTTAGCAATTCTCTGGTGAAAAGTTTTTGAAAATATGCCTGACAGCAATGTCCTTTAATTTCCACCTCACTTTCTTTCTTCTGTAGTTCTTCTCATTTTTACCCACTTAAAAAAGATCAGTTCAACACCAGTTCAGCTGAATTCCTTTCTTGCAGAGTTCTTTTTTCCTATTTAATTTTATTAGCATAAATTAATTATAGGAGTTTCATTGTGATATTTATAATATGCATATAATGTACTTTGACCAAATTCACCCCATCTATATTACTCTTTTAAAACCTCCTTCCCTTCTTCTCCCTCCTTTTTAACAGGCTTGTTGGACTTCATTAGACTATTTTAATACACATATATAATGCACTTCCATTATATTCACACACATACACCCATCACCCTCCTTCCCACTGCCTCCACCTGCTGCTTCCCACCACCACCAAACATTCCCCTCTTTAACAATCATGTCATATTATTTTTTATTTTTTTAGGTCTAGATTCTGCTCCACCTCACTTTCTTATTCTCACTGTCAGACAATAATTTTGCTGTTGTTTTAAATACTGTGTTTGAACTTTGGATTTCTTTATGGAAAGTTACACATAGGGCCTTGGCACTTAAATATAACTTTACTTCAACAAAAGAAGTTCTCAATTACTCTAGTAGCAGATGGTTGTCAGAGGCTCTCAAGTAATTGGGTTAATACTTTAGAAAATTACATGTTGATTCCAATTGAAATTCTATCCATGGTATAAACTTCGGATTTTGTCAGTAGGTAATGCTCACCAAATTAAATGCAGCTGTATTGTGGTTTATCCTTAGATGATCATTTAAAAGTTAGGTTCCACAATATAGGAAAATAAATGCAGGAAGTCTAGTCTTCACTGTTGTTTATGTTACCATGTCTTCCTTTAGGAAGACAATGTAATTGCATACATTACACTTATTGATACTTTTTTATTATGAAAAAAAGAAAATTTTCAAAAAGTTGCAAGTAAAGAGCAGTTAGTTCTTATATAATTTTCACTTAGATTCACAAATTTCAATAGTTTTGTCATGTTGGACTATTATCCGCTGCCATCTCTGTTTGTCCCTACCTCTCATACATGATTCACTTGTATTTGTTGTGCTTATTGTTCTTAATATCGAATCCTCTAGATTAAGTGTCAGATATTGTGACCTGTTATGCCACCACTGTATGCTGTCAACTGTAAAATGACAAAATGCAACCATTTAATATATAGTCTTTATTCAAACTTCCCTAGGTTTCCTGCTAATTTCCAGTATAGGATTTTTTTTTTCTGATCCAGAGCCCAGTCCAGAATCATGGATTGCATTTACTTTTCAAACCTATTTATTCTACTTTAATATAGACTAGCTCTTTTATATTTCTTTGTCTTTTGTGACACTGGAAAGTTTCAGGAAATCAGATTACTAGGTTTGAAGTATATTCTAGAATTTGAGCTTGTTTTATATATTTTTAATACATATTTTCGGTCTGCCTATCCTGGTGGTTACTCATGCTATGTAATATGCTAGGCCCTGGGGTATAACTTTCAATGTCAGTCATCATTTCAGCCTTAAATTTATAATCTATTTAGAGAAATACAAACATTTCCGTGTTAAGTATATGAACAATATGCACAATCACTGATTTAATATGTTATGTGTGCTAGCAAGTACCATAATAGATAAGTGCAAAAGGGTCAACTAAGTAGTCTGAGGCCATCTTGGGAAAGAATGAGAGTGATATTTTCTAAATCCTGCTTTCCTTTCCTTGCCAAAAAAAAAAAAAAAACCCTAAAGTAATTTCCTTGGGATTCTTATTTATTACATTTACTACCATGCTAGCCTAAAGACTTTTATTTCATAACCTGAGGGAATGAACATTATAATTTCATTGTTTCTGTGTTGTATTTTAAGGCTAAAACTTGTATTTGTAAGGGCCTTAACTGGAAGCCAATCAGCAGGAGCTAGCTCCTTAAGAGACTGGTCCCAATGTGACAAAAATACATGGTTCAAATAAGCAAGAGATCTCTAGATATGGAACTGACTGAAAATGATCAGAAACAAGCTAGAAGCAGAGTGAAAAGAGCAAGAGATACAAGCTCACAAAATTCTTGTGGTCCCACCTATCCTGTATGTTTCTGGGCTATGGCGTGAAATAGCCATAGGTTTCCCTTCTGGTTCTGCCACAATGGCTACTTGATTGTGAGAAACATGCTACATTTTTATCTGTTCCCCATTTCTAAAATAGAAGATAAATGAGATAAAACACTAATTGATGTTCTACTACAAATGCATTGGGTTCATTAGATAAATACCATATTTCCACTTAAATTTTAAACATTTTTTCATTTAATTTTCCTTTATAATTACATCTCCATCAAGAGTTACTGCTTTTGAATTTCATGTAGGGTTGTCAAGTTATCTTTTAAATAAATATGGTTAAAGTGATTTAAGTATGTCAATTAAATAACAATATATTGTGTTTGGTGTCAGACATAGTATCAGATCTACAGTTGCTTTATAAATGACAGAAATTTGACAAATGCTGCTCTCAGTCATCATATGTGCTGAAAACCGCTCTTTTCTGTGTGTGTTGCCAAGGAAAATAAGTCAGTATTTTGGCCATCCAACATGACACACCAGTTGGCCATCAAGTGCTCTATCAGTCCCTAAGCAGCACTGCACTGGCTACTATAGTCGTAGGTATCACTTCTGCAGTTGTTAAGTTGGCTTGTCACACTTCCATAGATTTTTCTGATAAGCAGGCAATGAATTCAAATGAATTTGAATAGCGTATTAGTTACAGACACAGCAAAAGCAAGATCAGCACTGTGTCAGCTACATGCTTCCCTAGTCCCACTGTTTGAAATGCCCCATGACAAATGGTCTAGGTTTCTCTGCTATTCATCCTACAGCCATACACTAAGGCAGAAAACAGTTTTATTGTCCACAGAAGTACTGTAAGGTGCATATAAGTGAAATTACCCGTGCTCAACTGCCTAGAGGCAGCACTTCACAAAGCTGTTTCCCTCCCATTTTTCCAAGGGGAATTTCAGGGTGTCCTTCTGAGATTCTGTCATCAAGCAGCCTAGCCTTAGTCATAAAAGATGTGTGGTGACATGCAAGAAACCAAGGGCAACATGGCAGAGTATCTCCGCTAGAGGATGACACAGGAAAAAAAAGGCCACAGGTAAGGTCCCTTACAAATATTACATCTATAGTGCTCACAGCTGAGTAGGTGCCTTTCCTGCTAGGGTCCTTAGAAAATATCAGCTAACACAATGTACAATGAGATGAAGGTTAACCTCTTTCAGGAAATGTCTGGGATGCTGGAAATATAAAAAGCAATGACACATGATCCTGGCCACAGTGGATATGTCTCACTCTAGTAGTTAGACATATAAACAGGAAGGAGGCCAGTCTTGATTGTGCACATCTTTAATCCCAGCACTTGGGAGGCTGAGGCAGGAGGACTATGAGTTCCAGGCCAGCCTGGGTTACAAGACAAGACTCTATCTCAAACAAAACAAAACAAAGCTAAAAACAAAAGTGCCTAAATCATATTTAAAAAAAAAAGAAAATATTTGAAGTACAAAGGAAGAATATAGGAAAGGGACCCAGTTTTAAAAAAAAGCAAAACAAAAAAATATCGAATGGGGTAGCATAAGAAGCAAGAATCAAACACAGAGGAAGACTCACTGTCAGAGTGAAAGCGGGCAGAGGATGACTGGGTTTACATACATGAGGGTGAGTGATATCTATGCACCCCACTCCATCCCTGTTTACAACCTAAAGTAACTAAATTGGCAGTGCTGTGTTGATATAAACGTTTTTACTGAGGGACTAGTCTGTGGGAAACACCAGTTAGGTAGCCAATGCAACCCCTAATTGAAGGATGATCTAAGTAAGTAGATCTACAAATTATTATGAACGTGAGAGTAGGGAATACTGCTACTGGCTATTTCTGGACAAAGTGTGGGTGAAGAACACAAACCCACTCTGAGAGAACTGAAATATGTGAAGAGACATTTCCTATGATCTCTTATTTACTATGTTTCTTCCAGTAAGGAAACCAGTGGGACCTGTGCAGGGGTTGGCAAGGTGGTTAGGAAAGGCTCTGAACAGTGGGGGTTGGGGGAGTTCTGACTGCATTCCTAAGATATATAGATTTGTAGCAAAGAATGCACCCATCGCTCTGGATTGCAACTTCACACATGTGCCAGGGGCACTACAAGACAGCATAGAGAGTCCAGGAAGAACTCCAGAGCCTGTGTGTTCCCATCACTTCATTTCAACAGCTAAATGGGCCTAGTTAGTGGGAGTGTGGCAGATGTAACAGTCACTGAAATTTCAGTTCTGTAGCACTATTTTTCTAACGTCTTCTTGATGGGGAATATAGAGGTGAAACCAAATTGCATTCGTAGAGTCACTTGTTTTTTTGTCATATGCTTTAAAGAGAGTACTATGACTGCTTCACTAGGACATAAAAAGACATATTTTAGGTGTAATTAGAACTCATGCATGTTATAACAACTATTACTTTACAAACTTAAGAGGAAAGCTGCATTTGAACAGTCCATGACAAAATGGTGAACTGCAATTTTTTAATTTGAAAATCTTTTAATAATAAATCCCAGAGTCATTATAATCTGACTGTTGCTACAGAACTGAAATTACAGTGGCTACAGTATTTGTCACACTCCCATGCTTTTACTATCATAACTATGAAATCTTTGTCAAGGCCAATGCCAAGGAGATTTTTCCTTTTGCTTTCTTCTAGAGTTTTGGCAGTTTAGGGTCTCACTTAAAAATTTAATTAATTTTGCGTTGATGAAGTATATGTATTACGTAAGGTGAGGGTCAAATTTCATTTTGTGGATACCCAGTTTTTCCAAAATGATTAAAGAGAATGTTCTTTCTCATTGTGGATTCTTGACACCATTGTCAAAGATCATTTGACTGTATACGCAGGAGTTTTTTCCTGTGCTCTCTACTCTGTTCTACTGGTCTATGAGTATATTTTTATGCCAGTACCATACTGGTTTAGTTACTGTAGCTCTGTAATATATTTGGAAGTCAGGTTTATTCTGCTTTCTGCAATATCTTAGGAAATAGAATAATAGTAGGTCTTTCATGATTCCATATGTACGTTAGAATTGTTATTTCTTTATCTGTGAAAATGTCTTTGGAAATTTGATGGGATTGCATTGAATCTGTAGGTTGCTCTGGGTAATGTGGACATTTTAATAATTAACAGTATTAAGCCTTCTGACTTATGAACATGAGAGGCCTTTTGTTTTATTTGTGTCTTCTTTAATTTCTTTCAGCAATTTTTATAGTTTTAAGTGTACAAGTCTTTTACCTCCTTGGTTAAGTTTATTCTGTTTTATTCTTTATGTTTTTGCTGTCATCTCTTGACTTTTATATCAATAGAGATATGCCAACTTTATTTTACTAGTCTTTGCATGATAGTTTTCTACCTCTTACTTTTAACCTAGATGTGCTTTGAGTTAAATTTTTAAAAAGTTCTTTCTGATGATCTTTGACTTTTAATGATTGCACTTTCGTTCTAACTTAATTACTGATAAAATTGAGTTTAAAACTACCATATAATTTTGTGGGTTTTGTTTCGTTCCACCTGGTGAAGAGTACTAAATTGCAATTAAGTAAAAGCTCACCTTCCCTTAGCATTCTACATAACTATTAAGTATCTCCTAGAAAGGGAGATTCGGGTTACACAGGGCCAGCAGCTTTCCCCTTCTTGGTGTGTCTTTTGTCTCTTTCCCCTAATTTCCTGACCCACAATGGAAGCCTTTCTCTATTAATGCTATTCCATCTTTCTTTTCAATATCACAGCTAAGCTCTTATGGCAGACAAGGTTGTTTTCTCTGTGTAACTGGAGAAATTATATAATTTAGCCTGTCAAAGCTGGTTTCAAACCTTTTGTTTTACTAAACCCTTCTTATTCTAGGGCAATATACTTCATTTCTCAGTCTCAGAGGTTGAAAGCTACAAAGCGAACATGATACCATGCAGAAATTAGAACACCATTTCTAACACTTTAAAATATTACCCAGGTCACTAATCTTTCCATTTTGACATACTGACAATCTTTAAGTACTGTAGGACATTTTCAACCTGTTGTTGGTATATTTAAGCCTATTTGTGTATACCTTTAGGATTTTTAACTTTTCTTTTTTGTTCTTGTTATTGTTTAGGCTTCAATAAAATTGAATTATCTTTTTCTTGTTTGTCAATGTGTTAATTAAATCTTCACTGAAAACCATTTTCTCCAAAA
Source organism: Castor canadensis (assembly GCF_047511655.1). NCBI lineage: Eukaryota > Metazoa > Chordata > Mammalia > Rodentia > Castoridae > Castor > Castor canadensis. The sequence goes on from NC_133405.1 coordinate 94,539,735, forward strand.
ACCTGCTAACATTTTTGTCACTTCTGCACACTGTAGGTTAAATTGTCAAGTATTTATACATTAATGATTCATCGGCTGAGGAATATCCCCTTTGCCTAATTATTACTGCTGCCACCACTGTTACAGATGAGGTTTTTCCATGTTATCCGGGCTGTCCTCAAACTCCTGGACTCAAATAATCTTCCTGCCTCAGTCTTCCAAGTAGCTTGGACTACAGGTATGTACCACAATACCCAGCTTTGCCAACATTTTTCACTTTCTAAATTTATTTACAGATTTTGTCCAACATTTTTTCAATCCATGACATCATACTACACCAATATACCTGCTTCATATTTTGAAGGAAATGCTGAGAGCTATGATCCAGATGGATATTGATTCACCCATTGAGGGTCAGAAGTAGAACACTCTAGTGTTTGCTAAAACTACCTCTTGCTATGAGGGACAGAGATGTGAGTCTTGTTTTGGCAGGAAATTAATTATCAGATTTTGATGGGTTGCTGAAGATTATTCACATCTTTCTGCAGGCTAGTTATTCCTGCTCTGCTTTCCTGACAGTTTTAATGAATGTTTAATTTTATACATTGGTACAAGTTGAATGTCTTCAATCATTAGTTCATTTTTTGCATCGTTTATGTGATTTCTATTAGTCATTGCTTGCTGTGTAACTAATTTTATCCACAAATTTAACAACTTAAAACACAAATATTCATTCACTCAGAGGTGAGAGTCAAAGAATCAGGTATGGCTCAAGTGGTAGAGCACCTGCTTTGCAAGTATGAAGTCCTGAGTTCAAACCTCAGTACCACCAAAATTAAAAATAAAAAAGAATCAGGAAGTTCAGCTGGGTGGTTTTGACATAGAGTTTTTCATGAGGTTGCTGTTAGACTATCAACTAGGACAGCAATCCTCAGTCCATCAGTCATCTGAAGGCATCACTGCAGCTTGCAGATCTGCTTCCAAGATAGTTAACCACGTAACTACTGAAAGAAGGGTCAAGTTCCTTACTATGTGGGTCATTCTAAAAGGCTTTGAGTAAGGAAGAGAGAGAGAGAGAGAGAGAGAAAATCACTTCCAAGGTGAAAGCAGCAGTGTCTGTATTAATAGTAGTGACATACCCTCACTTCTGGTGTGTTCTAGCAGTTATACTTGCCAATTCTGGTATGATGTGAGCGAGGACTACACTACACAAGAGTGTGAATGATAGTAGAGATCATTAGAGGCTACCTTAGATTTCATGAGCCACCACACAACCTGTTTAGAATTTTCAACTACTTTATTCATTTTGACTTTTCAAAACTGGCTCTTACATGTTTTTAATCCAGTTTTAGCTAGTAATAATATTTGCCATTTTTATTCTGTGTCTCATTTATGAATGTGTTGGTTGTCCTCTTCTAATATAGATTTAACATACTACTTCAATTTCCTTATTTGTATCTACAAGTTCTTTTATTTCCTCAGGATACCAGGAGGAGTCTTGCCAGATATAGCAAATAAATACAGGACATTTCATAAAATTTGTATTTCAGATAAGCAATGAATAATGAGACATATTATTGTCTGAAGCTTAAATTTCACCAAATGTAGAATTACTCTGTTGCAAAACCTTTTCAGGTTGGACTAAGATACTGTTCTACCCTCCAACATACAAGTACATTCTAGATGATCTTCACTACAACAGGACATTCTCAATAGATATCTTCTGACTTTTCCTAGATGAATGTAGACTATTGACTAGGTAAGGGATTCTCTTGAATACTGAAGGAAGACATCCTCTTCTGGGAGAAGACCCCTCCCTTTGGTGGAATTTTCTGGTGGCCACTCTATTTCCCCTACTCAGAATAAACCTGTTCTCAGAAAGTGTATGTCCATCATTTCTTTAGTTTGGGTATTTGACATTCTGGCCTGGTCTATAGAGAGACAAGCTCCTACTTCAATTCATCTCGCACTAAACATTTTAATGAAAATTCAACATTTTTCCCAATTTATAAGACTATATCAATTTCTAATTTAAAAAAAATTTTAAAGCCTTGATACATAAAAACATAAAATTGTATATATTTGTGAAGAACCATGTAGTTTTTTTTTGTTTTGTTTTTTTTTTTGGTGGTACCGGGTTGTTGAACTCAAGGCCTTGTGCTTGCAAGGCAGGTATTCTACCAGCTAGTAAGGTCTTATTTTATGCACAGGCTTGCCTAAAGCATGATCCTCATATTTGTGCTTCTCTGCATAGATGAGATGACAGGCATTTGACACAGCGACCAGACATCAGTTGAGATGGGGTCTTGGGAACATTTCATTTGGGCTGGCTTCAAACTGTGATCCTTTTGATCTTTGCTGTTGCTCTGAATGACAGGTTTTAATATTTTTGTGACTGAATGGCATTCTATTTAATTTATTTTGTGAAATTATGCATGCTGTGTTTCAGTTAAATAATTATCTATAGCTATAGAAGAATTATTTAATTTTAAAAATCTGGAAAGCATAAACTGGATTAGGAATTTATTCCTTCAGTACTAGGAAATTGGAACATGTTCTGCCCACTCCATCCTTTCAAGTTAAAAGAGGACACAGAAATCTATAACCAGCATGACAAGTCATAAATATGGGAGCAGATTGGGCACCTCCCTTCATTGAATTCACATGGCACTTTCCTGATTTCTGAAATAGAAGAATTCAACCACATACTCCCCTGATCTCTCCTCATCAGTATCAAGAGAGGATCTTTCACCTGCTTCAGTATTTGGGAAATGGGACCAGCACTACCATTTTAGGCTTACTAAAACTCCAAATTCCCCCAAAGGCTAGCTGCAGATCTAATGGAGTATGGAGGATATTAAATAATATTTTTATAAGCAACCAAACGCCACATTAACCATGCTCCTGACTCCCTGAATGGCCTACCACAATGTAGTTAGTAATATATACAGTGAAAGTAAGGATCAACAAAGGAAGAAGAGCCTGTATTTGAGTTTGAGGGACAAGAGGTCAAATAGAGATGTCATTGGATCAAAGCTGTCTAAATCTTTCCCAAATTCTGTATTTCATACTTCCTTCAATCATTCTGTTATTGTCCTCCCTCACAGTGCCCAACTCCTTTTAAGTTGCACCACTCCACATTGATTTATATCTCAATTTTCTCTCAATTCACAGCTTTAAATCCTGGGCTCAGTTTAGCTTCTTGCTACTACCTTGCTCTGCTTACTAAAAACTTCACGACTGAATCCATTTGGACTAGTTTTAGCCTCACACATGGGTCTATCTTGAAGGGCACCCCTTTATGGAAGGGTCTGACCATTGGGTATATGCACAGACAAGAAATTTACATGAGAACACATTCTCCAACAGCACATAGCACATCACTTTTGAAAATGAGCTAATGATATAAACTGTCATTGGTGGCACAATATATGGAACTGGAGGACATTATGTTAACTGATATAAGCCAGACACTGAGAAACAAATACACGGAAGCTTAGAGTTCATCTCTCACTTTTCATGCGTATCACCTTTTAAGGTGATGAGACAACAAGTTCTCTTTTTCCAAGAGTGGAGACTTAGAGATTAGTCACCTTAATCACTCTTCTGCTTGTCAACCTTCTGTTTTTCAAACAGTTTGTCTACATACAGGAATAATTTTAACAATTAATTAAAAAGCAATGCAAATGCAACTTCCTAGAAATATATTAAAATAAAAGAAAAAAAAAGTTCAGAACTGGAGGTATGGCTCAAGCAGCAGAGTGCCTGTTTTACAAGTGAGAAGCCCTGAGTTGAAAACCCAGTCCTACCAAAAATAAAATGTTCAAATTTTGAAATAATGTATGAACATTGAAATCGATATTAAAATATGCAAGGCCATCCTTAAGGAGTACCAAGACTAGCTTCCCTTGATTCTGATGTTCCACAATTTGGGAGAGAAAAGTGATTTAAAAAAAACACCCATTACTATAGTCAAAATGATCAAAAGGAATCAAAAACTCATAGTTTCAGAGAAAAAGTAACAAAATTATCCATTAATGCTGAAAAATAATTTTTAAAAGGTGAAAAGGGGTGAGTATAAATTATTTCTGGCCATATCATATATATTTTGGAATTTTATTGTTAAGAAAAGTACCTGTATCTTACTGACTGGGAAGTCTCCAGTTGTCTCTTACAGAGCTCTAAAAACATGCCCCAGCACTAGTGTGAGTGACAGCAGATATAACAGTACCACTTCTAGTCAGCATCTGTGGTAATACAGGAAACCTAAACATTCCTTTAGGAGGCCAGTTATTGTGGAGAAACCCTAGGCGCTCAGGGACTCTGACTAGAAATATTTCAAATATGAGATGACTCAGGGGACTGCTTCAGGCCTCCCACATGCTTACTTAGACTGTAAGTCTCTATCTGGAGCATAATAAACCCGTGAATTGTGATCACTAGGTCTTTCCATGAGCATGCTTGCCCCATCATTCATAAAAGATCATTGGTATAGATTAAATGTAAACTCCAAGTCTGCTGTCTAGACGTGAAAACGCTTGTTTTTACCCCAACTCCAAATCTGAAACAAGAATCAGGATATTTTCAGACTTTCCATAAAGAATCCATCCACACCAAAGCAGTGAGAGAAGATTTCAGAGAGTAGATGAAGTTTATCCGAGTGGTTTCACTAGAAAAACCTTCACTGGCCACATCTCCTCTCTCACAGTTTTCCGTCTCTAGTCAACAGATTTTCTTCTGTCTTTATTTCTCTAACTCTCCTAAGCAGCTTATAAATTTTCCTGGATCTTCTCCTACTTGATTATCAGTACCCACTGTACCCCTCCCACAAAAGAACAATTTTCAAGACAGTATAGGCATCTCCCAGCTTCTAAGGCTAAATCTGATCATCCTGACCATTCCTGAACGCTGTAAAAGATAATTACATATTCTTTTTTTGAAATCTGAACTTTTTATATATAATAGTTATACAGGGAGATAAATTGTGACATTTACATATGTGTTTGCGATACACTAAAATTAGACTGACCCCCTCTATTTTTCTCCCTCATCTTCCCTTCCCCTTCTTAGAACATTTTTGACAATGTTAACTGTTCTATTTTCATATACAAATACAAAATACATCCACCATATTCACCTGCCTTCACCCTCTCTGTTAGCCCTCTCCCCTCCCACTGTTACTCATCCCCTGACAGGACCTGTTTAACTTTCCTGTCCTTCATTTTTTAAGTGTATGCTGATTGTTCAAGGGAGTTTCACCTTGGTATTTCAAACATGTATATATTGTGCTTTAATCATACTTCTATTACTTTCTCTTTCTCTATTGCCCTGCTCCCCTATTACTTAACAGTTTACAGTGTATTATATTACACTATTTTCATTCACAGATGCATTGCATTTCAATATTATTCATTCTCTTTTCCTCTCCCACCTCCCCATAGTCCCCTCAGACCCACCAATAAAATTGTGTTCTCTCACGCATATATAGAGATAGATATATAGGTATAGATAAGTATGCATATAAAATCATATATGTATTTGTATGTATATTTATTATACCTTCCACATACAAGGAAAAACATGCAACCTTTGTCTTCTTGAGTCTGGCTTACTTCGTTAACGTGATCTCCACTTCCATCCATTTACCTGCAAACAAGATAAGTTCTTTCTTCTTTATGGCTGAATAAAACTCCATTGTGTATATATGCCACATTTTCTTAATCCATTCATCAGTTGTGGGCATCTGGGCTGCTTCCAAAGCTTGGCTATTGTGAATAGCACTGCAATAAACATGGGTGTGCAAGTGGCTCTATCGTACACTGGCTTACATTCCTTCAGGTATATGCCCAGAAGTGGTATCATTGCTAAAGACAGCACTTAGGGGAAAAAAATCTCCTCCAGTTGGTAAAACTCACCCTCCTTCAAAGGGAGTAGGAAGTAACCATTTTTTCCTATGGATGCATATGCAACAGAAATGAGCACATTAACTGCTGGCGTTGTTAAGTAGGGTGGAGACATTAAGTGTGACGTTATTTTATTAGCACTGCTCAGATAATCACTGACAGGTATCTATTAGGAACAGAAACTATAAGAAATAAAATTTAAAAATCATACAGCATGATATCACTTCTTTAGGGACTAAAGACATTTAGACCCATGGAACTGGCATCTGACCCATGAGATATATTTTGATCAGTGTTTCACTGACTGCAAGCTGATTGTAAATACATAACTGTATCATAGCTTTATGCCAGTTATCAAAACCAGGTAATTCAATTCTAATAATTCATGCGGCATTTAAAACTTCCACCAGCTCATTAAATAACTTTGGTACAGAAAGAGGTGCATTAGGAAGGTGTATTTTTGCCACCTCTGCTTTATCTGTTAATGATGTCAGTAACAATTATTGGGCCCTTATGAAGTGTCAGGTGCATTTTGGTTGTGTTATCTGATTTAATCCTCACAATACACATATGAGATGAATGTGATGATCATGTTTTACAGATGAGGAATATGAGACACTGAGAGATTAAGTGATTGACTAAAGGTCAAACAGCTAATAAGTTGACAAGCCCAGAATGTGAATACAGGTCTGCTTGGCTCCACAGATTCTATTTTTACCACTATACTATAAAGCTTTCTGACATCTAGCATTCTGATTTTTTAAAAAAGAAAACAGCCAAAAGTGGGAGAATTAAATGTTGTTTAGAGACTAGTGTTTTCCATTACCAGAGGCTCAGCTGCATTTTACTGGGGACATAATGTGAAGACAGTGCAAGGAGAAAATAACTGGGTGACGGGTGTGATTGCTAAGCAACAGTTCATGAAATCCACTGAAACCATGGCAATGGAACACTTTGGTCCCAGATATGCACTTGTTTAACACTTAAGAGTATGGCACGGCTATCAGGAACATCTGGTAAAATAAATCAGGGGTGCCATAGGCTTTGGAAATACAAACATCATCATCTTTGTTGTTGTTAGTATCACCACATATGATACAAATAATCTAAGCAATCAATGAATTTCAAGCAAAAAATTGCTCAGACACTCTTAGAATTAAAAATGTTATTGTCACACATAGAAACTGTGCATTGATACATCTTTAACATTTATTTTCCTTAACAAATTTTCTACTTTCTTCCTTTATCAAGTAGATCTAGTCACTTTGATTAAAGAAGGGATCTCTGTAACAGTTGATTACGTTAAAGTTCAGAGCACTACAGGATTTACAATGTGCTTTCTTACAATTTGTATCTGACAATAATGCTGAAGTAGGTACAATTTCTAAACTGAATGCAAAATCCCTGGGATTTCTGCAGCTCTGTATCTTGCATCATAGCCCAGACTATAGGTTTTATGTTTAACTTCAAGTGCCTAAGACAAAAATTCCAAATTCTTGGGACATTTGAACTGCTTTCTTAATGGATATGTGGATTTTAATAGCAGAAAGATTAGAATAAATATAGATATGATAAACTAAATTGTATCCATGGTCTTAAAATTTTACATTCAGTTTATGTATTTGTAATCTAAAAGCGTGCAGTAACATTTGGCATATTATACAAATAACTCAAAAAATCAAGCACCAAAATGATCAAATAATCCAACCAATAAAGGGGCAAATGAATTGAACAGACAGTTCTATAAAGAACTGCAAATAACTAAAGCAGAAAAGGGCTGGGAGTGTATTTAAAGTGGTAGAGCACCTGTCTAGAAAGTGCAACTTACTGAGTTCAAACCTCAGTACTGTCAAAAAAATAAGAGTATCTCTTATAGATAGTATATAGTTGAGAGTATACAGTTTCATTTTAAAATAGTTTGCCTCCATCTTTTGATGGAGAATTGTTTAATATATTTACATTTTCTGATTACTTTTAGTATTTACATTTGACATTCTATATACCTTTGACATTTTATTACTTGTTTTCTGAATTTCTTATGCTTTTAATTATCTCCCAGTCTTCTATTATTATTGCCTTTTTTCAACAAAGAAATATATATATAATTATGTCATTGTGATTCTTTTGTTGTGTTCTTACCACTAATTGTTTGAATTAATATTAATTTAATTTCAATAACATATGTATCCCTATTACATCTCCATTCTCTTCCCCTTCTTTTCAATAGTGTAGTTATACAAATTACATCTTTACACATTTTATATCCATTAACACAGTTTTATAAATGTGAGTTTATATGGTTCCTTTTAAATTAGAAGAAAACATTTTAAAAGTACATTTGTACTGATTGTTATATTTACCTATGTATGCACCTTTATTTCTTCATTTAATCTTTATTCATGTGAGTTCAGTAATTGTCTAGTTTAATTTCATTTCCACACGAAGGACTCCCTTTTATTTCTTTTCTTTTAATGGTACTGAGGTTTGGACTCAGGGCCTCACACTTACTAGGCAGGCGCTCTATCACTTGAGCCACACCTCTGGCCCTTTTTTGCTTTAGTTATTTTTTGGATAGGGTCTCCTGGTTTTGCCCAGGACTGACCTTAGACTGAGATCCTCATACCTATGCCTCCTGAATAGCTGGGGTTAGAGACATGTATCACCACATTCAGTTTATTTTTTGAGCTGGAGTTCTTGCTAACTTTTTGCCAGGGCTTGCCTCTAACCACTATCTTCCTAATCTTACTGTGATCCCAAGTAGCTGGGTTATTTATTTATTTATTTATTTATTTTTAAGAGACTGGATCTTTGCTTCAGTCTTCCATGCCCAGCCCTTTCTGTATTTCTTGTAAAGATGATCTTCCAGTGACATATGATCTGAATTTATGTTTATCAGATATAATCCTAGTTATTTTTTTACTTTTGGAAGATAGATTTTTTTCCCCATACAGATTCTTGTTTGACAGCCTTTTCTTTTTCTTACATCATTTTGAATATGTCTCCATGGTCTCTGATAAGTCAGCAATTATTTTATTGAGAATACCTTGTATATGATGAGTTACTTCTTTTGCTGCTTTCAAGAATTTTTTCTTTCACTTTTACCATTTTCATTGTTGATTTATATGTGTTAACTATACTTATTAATGGGGCTCAGTGTGGTTTTCCACACTTGCACATAGCATACAATGATCAAATCCAATCTCTCTTTCTCCAACCCTCCTCCATACAGCCTTCCCTGCCTTTGTCTTTTAATAGTTCAACTATGATGTGCCCAGGTGTGGATCTATGCTTTATTTTAATTAGAGTTTGTTGACCTTTTGGGAGGTCTAAATTAGTATTCCTCATCAGATTTCAGAATTTGGGCCACTATTTCTTCAAATATTCTTTCTGTCTACCTATCCTTTGTACTCTCCTGGAATCTCATTATGCATATGCATGTGGTACTCTTATGCTGTCTGATAGTTGCATGTGACTCTATTTTTCATTTTCTGTATTGCCTCATATTGTATATCAATTAACCTATCTGCATCTTGCTATTTTTTCCTACAAATTCAAATTCAAATCTGCTGTTGAACCACTTTGCAGAATTTTTCACTTCAGTTGTAATTCTCAACTTCCTAATTTCAGTTCTTTTAAAAATAAGCTATATATCTTTTTGATATTCTTTACTTTCAAAGGCATAGTTCTCATACTCTCCTTTAATTCTTTAGTTAAGCATATTTTTAAATAGCTGATTTAAATTCTTTGTCTGGTAAGTTCAAAGCCTATGCTTCCATAAGGACAGTTTCTATTGATTGTGGTATTTTTCCTGCATATAAGCCATATATGTTATACCTGTTTCTTACATGTCTCATAATTTTTATTAAAATTTGCAGTTTAAATAATATAAGGAGACAACTCTGGAGATCATATTTACCCAACTCAAGGTATGGTAGGCAGAAAATAGCTACTATTCAGAGAAGTCTTTGTCCACAGGGTATGGTGGCACATGCTTGTAATTCAGCACTTGGGAGGCCGAGTTCAAGACCAGCCTGGGCTACTTAGCAAGACCCTGTCTCAAAAAATTTGTCTATGTTTTAATACTCAGACCCTTTGATATACCAGATTTTATCACAGAAGGGTATTAATTAATGCAACTAATATTGCTAATATGCTGAATTTACAAGTGGGAGATTATCGAGGATTAACTGAGTAGGCCCAATGTAATTACAAGGTTATATAAAGGTAGAAGAGGAAAGAAGAACAGATAACCCCTGAGATGGCAGCAATAGAGAAGACTCAGCCTGATGTTGCTGTATTGAAGACAGAGAAATAGGGTCACAAGTAAAAGAATGCAGGTAGACTGTAGAAACTGGAAAATAAAATAAAAATGATTCTTTCCTAGTACATATAGAAAGAACATGTCCCTGTTGACAATTTGAGTTTAGCCAACTGAAACCCATTTCAGATTTCTGACTTCCATAAATATAAAGTAATAAAATTTAAAATATAAAGTAATAAAATTTGTGTTGTGTTAAACCATTAAATTTGTGATAATATAATAACAATAGGTAATATATCAGGTCCATGTGCAAAAATTACTTGTATTTCTATACATCTGCATCTAATAATCTGGAAGTTGAAAATTTAAAAATGCCATTTATAACAACATCAAAAACCAGACGCCAGGCACTGGCGTCTCATGCCTGTAATTCTAGTTACTTGGCAGGCTGAGATAAGGTGAACTGTGGTTTGAGGCCAGCCCGGGGAAATAATTCCTGAGACCCCCATCTCCAAAATAACCAGAGCAAAATGGACTAGAGGGGTAGCTCGAGTGGTAGAATACTTGTTTTGCAAGTGTAAAGCCCTGAGTTCAAACTCCAGTCCCACCAAAAAAGATAGCAAAAAGAGAAATAGAAATACATTGGGATAAATGTGATAAAATACATGCACTGAGAACTAAATAAGATTCTTATGAAGAGTTAAAGATGATCTCAATTGATTTGAGAGATATATGATTTCTTGGTTGGAATATTCAGTATTATTGAGATACCTATTCCTCTTCAAATTAATTTATGGAAGCAAAAAACCAGAAAATCGGACTTTAAAACTATAAATTGACAAGGTAATTCTAATTTTTTATACAGAAGTTATAAAACATTAGTGAGTTAAATAAAAGAAAAACTAGGTAGAGAAATATGCCACATTCACTAGAAGACTTGATATTGGTATGATATCATTTATTCCTAAATTTATCCACGGATCTAATACAATCCAACTGAAAGTGCTAGCAGCTTATTTTGTTGAAATTGACAAGATTATACTAAAATGTATGTGGAAACTGTATGGATCTATAAGGGACAAAACACTTTAGGACAAAGAACAAACTCATAAGCCTTAAACCAACAAATTTCAAGACTTATAACAAAGCTACATTCAAGACTGTATTATATTGGTATAAAGAGTGACAAAATAGAACAGAGTGGAGAAATAGATCCACAATATATATCAGCTGATTTTTAATGAATATCTGAAGGTAAAATAATGAAAGATAGTGCTAGAACAACAATTAGTGCTACAACAACAGAATAAGCAAATAAACATAAAACATGATCCTCAACTCTTACCTTATACCACAAACCAACATTAACTCAAAATTCATAATAGATCTAAATGTAACAGCTAGCATTACACTATATAGTGTTACAAAGATGAAAAGGCAAAACACAGATTGAGAAAAACATTTTTTAAATTTATATATGAAAGGATTTGCATATAGCATACTGAGTCTTATTATTGTGAGAACACTCACAATAATAAGACTCAATTTATAAACGGAAAAATATTTTAACATTTCATACAAGATATATATGTATATATATCTTACTATATATGTATATATATGATAAATAAGTATGCAACATATACAACATTATTAGTCATTAGGGAAATGCAAATCAAAACCACAATAAGGAAAAAACACAAAAAATACAATTTAATAGCCACTGTAATGACTGTTACCCAAAAGACAGATGACTAGTGTTGGCAAGGATGTGGGAAAATTAGAACACTCATACATTGCTTTTGGAAATGTAAAATAGTGCAACATCTTTTGAAATGTATGAGAGTTCCTCAAAAAAAATTAAACATAGAATTTCCATATGACCCAGAAATTCTAAATATCTATACAAGATAAATAAAAACATACCCACAAAAATACATGTTTATTTTTACAATTAATATTGAGTGGTATATAAAGCTCTTAAATTACCCATGAAAAAAATACACGACTGTCATTAATATTCTGCATTATTTCTAATAGTCAAAAAGCTGAAACAATTTGAATGTCCATCAACTGATGAACAAATGAACAAAATACATAGTTTAACTTAAATGAAATTTCCAAAACAGTAAAATCTATAGAAACAAAAATTATATTAGTTGGGAGAAGGATGGAAAGTGATTGCTAATTGGTATGAGACTGATTTTTAGGAAGATGAAAATGTTCCAAAATTACATTGTGGTGATGATTGAACAACTCTCTAAATATACTAAACACCACTGGATGGTATTCTTTAAATAGGTGAACTTCATAGTATATGAATTACATTTCAACAAAGCTGGTTTTTCAGAAGAGCATTTTAGTATGAATTAGTTCAAACTGCTATCTTTCTACTACACTAAACACTTCCTGCCCTGAAGTCCAACTAAGGTTATAAACTTATGTAGGATAGCTTAAGAGCATTATATACATTTAATTTGAAAAATGCATTTCGTTTTTCCAAAACAGCTTCATGAAAAGACTATTAAAATAACTCACTTGTCAAAGTTAGTTATATATCAACTAGCTACCTAGTCTCCAAAATTTTGATATAATATTATGCACTAAGGCTTTAGTTCTCCTGTCCATCTCAATCTTAGAATTAAGACTAGACATTTATATTCAGAAGATAATAAATGGTGAAACATGAAATAATTCATAAGAAGTTTATTGTTTATCATTTCTTCATAGAGATGCATAAAAATATTTCATTAAAGCTATTAAAGCAAAAATTTTATATCAAGTAAGTTAAATTAAAATGTAATTGGAAAACAGTGTCTATATTATAATCTTTTCTGATGTCTATCCCAGGTTAAAATATTAACATTATATAATGACGTTATCAAATTCATATTGGTTTTATCAAATCCATAAAAACAAACTTATATTCATGGTTTACTAAATTCATATTAATCATTTCAAACAAGACTAATACTATCGTAAACTTTCCAAGGTTAATAATATAGAATGTCAACACTATTACTTTCCACTAACTTGTTGCTTGGGGGTTTTAGTTGAGTCATTTGGGTTCAAATAATTGCATCCTAGCTGCCGCAATTGTATGATCTACCCACCTAGAAACTGAAAAGACAGACAACAGGGTGAGTACCATTCAAATGGCAAGTTGCTGTTCACCAGTGTTGGTTATGCAAGGTAGATAAGTTCTAAGGATCTTCTGTGGAACGTAACATTTATACTTAAACAGTACACTTAAAACTGTGTCAGGGGTTACACCTCATGATAACTGTTTTTAACATACACACACTTGCAAATAGAAGATGAAAAAAACCGAAGCATCTGTAACTCCAAGAATGATTCTTCAAAACAGAATGACCCTTTGTTTAGAAAAGAAATTGTTCCATTCATATAACTATTTACTAACTAGAATCGTCCTATACTCAGTGATGATGATTTATTACTTGAATATTTAGGAAAATTCCTATATCCTGTTTATACACACAGTAAAAAATCACATGGAAATTTCATTCGTTTGTCTCTCAAGTTCAGAAATTCCATAAAAACCCCTAACTTAACTTTTGATTTGTAATATATGCTCACTAGAGTTAGCACTGGAGAGGAAGTTAGTATCTTTGATGTCTTACTCTCAGTCATAGAGATTGACTTTCAGGGCCTCACGCTTGCCAGGCAGGGGCTCTTCCACTTGAGCCACTCTGCCAGCCCTGTTTTGTGTTGGGTATTTTCAAGATAAGGGTCTCCGGAACTATTTGCCTAGGGCTGGCTTTGAAAGGTGACCCAATCTCTGCCTCCTGAGAAGCTAGGATTACAAGCATGAGCAACCAGCGCCCAGAAAGATTGGCTTTCTATTAAAGTTACCTGATAAAATACAGGGTGTAATACTAAATTGTATTTCAAGTAAATGGTGAATTTTTAGCATAATTATGACCTAATTATCACAAGGAGCACATTGATACTAAAAGATAGCTATTTGTCTGCATAAATTGGAATTGGAGAGTTGAAGAGGATTAAAGACAGTGACTATAGCAATCGAGTAGTTCTTCTCCTTACCATTTTCTACTACTACTAGATAGTAGAAATGGAGTAACCGTGAAATGGAGTAAACAGGCAGATATATTTGAATAAATTACCAAGAATGAAATTAAGAGAAACTAAAAACTAGGAAACATGAAAGCAAAATGGAAAGATATGAAGAAGAATGATAATCAGGTTGAACGTACATCTAGTTGTAGTGTCAGATATAGATAAAAGTAATCATAAGGAAGATGCAATTTGAAGATATAATGGTTGAGAATGTTTCAGAAATTGTGGAAGAATTCAGGAATTCTAGCGAATCCCACATAGGTTACATATAATTAAATTCATCAGCTGTGGATAGAGCTGAATGGCAAAGTGCATGTCTAGCATGCATAAGCCCCAGGTTTCATCCCCAGCCACTGCAAAAAAAATTAAATTAAAAAACAATTTTGAACCTAGACACATCACAGTAAAACTACATAACTTCAAAAGCAAAGCCATATTGTAAGTAGCAATAGAATACAAGCCATTATCTATAGAAGAATTGGAATTAACCTCTTGGATGACATGTCAGCAGAAGGTGATGTAACATCTTCAAAGTAATGAAGAAAAATACCACCAACTTAGTACTTTTGCAAAGCTACATTTCAAAAATAAGAGTGAAATATTCATTTTTAGATTAAAAAATTGGAGGATTTATCATCAAAATACCCTCATGGAAGGGATATCTGAGAATTGTAGTTCAGCAAGCAAGAAGGCATCTCAAAAGTGAGATCTCATACACAAAGAAGAGAGATGGACTGAACTGTAATTAAATGACACAGGCTGTTTGATTCAATTTATAAAAGGAACAATCTATCAATATGAGCTTTATGAAAGAAATATCTAACACTTCAAGATTCATAAAGTTCAATGATGGATAAAAGGAAAATAAAGGACAAAATTAACTCCAAAAATGTTTTCCTCTATTGGTATTATGCAAAATAAATTATTAAATAAATATTTCTTGAAATTATTGCAGAACAATAAAATTTCTATTTATGAGTAGTACTCTGAAATTATTATGTGCATAATAAAACATCTTAATATGTGTGAAACAAAAATGGATAGATCTAGTCAAAGAAAAAGACAAGTATATGTCATAGAGAGTGTTTATCAAAACAGATTTCTCAGAAATGTGCAGAATAAGCAGAAAAATAAGTACAAATATAGAAAATGTAAACACTCTTGGAAAAATTACTTGATGTAAATAGGCATATATAAAACCTAAGCCAACTATTGGTAAGCAAACATTCTTTTCAAACACATATTGAGTAGTTGAGAAAACTCACTGCATACTAGGCCATAGACATGTTTTAACAAATATTTTTAAATTAGTATCATGCACATCACAATTCTGACCACAATGAGATTTTAGAAATCAATTATACAGATATACATTTAAAAGCTATATTTAGAAATATAATAACACAGTCTAAAATAAATCATGATTCAAAAGATAGAAAACTGCAAAACATTTTCAATTGAAGATAATATAGTACATATAAAATGTGGAATAGTTATAAGTGTTACTTCAGATAAGTTAATACTTAAATTGTTTACACTAAAGTTGACTAAAACCGGATGAGCTAAACATCCAATGCAATAAGGTAAAAATAAGAGCATCTCAAATAAGGTAAAAAGTACAGGATAAACCACAAAAATAGATAACCTAAGTGAAGGTATAATTACAGAAGATCAAAGGCTATTGAAAAAGACCAAAATAATTAAAAATTTTCTGGTAAGAGTGGACCAAACAAAAACAAATACAGCATAAATATGAGTAATAACAAGTATCATAATTCCAGATATAATTAATAATAAGAAAGCCTAATAAACTATGAGGGAGAACTTTATTCCAATAAATTTAAATAAAAACATGTTTCCATAAAAAGTATACTTCATCAAAATTGAAGTCAATAGAAGAGCTGGATAGCCCTATAACCTTAAAAGAAAATGGATCCATATTCAACACTCTTCCCACAAATAAAACATAAAGCATGTAGGGTTTTACAGTGAGTTACAAAACTTATTCAAGAAATATATATTGCTAATATTTAGCCAAGGTCTTCAGAGAATTTTTAAAAGACAAAAAAATTCTCTAGTTCATTGTAATAAGCACGTACAACCTTGTGTATTGATTCCCTATAGCTTCTGTAACAATATCACAAGATTACAAATGAGCAATTCTAGGAATAAAAATGAAACATTAAGTATATGGTAATAGTTATTATCATTCGCTTTTAAAAAGAAAAAGGAAGAATGGGACAGTGGCAGAAAAAGAAGAGAAGAAAGTTTCAGATTGTAACCTGTAGTACAAAGGAGAAGATAGTGCAGAATACTGATTAATAGAACTTGGGAAAATACAGCATAATATGATATGATAAAATCTCTCTCTCTCTCTCTCTCTCTCTCTCTCTCTCTCTCTCTCTCTCTCCCTCATCACTAAAAGTTTCTTACTAAATAATTTCCCAAATGTAAAAACTTTGGGGATTACTGTCTGCTAATTTGGTAAGGTGAAATACAAAACATTTCCTAATTTAACTATTTATAATAAAATTTCAAACAAAACTTTGTCAAAATAATGGATGCAAGGCTGAGTTACTTACTGCAGATGCTTCAGATTTCACCACCATTATGTCAGATGAAAACCGAGAGTGGAAGATTGAAAGAGATTACCAAAGGATGCTTCCAAAGGATGTGTATGGAAGTGTTTCAAGACCCCCAATATGAGAGGACCTAGGAGATTTTGCCCCCTCCTACACTCTAAGCTCTCTTTTGTTGCTTTCCCACTCCCTGTCCACCATAAGTTACACACATTTAACCTTCTTTTATACTGTGTGTCCTTTATGACTCCATCCGTTATACATGTAATGCCTAATGCCTGAATATCCTTCCTTGACAATCATGAAGTATGTGGTTCTCCCACCTAGTTGGATTAGAATCACCTGGGAGTGGTTTCTAAACTATGGATTCCTACGTACCCACCCCAAGCAAGGTTCTAATTTAGTGGGTCTGGAGCTGAGCAGGGCTTGGCGTTAGAATTGTTTAAGAGTTACCCAGGGGGCTATGATTTGTTTCTACAACTAAGTACTTAAGCCAGTTGTTCTCAAACTTGAGCATGCATCAGAAGGAGCTTTATGTTGTTTCAAAATACGTACTGCTAAGCCCCAGCTTCAGGAGGGGCTGGGCTGGGACAGAGAATCTGCAGGTCTAAGAAGTTCCCAGATGACTCTGATGCAGAAACCACGTTTTGAGAATCACGGTGCTAGATTACAGTCTCAAACAGAAGCAACTTGGAAGCTTTTTAGAAAATACTGACTCCAGTGCACCCTTCTTAGGTATTTTTCTCACAAGACTAAAATGGGCCCACAAATGAATTCCAATGAACTTCAATGTCTCTGCTAGGCACTTTTTTTTGTTTTTGCTGCACAGCGCCTCATGCTTTTGAGGCAGGCCCTCTACCACTTGAGCTACTCGCCCAACCCTTTTTGCTTTTAGCTACTTCTCAGAGTCTTGCTTTTTCCCAGGGCCGGCCTCTGACCATGTTCCTGCTACTTATGCTTCCCATGTAGCTGGGATTGCAGACATGCACCACCACACCAATCTTCTTTGTTGAAATGGGGGTCTTGGAAACTTTTTTGCGTAAGCTGGCATTGAACTATGATCCTACCAATCTCTCCCTCCTGAGTACCTGGGTTTACAGGCATGTAGCAGTATGACTGGCCATGTTAGGCACTCTTTAGTCTGGGATCCAGCAGCACTTTGCATTAACTCTACTGTAGAGCCTATAACACTGTTGGGATATATTTATAATTGTCCCTTCATTTGTTAGTCCCCAAGAACCCCAATGCTACAACATACACAAGGCTTTATGAAGGCAGGGATTCTGGTTTTTCTATATTTCCATCACGAACTATCTACAACATGTTCTGAGTTGAAAATGTCTGCAGTGGATTTTTGATTGGCTTATTGATAGATACAGAAATTGCTTTGAGTTGTTAAATAATCATCAGTATTTGGAAATATTGATAGTTAACTGTAATTTTTTTATTCATATGTGCATACATTGTTTGGGCCATTTCTCTCCCGGCCCCCCTTCCCCTCCCATTCCTGCCCACACCCCCTCACTTCCAGGCACAACCTGTTCTGCCCTTTTCTCCAATTTTGTTGAAGAGAAGACATAAGCAATAATAAGAAAGACAAAGCGTTTTTGCTAGTTGAGACAAGGACAGCTATACAGAGAGATTCCTAGCATTGCTTCCATGCACCATGCACAAGTGTGTTACAACCCAAATTGATTCATTTCTAACTAATCTTTACACTGGTTCCTGATCCCCTTCTCATGCTGACCTCTGTCGCTTTAAGGTTTCTGTATTGATTCCTCTGCAGCGGGTGTTATGGGTTTTCTCCCTATCCCCATACCTCCTGTATGTGCTCTCCTCTTGTCATGTGACCCAAGTCCAACAACATTACTGCCTTTGCCCTAGACCTGAAGTCCGCGTATGAGGGAGAACATATGAATTTTGGTCTTCTGAGCCTGGCTAACCTCACTCAGAATGATGTTCTCCAGTTCCATCCATTTACTTGAGAATGATAAGATTTCATTCTTCTTCATGGCTGAGTAAAACTCCATTGTGTATAAGTACCACATTTTCTTAATCCGTTCATCAGTAGTGAGGCATCTTGGCTGTTTCCATAACTTGGCTATTGTGAATAGTGCTGCAATAAACATGGGTGTGCAGGTGCCTCTGGAGTAACCTGAGTCGCATTCCTTTGGGTATATCCCCAAGAGTGGTATTGCTGGATCATATGGTAGATCTATGTTTAGATTTTCCAGAAGCCTCCATATTGTTTTCCAGAGTGGTTGCACTAGCTTGCATTGCCACCAGCAGTGTACGAGGGTTCTTTTTTCCCCACATCCATACCAACACCTGTTGTTGGTGTTTTTGATGATGGCTGTTCTAACAGGGGTAAGGTGGAATCTTAGTGTGGTTTTGATTTGCATTTCCATGTGGCTAGAGATGGTGAACATTTTTTCAAGTGTTTTTTAGCCATTTGAATCTCTTCTTTTGAGAAAGTTCTGTTTAGTTCAGTTGTCCATTTCTTTATTGGTTCATTGATTTTGGGAAAGTTTAGTTTTTTAAGTTCCCTGTATATTCTGGTTATCAGTCCTTTGATGTATAGCTGGCAAATATTTTCTCCTACTCTGTGGATGGTGTCTTCAGTTTAGAGACCATTTCTTTTGTTGTGCAGAAGCTTTTTAATTTTATGAAGTCCCATTTGTCCATCCTTTCTCTTAGTTGCTGAGCAGCTGGGGTTCTATTGAGGAAGGCCTCACCTATACCTATTACTTCCAGAGTATTCCCTGCTCTTTCCTGTACTAACTTCAGAGTTTTGGGTCTGATATTAAGGTCCTTGATCCATTTGGAGTTGATACTAGTATAGGGTGATAAACATGGATCTAGTTTCAGTTTCTTGCAGACGGATAAGCACTTTTCCCAGCAACATTTGTTGAAGAGGCTGTCTTTTCTCCATCGTGTCTTTTTGGCTCCTTTGTCAAAAATAAGGTGGGCATAGCTGTGTGTATTCATGTAAGGGTCCTCTATTCTGGTCCACTGGTCTTCATGTCTGTTTTTGTGCCAGTACCATGCTGTTTCTATTGCTATTGCTTTGTAATATAGTTTGAAGTCTGGTATCGTGACACCTCCAGCATTGCTCTTTTTGCTGAGTATTGCCTTGGCTCTTCGTGGTCTCTTGTGTTTCCAAATGAACTTTAGGGTAGATTTTTCAGTCTCTGTGATGAATGTCACTTGGATTTTGATGGGAATTGCATCAAACATGTAGATTTCTTTTGGTAGTATAGGCATTTTTTACATTGATTCATGAGCACAGGAGATCTTTCCACCTTCTATAGTCTTCCTCAATCTTTTTCTTCAGGGGTTTATAGTTCTTCTTGTAGAAGTCATTCACATCCTTTGTTGACTCCTAGGTATTTGATTTTTTTTTTGAGGCTGTTGTAAATGGAATTGTTTCCACATATTCTTTCCCAGTTTGTTCATTATTGGTATACAGAAAAACGAATAATTTTTGTAAGTTGATTTTGTATCCTGCCACCTTGCTATAGCTGTTTATAGTGTCTAGGAGTTTTTGGGTAGACTGTTTTGGGTCTTTAAGATATAGGATCATGTCATCTGCAAACAGGGGTATTTTGACAGTTTCTTTACCTATTTGTATTCTTTTTGTTTCTTCTTCTTGGCCAATTGCTCTGGCTAGGAATTCCAGTACTATATTGAATAGGAGTGGGGATAGTGGGCACACTTGTCTTGCTCCTGATTTTAGGGGAAATGGTTTCAGTTTTTCTCCATTACGTATGATGTTTGCTATAGGTTTGTCATATACAGCCTTTACAATGTTGAGGTAACTTTCCTTCTATTCCTAGTTTTCTTAGAGCTTTGATCACGAAGTGGTGTTGGATCTTATCAAAGGCTTTTTCTGCATCTATTGAGATGATCAAGTGGTTTTTGTCTTTGCTTCTATTAATGTGCTGTATTACATTTTGATTTGCTTATGTTGAACTACCCCTGCAACCCTGGGATGAAGCCAACTTGGTCATGGTGAATGATCTTTCTGATGTATTGTTGGATGCAGTTTGCCATTATTTTATTGAGGATTTTTGCATTGATATTCATTAATGAGATTGGCCTATAGTTCTCCTTTTTAGAGGTGTCTTTGTCTGGTTTGGGGATGAGTGTAATACTGGCTTCAAAAAATAAGTTAGGCAGTGTTCCTTCCCTTTCTATTTCATGGAACAGTTTAAGGAGGGTTGGTATTAGTTCTTCTTTAAAGGTCTGATAGAATTCAGCTGAGAATCCATCAGGTCCTGGACTTTTCTTTTTTGGGAGACTCTTTCTTGCTGCTTCAAATTCATTTTGTGTTATAGATCTATTCAGGTGATTAATATCCTCTTGCTTCAATTTTGGATGGCCATAAGTATCTAGAAATCTGTCCATTTCTTCAAGATTTTCAAATTTATTGGAATATAGGTTCTCAAAGTAGTCTCTGATGATTTCCTGGATTTCCATGGCATTTGTTGTTATCTCCCCTTCTGCATTTCTGATTTTACTGATTAGGGTCTTTTCTCTCCTCATTTCAGCTAGGTTTGCCAGGGGTCTGTCAATCTTACTTATTTTTTTCAAAGAACCAGCTTTTTGTTTCATTGATTCTTTGTATGGTTTTACTTTTGTTTCTATTTCATTAATTTCGGCCCTTATTTTTATTATTTCTCTCCTTCTGCTTTTTTGGGATTTGCTTGTTCTTGTTTTTTCTAGGAGTTTGAGCTGTAGCATTAGATCATTGAGTTGATATCTTTCTGACCTTTTAATATATGCACTCATGGCTATAAACTTTCCTCTTAGGATCGCCTTTTCTGTGTACCATAGGTTCTGATAGGTTGTGTTTTCATTGTCATTAACTTCCAGGAACCTTTCAATTTCCTCCTTTATTTCATCAATGACCCATTGATCATTGAGCAATGTGTTGTTCAGCTTCCAACTGTTTGCATGTTTTCTACTGTTGCTTTTGTTGTTGAGTTCTAGTTTTAATGCATTGTGATCAGATAGAATGCATGGGGTTATTTCTATTTTCTTATATTTGCTGAGGCTTGCTTTGTGCCCTAAGATATGATCAATTTTGGAGACGGTTCCATGGGCTGCTGAGAAGAATGTACCTTGTGCAGAAGTTGGATGAAATATTCTGTAGACATCAGCTAGGTCCATTTGATCTATGGTGTGATTTACTTCTAGAATTTCTTTATTGATTTTTTGTTTGGATGACCTATCTATTTGTGATAGGGGGTATTAAAGTCTCCCACTACCACTGTGTTGGAGTCTATGTATGCTTTTAGGTCCTTCAGGGTATGTTTGATGAAATTGGGTGCATTGACATTGGGTGCATGTAGGTTGATAATTGTTATTTCCTTTTGGTGTATTTCCCCTTTTATTAGTATGGAATGTCCTTCTTTATCTCGTTTGGTCAATGTAAGTTTGAAGTCTACTTTGTTTGAGAGAAGTATTGCTACTCCTGCCTGTTTTCAGAGGCCATTGGCTCAGTAAATCTTCTTCTAGCCTTTCACCCTAAGCCAATGCTTGTTTCTGTCAATGAGGTGGGTCTCCTGTAAATAACAGATTGTTGGATCTTCCTTTTTAATCCAGTTTGCCAAATGGTGTCTTTTGATGGGGGAGTTAAGTCCATTCACATTCAGTGTTAGTATTGATATGTATGTGGTGATTCCTGTCATTTAGTTGTTGTTTTGTTTAAGGGTTTGATTGTGTGCAGCTGAAACAATGTTACTCTCTACTTCCTTGTCTTTTCCTCTCCTGTGGTTTGGTTCTCCCTGTCCTTTTGTGGTTTGTTTGCTTTCATTTTCTGTGTTCAGAATTCCTTGAAGAATCTTTTGTAATGGTGGCTTGGTGCTCATATGTTGTTTTAGTTTCTGCTTATCAAGGAAGACTTTTATTGCTCCATCTATTTTGAATGATAGTTTTGCTGGGTAGAGTATCCTAGGGTTGAAGTTATTTTCATTTAGTGCTCGGAATACCTCACTCTATGCTCTTCTTGCTTTTAAGGATTCCGTTGAGAAATCCGCTGTGATTTCGATAGGTTTACCTTTGTATGTTATTTGTTTTTTCTCTCTCACAGCCTTCAATATTCATTCTCTATTCTCTGTGCTTGTTGCTTTAATAATATGTCATGGGATAGTTCTACTTTGGTCAAGTCTGTTTGGTGTCCTATAGGCTTCCTGCACCTGAATAGCCATAGCTTTCTCTAGATTTGGGGACTTTTCTGTTATTATTTTGTTGAATATATTACATTATGAGATTATGCACTTTTTTCTACCTCCTCTGGATCACCTTTGTCATCCAGAGGCACCTTCATCTCTCATCTGCAATAGCCTCCTTTTATAGTCTATTCCTTATCCAGTTGCAAGTGTGAAATATTTTAAATGTTAATTTGAACATGTCACTCAAATGCTCAAAAATTTACAGCAGCCTTTCATTATGCCTATAATAACATCCAAACTCATTACCCTAGACTACAAGGCACATCATGATTTGTTCTCTGCTTGTCACTAATTTTTTCGTATTTTGGACTCAGCTCAAATGTTATCATCTCAAAGAGACCTTTTCATTTCTTTCTTTTAAAGGTAGCATTCTACCTACCTATAATTACTTTCTTCACAGCAACCTGTTTAAATTTCTCGTAGTGTTTACTTTGAAACTGGAATACACACACACACACACACACACACACACACACACACCTCATCCTCACTGGATTTCTTACCCTAGGAGGTCATATTCTATCCACTATGCCTCAGCAGGTCAGCATGAAAATACCAAACACTGCTATCACTGGCAACAGCCTCAAATTTATGCAAATACAAACTAAACTTTACTCATATTTCTGAATATTTGGAAAGCACTACAAACAAAATTTAGCAAATTCCATTCAGTTTACAAAGTTCTTAACAAAGAAAATGAAAATATCTTACCTTTAAATACTTTATACAAAACACTGATAAAATGAGAGTGATTTGCCTACCTGTGATATTGAGTTTTCATGATGAAAGATTGTGATCTTGTTTCAGTTTTCTCAAAGCATGTAGAAGCATTTAATGAAAGTTTTGCCTATACAGAAATAGAAGCACATAGCCTCTTATGCCTACAAGATGGCTATCATTTATTTTCGCAGTCATAGAAAAGAAGTTAAAATTTTAGCCTGCCATACAATCATGTTTTGAAAGTGTAAGAAAAGAATAATGCTCTCTTATTTGAAAAGGAGAAAGGAGAAAAGGATTGCAGTAGAACAGAAAATTTGGACTGTTTGTCCAAAACTGTTTGAAGATCTTTGAAGAGTCCATAAGGAGCCTATCAATAATAATCTAGTTAAAGTGTAAGGTAAGAACGAGACAAATTTTAATCAGCAATATACTATTACAATAGGAAAGACAGTCCAGCATGAACTGAGCATAACCTTTTTAAAGGGAAACATATTTTATTTAGTTTTCTAATTATTATTCACATACACTGCTCTTGACATGTACAGCCAAGTAGGTAATTGACACAGTAACACATGCTGAATAGTTAAGGGAAAATAATGGAGAACTACTCTATTGAAACTCCAGCTCCTCATAAACATGTGCTTCTACTGAGAACAGATTGTTATTTGTTGACTGGACAACCACCACCTGTGTGAGAAAGCAGGTCACCTTGCACCCAAATACAGAGAGAAAGACAGTGATGCTGGCTTCTAGCAGGGAGAGAAGCAGAATCTCAATTGTGACTGCTTTATAATGTTGATGCAGTTAAGTCACTTCCATAGTTATTATAATTGTACCTATTCATGTTATAATGGCACTGACCACATTATTGCCAAGCTGCCTGTGATCAGGCTTAATGTCATTTTTCTCCCAGACACAGCTCCTGATATGACTCCCTTAGTGGATATCCTGTGATAATGTTTAGTCAAAAACATGGAGAATGGTAATATAAAAAGAAACACGGGTTGATAGCCATAGGCATACTTTTGTTGGGTCAATCGGGATCTGAGCTATCCCAGAATCTGGGGTTGCCCCTTCCAGAAGATTTTCAAGTTGTCCACTTGGTCTTGAATGGTGTCTTTCTGGAGAGAATCCCTGGCAAAGCACTGTTAGGCGATCCTTCAGCGTCTTGATGCAGTCTTTGTTGATGCGTAATATAAATTTGTGGGAACAGATCCACTCTCCCACCCATTTTAGACATGAAAACTAATGTGTGAAAGAATGGGTACCGTGAGGCAGGTTAGTATGATGGAAGTTAAACTGCCTGTACTATGTCTGCACAAAAGTTTGATTTATACAGAGATAACTGAGCATTTTACAGGGAACATTAAGAAGTGAGGAGGGGGAAAAGTATAGGCTTGAGCAGAGTCACAGAAGTGAAAAATTACAACAGCAGGAAAGGGAGGCTTGTCCATGTGAAACTCATCTGGGTTTGCTAACTGGCGCTTACCCAGTTTACACTCCTCCCCCCATAGGGACTCCTCCCCTCACAGAGGCCTTATCTCCAGGTATTAGCTGAAGCAAACAGTAAGATTTTTTGGTAGATCTGAGTTTTTAGGAAGGCATTTTGGAGGGGTAGAGACATCCCATGGATGTGGAATTCTGCTGCTGGAATATATGCTAGCACTTGTTCAAGTCTTCATAGGCCAAAGTTGAGGCCTCAGCGAGAAGAGGCATCAGTGGAGCCTGACTAGAAATTGGGCAAGGAGAGAATCATTGTCAAGCCTACCTGAGTTCTTCAATATTGTATGTAGGTTACAACAAAAACTCACAAAAAAGTGGCTGTTTATTTAGAAATGAGACTGCTTAAGAAATTCAGAAAAATAATTACCAGCAGAATGCAGTCAAACTAAAATGGACTTTCATAATTTCATTACAAAACCGTAACTTATTTGGGATCCAACTTCAGCTTTGCAAGTTTAAATAATGTCTGAGCTTTAAAACCATTTTCCCTGAGAAACAGAAATTTAACATGTGAAGACATCTAACATGTTTCAGGGTGCTTAAAAATTATAGACATTTGAGATATGGACAGACTATGGGAGGAATTATAGATACAAAGGACCAGACTGGCTGACAAAACAAGCCTATTAGGGAAACATAGTGGATGGGCATTTTTGGAAACCTGGAAAGCAATTCTTACAATCCTAAAAACTTCAGTAAATGAACTACATGCTCAAATGCTTTTTCTGAGAGGATATTTAACTCCGTGACGTCACTGAAGACTGGTGTCATTTATCAGTATAAAGTAGGCTTGATAAGAGCAGAGCTGCAAGCCAAAATGATTTTAAGTTGATTTCATGCTATGTTACCACTACATTTTTAAAATTGGATATTCTAAAGACCACAGGATAATTCAGAGAAGAATTATTTAGAAAAAATCAAAGTAAAAATACCCTACTATATTATGGGACAGAATGAAACATGTTTATTAAAGATATGTAGCATCAGTTTAAGTATTCTTGTTGGACTTGTTTTTTATGGTACTGGGGTTTGAACTCATGCTTGCTAGGCAGGCACTTTACCACTTGAGTCACCCCACCAGCCCTCTTCTGTGTTGGGTATTTTTGAGATAGGGTCTCACGAAGTATTTGCCCAGGCTGGCTTTGAACTGCAGTCCTTCTGATCTCTGCCTCCTGAGTAGCCATGAGCCACCAGCACCCAGCCTGGAAATGCCCAGGGCGATCCTCCTAATCCCTGCCTCCCAAGTAGCTAGGATTACAGGCTTGAGCCAGCAGTTGCCCAGCTCTCTCTTGCTCTCTCTCTCTCATTTTCTCTCTCTCTCTCTCTCTCATTACACTTGTGTGAAGAATAAAAAATAGAATAGTGAACAGAAAAGCAGGAGGCTGTCCAACTGTAGGAGCAAAGAAATGGAAAAAATAATACCTTCGACAATATTTGAAGATCCAATAAAATATTTTAAAAGGAATCAAAATGTACCAAATTTTCTTTATCCATTTATTCATTGGTGGACACTTAGGTTATTACTGTTTTTCTGTTATTGTGATTAGTGCTGCAATAAACATGAGAGTACAGATGTCTTTCAATATACTGATTTAATTTCCTTTGAATATATACCCAGGAGTGGGATTGCTGGATCATCTGGTAGTTCTAGTTTTCATGGTTTGAGGGACATCTGTACTGTTTTTTGTGATGGCTATACTAATTCACATTCTCATCAACAGTGTATATAGGCTCTCTTTTGTCCAATCCTCACCAAGACCTGTTCTCTTTACTTTTTTTGTTAATAGCAATTTTTACTGTAGTGATGTGATAACTCATTGTGGTTTTGATTTGCATTGTGTGCGCATTGGTGATGTTGACCAGTTTTTCATATAGTAGTTGGGCATTTGTATATCTTCTTTTGAGAAATGTCTATTTAGGTCTATTGCTCATTTTTAAATCAAATTTTTTGCTGCTGAAGTTTTGGTAGCTCATTATATTCTGGATATTAACCCTGCAACAAATGTATACTTTGCAAATAGTTTCTTCCATTATGTGAAAAGACAATCTATTCACTCTGTTGATTGTTTCCTTTTCTGTGTGCAAACTTTCTAGCTTGATGTAATCCCATTTTTCTATATTTACTTTTGTTGTTCATACCTTTGAAATTTTAGACAAAAAATCCTTTCTCACACAAATATTATGGATTTTCCTCTACATTTTTTTCTACTAGTTTCATAGTTTGGGGTCCTGCATTTAAATCCTCCACCCATTTGAATTGATCTTTGTATACAGTGAGAAACAGTGGAATAATTTCATTCTTCTGTATGAAATTATTTGTTTGAGAGGCTTTCTTTTTCCCATTTCATGTACTTGGAAACACTATCAAAACTTAGTGGGCTGTAGAGCTTGGATTTTGGGCTTTCTATTCTGTTCCATTGGTCTATGTGTCTGTTTTTATACCAGTTCATGTTGCTTTGTTTATTATAGCTTTGTACTATTCTTTGAAGTCAAATAGTGTGATGGCTTCAGCCTTGTTCCTTATTTTCAAGATAGTTTTGGCCATTCAGGATCTTTTGTTTCACACAAATTTTAGGATTGATTTTCTATTTCTGTGAAGAATATCATTGATACTTTAATACAGATTGCATTGAAACTATAGATCATTTTGGATAGTTTGGATATTCTAACAATACTAATTCTTCCAATCCATGAAAATGTTCCATATATATACAATAGAATGGTATTCAGTCATAAAATATTCTTTTTTATGAATTCACGTCAATTGTGTGAACACGGATTAATTTCTAGAACACTATATTAAGTGAAATAACCAGGGACAGAAGACAAATTCTATATGATTTCTCTCATATGTGGAATCTAAAATAGTTCTTCTCATAGAAATAGCCAAATAATGATGACCAGAGAGTAGAAGGAGGGGGGGAAATGAGGAGTGATTAATAAATGAGTACAAAGTCATGATTGCAAAGAAGGAACAAGTTCTGGAATTCTCCATAGAAAGCTGACTAGAGTTAGCAAAAGTGCATTATATATTTCAAAATATCTAGAAGATAGGTTTTCAATGTTCTCGTTAAAAAGAATTGATAAATATTTAAGGGAATGGGCATGCTAATTGCAATGATTTGATCATTACATAATGAAAACCTATATCAAAACATCATGTAGTACTCCTGCCATATGCACAATTATAATGTATAAACCATAAATAATACTTTTAAAATTTTTGTAAAAATAAATTACTGATGACTGGGAATATAGCTCAATGGTAGAGCAGTTGTTTAGCAGCATAAAGCCCTATGTTCTACCCACAACACTAAAACATTAATATACAAGAGGACAAAAAGAAACAAAATTACCATTACATTTTCTTACTTATTACCTAATTCATCAATACTAATTATTACTATTTGTAACAATTCATAATCTATATTATAGTATTGTTTTAAATTGCCATTTTGTAACAAAATAAGAAACAATAAACATGTAATTTCATAGGAACCACTATTTTTCATATTTTATGCTCAAGTAATAATGTATATATGCACTACTAATTATTCTAATATGCTATCTTGTTCCATATATCCATTAGTCCAATTATTGTTTTGTTTAAACAATGGCATTCATGCAACCAAGGAAGTAAAACACAATAATAACTAGCTGCAAATGCACTGTTAATTGTTATATTAATGTTTTCTTATCTCCTATGGCTTTGATAAAGTTTGATAATCTAAAAAGTTGGTTATTCCAAATTTTATTTTGAGATTTGTAAGAGTTCCAAAAATTTCTCTTTTCATTGCAGTAGACAGGTTTCACACTGGATATTATGGACCTAAATTGCAAAGATACATGTTCATGTTTATTATTTTTGAGGTTTTTTAAAAAAAAATTTCAAGGCTA
The DNA here is from genome assembly GCF_047511655.1 of Castor canadensis. Lineage (NCBI taxonomy): Eukaryota > Metazoa > Chordata > Mammalia > Rodentia > Castoridae > Castor > Castor canadensis. The sequence continues at coordinate 94,568,911 of NC_133405.1, forward strand.
AAAGTGATTACTGATTGTTTAGTAGTAGATATTCTGAGTATATTTTCAATTTGCCTTTTGAACATTTAGAAGAAATGCTTTTAAATTTTCAATATTTAAAATGTGTGAGTTCAGGAAATACACACATGAGGATCATTTAAAGTCTTCACAACTGATGCATGTAAATTTTCCTCATTGAACCAGAGACATAAGAGAATGTGACTATGTTTCATTTCCTACCCTTAGAAACAAAGAAAAGTTCTGTCTAGACAGAGGGTTCTTATGTTTGATTGTCAGGGCTCAATCCTGTCTCTACTATCTTTGAACTAACTGACACTGGAATAATAATGATTTCATTTCTTCTGTAAAATGGGATGATAACAGTGAACAACTCATTGAGCTACAGGGTGTTTTGTTTAGTCAACAGAATATTTTGAAAAGTTGATATGCACTACACTGTCTTCAAGACGGTACTTAAGAACAAAGCAAAACTCCTTGCCCTTGGGCCACTTTGACCCCTCTGGAAGACACAGCACAAACATAAAAAGAAATCAATTAAGTCAAGCAAGATCAATGGAGAGGCAAACAATCTCAGGAAAGGAAGAGAGATGGACAGGGTTTTGTTCCCTTAGATAGTGGGGTTAGGGAAGGCCTCTCTAGGTGTTGCTTGAGAAGAAACCACAATGAAGACAAAGTAAGATATAGGGGAAGACAGTTCCAAGTAGAGTAATGTGTATAAAGACACTGAAATGAAAAAAAATTATATGTTGAGGGGAACTTTGAGCTTACATACATTTAGACATCACTATGCAACAGTTTCTATACTAAGACCCTATTTATCTCTTTACATACTAAATTATCTCTACAACTCCAAATTTTAAGTGCTACCATTATAATCAGCTTCATTTGACACAGGAGGAATTCAAGATAGAATGTGGTTAGGCTTATCCATTGAAAGTCCCACAGCCAAGGGTGGAAAATCAGGATCAAAAACCCATGTGTGATCCACAGCCCATATTCTTATCTAACAATCTACCCTCTCAGGCCTTAGATGCCTCCCATATCAGTGAGAGTGGAAGAAAGGCCAGGAAAGGACATGACTTGCTAAATTCACACTGTAAGGCAGAAACCATGTTGAGAAAAATTCCCAGGGCCTTGCCTTATTTTCCAATCCCAATTCTAGAGCCAAGGGCCTACTTCCTCCTTTCTCAGATGTTCACTGAGCCTCCTGGCACAGAAAATCCTGTGTCTGGCTCTGTAGATGACATGTAATGGCCACTTGTAAGAAATAAAAGATGTGCTGGGTGTTACTCTAATTTGGTGGTTAATGTTTCTCCCCATATGCACCCTGACATTCCCCATCCCAGCGCTGTGCATCTTGAGGTATCTCCATCTGATGATACATCTGACTCTCCTGGTGGACTCTGAGCACTTTGATAACAGGGGGAAGGCTTGTCTCATCACTCTGAGCCTGGCATGCAACAGACTCTCGGGTGACAGCTTATGAATCGATTTCCAGGTAATTGTCCCTCTGATACACACATAACTAACCGTGGGAAATGAAGTTGTGTGATATATTCCTAGCACAGTGACTGCAATGACAAAAATTCATCACGCGTTTGGGTGTCCTGCCTGGGCAGTGCCTCTGTGCTCTGAGACACCCCCCTCCTGATGTGTGGGATCTGAGAGTGCTGCCTGAATTTTGTATCACTGGACCAGGGTATAAATAAGGGGGGAAGGTAGGAGGTAGCCCAGACCCTTGGAGGAGACTGGCCATGCAATGAGAGTCCCAAGTGGAGTGGAAGCCAATTGATAATACTTTCCTTCAGTCCTACTCGAGGACAGGCAATTGTTGCACCCTCCCTTTTGGGTAGATGGTCTCTGGAAAGCGACAGCCAACAGTGGAAACAGGAAACATCTTTCTCTGTGCTCTTCTTGCCCCAAGACCCTAGCATGCAGCCATCTGAAACTTTACAGTCTTCCTTCTCCCATCCTGTACCTCTTCCCATGAGCTTTGTTCCACCACTCCCTCCCAATAAGATGGACTGCCTTCTACAAGCCCATAGGCAGTGGACCCAAACAAACATGGAGTCAAGCCTTTGAAACCATAAGCCAGAGACCCTTCCTCTTTTAAGTTGATCTGGGTCAGATGCTTGTTACAGCATGGAAAGCTGACCACCAGATGACAGGTGGAACAGCTTTTTTTTTTTAACCAGGGTACTCTGAGCCTCCGAGATGATAGCTTGCTTAGAGTTAGAAAGATGCTTAATAATGGCGGGAAAGGATAACAATTCTCTCTAGACTCCCAGGCAAATGCTCCTGCTAATCATTTTCTCTGAAGACTGATTTCAACCTGTCAACCTACAGTCACTGTGGGGAAATTAGAGAACTGATGTGAGTCTTCTCTCCCAGACCATGCTGCTCTTCACTCAGATAATTCAAGTCAATTCACAAATATATTCAATGCTCTTAAATCACTAACATCCTTTGGGGGTGGGTGGGTGTGAGGCATCTACCGGATGCTACTTCTGGCCCTGGGAGAGCTGACCCTAATCCTGAGGTTTACAGGGGAGTTCATGAGTGTCCCTGAGACACTATTATAGCAGTAAACATTTCACTGATAAATAGTAATATTGTTGGGATTGGAAAGGAAGGGCCAAATGCTCTGGAAATAGCAGCTTTCCTGGGCATTGTGGCCTTGGAGTCTGTTTCTATCTAAGGGAGGGAAAATTCTCCTGGGCTGTGAGCTCCTTGAGTACACAAATTGTACTCTGTATTTCTCACAGCACAGCCTTGCACAATATATAGTGAAAGGACTGATCTGTATTTGTTGGCTGCATGCCACTTTGGAGTACTAATGAGGTCCTTTTCCTGAATGTCATGTATCAGGAATTGTGCTCTTTGCTGATTTTAAAGAGTGGAGTGAGAAAGACAAATGTGAACATTAATGCTGCTTGTCATAAAAAATTCTTTTTGTATACTTGTGCTCATCAACTTACATAGATTTATGTCTGAATGAACACATTGTAAATTTAAAATATTGTTCATTTAAAAATACTCAATATTTCTAACCACCATAGCTTAGCAACACATTGAACTGTAAAGTATTTCCCGTTTGTGTTTGAGTGGCTAACTGAAAAAAATTGTTGAAAAAATTGTTGTACTTCGTATTTCTAGCCCAGATCAAAATTCAAAAATTGAAGTATTGTTTCTATTGAATAAGTATGGATTTTGTACCACTGTAACGTTGAAAATTCTTAACTCAGTTTACCATATATTAGGAACTGTCTATGCTGTGTTGTGATTTATTATTCATAACAGATGAGGATTATTATTTTGATTTTAATTGACAGATAATACAACTAAGCACCAGAGATAAATGTTTTATCTGAGCTTACACAGCTAGCAAGTGCCTTCACTCCTTTCTATCTGAACCTGTTGCCCTTGCTTACACATCGTGTCCCCTGCACTCCATAATATCCCTCCCTCTGCTATCTAAAATTAGACTCTAATGGTTCCCTTAGGGATTCATGCAAAAAAATTCCCATTGCTCTAAACCCCCACCCCACCTGACTTCAATGAATATATTTTTTCTTTGGATATCAAGGCAGAGGTGGTCCTCTTTTGAACAACCCTGTGGAGATGTCAGGAGAGAAGGCTGAATGGAAAGTAATTCGAGTGCAAGTTAACCTAAGCTTTTAAATAAACAGAGGAATCATGGACATTGTGGGGGTAGTAGAGGGAGTCACAAGGACTTGAGATTTTCTTAGAGTCAGGGGAAGCTGAGAGGAGGGAGTGGTAAATAAGCCATGCGGGAAACTACAATAGCTTGGAGACTTGATTTAGAGAGGTTGCAATGATAGGAGTAAGGCAGAAAGCTCTCCCAATGTGTGCTCCCCTCCTCCATGCAAGCGCTGAGGCTGTGAGTTTGCCCTGTCTCAAAGGCCTTAGTACCTGAAGAGGGTAGGGCAGATAGGGTCCTGTCCTCCATATAGGGGTTAGGGCTGAGGAGAACAGAGGCATCCTCTAAGCCTTTATAGCCAGTGTCTGCTTGTCATAGTTTCTTTCCTGTGTCATTCCATTCCTCATAATAATCTGTTTTGGGAAACTTCTTCTAGAATGTTGTGAGATGTACTGGTTATTTGGGTCCCATTTTGCCACGCTCAAGCTACCAAAGGAAGGTGGCAGAGCATAAGGTAGCAGTGACAATGGTTGGGTTGGTCTTTGGAACTACGAGCCCGACCTTGGAATAAGAGGACTCCCTCCCCTCATTCTAACTTCTACACTAGCACCACCCTGTCCTGTCCTGTTCAGTGCCCTTGTTCCAGCTATACCCAAGACCTCTGCCATACTTCCGACTCTAGCAACACCTTTTGACAGATTACTGCATAGAGTGATTACATGGGTAGATGAGAAATGGAGGTAGTAAATGTAAATGATCTACTATTGTTTTCTATGAAGCAGAACTTATAAGATCAGGAAAACCAAGGCAAAATCGTGTGTCTTTCATAGTAAGTGTCACAACATGTGAGTAGTGTCCACTTTTGCATTTCCTGTGTGTCTTTGCCTGCCTTACAAAGAAATGTATTAATGAACATACTGACAAAACAGTACCACTTAGCTATAGACCTCTACCATGGAGCTATATGTTGTTTTATGTTTAAGGATTTTTATATGTCAACAATTATCAAAGGTAAACACCAACATTATTAAAGCAGTGAAAACAGTGTTTATTTAGTAACTAGTGCCAATAAAGAAAAGAACTGAGCTCTATTCTGATTTGGGAGTTTTAAAGGGAGGACGAGAGAGGGGGAGAGCAGGAGCTCAGTGCAGTCATAGAAGTGAAAAAAGTAGAGGGTTGGCCAGTATAAATGTGATAAGGCCAGCTGTGTCTGCTGACTAGAATTCATCCTCCCATAGAGACAGGGAGAGGAGGCCGTATTGAAGGTCCTTGGGAGAGATATTTCTGAATGGTAAGCCCTTTTTAGTAAATGCACTAAGGAAGGAAGGTCAGGGGGCCTATCATAGGGTGTTGACAAGAACAAATAGTAAATCCTGTCATCCTGAGCTTTCTCAGGCAGGCATTTTGATGGAGGAGATGGGGTCATCCTAAGGACATTGCCTTATGCTGCTGGAAGCAGTTCTGGAGCTTCAAGTCTCTTAGTGAAGGGTTTAGGTAAAGCAGTCATATGCTGAGAGTTCTGCCATCCTCGAGATACCAAGCAAATAGCAAGAAAAGAGCAATGGAAAACTTGGAACTTCCAAGCCTTCATTTTAGCAGATTTCTCACGAGCATTGTATACCTCCAAACTTTGGAAAGAAGTATTCCTCCTGGTAACCAACTAGACAGGAGGTAGAACTGCTAGGGCATAATCCAAAGAGGAAAAAAACCTCAAAGCCTACTATCAGTTTAAGATGATTAATAAATCTTGGCCACAAATGCTTTAATGAACTGCATTGTCCAGGTCCTAACCTACACTCCAATACTAAAATACATCTTCCTCTCTGATGGTCACCAATGTGAAATGTCAAATGTCTAGTCCGTGAGATGTCTTCACAATTTCAGGAGCTGTATTCTGGATATCCATTTCCTTACATCCCCAATAAGTAACTGCACCTGGTATGGATGGATACATGTTTGTCACTGAGCAGGATATAGGCAACAGGATGCTCATGAGCTCCTCACTGAAGCATTGGGAATCCTACACAGGCGCTACAAAAATGATGATGCTGGCAAAGTGCCCAATAATCTTAAACACTGGGATCGCATCATAGACCAAATCTTCACGGGTTGCCTGCAGTCTGATGTTACCCTTCAAGCCTATCAAAGTGTCTCTATCACATGCTGCAACATATGTTTGGACTTACCTGTCTTTTCTTCCTCATCCTGGCTCAGAGAAAGAGGGCAGCATGAATAAGGAAAATCCATACACCAAGAGCCACCATGCTCACTGGCTGCCTGTGAAGATTCACAAGCTTTGAACACCTATGAAACAAGACCAAACTCAATGCAGTAGTTGTAGTAGCTTCATCTCACAATGAGGAAATTGCCTACTGTGTCCTGTTTTGATCTCAAGTGGTTTGAACACATGGCCAAACAGAGGCATAGGATCACTACATACATTTCCTTTCCTCTGGAACCGGATTTGATACCTGTCATGGCCTCAAGTAAAGAGAGCAGAATGAACAGAGAGTTGCAGCTGCCAACCAGTAGCGAAAACAATGATAATATTCTTTGTTTGCTATGTTTAATCACCAAGGAATCTTGGAGAATGGCCACTCCACTACACCAGCTTCATCTGGCACTGCAAGTGCAATGATAGTGTCATTGCAAGGCCAGTATTAAGGACATACTGGATAGTCAAGAGTGTTTACTATTCTATCACAAACAGGTCCTGCAACATGGAATGAGTAAATTTACCCATCTGCTCCTCAAAAATGTGAAGGAAGGCCTAGCAGAGTACCTAAAGTGGTAGAGTGCCTGCCTAGCAAGCATGAAGCCCTGAGTTCAAATCACAGTACTGCCAAAATAATAAAATAAAATACAGATTCCGAAGCCACACAAAGACTAATCTCAAATGAAAGATGATAACACTTATACCACAACAGCAAGCATCAAGGTAAAAATAAACTTCTTATAGACCAGAGGAAGTCATAATGAGAAATGAGCATCAATTAGTGTCTACATGCTCTCAATTATGTGAGGGTGGTAGGAATGACTTCACTACAAAACATTCCCAATGATGCCTCAACCTCAGCTGGCATACTACGTAACAGTCACAGATGTTTATAGGAAAAGAAAATCTAAGAGAGAGATCAAGTTTACCTTGTTTAATGGAGGAGACTCAGATTAAACAACAGCGGATTTATTTTCTGTCATAGTTTTTGTTTATTTTACATGTTAAATTCAGGACAAAAAGTAGTAGAAGGTCCAACTTTTAATCTTCATACAGCTAGGCATTGATTACATGGGAGTTTATAATATTAATCTCATATGTCCCTATGTTGGAGATTCACAACAAAATGTTACACCATAAAAACAAATAGACTGCAAAAGTAACCCCACCACTTTTGTTTCACGATGGTAGGAATGTTCATGCTATAGACTTCCTTGTAAGACCCAAATTCCTGCAAATTGTAAAATAAGTCCATACCTACACCACAAAACAATTCAGAACTGTGAGAAATCTCCAAGTGAGTGACAAGAGATGGGGTCAGGATCAGTTGTTCCAGTAAGCCGAGTATGTCACAAGGTTGTTCCAATGGAGGGCTGGTGCAAAAGTGTTCTGTGCCCTAGAGAGGTGCTTGCTTTACTTCCCCAAATTGTTTTATAGGTAGGTTTATGCAACAGGAGACCTTGGTAAGCTTCAGTTATACAGAAAATTTCAGTTCAAAAGTGACCATTGGGAAGAGAATGAGATTATCATGTTGAATTTCCATAAAATCCCATCAGCATGGAGCCCAATTAGAAAGAATAAAGGTTAATTTGCAGTGCTCTAGGCATATATAATCTCAAACTGCCAAAGTGGTGGAGGGGGGCGGTTCAGAAGAACCTGCTCTAATCCAGAGTGACTGGTATATGTTCTTGGACTCCTAGAAACCGTCTGTGTCCACCTGCATTCTGACCTAGCTCAATATAAAAGACAAAATTCAGCCTGAAGCAAGGGAAGCCTACAGTATATCAATGTCTGAGGATTTGAGTGCAGCCACTATGTGTTGTTTAACAATCACATGTTGACCACACCCCTTCATGGCAGTTTCCTGAGTGACCATGGCACTTCCCCTAGTATCAGGCCCGGATTTTAATCTTCCTCTTTGCTGGAGCTTTTCCAACATTTGGAAAAATCTCTTGTCAACCTTTCTTCCAGATCTGAAGAATGGGAAAGTTGGGGAGAAGACAAGGAAACAAAAGATAAATGTCTTGCCCTGCCTCATCTGCACCACTCATTGAATGAAAATACAGACCCAGTGGGTCTTTCTCCTGGCAAGTTGCAGACATAGATAGGGAGCTAAACATTGGAAGGTTGTTGTTCACTCCCAATTACTGTTCAAATCAAACCCTAAGAATTTTAATCTCCTCCAGAATCCCTGACTGAGCTGTCCTTCTCAATTCCTATCACACCACCAGTACCTGAGGCCCCACGGTAACCCTGCTGTTGGTTTAGGCTGATAAATGTCAAAGGGGGAGTCAGTGATTACCCCTCAGCTTACCCCTTACTCCTTCTTCCATTAAGCACTCCAGGCCTCAATGGAGTCCAAAGCTACCTCTAAAAGTATGGAGGATATAGGGACATGTTTAAAAAAATTAGGCCTTCTCATGTCTGGAACCTCTCTATACTATTCAGTTCCTCTATGAAGCAGGTATCCAATGCATCTTGAAGAATGGATTGCCAGACTTAGGAGTATTCCAACTATTTGATACTGACTCCTTCCCCATGTGGCTTTTTCTTTCCTTCACCTTGTCTCCCAACACCAGTCACTAGCCTCAGCTGGAGGCCATTTCTTTATTCAATCTGTTTTGTCTTGAAAATGTATTCAATTAGCACTGCATTAGCTTATTGCAAAATGCCTGTGGGAGGCTACGATATTAAATTCACTACTGGAGTATACTGATTTACTTTACAGTAGCCTATAACATTTTATCCTTTTCTCTTAATAAGAATCCCTTACATTCACAGATCATATAAGAAGACATTTCATAGAAATTATTTCCAGAGACACAAAAACTGAACAGTCAACCTCTTCTGCTTGAACAGAAAAAAATCAAAGGACATGCATATACTAGATGAGCTCATCAAGGTCAATGGGCTTATAAGTGACACAGGCTGGACCAGAACTCATGTTCCCAGGTCTGACTTCAATGCCTGTTTCTCTACAAATGACATCACCTTTCTACACACGTGCAGAGATCTGGGCCTCACTGGGTACAATTCAGTTGGCAATTCTGTTTTCCCAATGTAACACATTGCCCTGCCCAAGAATTCATTCACACATGCAGCCATATTTTGTTCACAAACACCATCAAAAGCATGGAGACATCAAAGACCATGGGTTAGGAAGGATCCCTTCCTCAGGCTTTATGCCCAGGCTGCCCCGCAACCTTCATCCTCCCAATCTCCACCTCCAGAGTAACTGACATCATCAGCATGAGCCACCAAGTCCCTGCTATTACCCTTTCTTAAGACCTCCTCTTTCCCCTTCACTTGTTTTTAAGAGTGCAGTTAAGAATACATGTAAAATCATTCCTTCTAAAATCAGGAACTAGACAAGGATGCCCACTATCTCCACTCCTATTCAACATAGTACTGGAATTCCTAGCCAGAGCAATTAGGCAAGAAGAAGGAATAAAAGGAATACAAATAGGTAAAGAAACTGTCAAAATATCCCTGTTTGCAGACGACATGATCCTATGCCTTAAAGACCCAAAAACCTCTACTCAGAAGTTTCTAGGCATCATCAATAGCTACAGCAAGGTAGCAGGATATAAAATCAACATAGAAAAATCATTAGCATTTCTATACACTAATAATGAGCAAACTGAAAGAGAATGTATGAAAACAATTCCATTTATAATAGCCTCAAAAAAAAAATCAAATACCTAGGTGTAAACCTAACAAAAGATGTGAATGACCTCTACAAGGAAAACTATAAACTTCTGAAGAAAGAGATTGAGGAAGACTATAGAAAGTGGAGAGATCTCCCATGCTCATGGATTGGTAGAATCAACATAGTAAAAATGTCGATACTCCCAAAAGTAATCTACATGCTTAATGCAATTCCCATCAAGGTTCCAATGACATTCATTAAAGAGGTTGAAAAATCTATCCTTAAATTTATATGGAAACACAAGAGGCCACGAATAGCCAAGGCAATACTTAGTCAAAAGAACAACGATGGAGGTATCAGGATACCCAACTTCAAACTATATTACAAAGCAATAACAATAAAGACAGCATGGGACTGGCACAAAAACAGACATGAAGACCACTGGAACAGAATAGAGGACCCAGTTATGAAGCCAAACAACTATAACCAACTTGTCTTTGACAAAGGCGCTAAAAATATACAATGGAGAAAAAGCAGCCTCTTCAACAAAAACTGCTGGGAAAACTGGTTAGCAGTCTGCAAAAAACTGAAACTAGATCCATGTATATCACCCTATAGCAATATTAACTCAAAATGGATCAAGGATCTTAATATCAGACCACAAACTCTAAAGTTGATACAGGAAAGAGTAGGAAATACTCTGGAGTTAGTAGGTATAGGTAAGAACTTTCTCAATGGAACCCCAGCAGCACAGCAACTAAGAGACAGCATAGATAAATGGGACTTCATAAAACTAAAAAGCTTCTGCTCAACAAAAGAAATGGTCTCTAAACGGAAGAGGACAACCACAGAGTGGGAGAAAATATTTGCCAGCTACACATCAGACAAAGGACTGAAAACCAGAATACAGAGGGAACTTAAAAAACTAAATTCTCCCCAAATGAATGAACCAATAAAGAAATGGGCAAGTGAACTAAACAGAACTTTCTCAAAAGAAGAAATTCAAATGGTCAAAAATCACATGAAAAAATGCTCCCCATCTCTAGCAATAAAGGAAATGCAAATTAAAACCACACTAAGATTCCACCTCACCCCTGTTAGAATAGCCATCATGAGCAACACCACCAACAACAGGTGTTGGCGAGGATGCGGGGGCGGGGGGCGGGGGGAAGGAACCCTCTTACACTGCTGATGGGAATGTAAACTAGTACAATCACTCTGGAAAAACATTTGGAGGCTACTTAAAAAGCTAAACATTGATCTACCATTTGATCCAGCAATACCACTCTTGGGGATATACCCAAAAGACTGTGACACAGGTTACTCCAGAGGCACCTCCACACCCATGTTTATTACAGCACTATTCACAATAGCCAAATTATGGAAACACCCCAGATGCCCCACTACTGATGAGTGGATTTAGAAAATGTGGTATTTATACGCAATGGAATTTTATGCAGCCATGAAGAAGAACGAAATGTTATCATTCCCTGGTAAATGGATGGAATTGGAGAACATCATTCTGAGTGAGGTTAGCCTGGCCCAAGAGACCAAAAATCGTATGCTCTCCCTCATATGCGGACATTAGATCAAGGGCAAACATAACAAGGTGATTGAACTTTGATCACAAGATAAAAGCGAGAGCACACAAGGGAGATATGAGGATAGGTAAGACACCTAAAAAATTAGCTAGCATTTGTTGCCCTCAACGCAGAGAAACTAAAGCAGATACCTTAAAAGCAACTGAGGCCAATAGGAGAAGGGGACCAGGAACTAGAGAAAAAGTTAGATCAAAAAGAATTAACCTAGAAGGTAACACACACGCACAGGAAATTAATGTGAGTCAACTCCCTGTATAGCTATCCTTATCTTAACTAGCAAAAACCATTGTTCCTTCTTATTATTGCTTATACTCTCTCTTCAACAAAATTAGAGATAAGGGCAAAATAGTTTCTGCGGGGTATCCAGGGGGTGGGGGGGAGAGGGAGGGGAAGGAGTGGGTGGTAAGGGAGGGGGTGGGGGCAGGGGGCAGAAATGACCAAAGTATTGTATGCACATATGAATAATAAAAAAATAAATTTAAAAAAATATATATAGTAACTATTTATATAGCATTTACACTGTTAGATATTATAAGTAATCTAGAGATGACTTAAAGTATGCAGGAGAATGTGTGTAGGTTATAGGCAAACACTATACCATTTTATTTAAGGCACTTGAGCATCTGTGGATTTTGTGTATGTGGGGAGTCGAGCAACCAATCCTTGTGGATGAGTGATGACTGTCGTTGTATACAAATGTGATCAACCAATCCTTGTGGATGAGTGATGACTGTCGTTGTATACAAATGTGATCTTTCTGCAAGTGCCATTTAAATAAAATATATAAATTATTTTAAAAAAAGAATACATGTAAAATCTTTCCCACCATGCATTCCTTCAACATGCATATATTAAATGTCATTGTCACACACTGCTTGAAACACATTGAGAGGCAAAGTCTGTGCTTAGTATATGATAAAGTCAAGAAGTTCAGAGTGTGCTCTGAAAGAAGCAGATTAAGTCAGATATGCAGGTAGACTGGAGCCTTAAAATCTTGGGGCCAACCTGCACTCCATCCCAACCTCCACATTCCCTGTTTCCATTCAGTCTCTTAAGCCTTTCAATGGTCACCCTTAGCATGCCTATCTGCCTCTCCATCCCCATGGCAACAGCCTTAAGGATCACTTTCATCCCTTTTATTTCTTATTCTAATTGCTTCCTAAGTGGTCTGACAGGAGACTGTCTGCCCCTCTGTGAGGCTGCAGAAATTCAAGTCTGATCCTATCACTACCCTGCTTAATAAACCCGCGAATATATAATTTTGCGAAGGCACTGTGCCTCTTGCGTGCTTCTTGCTTTGCATTCCCATGTCATCTTGTCACCTACCACTTTGGCCATGACAGTATTATCCAGGTCCTAGAGGAGCCTCCGAATTAATTAGGTGCACATAAAAGCCTTCTGCAAACAGGGCATGCAAATGAATGAATGAACTGTGTAAGGTAAAACAGGAAAGGAGGGCTGGAGTCAGCTGATTCCTTGCAGAAATACACCCTGCCTTGCATGGTGTGAATGGAATAAAGACACTTTGCTTCCCAAGACCAAGAGGTAATAATTATAGGATGCAAGAACTGGTTGCCATTTTTTTAACCTCTGCTCATGCCCCAGCTCTTTCCCCTCACCTTTCTTCTGCTTTCCCTGCTTGCCTCCCATTCTCTCAGCCTGCCAATGGACATTGGCAAAGGCAGGAAGCCACACTTCCTCTGCAGGAGTCAGAGGGGACACTCTGGAAGTGGGGTAGGGCTAGGCGATTCGAGGGAAGCTCTCAGACTAGAGGCTGATGGGAAGGAAGTCCAGAGGGACAGAGGTGGGTGCCGTTAGCCTGGAAACTGCTGTGTGGGAACTAACCATGCAATGGCTACTGATGGCATTTTGTTGCCTGTGATAGGGACCACATTGTCAGAAGCCATGGAGGTGGCCCAGTGGCAGAGGCAGAGGTATCCTGGGGAGGACGCTGTGGTAGAATACAGGGGACCTATATGATAGAAGTGGTGGTGACAGCGGTAGGCGCAGTATCAGCTGAAGCGACAAGTTCCCGCCTGCCTTCAGGTCTGTTGTAATCTGTACACACCCACTGTGTGAATCCCATCCCCTAGTCCCAACTCCTGACTGGACACTACTACAAGGACAAAACAGTGGGCCTCACTGATATTCACAAGGTGTAGGAGGGAGTTGAGGTACCTGCAGCAATGTACAGGGCCCGATGGCTTCACAAGGCCCAGGTGCTTCCGGGATATTTAGGGCCTCCCTTGGCCCAAGCACCTTGGGGATGCCAAACAACATGGAGTCATTGAGTCCTTACTTATTTTGCCCCAACATCTTGAGGGGCACAAGCTGAGGTCCTAACATGTTGTGAAGGCTGAGTTCTTCACAAATATTGGGCACTTTATGGAGAAGCCCAACTGTCTGGAGGGGGTCCCACAGCTTGGCAGAGACCAAATACTTGGGGGGCACCAACCTCCTGGCAGGACCCTGGCGTCTGTTAGGATCCAAGTGTTTCATTAGGTGTGAACATTTGGCAAGGCCTGAGTACCGGGAAGGGTCCTAACCCCTCAGAGATCCAGAGCTCCTGGTGGGGTCCCAGCACCTGGCAAGCTCCCCAAAACTGGCAGGGCCCAAGCACCTGGTGAGGTGCAAGCATTTAGCGAAGCCCTAACACTCCCAGTGGCCGTGGTAATCCATGGGCCCAAAGCACATCGGAGACTCCTAGTACTACATGGGGTCCAAGCACTTCCTGGGGCTCAACTTCTTCAGGGTTCATGGCAACTCCCAAGGCTGCAGTGCCCCTCATGACTGGAATAACTCTCTTGACTGGAGCACTTCTCAAGACCATAACACTCCTAGGAGACACAGTGCCTCTGAGATTCCTAGCATTTCACAAGGCTTAGCTGTGTCTGAGACTCCAAACCCCGCCTGTGCCCTAAGTACTTTGGAGACCCCCAAGCATCTCAAGAGGCCCTAGCAACTGGGAAGCTCCCAGAACATACATGGATCCAAATACATCCACGGGCTCTAGCACTTCAAGGGACCCAAGTACATGTAAGCATTTAAATATATCAAGTGACTCTAGCACCTCAGAGGTTACCAGAACCTCTGAGATCTCAAGAACCTTGAAAGCTCAAATTACTTCAAAGGATCCCAGCACCTTGAAGGCCACAAGAGTATCTAAGAGCCTAAGGACCTCTGAGGCCCAAGAACTTTAAAGGCTCCCAGCATAGAGCCTCCCGGCACGTCTGAGGACCAAAGCACCTTAAAGGCTCTGAGCACCTTGAATATTCCAAGCACTTCAGAGATAGTGAGTGCTTTAAAGGCCCTAGGCAACTCAGAGGTCCTGCCATCTTAAAAATCTCAAACACTTGCGAGGCCCCCACCACTTTAAAACCCTCTTCACCTCAGAGACCCCAAGCATGATAAAACCTGGAGTACCTTGAAGGATCCAACCACCTTTAAGTTCCCCAGCACCTTGAATTTCCTCATCACATCTGAGTATCCAGGTACTCCAGAGTCCCCTGGAATCTCAGAGGAACACAGCACTTCAGAGATCCCTAGTTCCTCAGAGGCCTCAAGCATCTCTCAGAATCAAAGAATCTTAAAGAACTTGGGTGCGTGGCAGGCCAGAAAAAAACTTAGATCCCTAAGCATAATCAAATGCAAGAAGAGCTTCAAGAAAGGTCTCCTAACTGTGATGTTAGACATCATTTTATGATGGGCACCTGTGCCAAAAAGAGCCTTATCTGGGAGGTTCTGCAGAAGTTAGGGGTGCAGGTGAAAAAGAAGTACAGAACATTTTGAAACCTGAAGAAGGTAATCACCCAAGAATTTGTACAACATGGCTACCTGGAATATAAGCCAGTGAACCATGGCAGTCTACTGGAGTATGCATTCTTCTGGGGCACTAAAGTAAACCAGGAAAACAGCAAAATGGAAATTTTACAATTTGTGGCCAAAGTGTACAACAGAGAACCTGGGAACTGGCCATCGTAATACAATGAAGCTGTGAAACAGGCTGGGGCCAGAGTCAAAGCCAAAACCAAAAGACTAACAGATATAGGAGCCTGAGCCCATGCCAATACCAGATCAGGTCCCTGTGGGTGTTTTTGCAAATTCCATTTCAAATTTCACTGATAATGTCGAATACAACTACCATCAACAAAATCTACAGTGAGTCATGAACATCATTTGGTGAGGAGGGAGAACCAGAAGAATCAGAGGACCCCCATGGGTCAGTATCACTGATTTGAAAGGAGAAAGGAGAAAGGAGAGGAGGAGAAAACAAACTATTTGATGCTGGCTGTGAGTTTATGTAGGTAAATTTAGGGTTTAGGTCTTATTTCAATATTACACCCTTTTACCCCCTTGCTTATTTGAGGTTCACAATAAATAATCATCAAAGAGACTTTGGTAAAAGATCACAGTGTTAAGTATTAATAAGTTGTTAAATATTGGTTTACTATTACTATAGACATCTGACATAAGTGTTGTAACTGCTTTGAAAAAATAAGAATTATTTCATCATATTGTATGATATGAAATATATAGAGAGTGAAATGACTGATCTCTATATATTTCAATGGATTAACCAGTAAAAGAGCTAGGCCCTACAAAAGGAAAAAACATGAGATAAAATAAGTCTATTTGTGTATGATCTTCTAATATTCATTGTGTATATGTTAAGAGGTTGATATTTACCATGAAGATGGCTAGTTATTACAGCATAAAGAGAATATAAAAACTTAGTACGTGGTACACTGTGTTATTTTTTGGCCACCTGTTATATGAGAAAGAACTATAGTTTCTGGGGACAGTCCGTAGTACACAGCCCCCAGTTCCAAAGAATGCGCTGGATTCTGTGGGAGAGAAAAATAATGATAATAAAATGTCTCATAACAATGATGACAGCAGAATAAAGAGACAAAAAGTTCTAATAAAGCAGAGCTTCAAGGATGTTGGAAGAGTCAGACAGACGATTCAATCTGTGACATCTCTGAAAGGTACCCTCACACTCCTGTCAAGAACTACTGTTTGTTACAGGGCATACGTTGTTTGGAAGAGTGTGGGGAAGGGTTATGGTAGCATTAGCATTTTCACTTTTCCCTTCATTCAGCGCGGTAAGTCCAAAGGGTACCCTAGCATGGTGACCCACCTATTGCGGTGGCTCAAATTGGACTATATCACGTGGAATCAGGTTTCTTTCTATCACCAGGAGTTTTTCACACGGTGTCACCTCAAGATCTCCATGCTCCTCTCATCCATTCTATCACAGGGTCTCTGAATCCTTGATCTCACTGTGTAGCAAATCTGGAGGTGTAGGATACACCATTCTCCTTAGCTGCACAGAATACACACCAGAGGCTCTGGCCAGCCCCAAGCCCTACTATATTTAACAAAAGGGCTAAACACTGAAGTTAAGTCCCCTAATAGGGAGCATGGAGGTCAGGTGCCTAATGTAGCCTGTGGGGCTCAAGGTAGCAACTATCATACAAAACAGAGTGGCCAAGATACCTTCTTCTTTCTTTACCTCCAGTGTTATCCAGCTTCCAACTGTTGGGTCTGGGAACCCAAAGGACAGATGAGTGAGTATCCCATCCCCCATCGAGAGCACTGTGAGTCCTGCACCTTGAGAAGGAGTTATAAATCTGCACTCCTGCACCCTGAGGAGGAGATACAGGGTCTCATAAATCTGCCACAAGGCTGATAAAAAAAAATGCTCTCAAGGTTGTTCCCCCCACCCCAATAAGGGGCAAACAGACCAGTTCATCTAAGAGAGCCCGCGTGCACAAATCCACAGCCAATAGAAACAACCCACCTACCCCTAACCCAGAGTTAAAGTGTCCATAAAAAGCCCCAGCCTTCACCTGAGCAGGGAGCTACCGGTTTCCAGGGTCCGCTGCACTGGTCTAGCTGTAACCTGTCCTTTCTTTCTAATAAATCCTACTTTGTGTACCGGCCTTGTTTCACGAGTCAATCAGCTGCCTCACAAGCCAGTTCTCTGCCCTGTGAAGGTAAGAACCCTCAACACTGGCCCACAACATTTCACACTGGTACATGACATTTCTGGTGACCATGAAGGGACATCTCTCTTGGACCAAGGTCGGTATGACTTGAGCACCAAACCAGCAAGAGTTTGCCTAAGGTGCAGCCGTGAGCCTCTGGGGCCCTGCTGATACTCCTGCTGGGGGAAACCTCCTGCTGAGCACTGGCCAAAAGCAGACTTCCCTGTGCTGCTCCCCCTTGTCTCTCTCTCTCTCTCTCTGTTCCTGTCTTCCTGAGGGACTTTCCTGTCATGGTATCAAACCAACAGCTCCTAGCCAACTTTGGCTTCATGGTGATTCCAGCTCTGGGGGTGCTTTCAGCTCCCACCCTGCAAGCTGAAACCAAGCCCCAGGGTTTATTCAGGCATGCCTTATGCTACGTTGGAGGAGACCTGATTGATTTTGGCACCTGGCAATCTTTGTCTTCTCCCACCTGTCAATACCCCCTTCTGCCAGAGGCAGTGACCCGAGAGTGGAGATTTTGTGTGGCTGACAGTGTTCAAGTACTACTTAGTTGGACAGACGTGAAAGCACACCTGATTGTTAATCCCTCAAGCATGTGTCCTCTCAGCTCTGCTCCCCCTCCCCCACTTAGGATGTCAGGTTGTCCCTTCTGTCCTTGCCAGAATCAGCAGACATACTTTTTACTCACATGCTCCCTCCCCAGTCCCACCACCTTGTCCCTCATCTTTGTCTGCCTTCCCTCTACCTGTGCTTACCAGGACCCTGGCCTCCCATGGGAAACTCGTACCATGGTACCTTATATCTTTCTTCAGTTACTCCCACACTTAGTTTGTCATGCCCCTTGGTCTGCAGCAGCTTTAAACTGGCTGCTGGGCACCGACAGAGTTGAAGGCACCTCATGAAACTGTGGCCTGGGAGTGTGGACCTGGCAGGAGTGAGGACTAACACAGGCCTCTGTGCCACAAGCACATCTAAACCCCACCTCCACAGGTGCAGCCCCCACCGCAGCTAAAGCAATCCATGAGAAGATCCCACTTAGCGTCTAGAGTCGCTGCTGCCACTCCCCCAGAAAAAGGGATGAGAGGAAAAATAAACAAGCTCAGGCACACATACATGGGAGGAGGTGCAAAGGGCCACAGGGGCGAGCCTGGGCAGACAGGGGAGGGCAGCAGCACCTTGCACAAGCCCCACTCCCAGCCCCATCTCATGCCCAAGCCTGACCGACCCAGCCCTTGGAGCCAATTCTTATCTCAAAGTTATGGTCTCCAAAAAGCACTGATGTAACCTTCCAGGAGCAGCCAAAAATGGGTATTGCTATGGTCTCCAGACTTCTCATTTAAAACTTTTCACACTTTTGGTCTCAGCAGAAAAACATTTCCTCCAAATATTGACACTAGTTGTCCTTTTGTGGTACTGTGATTGCCCTGGGACTCCCTCTGAGTACCCTTCTTTAACTTTACAGGCAATTCTCCAGGTGATGCATCACTTTGTTAAAGAGGTAGACTTTACTAAAGAGGTTGCCTGCTTTGGGTAATATCAGGCTAAAAGGAAGAATCCTAGAGGTTTTTCACTGCATAGGTAAGGGTGGCTGCAGTCCTACCAGTCACTGCATTTCCTTTGGTCCTGGCCACGAATGGTGGAAGGAAATCACAAGACAGGGATGCCTGCTCTCATCAGGTCAGTCCCCAATCGGGATGCCCACAAGAGGGGAACCGAACCAGTTTTTGTTGTTGTTGTTCTTCTTCTAAATGGGACCGCCCCCCTCCAGTCTTCTGGCCTCAATACCCAAGTGGTCTCCACTGGCCTGTCTACTGAAGCGTTGGAAGGACCTTGACCCAATTAATCTCAAGAAAAAACCCCTCATCTTTCTTTGTACTGAGGCCTGGCCTCAATATCCCTTGGGTGACCAAGAGAAGTAGTCTTCAGAGGGCTCCTTAAATTATAACACCATATTCCAATTAGACCTTTTCTGTAAAATAGAGGAAAAGTAGACTGAGGTCCCCTGTATACAGCTTTCCTCTTATCTCTGGGACCACCCAGAATGGCTCCATAATTGCTATCTAGATACTCAAACACTGGCCATTCTTTGTAAGCCACAGGATAAACATGGGGAAGGAGGACCAGAAAAACCTCTTACCAATGAGAAGGCCCCCATCCCTACTGCTCCACTCTCTGCTCTACCTTCTAAGCCACCCCAATATTCAGAACCTCCTAATGGATGTTTCTCCCTTCAACAGGCAACGGTAGGAAGAGGGCAAGACTATGTCCCCTTCCAATTATCAGATCTAAGGGAGATTAAAAAGGATCTGGGTAGCTATACTGATGCCCCAGACCAATATATCCAGGCCTTCATTTCTGTGATCCAAGCCTTTGAACTGACATGGAAGGACATCATACTGCTCCTGGACCAGACTCTTTCCTCATTGGAAAAGCAATGGATCCTAGTCCAGCTCACTCAAGTTGGAGACAATTTCCATCTACAATGAGCCCCAATACACATGGCACCTGGAAATGAAGGAATAAATATGTCCATGTCCACAGGGGCACAGGCAGTCCCCTTGGCAGATCCACATTGGGATCAAAATGATGAGGGGGATGAATGGCATCAATGCCACTTCATCCATCGTATAATAGCAGGGCTAAAAAGGGCCAAAGTTAAACCTCTAAACTATTCCCAGGTGATTGTAGTACAACAAGGCCCTGAAGAAAACCCCCTTACCTTTCTACAGCATCTTAAGAAGGCTATCCAAAAACATACCACACAGTGGACTCAGAGACACAGGTGGGAGAGGTTCTCCTCAAAGATAAATTTCTAACTCAGTCAGCCCCAGATATCCATAGAAAACTCCAAAAGTCTGTGGCTGAAGGGGAAAAAATCACTGGACCAACTAATGCAACTAGCCATGTCTGTATACTATAACCACGACATCACTAAAAAGAGAGAAAAGTATAAAAGACACCATGACCTCATTGCACCTCTCAGAGAGGGCCCAACCTGAATGGGGCCTACATCCCAAGCTTGCTACCATTGTGCACAGGAGGGGCACTTCCACAGAGAATGTCTAAAAGGGGGACAGCCCGGGAGACAGCCCTGCCCCCACTGGGACCTTGCCCTCCCTGCAAAGGTAACCACTGGAGGTCTAAGTGCCTCCATCTCCAGGTGGAAGGTGGGGTGCCACCGCCTGTGGGTCGATGGGTCCCAGGGCCTCCTGTCCAGGTTCCACTTCTTAACATCAATGTTGAGGAGCCTCAGGTAACCATAATGGTAGAGAAGTGAAAGGTCATTTTCCTCCTAGACAGTGCAGCCCATTTCTCTGTCTTACCATTCTCTCTTGGTCCCTGGTCCAATAACAAGGTTATCATTCAGGGCATATCTGGCCAGCCCCTAGAGTGCTATTTTACTCAGCCTCTGGCCTGCTCTTGGGGAGACCTCCACTTTTGTCACTTTTTTCTCATAGTCCCTGAGACTCCAGTGTCCCTGCTGGGATGGGATTTATGATCTCAAGTAAAAACTCAAAGTCTACTCCCCCCCTGGGGACTATCTTTGCTGCCCCCTTCTTCTTCATGATCAAATAGATCCCTCACAGTTTCCACATCAAAAACAGTATCCCCTCAAGCCTGAGGGATGAAGAGGCCTCTTACCTATCATAAATTCCTTAAAAAAAACAAGGGCTACAAATTAGTTGCTCCAGCCCCTACAATACTCCTATTCTTGCTGTCAATAGGGGCCAAATAAATGGAGGTTTGTTCAAGATCTCTGAATCATTAATGAAGCAGTCATTCCCCTCCACCCAGTTGTTCCCAATCCTCATACTCTAATGGTTCAAATACGCTCAAAAGCCCAGTATTACTCTGTACTAGATTTAAAGGATGCTTTCTTTTGCATCCCTTTGCATCCTGACCGTCAGCCTCTGTTTGCCTTTGAAGAACCCACTAACTCCTCACAACAACTAACTTGGACAGTTTTGCCAAAAGGATTTAGAGAAAGTCCTCATCTTTTTGGACAGGCCCTAACCAGAGACTTATTAGATTTGTACTATGCAGAGGACCCCCTTCTTCAATATGTTGATGACTTACTCCTGTGTGGAGCCACAGAGCTCCTCATCTCCAGGGCTGCTGAGTCCCTTTTAAACTTCCTGGCCTCCTGGGGATACAAAGTCTCCAAGGAAAAGTCTCAATTATGCCTCCCTCAGGTCACCTACTTAGGCATGGTCTTAAAGGGACAGACTCACTCCTTGAGTCACGAGTGGATCGACCCAATCCTCCAATACCCACTACCCCAGACCATAAAGCAGCTTAGAGCTTTCTTGGGAGTTACAGGATTTTGCAGAATCTGGACCCCTAGATATGCAGCCCTTGCCAGGCCCCTATACAAGCTCCTAAAAGATGCTCAGTGAGGCTCTCAATCCCTTTTAGAATGGGACCCTGAGAACATAAAAGCTTTTCAGGCCCTCAAATGGTCACTCCAAACAGCCCTGGCATTGAGCTTGCCCACTCAAGACTGCTTCCAGCTGTATGTCTATAAGAAGGTGGGGGGGGGCACCCTAGGGGAACTAACCTATGAGAGCCCACTCTACAACCACTGGGATATTTGAGCAGAGAACTAGACAATGTCACTAAAGGATGGCCAGGGTGACTAAGGGCCCTATGGGAAACCTGTCTCTTGATCCCAGAGGCCCAGAAATTAATTCTTGGACAGCCCTTAACCATATATACTCCACATGATCTAGGAGGGCTTCTAAGAGCTAAAGGAGGACTATAGTTATCAGACAACAGACTACTTAAGTATCGGGCCCAATCATTAGAATGTCCAGATGTGAGTCTTTGGGTGTGCTTTGCTTTAAATCCAGCATCACTCCTCTCCACTGAAGGGGAGCCACTCATGCATTCCTGTGAGGAAGTGGTAGCTGAATGTTATTCAGCTATGCCTGACCTTTTTGACCAGCCACTCCCAGACCCAGACCTCACTGTTTTCATGGTCAGAAGTTCATTCATTTGGGAGGGAATTAGAAGAGCAGAGGTAGCTGTGATCTCTCTCACTGAGACCCTCTGGGCTGAACCTCTGCGTCCTTCCACTAGTGACCAATTGGCTGACCTGATAGCTCTCACCAAGGCATTACAACTATCTGAGGGAAAAACTGCCAACATCTATACAGATTCTAAGTACTCTAAGCCCATGTGGCTCTTTGGAAAGAGAAGATTGTTAACTACTGAAGGATCCCTTATCAGACATTCCAGGGAAATCTTAAACCTCTTAAAAGCAGTTTTTCTTCCAAAGCAAATAGCAGTAATTCACTGCCCCGAACATCAAAGGTCAGAGGAATCAGGTTGCTAAGGGAAACCAGAGAGCTGACATGGCAGTGAAGGAGGCTGCCAGGAGGCCTTATGTTTAGGCCCCT
Organism: Castor canadensis; assembly: GCF_047511655.1. NCBI lineage: Eukaryota > Metazoa > Chordata > Mammalia > Rodentia > Castoridae > Castor > Castor canadensis. The sequence goes on from NC_133405.1 coordinate 94,591,429, forward strand.
CTCTTGTGGGAACAATCCCTCCTTCCTTCCGAATGCCCCCAATACTTGCCTACCCAACTTTCACAGGCTTCAGAGAGAGGGTATTGTTTAGCTCATAGAGGATGGTGGATAACTCCTTAGGGCAAATTATTTCTCCCACAGAGTAGCCAATGGAAAGTCCTAAAAACCCTACATCAGACCTATCACCTAGGGGTCCATAAGCCACTCTCCTTGACAGGGCAGTTATTTGAGGGGTTAAAACTTGGAGATACTCGCCAGAGTATTATTAGAGGATGTGAAATCTGTCAGTGTAACAACGCCCGCAACACTGCCCTGCCTAACCCCGGAACTCAGAGGCAGGGAACATATCCAGGGGAGGACTGGCTGCTTGACTTCACCCACCTGCCAGGGGGCCCAACCTCTAGGTTGCTCCTGGTTCTAGTAGATACCTTTACTGGGTGGGTTGAAGTGTTCCCCTGCTCCTCTGAAAAGGCCTGGGAGGTAATTAAGGTTCTAATTAGTGAGATTATCCCTAGATTTGGACTTCCCTGAACTCTCCAAAGTGACAATGGGACGGCCTTCTGAGCCGAAGTCATTCAGGGAGTCTGTAAGGCTTTGGGAATCAAATATCATCTCCACTGTGCCTGGAGACCCCAATCCTCACCTGTCTCAGTTGGCTCAAGAAACTCACCTTCCCTGGCAAAAATTACTACCTCTATCCTTAATCTGACTTAGAAATACCCCAAATAAAATGGGACTTACTCCCTTTGAAGCCTTGCATGGGAGACCCTTTCTCCAAAAAGATTTAATTTTAGACCCCAAAGTAACAAATCTAGTGTCTCATATCACCCAATTAGCCAAGTTTCAGCAGGTCCTCTCTGAAGTAGGGAGAGAGGAGCCCCAAGGTCTCTCCCTGGCTGCCTTTTGTCCTGGAGATTTAATCCTTATCAAACTTCCCCATGACCCCCAGGGTCTCTCTAACTCCCCTTGGGAAGGGCCATACCTGGTCTTGTTATCTACTCCCACAGAAATTAAGGTCGCTGGGCTAGACTCCTGGATTCACATCTCCCAAGCCAAACGTTGGACACCAGAGGCTGACGCATCCACCCTGGAGTGGGTATCCTCCTCCACCAGCCTACTCCTGTGAACCAGTGGAAAACCTCAACTATCTCTTCAAAAGGAATACCTCGAACATGTAGCTTATGTCTTCACTTTCTCCCTTTTTGTGGGCTGTTTATATTCTGGTCCCCTTTATTCTGAGTGTCAGTTTGTGGGGAACTTCTCCCTCCGAGTGAATATGGCCCTCATGAGTAGTCTTAAGTGGTGGGTATCTCATCCTGTGTACCCTGCTTTTTGTGCTCTCCTCCCTCTTATAGTCTGCACCTTGGCTGTGGGTCCTCCTCCCTGCCCCCATGATTGCAGTTACTACAATGCTGAGCCTGGTTGTTGTAACAGCAACTTTCTCTGTTTAAAAAATGGACAACTGTATGGAAAGGCCTTAGGCCCAGGCTTTGTCAGCTTGTATGGTCCAACCCAATGCTTTGGGAAAGCAGACCAATGGGTCTGTTGGCCACAGGAGGGGACAAAGGGAGAAAATAAAAAAACAAAAGAAGCTACAAAAACAAAAGTTGAAATACTGGCTGACATGACACATGAGGATCATGTAAACTATGTATGATGGAGACTCTCATTTCCCACTCCCCCTCCCAGAAAAAAAAAAAAACAACCCGTGGCCTCACCACCCATGGATCTAGATCCCCAGCTATACAGGTTACTCAACTCTGCCCATCATCTTTTAAACGCCACAAACACCACTTTGGCTGAAGATTGCTGGCTTTGTCTCTCTCCAAGCCTCCCACAGGTATTGGCAACCCCCATGGACTCACTTGAGGCCTCACCAGGTAATAAATTAAACCCTCCCCTAATAAGACCTAATATTACCAATATAAAACTAATTCACCCTGCTCCCCAATGCCTCCAAGTTTACAGGGGTCAATTCCACTGGGGGAAATCTCCAAGAGCCTTTGCATCAATATCACACAGTCAACAAATGACACTCAGTGTTTGTTTTCTCCTAGAACTTATTTTGTTTATGGAACTGCCGCCTATACTTGCCTACCTCCCAGCTGGAAGGGAATCGGTACTAAAGCTCTCCTAACCCCACAAATTGATGTTGTCCCTGATAACCAGGGTCTTCCTATTCCTGTAGTGATCTACACTCAAACAAAGAGAGCTATCCAAATCATTCCCCTACTGATAGCTATTGGGATCACTGTTGGAATAGGTATAAGCATCGGGGGCACCTCCTTGTCAGTCTATACCTATCAAAAGCTGTCAACAGAATGTAATAATGACATAGAACAGGTCTCACAGTCCTTAGAGGCTTTACAAGACCAGGTAGATTCACTCGTGTCAGTAGTGCTTCAAAATAGACATGCACTTGACCTATTAACTGCTGAGAAGGGTGGAACATGCCTTTTCCTAAACAAGGAATGTTGCCTTTATACTAACAAATCTGGGGTGGTCAGAGACATGGCCTGCCAGTTAAGAGAATGTATTACAAAAACGAGACAAGAGCTAGCCAACGTGTGGTCCTTCTGGAACCACATATGGAGCTGGGCTCCTTGGGCACTGCCTCTGGCTGGCCCCCTTTTTATGCTCCTTCTAATACTCCTATTCAGGCCTTGCATAATAAATGCTCTCTCCAGATTTATATCTCAACAAGTCCAAAAGATCAAATTCCAGTGCTTAGTCAAGGAATACTCACCTCTGCCTACACATGAGCCCTCCATCTAGTTCTATTGTGTCAACCCCTGAGACAAGTACCACCACCCCTAACTTTTCGCCCTATTGCCAGCACAAAGCAGCTAGACAAGTCATTGCCCCTCACCCCAACAGCACCTAGGTACTTGTCTCAGAGGGGGGACTTGTTGGGTCTGGGAAGCTAAAGGACAGATGAGTGAGTATCCCATCCCCCATGGAGAGCACTATGAGAAGGAGTTATAAATCTGCATTCCTGTACCCTGAGGAGGAGATACAGGGTCTCATAAATCTGCCACAAGGCTGATAAAAAAACACTTTCAAGGTTGTTCCCCCCACCCCAATAAGGGGCAAACAGACCAGTTCATCTAAGAGAGCCCGCGTGTACAAATCCACAGCCAATAGAAACAACCCACCTACCCCTAACCCAGAGTTAAAGTGTCCATAAAAAGCCCCAGCCTTCACCTGAGAAGGGAGCCACCGGTTTCTGAGGTACGCTGCATTGCCCTAGTTATAACCTTTCCTTTCTCTCTAATAAATCCTACTCTGTGTACCGGCCTTGGCTCACAAGTCAATCGGTTGCCTCACGAGCCAGTTCTCTGGCCTGCAAAGGTAAGAACCCTCGAAACCGACCCACAACATTTCACACTGGCACATAACACACGTGTGCAAAACCATGTCAGGATAGGATAGGAAACTTTTTGCAGTCATGAGCCTGCAGGCCAAAGAAGCTCCAACAAAGTGCCCATACCTATGAACCCTCAGCAGCTGCAAATACATTCAGCAAGCAATAAAATGCTGAGGGCCTGCTCCAATTCAGCCAGTGTGAGAGAAGGTGGGCGCAGGAAATCAACAGGCATATTTCATGGTCCAGAGGTAGACAAGTTGGGAATCAAGGTAGAAGTGACCAGGTGACTTTCCTGCTTACAGACATAGAAGTGGCAAGTGACGGACCCTAGGCAAGACCCCAAGACCATTAGCTACAAGTCCAGAGTGCTTGCTTCTAGGTCACCCTGCTACCTGTCTCGGTCTGCAAGTGCACTCACAAGTTCTCTGTCCACAAAGGAAATAAGAAGTTTCAGGCTCCAACATCTAGAATGCTAGGGGAGGATGTCCACTTGAACTTCTGCCCATTATACACACACACACACACACACACACAGGAACTCACAGAAGTCATTCAGTTCCAGATAAGTCAGCTAGGAAGTAGCTGAGCCTACCAAGTTAAGATTTCTCCAGTACCTCCTCTGTGCCAGAGGCATGCCACAAAAAAGTAACTCCCTGCTGCCAGAACTGTATGTTTATGGCTCATTTTACAGGAAGCACCAACTAGCTCAGGAGAGACACTGTGTCCCTCCAAAGCCTATCTGAATCTGTGAATGCTTTGGCTGTGGTGGAAATAAATACCCAAATGGCTAATGTATAGTTATTAACAAGTGCAGGCCAAGAAGCTTAGTACTACCCAACAGAGGAGTGAAAGACTGGGAGAAAGGATACCTCCAGTTGCATTGTAGAGGAGGTGACTGCTAGAATCCTGAAGGCCTCAGGCAGGAGGCTCCACAGGCAATTAGAAAACAAAGGATTGGATGACCTGCCTTAGCCCCAGGGGCCAGGGTCATTTCCCCTGTGGCCTGCAGTTCAGTCAGCCCTCCCAGCTCACTGCATTGCTACTACAGAGTTAATCTTCATTTGGCTAGGGAAAGGCTGAACAAGGGCGGGATTTCCGGTGACTGTGAAATGAATGACAGGGCTGAGGGAGAGGCAGGCAAAGGGGTTTCTGGAAGGTGCTGAGCAAAGAATAGTCATTGTAACATTTACACAAGTTCTTTGAGCTTTGAACTGTATGCAGATGAGCCAACCCCCTGTGAGTCTTTTGCTCTGCAAATCTGAAACTAAACTGCCTCCTCTCACCCAGCAGAGTTTCCTAGAAGTGAGTGGGAAAGCTTCAGTTTTAGTTTTTAGGACTACTGAACTGAATGGAGTTGCTGGGTCCTAGAGCACACCTGTTGTTTAGGGACTGAGGGATAGAGAACCCCAACCTCCCCCAGGCTATGGAGAGTAGCAGCAGATCTTTACTCACTCCTAAATTATGCTAGATCAGGTGACATTACATTCGATGGCTGTGTTCTTGCATGGTCTCTAAATTTTGCACCAGGACTGCACAGTGGGTACCCAAATTTGCACCAGGCAAGGTTTTCAGTGGCAGAAACTCAGAATCAGGTCTCGCAAGCACATGACTAGGGTCAGCCTTGCACATGAACCCAGATCCAGCCAAATCCAAAACCCCCACTGCTTTGCTACAAGAACAGACTTCATCCGCAGAGTACCTGAGGGCTCCAACCAGCCTTGGGAGAGTTGTTTTCAAATTTCACCACAATCCAGAATCAGAGTGACTGGGATTCATGCCTTGGCAGAGTCAGGAGGGGTGGGAAAATAAGGTTACTATATCCACTGAGAATTAGCTGGCAAGGCCTCTTCATTCTGATTTGCTGTGGCCCCACTGGCAGGCACTCTGTGCAGCTGTATGCATGGAATGAGTATTCCTTGCAAGACAAGTGTGTCTTCCCCAGCACAACACATTCCTCAGAAACTTTACTACCCCTCACATAGCACCAAACCTCAAATCCAGGCTCTGGCTTTCCTGCGGTGGAACATCCAAATGGCAAGGTTTCTGGGCCTGCAACCGTGTTCCCTAACACAGCTGCAAATGCACAGTGGGCAGTGGGCTGGCAGGCATCATCCCTTGACAGAGCCACTGGGGTAAGATGCCAGCATCAGCAGTGGGCAGTCTTGCATGAAAAGCAACAGGTTGAATGGCATCTGCCTTGGGGCCAGTATTTTGGCCTTGGCGACCACGTGCAGAACAGACTTGGCCGTGGTGAGCGAGAGATGAGGATCTACCTGGGCAAACGCTGGCCCCTGAGAGGTGGCCAAGTCCTCCTTAGGCATAAAGGCACCGTTCTAGCTTTCTCGGGGAAACGATTTTGAAGGAGTGAGGGAGTGCAGAAGGGCAATCAGTATGAGCCTGCAAACAGGCTCTCCGGACAAGCAGGAGTTATGCTGCCTCCAGGGAGGCAGGTAAACAGCGAAGAACTAATGGAGCTTCCTGAAAATCTACCCGGTGGCACTTGGACAAGGAGAAAAAGTCTCTACTCACTGAAGACTACATGGTGCAGTAACTCTGGAGCAACCTCAGGCTAGAGAACAGACTGTTGGTGAAAAAGTGGACCCAAGCCTTCCAACGCCGACTATACATAAGGAAAGACCCTCACCCGGGGTGATTAGGAGAAAAAGGCAAAGCCCACAAACAGGTAGTGAAAATCAGGCCTAGCCCTGGACTGGTAAATCTTGCCCACAGACTATTTGACAGCTGACACCTTTAAGTGTCACCTCAAAAGGTGTGACGCGCTTCGAGAAACTCCTTTGAACATTGACTTTGGAATCAATAACGAAAGACAGGACTGTAGAATAGGTACAGTGTAGGAGGGTTCTTGTGGAAGGGGGAGTGTGAACAAGAGGAGATGGAGGTGAGGGAATATGGTGATAGGCTTCATATACATAAATGAAACAGAATGATAAAACCTCAAAATAAAAATGTATTTTACACTTATAGGAATGAATATGTGCAAAAATACATGAAACATCAACAATAATTTTCAGCACTTCCTTTTATAGTAAAACCATTCCATAATAAAAAATTTTATGTAAACTCCACTAACTAAATAGATAAAGTTTTTTCTTTTAAAATGTATGATGCAGGAGAAATGGGCAAATCCCTCCTGTAACTCTGACCAAGGAAGCCCTGGTTCCTTCACAGTCTGTCAAGACCCAAAAATAGCTTGGCCTATGTTATTTCACGTACTGTATTTCTCTGAGAATTCTAAACTCACTTGTTCAACACACATTTATTAAGGTTCGCTACATGACAGGCATGATTTCAGTTAACCTGTGATGCTTGCGTGAACAAATCACAAATTCCCTTGTCCTTTTGAATGGTACACACAAGAGCAAGAACACAGAAAGTAAAATGTGAACTCTTAACATAAGGAATTGTACAGCAAGGTAAGCAGTGATAATCATTTTGGGTACAGGTGGCATCGGCTCTTTACACAGAGCCCAGTAAAGAGGAACAGGTCACTGGGAATGCTGGCACAGAGAGGGAGTGTTCACTAGTTTAAGGTAAGCAAGGTAAGCTTCAATGGAGCATGGCATTGGAGGAAGGATATGAAGAAAGAGAGAGACTTGTCCAGGCATAAGGACCAGCTGATACAGACTCTAAGGCCTGTGAAACTCCTGCATGTTTGAGGAAAGGTATAGGAGCCAGCATGTCTGGCATGCAGTGAGCAAATAGGTAAAAAGGAGGAGACAAGGTTAGAGAGATTAACAAATACCAATTTACATAGGAACAATTAGGAAATTTAAGGAATCTGCTTAGTGCACATGGGAAGTGCGAGAGGAAGGAGAGAAGCATTGTGGGTTTGAGCAGAAGAGTGACATCACCTGTCATGCCTTTACAGAGGATCAGTTTGATTTCTTCATGTGTTGAGAACAGAGTGAATGCGGGCGACAGAGGTGGGAGCACGAAGATCAGAGAGGAATTTGTTCTTGCAAGTAAAGCTGGAGAGGATGCAGGCCTCGACCCTGGTAACAGGAGATGTGATATGACAAGAACTGCTCGCAGTCAGGCTGCATGTTGAGACTGACCCACAGAATTCCTATTGGTTTGGGTGTGGCATGTCAGTGAGAAGCAAGGCTTACCTGGGATGTTTTCCTGAGCACAGAGCAGACTGGAATTGGTATCAAGTGATATGAAGGGGTTTTACCAGTGGGGCGGCTATCAGGAATTCAGTACTGCACATGCTGACCTAAGATGTTTCTTTGACATCCTTGTGAATTTTGAGTTGTAGTTGCATATGTAACGCAGGAATCTGGCTGAAAGGTCTATGCCTCACATACATAGAGGGCACCAAAAACTCATGAGTCTACTTTAGCTCTGCTTAGGTAGTGAGAAAAGACAGAAAAGAACAGCACTTAACAAACAGAGCCTTGCAGTGGAACAGGACTGGGCAAAAGAGAACACAACTACAGATGAGTTGGAAAAGTCTGCACTAATAACTTGTAGAGGAGAAAGAAAATGTCAAAGTACTTTATACACATGTGTGAAACAAGCATAATGAAACTTGTTAAAAATTGTTTAAAAAGGGAAGAAGGGAGGTAGAGAAAGAGGAATAAAGGGGGTGAATTTCTTCAAAATACATTATATGCATGCATGGAAATATCACAATGAAACAACTGTGCACAAGAAATATACACTAATATGTATAAAGACATGGAAGTGCACACTGCTCAAACGGATGATGTGAGGTCACATAAGATGAGGATTGAGAAAACAGCCATGGCATTTGCCAATGCAGATGTGCCTGGTGACATTTACAAGAGCAGTTTCTTTGGAAGAGTGAGTGATCAAACCTGTTTTGGACAGGTTTAATAGAGAATGGGCTGGTGAGGAAACAATAGTATGGAGAAGTCTTAAAAGGAGTTTTGCAACAACAAGGAGAAAAAATGGTATCATGAGTTGGGGAAGAGAGTCAGGAACAGTTTTACTTCTGTTGGGAGTAATACTGGTGTGCTGAAGGCAATGTTGCAAAGGAGTGAAATCGATAGCACAGGGGTGGCAGAGAGACTCCTTGCCACAGAAACACTGGGTAAGCAGGAGGGCACAGGGTCCTTGTGTGAAGATGAGGGCTGGAGCATGCATGTGGACTTGCAAGTTCTGGATTAGGTAGACATCCAGTAGACATTCTGGCCACCTGAATTCAGCCACATGAGGTCAGGCACCTGTGGATTCCTTGAGCCTCCTTTTCTAAGGAGTATCTATTACATACCAGGTGCACACACCAGGACAACTTGCTAGCATTTAATCATTCAAAGAACCACCATGTGGGGAATATCATGATCCACATGCTACAAGAGAGAGATGTGCTGCACAAGGAGGATAGATGGAGTGGCCAAGGTCACTTAGAAAACAATAAGAGAAGTGAATCTTTGAGCCCGAACAGTCTGCTTGTCCAGGTCTTTTGGTAACAAAAGGCTCAGACCTGCTGGATAGTCAGCGTGTAACATTTCTCTTGCAGCCCCTTATACTGGTCGCAACCCTGTGCTGTGAATAACACCTGCTGGCAGTGACCAGGTGGAGCCACAGTCTGCATGTCTGGGCACCTCCCTCGGTTTGCTGTGAGCAGTGCTCCATCAGTGCATGCGTGGCTCTGTTCTGAGTCTGAGGTTGAGGCTGAGGAGCAGCTCCTCTCTGTGATGCTGACTTTCTTCCATCAAACCCTGCTGTGATGAGGGCCCAGCTCCAAGAGGAACAGTGACCCCACAACTACAGAAGTGTCCTTCCACTGCTTTTCTGCACGCACTTACTACCCAAAGACCTGTTACCTGACCAAGCCGACATAGCCAGCACAGCAAATTGCTTGGAAGATTGAAAACCCTGAACAAGCTTACAGGACACTAGGCCACTTGTGCCATTATCACTTAGACTATTGGCTACAACCCCCCCACACACACATGGTGTGATCGTTCTCCTGAAAGTGTAAGGGGTGTGTGTGTGTGTGTGTGTGTGTGTGCATGTCTGTGTACATTTATGACTGTGTGGATGTGTGTGTCTTCATTCTGTCATCTTCCCACTCCCTACTAATTTTGTCAGGGACTGATTCCGCCTGAGATGACCCCAAGGAATAAGATGCAGCCCCTCATTCAGGGTGAAACTGGGAGCAGATATAGGTTTTACAGGGCTGGTTTACAGGGCTGGGTCTCAGGGTGCAGAGTCCAGGCTCATCCCAGGAAAGAATAACCTTTTTCTGTTCTATGCCAGGGAGAATGAGGCTAGACCCCATCAGAAGAAACATCAGTGGAAGTGCTAAATTGGAGGGAACTTACTTTATAGATGAGCCTCTCTAAGGCACACACCCAGAAATTGCAGACAAGGCCTTTGGGTTCCCACCTCCCTACTGATGGACATTTTACTATCTTTAACAGTGCTTGTTGCCTGTTTTGAGAAGCACTCTCCTACCAGTTTCTCCCTGGACCTGTGGCTGCAGCTGTGGTCAATGTTGCCAGATTTGGTTTGGAGCACCCCTGGCCCATGGGATGCTGAAACCTGGAGAGCTGCCAGGACTGAGGATGGGTACCTCTGAATCCCTGATAAATAGCACTTAATGTAAACCATGCAAGTCTAGTGGAAGCATGCTAGTCTCGTGCTAGAGTGTCTACTCGATACATCACCTTGGACGCCCATTCAAAGTTATCTAAGTTATGCCACCCTGACTCTACACCTCCAAAATCATCAGTAATGTCTCCTGTTTTGTAGACATGTTGAGAGAAATAGATCAGTTGATCTTCAAAAACTCCTAGAGTGGACCTGGACATGGTGGTTCATGTCTCTAATCCTAGCTACTTGGGAGATGGTGCATTGTGGTCCAAGGCCGGCCGCCAGGTAAAAAGCCAGACCCTACCTGAAAAAATGAGCTAAAGAAAAAAGACTTGAAGTGCAACTCAAGTGAAGGAGTTCAGACAAACACCTTTGAGTTGAAAAAAAAAGTAACAAACCAAAAATAAAAAGCAGAAAGAAAATTAAAGAAAAACCTCTTAGTCTAGGGCTTCCCAAATTACCTGTGCTGAAACTTTCAACTTTTTCCACATCAGTCACTCACAGATCAATCAACACATTTGTATAATTAGAGGAATATGAATTACTAGAAAGAAAAAACTGGCAAAGACATAGAAAGTCCAAGACCCAATTTTTATCACCAAAAGGACCATCACTGAATGATATAGGCCTTGCCATACATACACTTGCACATTCTGTACTTACCACAGGCTCGCACCAACCTTTTGTAAAGCAGCACTTGCATCAGTAGACTCTGGCACCATGCCTAGTCATCATAGAAATTCACCGATGGCTGCTGTTGCAGGACTTGACTGCAAAACATGTTTCTATCATGAAGGAACTTCAATGACAAGAAGTTGCAACTACACAGAACAAGAAATACAAAAAGATTCAACTGATGACAGTCAAGAGTGTTATGCACAGCAATGGGAAAAGCAGACATCACAGTCATGAAGGATTCTCTGGGCCTTAATGCCCACGGATGGAACCTACTTTGTAGCTTTTTTGTATTCTATGATTGTATGACAACTTCATGATAATTACAAAATTTCTTCAAGCCCTGAAAAAATATTAACCCTAACCCCACAAACCACGGGTTATTTGTGCTAACATTGTGTGGAGCCTTTATTTATTCTCAGATTCTGCTTTTGGAATGTGTGGAGACTTTCACTGTCTAGGCAGGAAGACGATAACAGTGATAACAAAAACATTAACCAATGGTGCACATATTTCTGGCTGCACATACTCACTTATTTGTAAACGTTTGTACTGGTTTTCTATATTAGATACAAACCATTACTTTGACCCACAGCCCATTGCTGTTATCATTGTTGATCTCCTCAGCACCCTTGGCAGAGACTTCTACAGTTGTGTCTGGGAGTACCCAAAGGGTGACACAAAGCACTATCTGTGCCCCAAATCTCCAACAAGCAATCATGGAGACCCCTGAGAAAGCCTGGCTGTAGCCTCCACCTAAAATGATGAGCCCTGTGATGTTGGCACTGCCTCTTAAACAAACCAGGACCCAGGTGCCACAGCAGATCTTCATTCCATATGGACTTGTATGGAATGGCTTGGTCTCTACCTTGCTCCCTATGGTGGATTCTGAAGCAGCTCTACCAAACCCACACTGCTCTCCTAGGAAGGCAGCCCCCTCATGCTCCTTCCTATAATCAAGGTCAATTACAATCAAATCCCCTGTCTCCAACACAGGTTACAGGTAGTGTTTGCTGAGACTCCCATACAGTACTTAATAGGCTACACCCTCTCTAGGAAAAATTTCAAATCAGCCCCATTTTAAAGACTAGAAAATCATACTTGAGGGAGGGTTCTAGCACCAGATGATGGCTAGGAAGCGGAAAGTCAGAAACCCAGGTATACAGCAGCAGGTATGCACATATACAAGGTTAGTTTTATTGTCTATCAATCTGTCTTTCTATCTATCTATCTATCTATGTATCTCCTCTCCATCTTTCCTCTCTCATCCCCACCCCCTCTCCCCATTTCCCCTCTTCTCTGCTCCCCTTCCCCCTTCTTTCCTCTTTCTCCTCTCTTTCCCCTCCTGCTGGTCCTCCTCCTCCTCCTCCTGCTTCTTCTATCAGAAAATAGTATTCCCCCCTCATTCACTTGGCTGTGTGAGATTGGACAAATCCTTTCCCTCCTTTGAGTCTCAGCACCTTCAACTATAGAATGGATATAGCAAGATAACACCTACTCAACAACGTAGCTGGGACAATTAAGTGAGGTACAGTGCATGCAACTGCTTTCTACAGAAAACAGGTGCACAGAAAATATCTTACCCATAATGTTGCACTTAAAGCACTATGGAACTGGTCACATGGCTACCAAATTGGGGAGAAAGGCTGCATGTCCTGTCTGATTTCCCTGGAAGCACAAAAATATCTGTGGTCAGAGGATCAATCCATGATTCTGTAGTCTTAATACATTTTGCTGTAATTTAAGCCCCACAGGATCAAAATTCCACTTCTTTCCACACTGTGTTTGCTGATCTGTTCCAAATACCCTGAACAGGACTTCAGGTGTGCTACACAGTCACAATTCACGTGAATTGCATATGAACGGATTTTTTGAGCATCTAGTGGTCAGGATAAATATGATAATGATGGTGAATATTTTAAGTGAGTGAGGTACTGACAGAGAGTTGCTAAGACTGGTGTCTAAGCTTTTAAGTGAAATATTGTTGGGGAGAGACAGTGTAGGACATTTACCCATGCCTTAATGGCAATAAAACCAGAGCACAAGGTCTGATTAAGTTTCTTAGTATCTCTTTGCTCATATATTAAAAATGATTTACACTGGAAACAAACGTACTGATGTAAAATTTTAAGTAGACAAAAAAATCATCCCAAATTTGGCACTCCGGCCCAAGGGCCAGGGAAACTCAGACTCCCATTTTTTTCCACCTATACTTCTAAACCAAGAAATTTATGTTTTTCCAGTCCTGGCAAGAGAGACACATTATGTTTTCTTCAACAAATGAATATATTTGCTTCAGACTATAGGAGATACAGAAACCACATGAAGTGTGTGGAAGTTTTCAGGTTCTTTAAAAATCTCTCATGAGACAAGGGGGCAATGGAAAAGGCAGTGGATTGTAGATGATGTTGAGTCACACCTGGTTGTTTTCATTGTTGTGATATAGTATGGTGGTTATGTTAAGCAAGGTCCTTATTTGTTAGAACTGATTCCTGGAGGAGATGATTTGATGTGTATACTTGGCTTCTACTATTCCCTGGCAGGGATGTGGTGGGGAGTATGATGGAGGATAGATAAAACCAGAATTAAAGAAAGTTAATGATTGCTGAAGCTGATAGTCTTGAACTTAATGGGCACCTGGCAAGCACTGCATTGTAGTGTATTTTCTGCTTTTATGTGCTTGAAATTTTCCAAAATACATTAAAAATTAAAGAAAAGAAATGCTTGAGTTAGTGAATGAGAGTATAGTGGGAGGCAAGGAATGAGGAAGAGAAAGGCATAAGAAATGGCCATATTCATGGGAATACCATCAAGGGAAATATGAAAAATACCTGTAAATTATCGATCATATGTTGATAGGCACCCTTTCAATTGTAGTATTGGACAGACATAAGACATCCTTAAACGAAAGATGCCCCATAATAAGCAGCAACAAAGACTAAAAGGAAGGATGATCTTGCAAATTCATTAATGGACTGCATTTTGTTTTAAAGAGGCATCACTGTTTTTCAATCTTTGCTGTTGAACAATAAACAAATTCCCCTATGGTAAGAATACTGAGGGTGTTGTGTTTCAGGTTCTTGAACCTAAAATAATCTGGGTGACAGGAATTACTATTACAAGAGTATGGTAAAAAAAAACAAGTGAGATGTACAGTTTTCTGGGGAACAAAACTCTACTACATCATTTTACCCACATCAGCACTATTTCCAAGACAATAGCAATATATCAAAGAAACCTTGTACACATTTTAGGACTTCCGCCTTGGGGATGCTTTAGGCTTGAAGATCCATTTCCTTGGGGTAAGTGGTGACAGTCTTTGCAGAGTGCCCCGTTAAACATCACAACTCTGCTCATAGTAGTCAGACAGGATGGTATGTGAGACAGGTGTCCAAATTGTGTTTATATGGGTGGCACACGGGAGTGTTTATGTATATACAGGTGTGTGTGAACCTCTGTGCACACATGTGTATGTGTGTGCATGTGTGTTTGTGTTAAGTAAAGTCAAATTATGTGGAATTGTGGTGCTCCCTTCCTAGAAAGGAGTGAGAAACTGTTCTAGTCTGCATAAAGTACTTTTTTAAACCAAATACATAGTACAGTGACCTGAAAAAATTGTTACACTTATTTTCTCATCATTAAAAAGATTCCAATGTGCACATTAAAACAGTCTCTGGAAATGAAGAGAGAAAAAAGTTGCATATTTCCTGAACAGTCAAAACTGCACTCTATATATTGCTATATATGCTCTTCCTTATAATATTCCATGCATACGCCTGTTAGTTATCTAGAGATCATACTAACAATTAGGTTTTAGGTCTTATTTGCTTTTTCTTTGATTTTATTTTGATTTGTGAAGTAGGCGATGTAAAACTGAACACCATTTCCCCAAGTATTGAAAAATTGCAGTTCTGACAATGATACAATCATATGTAATTAAACTGGCCCTGGAAATTCAGAGCATCTCATTTTCAGAGAGCACCTGATTCTACCAACATGGAGCCCGGAGTCTCCAGATCACTGTCAGATTGTGAGGTGGATCCTGGCAAAGGCAGGGGAAGACAGTGTGATAAAGGGACCACCCCTAACACACCCTACACACCCTACAAATGTAAAACATGCTGTTACTAAAAGTGAAATACATCCTCAAAAACCTTTTTGGGTGTTGCCATCACAGTGGACTGATGCAAAGAATCAGTTTAACTGTGAGCTAGCCAAGAGCTGGCTGTAAGTCACATTGTACTTAGAGTGGGATTGTGCGCTGGGTGAAGAAACGATGTAAGTAACTCCTAACAGCAGCACATGGTTCAGAGAGGATTTATTACAGAAAAAATAAAACAAAATATCCCAACTGAATTGAGGAATAGAATGAAGTAACTCCTTATCAACAAAAAGTAAAGGTAAATTTTTGTGCAATTAGACCTTTTGTATTTCTATGGTCCATATGAAAGTATTTCGATCATTTATGTTAAGAATTACCAGGGCAGATGAAGAAGAATGAAATCTTATCATTTGCAAGTAAATGGATGGAACTGGAGACCATCATTCTGAGCAAGGTTAGCCAGGCTCAGAAGGCCAAAAATCATATGTTCTCCCTCAGATGTGGACTTTAGATCTAGGGCAAATACAGCAATGTGGTTGGACTTGGATCACATGACAAGGGGAGAGCACATATGGGACATATGGGGATAGGTAAGAAATCCAAAACATGAAAGCATTTGATGTCCCCACTCCAGAGGAATTAATACAGAAACCTTAAAGTGACAGAGGTCAACACAAGAAGGGGATCGGAACCAGTGTAAAGATCAGTAAGAGATGAATCAGCTTGGGTTGTACCACATTTGTACATTGAAGCAATGCTAGGAATCTCTCTGTATAGCTATCCTTAACTCAACTAGCAAAAACACTTTGTCTTTCTCATTATGCTTATGTCTTCTCTTCAACAAAATTAGAGATAAGGGCAAAAGAGGTTCTGCCTGGAAGTGAGGGGGGAGAAGGGAGGGAGTGGGGGTGGGGAGCAGGGGGGAGAAATGACCCAATGTATGCCACATGTGAATAAATGAATAAAAAAAAAGAATTACCAGGGCAGGGGGTCGGGGGAAGAAGGAGGGAGCGGGGCGGGGGGCGGTGGGTAGAGGGGAGAAATGGCCCAAACAATGTATACACATACGAATAAATGAATAAAAAAAAATTACCAGGGCAGGTATTGGCTAAAGGCCACAATCCCAGCACTTGGGAGGCAGAAATGGGAGGATCTTGTATAAAGCCAGCCTGGGCAAAAAGTTACTCAACAAATAATCTGGCATCATGATGGTTCAAGCCTGTAATCCCAGCTACATAAGAGGAGGATATATGAGGGTTTTAGCACAAAGCCAGACCCGGAGAGAACATAAGACACTATGTGAAAAATAGATAAAGCAAGAATAGGGCTGTAGATGTGACTCAAGTTTTAGGACAATTACCTGACAAATGGGAGGTCCTGAGTTCAAGTCCCGGTACTCCCCCAAAAAAGGATAAAACCTTATTGTAGCCAAAAAGTTAATTGCTGTATCAAAAGACAGAAATGATCATTATGGTAAATTATACATGATACACAATTGATCCCAAATTAATCACTACTATTTCACACAGTTAACTAGACTCGTTTTTAGTAAACAATATTATTTATGGAGCCAAAAAAGAAATGTGAAATAATTTGTAATAATTGTAATTATTTGTAATTGTAGTAAACACCTAGCTTTCATATTTCGTGTTAAAGTAATATTGTGTGCACTGCTAATTATGACACTCATGCTTTCTAGTCTCCCATGGTTGTGTCCTATGTATGATAATGTAAAACATTGGTCATCACAAACTTTATTTTGTGATTTGTAAGATTTCTAAAAATTGTCTTCTCATTTCAGTAGACTGGTTTCACACCATATGTTATGAGTCTAAATTACAAAGTTACATTTTCCTCTTTATTATTTTTGGGTTTTATTATCATTTCATGGCCAAAAATAATTATTTATTATGTAGTGGTAGATAGTCTCCAAATTCGGATGATATTTTATGAGCATATTTTTCATTTGCCTTTTGAACTTTTAGATGAAATGCTTTTGAATTTTCAATATGTCAAATGTGTGAGCTCAGCAAATACACACATGAGGATCATTTAAATTATTTACCATCAATTGGTATAAATTTTACTTATAAGAACCACAAACATAAGAGAATGTGACTGTGGTTCATTTGATACCCTTAGAAACAAAGAAAAGTTCTGGCTAGAGAGGACTCTTGTGTCTGACTGAAATGGAATAATGATTTCATCTCCTCTGTAAAATGGGGATGATAACAGTAACTCACTCACTGAACTAATATTTTTCATTTAGCTAACAGAACATTTTGAAAAGTTGATGTGCACTACACCCTCTTAAAGGAAGTATAGGTGGAGCACTTAAGAAAAAGCAAAACTCCCTGCCCTTGGGCTACTTTGACCCATAGAGGACATATATTAGAAAGCAGGCAATAAAGTCAAGAAAAGTTAATGGAGAGGGAAACAATCTCAGGTAAGGAAGAGAGATGGACAAGCGTATTGTTCCCTTAGATGGTGGGTTCAAGGAAAGCCTCACTTGGTGACATTTAAGCAAAAACCACAATGAAGACAAGGTAAGATATAGGGGAAGACAGCTGCAAGTAGAGTAATGTGTATAAAGATCCTGAAATGAAAATAAACTTATGTGTTGAGGTGAACCTTGAGCTTACATACCTTTTGATTTCACAATGCAACAGTCTCTGTTACTAAGCATGGGACATCTCTTTACATATTGAATCCTCTCCACAACACATACCATTATCATCAGCTTCAGTTCACACAGGAGGAATCCAAGACAGAGTGTAGTTAGGTTACCTGTCACAGGTCATACAGCCACAAGTGGAGAGCCAGGATAAAAACCATGTGTGATCCACAGCCCATATTCTTACCTTCTTAGTCCTTAGGTGAATCCCATTTCAGGGAGAATGGAAGAAAGGACAGAAGGGACATGATTGGCTCATATTCACACAACAAGACAGAAACCAAGTTGAGAAAAATTCTGACCTGAGATGCCAGAGCTGAGAGCCTATTTCTTCCTTCCTCAAACATTCACTGAGCCTCGTGTCATGGCAAATCCTGACTGGCACTGTCGATGACACGTAATGGCCACTTGTTAGAAATGAAGAGATACGTTGGGTTTGCGCTCTAATTTGCCATTTAATGTTTTCTCCAGCTGTACCCTTACATTCCCCATCCCAGCGCTGTGTGCCCTGGGGTATCTCCATCTGATGACACTTCTGTCTTTCCTGGTTAACATGAGCTCTTTGATTTCAAGGACAGGCTTGTCTCATCACTCTGAGCCTGGCATGCAACAGACTCTCGGGTGACAGCTTATGAATCGATTTCCAGGTAATTGTCCCTCTGATACACACATAACTAACCGTGGGAAATGAAGTTGTGTGATATATTCCTAGCACAGTGACTGCAATGACAAAAATTCATCACACGTTTGGGTGTCCTGCCTGGGCAGTGCCTCTGTGCTCTGAGACACCCCCCTCCTGATGTGTGGGATCTGAGAGTGCTGCCTGAATTTTGTATCACTGGACCAGGGTATAAATAAGGGGGGAAGGTAGGAGGTAGCCCAGACCCTTGGAGGAGACTGGCCATGCAATGAGAGTCCCAAGTGGAGTGGAAGCCAATTGATAATACTTTCCTTCAGTCCTACTCGAGGACAGGCAATTGTTGCACCCTCCCTTTTGGGTAGATGGTCTCTGGAAAGCGACAGCCAACAGTGGAAACAGGAAACATCTTTCTCTGTGCTCTTCTTGCCCCAAGACCCTAGCATGCAGCCATCTGAAACTTTACAGTCTTCCTTCTCCCATCCTGTACCTCTTCCCATGAGCTTTGTTCCACCACTCCCTCCCAATAAGATGGACTGCCTTCTACAAGCCCATAGGCAGTGGACCCAAACAAACATGGAGTCAAGCCTTTGAAACCATAAGCCAGAGACCCTTCCTCTTTTAAGTTGATCTGGGTCAGATGCTTGTTACAGCATGGAAAGCTGACCACCAGATGACAGGTGGAACAGCTTTTTTTTTTTTAACCAGGGTACTCTGAGCCTCCGAGATGATAGCTTGCTTAGAGTTAGAAAGATGCTTAATAATGGCGGGAAAGGATAACAATTCTCTCTAGACTCCCAGGCAAATGCTCCTGCTAATCATTTTCTCTGAAGACTGATTTCAACCTGTCAACCTACAGTCACTGTGGGGAAATTAGAGAACTGATGTGAGTCTTCTCTCCCAGACCATGCTGCTCTTCACTCAGATAATTCAAGTCAATTCACAAATATATTCAATGCTCTTAAATCACTAACATCCTTTGGGGGTGGGTGGGTGTGAGGCATCTACCGGATGCTACTTCTGGCCCTGGGAGAGCTGACCCTAATCCTGAGGTTTACAGGGGAGTTCATGAGTGTCCCTGAGACACTATTATAGCAGTAAACATTTCACTGATAAATAGTAATATTGTTGGGATTGGAAAGGAAGGGCCAAATGCTCTGGAAATAGCAGCTTTCCTGGGCATTGTGGCCTTGGAGTCTGTTTCTATCTAAGGGAGGGAAAATTCTCCTGGGCTGTGAGCTCCTTGAGTACACAAATTGTACTCTGTATTTCTCACAGCACAACCTTGCACAATATATAGTGAAAGGATTGATTGATCTGTATTTGTTGGCTGCATGGTCCTGTTCATGAACTGCTTAGTAGGGATGATCAGGTGAACTGGGTTATAACTTTAGAGAACTTTAGAATACTAAAGTGGTCCTTTTTTTCTGCGGTATCCTGCTGATTTTAAAGCGGGGACTGGGAGAGCTGTGTGGAGGGTAAAGGTTGACATTAAGACCTTTTACTTTATCTGATTTGAAATGTTAGGATTGTTATTTCAAATTTTTGTTTTTTGAGTGATATAACTAAAGCTCAGAAAGTTTAGTATTGTACCTCTGTCACAAAGGGTGCAAATACTTGATTTGAGATCTACCTCAGCCTTAATCCCTTGCTTATGCTTCCTCTCCCCTAGTCTCCACTTTACTCTCAGAGATTAGATTCTGAAAGTCCCTGGAGAATTCTTGCCAGAGATATGGCATCACTGTAAATCCCCACCTGCACTTCGATTAACCTTTTTTTTTTTTTTTCTGTAGACAAGGGGCTTAAAGCCAGGTAAAGCCTAAGGCTCCATTGTAGGATCTTTCTGCAAAATCTGTCGCTGTGGGTGTCTCCAGTAGAATGTGTTTCAGGAAGAGGTTTGTCTGCTGGGGCAGGACAGCGGGTGTCACTCATCACTGCTGGAGGGCAGAATCCGGGGCTGGGGGCCGCACGTGGAGAGGGGAGGGGCCACGGGCGGCCCCCTCGTGACCAGCCCCGAGGAGAGGTCACAAGAGAAGACTGACGTTCCATTATCACGCGCCTGGGGCCCAAGGTAACCAAGGCATTTATATATAAACACTGGGGCTGGGGGCGTTACGGGGGACCGTTGGAGACGGGAGCCCATACTTTGGGGTCGCGCACTTGGACGGTGGTAGCCATGGGCCGACGATGCTTGGAAGGAGTGAGCAAGGAGAAATCCTAGGAAATGAGGGGTCAGAAGAGAGAAAAAAGGTGTCAGAGCACAAGAGCGAAAGATCGTGAGAGGGCGCTAGAGCGTGGCGTAAGCTTGGCGGTACGGCACAAGATGGACCACACCGGGCCCAGAAGCATAGGTAAGATAGGACACTTCCTTCCCCCGAGTCCATTTTCCAAAGGTAACCTCCTGTCAGCCATATTTAAGATAAAACGTTGATCCAAGTATTTTTAAGATAAGGAGGAAAGAACGTCAGAGAAAGCTGTACCAATGCGACGCTGCGCAGGGCACAGAAAGGGCAGTCAGAGAGAGGGTGTCACCTTTAAAAAAGAAGTTTCCATTGCGGCACTATTCACAATAGCCAAGTTATGGAAACAGCTAAGATGCCCCACCACTGACGAATGGATTAAGAAAATGTGGTATCTATACACAATGGAATTTTATGCAGCCATGAAGAAGAACGAAATGTTATGGAATTGGAGAACATCATTCTGAGTGAGGTTAGCCTGGCCCAAAAGACCTAAAATCGTATGTTCTCCCTCATATGTGGACATTAGATCAAGGGCAAACAACAATGGGATTGGACTTTGAGCACATGATAAAAGCCAGAGCACACAAGGGAGGGGTGAGGATAGGTAAGACACCTAAAAAACTAGCTAGCATTTGTTGCCCTTAACGCAGAGAAACTAAAGCAGATACCTTAAAAGCAACTGGGGCCAATAGGAAAAGGGGACCAGGAACTAGAGAAAAGGTTAGAGCAAAAAGAATTAACCTAGAAGGTAACACACACGCACAGGAAATCAATGTGAGTCAACTCCCTGTATAGCTGTCCTTATCTCAACCAGCAAAAACCCTTGTTCCTTCCTATTATTGCTTATACTCTCTCTTCAACAAAATTAGAAATAAGGGCAAAATAGTTTCTGCTGGGTATTGAGGGGGTGGGGGGGAGAGGGAGGGGGCGGAGTGGGTGGTAAGGGAGGGGGTGGGGGCACGGGGGAGAAATGACCCAAGCCTTGTATGCACATATGAATAATAAAAGAAAAAAAAAAGAAGTTTCCATCCTTTCCACCCTAAAGCTCTTGTTTCCCCCTCCCACTCCCCATCTTTCCTCCTTCTCCTTTCCGCTCCCCCTCCCCCCGTACCCGCATGATGTGATCGCCTTTAAACCAGGTAACCTCGGTCGGCACACTAGCTCCGGGAGCCTCTGAGTTGAGGGGGTGGAGCCCGCAGCCGCCGCTGGCTGAGCTCAAGGGCCAGTGGGAGGGGTCCCGAGGGTGCTAACGGCGCGCCGCGGCCATGACGCCTGGCACATCATTCACAGAAGTTCCTGTCTCCTTCCATCTACAGGCGCAGGTCGCCTTCTGACGCATTTCTTCCCAGGCCGGGGAGTGGGCTGATGGCCCAGATTGGAGACGCTTCCCCGTCCTCCGGCTCGGTAGCCCGTAGGAGTTCGGGCAGCGGAGGAGGAGCCTCTGCGGAGCAGGCAGCAGAGAAGGCGGGGACAATGGAGGAGGAGGAGATGGGGGCGGCGAAGGCATACGCGGTCCAGGAAGCTGAGATGAAGCTGGAGTCAGGGCAGGAGCCGAACCCCGTGCCTGAGAAGAACTTGATGTGGAGCGGCAGTGGCGACGCTGAGAAGGTGTTCCCACCAACCCCCTCTAGCTGTCACAGCAGCAGCTCATCTGCTTGCCCGCGTCGCAAGCCCCGCCCTCGGCCCCAGTCCCGGTCCCGCTCCCTTGGCCGGCCCGGGCTCTTGGCCCCACCCCCACCTGCCATCCGGCCCCAGTCTCTCCCACTGCCGCAGCCACCTCCGCCCCCATCGCGTTCCCCCGCCTGGCGCAAGTCCAGGCGTAGATCCATACCTGGGGCCAGGCCCCAAACACGGAGAGGCTGCTCTGGTAACCCAGAGGGCTCTGGCTATCGAGGCCAGGTTAAATTTGATCCGGGTCCCACAGGCTGCTTTCATGTGCAGAAATTTAAAGTAGCCAAAAATTGGCAGAAGAACCTGCGGATGATCTACCAACGTTTTGTTTGGAGTGGGACCCTGGAGACTAGGAAACGTAGGGTAAAGCCATGTATCTGTCATGTATGTAGCACCCATATGAACAGACTCCACTCTTGTATGTCTTGTGGCTTTTTTGGCTGCTTTACTAAGAAACATATTCATAAACATGCAGAAACAAAACGGCACAACTTAGCAGTAGACGTCTATTGTGGAGTTATATATTGCTTTATGTGTAAAGATTATGTATATGACAAAGATATAGAACAGATTGCCAAAGAAACAAAAGAGAAAATTTTGAAAGTATTAACTTCCACCTCAACAGAATTTTCTCATGAACAATTTATGACATTGGGTGTTGAAGAGAAACAATCACCCTGTGAGTCAAACGATCTGGAACCAAAATTGGTGAAACCCAAGAAAAAGAGGAGAAAGGAGTCAGTGTATACTGTAGGCCTCAGAGGGCTAATCAACCTTGGGAACACCTGCTTTATGAATTGCATTGTCCAGGCACTTACTCATACTCCTCTACTAAAAGATTTCTTCCTCTCTGATAAACACAAGTGTGTAATGACAAGTCCAAATTTATGTCTAGTCTGTGAAATGACTTCTCTTTTTCATGCTATGTACTCTGAGAGCCGAACTCCTCATATTCCCTGTAAGTTATTGCACCTGATAGGCATTCATGCAGAACATTTAGCTGGGTACAGGCAGCAGGATGCCCATGAATTTCTTTTTGCGATATTAGATGTGCTACATAGACAGAGCAAATATGATAGTGTTGAACAGGAGGCCAGTAACCTCAACTGCTGTAATTGCATCATAGACCAAATCTTTACAGGTGGCTTGCAATCCGATGTCACCTGTCAAGCCTGCCACAGTGTCTCTACCACCATAGACCCATGCTGGGATATCAGCCTGGACTTGCCTAGCTCTTGTGCTACACTTGGTTCCCAGAGCCCAGAGAAGGCTGACAGCACAGTGAGCAGGGATGACCACATACAAGGAAGCCCCTCACTTACGGATTGCCTGCAGTGGTTTACGAGGCCAGAGCACCTAGGAAGCAGTGCCAAAATCAAATGTAGTAGTTGCCAAAGCTACCAGGAATCTACCAAACAGCTTACAATGAAGATATTGCCTGTGGTGGCCTGTTTTCATCTAAAGCGGTTTGAACTTATAGGCAAACAGAGGCGAAAGATTAATACTTTTGTCTCTTTTCCCTTGGAACTAGACATGACTCCGTTTTTGGCCTCTACTAAAGAGAGCATGATGAGAGAAGGCCATCCACCAACAGATTGTGTTCCCAATGAGAATAAGTATTCCTTGTTTGCAGTGATTAACCACCATGGAACTTTGGAAAGTGGTCACTATACCAGCTTTGTCCGTCAACAAAAGGACCAGTGGTTCAATTGTGATGATGCCGTCATCACCAAGGCTACCATTGAAGACTTACTCTATAGTGAAGTGTATTTACTGTTTTACCACAAGCAAGGTCTAGAGAAAGACTAGTCTTACCAGAACATTCACCAGAAAAGAGTAAAATAAATGATTAGGTAAAGATTCCGAAGTGACACACAAATCCACCTGAAATGGACAATGACAAAATTATTAATGATGTTTAAAAACAGAATATTTAGAGATTCTTAAAATTTTAAGAAATGTAAAATGAATTAAAACAGTTGAAATGAAAGTTTACAAAAAGGTTAGTGAAAGAAACACTTTAAAATGTTGGAGAAAAAGGAAAATCACTTAAACATTCCAATGTTTAAAATGAAAAGTAATATAGATTTAAAACATTTAAAGCATAAAATCAAAGGCTTACAAAGATATGCCTATAGTGATTAAGTATATATTGTCACAATATGAAGAATGGACTGAAAACTCGAGTCAACTTCAGAAAAATGTCTTAATAGAAGAAAGATTAGAACCATTGAAGACAAAAAATTTTGTTTTAAAGTGTTCAAAAAGAAAAATTAGAGAAAATAGAATTTTAAAGTATGATAAAAACCTTATATAAGTTCAACTTGAGAGGTTTAAATGAAAACTTCAAAATTTAAGGATGATATTTTAAGGGTAACATAAAAATAAGCTTAAAAAGAAGAACATTCTCATATAAAATGACAATTGAAAGACATCAAATATTCAAATAAAAAAGTAGTTAAATGTTTTGAAGTTTTATTTTTTTAATTAAGCATATTACAATATAAACGGGTATAAAAGAAGTAAATGGAAGAGATAGGAATAATAAGACGAAGGGTTTGTGATGACATATATTATTTGAGGTTTTTTGTTAATACATAAATACAATTTGGAAAAAACAGACTGTTTAACCCTTATCTCACCATCCAATTGTGAGATGGCTGCAAAGCCTGAACACTAGCCCACCTTTCCATGTTCCTTCTGATTATCTGAAGGAAAAAGAGCTACTTAGGCAGAATCAACTTTTATATGAGAAAGTTAAACATTAGAGACTTTCCCATTTAGATCTGCATTTTTTCATAAAAATTCTTAGCTTCTAAAAGGGGGCTTTTGATAATTTGGAGGCTTAAGAGAAATCAGATCATTACTGTGAAGCTCTGGTTTTGGTATTTGTGCCCCATGGTCTGATAGAAGAAGTGGCAGGAACCCATGTCTGAGGACCTCCCACCCTCTCTGCTTTCAGTCTTTCCCCTCATGGGGAAACACTTTAATTTCCACACTAGAAGTATGGGTTTGGGCTTAGCAGTCCTGCTCATTCCTTATTCCCTCTTTATTTCCTTATCCCCTTTACTCATGCCTCATTCCCTGAACCCCACACTTTCCTAGCCTTACCTATGTCTCTGAGCCCCAGCCTGCAAGGCTCCTTCCTTAACTATTCACCTAGTGGCTTTTACTCCCCCAAGACCCAACTCTCAGATGACTTCTTGGGAGCCTTTCTGGGATACACTAGGCTGGTATAAATTAGGTAATTGTTCCTCCCTCCCCATCTTTATCCCTCTTATTGTGCCTCCAAAGTACTTTGTTGATACCTCAGTGATAGTACTTATTCTACTGTAATGAAATCTACTGTAGCTTTGTGATTGCCTGCCTCTCTGCACCAGACATTCTGAGAATGGAGGGTCAAGCCTTACTCATTTTTGTGTTTTGTGTTTTGTGTTTTGTGTTTTGTGTTTGTTGAATGTGAGGATGAGTTCTGTTATTTGCTCTATTCACCCTGTCAGTAATGCATTTTCACCCTTCTGTTCATCCATCAAGCTCTCATTAAGTGCCCAGTGCTATAATACAATGTGATTAGTGATTCTTTCCCTAAGAAATGCAGCTTAGCTACAGGGAATGGCTTAAGAAAGGATGTGCTTAATGAGAGAAGAGAGGGAGGCTTAAATACAGTTTAGGCAAAAGAGCACAGCCATGGAGATTGGGAGAATGGGAAACTGAGAGAATGGAGTGTGGGGAACAGCAGCCAAGGTGAAATTGAGCTCTCTGCTATCTATGGCAATGCTGCCCCTCATCACAGTGTTCCTCAACAACCCCACAGTATCTCTGCATTACAAATGTGCTACACCTATATAGGATATATCATATGAGTTTACTTTTCCCATGAGATATAGTGTACCCACCACTCCACAGTGGTTACATATCACACTGCACATCATGCACATCATGGCTCTGCTACAGAAGAATGATGTCTTGTAATTTTGTCAGAGAGCTGTAATTTCTCTGCTTAGCACTCTTGTTCTTCCACTAGTCTTTGGTGGTGCAGGTTGGGCTATGGATTACTTTGCTCTGCCTCTCCCCTACTACACAGGATGGGCATATCAGTCAGAATAGGCCAGATTAGTTTTCACTCTCCCCATACCACTCTCACATAAGCAAAGCTGCTTGCCTCATGGGGACCAGGAAGCAAAAGAGGTGGGGCAGGGTCCCAATACCCCCAGTGACATAAATTTACTCAACCTCCTAAAGGTTTCACCACCTCCAATAGTGCCATAGACTAGCAACCAAGTCTTTAACACATGTGCCTTTGGGGAATATTGAAGTTAAACCCATAACAAGCTGTTAGCAGTTATAACCTCAAACTCATGGCAACTTAGCAAGAATCTTAAAGCATTTTCCAACTTGCAAATATTTGGCTCCTGTCTTAGTCACTTTGTGCTGTTATAACAAAATACCTGAAACTGGGTAATTTATAAGGAACAAAAATTTATTTCTCATAGTTCTAAAGGTTGGCAAGTCCAAGATCAAGGTGCCATCAGGGTTAGTCTCTGTTGAGGGCTGCTGCCTTTTTGTAAGATGGCAGCTTGGACACTGCTTCCTCCAGAGGGGAGAACATTGTGCTCTCAATTGGTAGGAGAAAGAGAAAGGCAAAGGGAGACCTAGTCAGACCCCTTCAACCCTCTTATAAGAACACTAATCCATGCATGATGGCTGAGTGCTCCTGACTAATCACCTCCAAAGGGCAATACTTCTTAATACTGTTGCATTGGGGATTAAGTTTCAACATGTGAATTTTGGGGAGTCGTATTCAGACCGTGTCATTCCCCAAGTCTACAAAGTGTATTATGAGGTGACTAGAAAGGCCACTGCCAATCTCATGGTTCTGTTATGACCCATCAGCAGGAACGGAAGGCTTGCTGGTTTAAGGTGAGACTCTTCAATTTCTATGGACCCAGATAAGCTCTGCTTATAAATGCATTGCGAAGTAGCCTCAAGACATGGAATATCCCCCTCAAATTGTGGTGACTTTTGAACATGAGATTGTCTTCCTGTGGAGTTTTCAAGAAAGTTTAGTAAAAAATGAATGAATGACAAAATGGAACTCCAGTATCTTGGGACCTGAATCTATGTACATGTTGTGAACTTGGACCTGGGGTTTAAACATCATGTATCAGGAGGTGAAGGAGCACAAATCCAAAGTTGCAGTGAGGTGAGGAGAAGCAGAAATGGAGTCAATAATAGGTGTCCAAGAGGACTTTGGGGGAATGTGGGAAACAAGTGTTAGAGAAGAAATAGCCTGTTTTCCGTGGTAGCAAAAGGGAATGCGAAGGTCCTTGGTCACCTGAGAGGCAGTTCCTCTTACCTTTCTGGCTTACTACCATCCTTTGGGATTACTCTAGTGGGTTTTCCTCTATTAGCAGAAGTTTTGGGAAGGATAAGGACATCCCAGTAGCCCTGGAAGTCACAATTGTACCACCTCTACTGAAATTACCCAGTCACCATCAACATGTACCATCCTGCTTCACTCAGAATTGCCCTAATGATTTAGATCCACATTTTAATGGTAGAGCCCAGAGAGATTACAACAGGGAGAGGGAGTGAGGAGACAAGATTCCACATTAGCTACAAGTTTGCCCACAGAGGTGTTCCTGTTCTGGACAACTTCCATTGATCCTGCCTCCCAGCTCCACCTCCTTTATAGATAACCCCAGTGATACATCCTCCAGGCAGTCTTTTCAGATCCCACACATTAGCAGGTAGAGGCTCTGAGAACAGACAGGCATTGTGCAGGCAGGACCCCAGAATATGAGGAGGGTCCAGACAGTTCCCTCAAATTGGACCACATACCCAGATCCTTCCCTCTCCTAATCTTTGTCCCTCAGTCAGCAGATGGAAGCTTGCATAAAGGCCACCCACAAAGAAGGAAGGTGTCCGGTGGAAGAGGTGCCAAACACCTCCAAATCTCAGTCAAGTAGGAGTAATTGAAGGGAAAGTACTTTAGAATATTAAACTGAACTATGAAGGAAAATGTGTTTATTTTCTCCCCTAGGTAAGGGCATTTGCTCAGTCACAGCTAAGAAAAGTGTTTCTCATTTTTGTATTAGCAATCCTAGAAGGAAATGCTGGCTAGGCCATTTGCTATCTGTGCAAACTGGGCTTAGATCCTAGCTTCTCCTGAGCCTGCCTTACATCTTTTTATGCAGACAGGCAGTCAAGAAGCTGTTTATAAGTACTTATATCTTCTGACCTTCCATTTTTTTTCATGTGTAAAGTCAAACTCCAGAGAATTTGAGTTTCACAGATTCATTTATTCAGCGGATAGGTAAAGAGCACCTCTTACAGGGCCAGGGATTAGGAATACAAAACCAAACTGGGCACAAAGCAAATGAGTCAGAGTCCTTGACTGAGGGCCATATCAGGAAACCCACAGGAATATGACATGAAGATTATTAATGTAAGCTAATAAATGCACAAGAATCACTTGTAATCCACAATTTGACATTTGAACAGTGGGATTGCTATAGTGCTTCAAAAAGTTTTGGAAAACAGTTGTTAGTGAACTAATTAAAAAGCCTTCAATTGGCCTAGATTCTATCACTGCTAAACAAATTACCTTTTCAGCAGTAATGGTTATATAAGAAAACCTCAGACTGGCACAATGCATTGATTTTGCAAAAATTGGAATGATTGGGTCTGGGTAGTTTAGGGTTTTTTGGAATTTACTGGTTCCACACGTCAGCCTACCTCTGAATCTTCTGTTTGACTTAATAAAACAGATAAGAAAACCGCAATCAAGAGTTTCTGATTTAGTGCTAACAATTTACCAGGTGATGCTGAAGTTCTTGGAATAGGAATTGAGCATTGAGAGCAACTGCTGTGGATTAATGTATAAATAAACCCAGGTCAAGGTGATCTACCCATTCATCGCAGGAGCAGTTTCTGATGAAGCTGATCATCCACCTGGTTTCTCTAAAAGGCTTCTATCTGCCGCAGGAGGTGGAATAACTTGGTTGTGGGCTAATATAGGAAAGAGCAGAATCAGGAAAATGTTTGCCACTTTACACTTGAAGTCACAAGAATTTTAAATTAACATTCCCCTCCCAAACACCCACACAGTCTTCCTTCTCCCAATCTGGGCCTCTTCCCTTAATGACCTCACTGACCAGAGGTCAGTATCTCAAAAAGGAGGTTGCAAAAATTGTCTGTCCCTGAGTAGGGCTGAAGGAAAGTATTATCAATTGGCTTCCACTCCACTTGGGACTCTCATTGCATGGCCAGTCTCCTCCTAGGGTCTGGGTTTACTCTTATCTTTCCCCTTGTTTACACCCAGGTCCAGTGATACAAAATCCAGTCAGCACTCTCAGATCCCACACATCAGGAGGGAGGGGGGAGTCTCAAAGCACAAAGGGCACGGCCCAGACAGGACCCCCAAACGTGTGATGATTTTTTTGTCATTGAAGTCACTGTGCTAGAAATATATTGCACAACTCCATTTCCCACAGTTAGTTATGTGTGTATCAGAGGGACAATTACCTGGAAATCAATTCATAAGCTGTCACCCGAGGGTCTGTTGTATGCCGGGCTGGGAGTGATGAGACAAGCCTTCCCCCTGCCATCAAAGAGCTCTGAGTCCCCTAGGAAAGACAGATTTGTCATTGGACAGAGATACCCCAAGGTGCACAGCACTGGGATGAGAAATGTCAGGGGACAGCTGGAGAAAACATTAAATGGCAAATTAGAGTGACACCCAGCACATCTTTACATATCTAACAAGTGGCCATTACATGTCATCTACAGAGCCAGACACAGGATTTGCCATGACAGAAGGCTCAGTGAATATCTGAGGAAGGACGAAGTAGGCCCTCAGCTCTGGCATCAAGATTGGAAAGTAAGGCAGAGCCCTGGGAAAGCTTGAGGTTTCCCTGAACACATAAGCTTATTTTCATGTAGGGTCTTTATACACATTACTCTACTTGGAACTGTCTTCCCCTATATCTTACCTTGTCTTCATTGTGGGTTCTGCTCAAACGTCACCCAGAGAGGCCTTCCCCAAACCCACTATCTAAGGGAACAATACCCTTGTCCATCTCCCTTCCTTTCCTAAGATTGTTTCCCTCTCCATTAACTTGTCTTGACTTTATTGCCTGCTTTAAATATATGTTTATGCTGTCTCCTCTATTGGGGCACAGTGGCCCAAGAGCAGGGAAGTTTTTGTTTGTTTGCTTTTTTTGTGTGTTACGGGGGTTTAAACTCAGGGCCTCATTCGTGCTAAGCAGGGACGCTACCTCTTGAACCACTCTGTTGGACAAGGCATGGAGTTTTGCTTTTTTCTTAAGTGCTACATTCATAGTTCCTTGAAGATAATGTGCTGCATATCAACCTTTCAAAATGTTCTATTGATTAAATGAAAAAGCAAAGATCGACAAGTTGCTTATTGTTATCGGTCACATTTTACAGAGGAGATTAAATCATTATTCCAGTGTCACTCAGCTCAAAGATAGTAGAGAGAGGATTAAGCCCTGACAGTCAGACACAAGATTCCTCCCTCTAGCCAGAATTTCTTTTGTTTTTAAGGGTAGCAAATGAACCACAGTCTCATTCTCTTATGTTTGTGGCTCTTTTAAGTAAAATTTATATCCATTGATGTTAAATAATTTAAATGATCCTTTTATGTGTGTGTTTTCTGATCTCACATTTGAAATATTGAAAATTCAAAAGCATCTCAACTAAAAGTTCAAAAGGCAAATGAAAAATATACTCAGAAAATAGCATCTGAATTTTGGAGTATATCTGCCACTACATAACAAATAACTATTTTTGACCTAAAAAATAATAAAGGGGAAATGTGTCTTTGTAATTCATAATCTCTGCTGTGAAACAAGTCTACTGAAATGAGAAGGCAATTTTTAGGAATCTTACAAATCACAAAATAAAGTTTGTGATGACCATTTTTTTTTACATTATCACACATAGGACACAACCATAGGAGACAAAAAAGCATGACTGTCAAAATTAGCAGTGTACACAATATTACGTTAACATGAAATATGAAAGCTAGGTGTTTACTACAATTACAAATAATGACAATTATTACAAATTATTTTACATTTCTTTTTTTGGCTCCATAAATACCATTGTTGACAAAAAGCAACATTGACACTAGTTGACTATGTCAAATATTAGTAAGTAATATTAGGATTAATTGCACTAACGTCTATAATGTACCTACCGATCATTTCTGTCTTTTCATATAGCAATTAATTTTTGACAACAATACAGTTTTATTCTTTGAGGGGGGACAGTACCGGGACTTGAACTCAGGGCCTCCCACTTGTCAGGTAATTGTTCTGACACTTGAGTCACATATACAGCCCTATTCTTGTTTTATCTGTTTTTCACATAGTGATTTATGTTTTCTCTCGGTTCAGCCTTGGATCCCTCATATATACCCCTCCTGAGTAACTGAGAGTATAGGCTTGAACTATCAACCCCAGCTTGTTCATTGAGTTTGTACATAGATAACTTTTGCCCTGGGTGGCCTCAGACAAGATCCTCCCATTTCTGCCTCCCAAGTGCTGGGATTGCAGCCTTTAGCCTTGTGCCTGCCCTATTTATTCTTAACATAAATGATCGGAAGACTTTGATATGGACCACAGAAATGCAAAATATCTAATCGCACAGGTATTTACCTTTACTTTTGTTAATAATGAATTACTACATTCTATGCTTCAATTCATTTGGGATATTTTGTTTTATTTTTTCTGTAATAAATCCTCTCTGAACCATGTGCTGCTGTTAGGAGTTACTTACATCGTTTCTTCATACAGCACACAATCCCACTCTAAGTATACTGTGACTTACAGCCAGCTCTTGCCTAGCCCACAATTAAACTGATTTTTTGCATCAGTCCACTGTGATGGCAACACCCAAAAAGGTTTTTGAGGATGTATTTCACTTTTAGTAACAGCGTGTTTTACATTTATAGGGACTGATATTCAGGTCTCCAGAAATTCTGACTCTTTCTGTCTATGAGGCTTGTTGTGTTTGTCAACAATGATACAGTCTTGCACTCTTTAGAACTTCTTCAAAGACCCTCAAACTGTTTTTGGAGAAATAGCAAATAATTTTCCGCTTTACTATAATAGTATTCTCATTGTCACCTTCAACATAAGTGCAAACAAGAGAAAGACATTCTTCTTGTCCCACACTTTTGAAATATGATTGTGTGGGCAGAGGATGTTTTAACATGTTTTCTGTGGAAGGCAACAATGGAAATCATCTTAGAGTCCCAGGTCTCAGTAAAGCCTCCATAGCTGTTCTGTATAATGTGTAGAAATTTAAAAATGGCCACAACCTTTCACTATGTCAAAACCACAGGTAAGCAAATCACACTCCTTTTCATCAGTGTTGAGTATCAGGTTTGTAATACATTTCACAGGTAAGCTCTTTCTATTTTCTGGGATAGGAAGTTTGTAACTGAACAGAATCAGCCAAATTTTACATTTGTTCTGGTTTTCCAATGTGCAGATAGAAGAGTAGAGTCCAGAGTAGCTAGGGTATGATATCATCTTCTTCTTCTTTTCCACTTCCTTCTCCTCTCCTCCTCTCCCACCCCACCTGTATCCTCCTTCCCCTCCTCTTCCTCTACTTCCTCAGCCTTCTTCTTTTGCTGTGTAGCACAGGCTGGCCTGGAAGTCACAATCCTCTTGACTGTTGGGACTACGGGCACATACCAACAGGCCTTATTTACTGTGTCTGTGTATTCATTTAAATCGTCACAGGAATCAAGAAGATCATTTAAAACTCCATTTTCCAAATCAAATTGCCTAAGAGCTGCAGGGACCTTTTTTAGTTGCTGCCATTTAGTGGAACCATCCCTTGATGGATTGTACAAAGCATGGTAGTTGGTGAGATCTGACAGAAGCATCTCTATATCATAAGACTGAATATACCTGTATGAGTAGTTTCTCCTTTTAATCCTCTGAAGGACATTTTCCTAGAAACCTCAAATCAGGAAGGGTAACTTGGTTACTCTTGCTTGGTTCCATAGAGCAATGAAGGGAACGGAACAATAACATGTTGGTTTGGTGTGGTTTGTCCAGTATAATTTAGTGGGTTCTACTTCCAATGAGACATCGGTGTCCTTTGGGGTGAGTGTTTCAATTGCTTTCACATCTCCTTTTCTACTATGTCTGCCCCTAAAGCCTTCTGTATTTCCTTCAGTATGTTTTGTTGGGATTATCCTTCTGTAATCTAGATGGATATGTTCTTCCATCTGACATTAAAGAGACAGCAGTTTAGCCTTCTACTGTTGGTCATGCTTGTATCAACATTATAATCATTCTCACTTTCATGACATAAATTCTTAAAAAATATGACCACTGTATTCACCAAGTTCAAAGCTAAACTCTATCTTCACACAAATCTCAGCAGGTGATCTACAGGCAATGTCACAGACAGGTTGTTAAACTCAGAGTTGCAACACACTTTAGTTGAACATTTAAGTCACATAATTTAGTGATGCCAAAATGGATGACCCTTAATTAAGACAGTGCACTCACAACCATGGTTGTCAAGAACAGCACTCAGGGCCAAAAAAACAACCACTGCAACTATGGAAAGTGGCTGATCAATGCAGTGCCTACTGGTCACTGAAAACTTTCAGCCCCTATTTGTGGGGCTGCTGGTTAAGGTTCTATACTTTCCCCCAAACTTTTGTACCCATGGGTGATGCCCAGGACTTCTGGGGTTCCATAGAGGTTTCCCAGGACACAGGATTCTCAGTTCTAAAACCGGAATAGTCACTTTCACTGTTTCAACTGAAACCCTTGTACAATTCTAACAAAATGTGAAATTAGGAAGGAACCTCATCTGAAATAATTTAGCAGACGTTTTTGTATGTGCTTGAAAGGATGAGTTAGTGAGAAATTACTTAGAGGAACATGTGTTAGAATTTGAGAAATGTTGCTAATTACAATGCCAGGAAAAAAGTCTGGAATTTTAACCAACATTTCACATAATTTCCCAAATGTTTTCATTTGGTGATAATTTCCGTTCAATTAACTCTGGGAATGCCATAAAGGGTATAAAACAAATTTTCAAAGGTCTGTATTCATAAATTTTGCTTACCACCATACTTCGAACAGCCATCAGACCAAGTCAACATTCTGAAACACTGTAAATAATGAAATAATGAAAGTAGGATTAATACCTGGACCTGGCCAAGCTTCCTATAGCAATGGATAGAGCTTTAACATAGTCTCCAAATCCTATCAGGCAGTGTGTCTACACTTTAAGAGAAATTGACTGTTTAGATACATCATGGTTTCTGTAGTTTTATCTTGAATCATTCCTTTTGGGGGCTAAAAGGAATCTATTTCAATATTTCATTTACAGATCCATTTGTTTATTGATCTAATCACCAAAAAATATGAATATTATTTTGAACACCCCCATTGCCTGCTTGTGCCATCTAGGTTTCCTTTTCCATACAGACTCTGTGTTAGAGGTGCAATCTGTAGTGAAGATCAGTATAGATTCTCTTCAGCTGTTAGTTTTCCCCCATATATTTCGTTAGGATTTATTCTTCTTGCAGCTCTATTTTTTTCCAATTTTTTTTGTGCACAGAATAAAATCTTGAATCACTTTGTATGAGCTGGATGCTAGAAAGAGCAAGTGCCTGGTGTGTTGTGGATGGTCCCTTTATCACACTGTCTTCCCGTGCTCTTGCCAGGATCCACCTCACGATTTGACATTGATCCAGAGATGCCAGGCTCCATGTTGTTAGAATCAGGTAGCCTCTGGAAATAAGATGCTCTGAATTTCCAGGGCAAGTTTAATTACATCTGATTGTACTGTCAGAACTACAATTTTTCAACACGTGGGGAAATGGGGTTCAGTTTTACATCTCACCTAATTTCACAAATCAAAATAAAATCAAGGAAAAAACTAATATGACATAAAACCTAATTGTTAGTATGATCTCTAGACACTTAACGGGCATACATATGGAATATATAGGGAAGAGCATACATAGCAATATATAGAGCGGCAGTTTTGACTGTTCAGGAAACATGCAACTTTCTTCTCTCTTCATTTCCAGAGACTCTTTTAACATGCACATTAGCAGAAAACAATAAATGTAACAGCTTTTTCAGATCACTTTACTGTGTATTTGGTTTGAAAAGTATTTTATGCAGACTTGAACAGTTTCTTACCACTTCTTTCCAAGGACGGACCATCACAACTCCACAAGAATTGACTTTACTTAACACAAACACACACACACACACACACACACACACACACACACACACACACACACCCCTGAACATACAATAACACTCCTGTGTACCATCCATATATGCACAATTTGGAGAGCTTGTTTCAGGTAGCATCCTGTCTGACCACTATGAACATAGTTACAATTTTTAATGGGGGACTCTGCAAAGATTGTCACCCCTTGCCACAGGAAAATGGATCTCCTTGCCCAAAGCATCCCCTAGGCAGAAGTACCTAAAATGTGCAAGGTTTCTTTGATATATTGCTATTGTCTTGAAAATAGTGCTGATGTTGTTTAAGTGGTGTACCCTGAATTTTTTCCAGAGAAACCTCTACATCTCATTTGTTTTCTCTACCACACTCACATAATAATAATTCCTGTCACCTGAGTTATTTTAGGTTCGAGAACCTGAAATACAATACCCTTAGTATTCTTACCAGACTTAATGTTATCCTATACAAAATTTGTTTATTGTTCAACAGCAAAGATGAAAAACAATGATGCCTCTTTAAAATAAAATACAATGAATTGACAAGGCCATCCTTCCTTTTGTCTTTGTTGTTGCTCATTGTGGAAACCTTTTGTATAAGGATGTCTTGTGTCTTTCCAATACTTTCAACCCAATTGAAAGGGTGCCTATCAACATATGATGGATAATTCACAGGTATTTTTCATATTTCCCTTGGTATTGTTCCCATGAATATGGCTATTTCCTATGCCTTTCTCTTCCTCATTCCTTGCCCCCCACTATACTCTCATTCACTAACTCAAGCGTTTCTTTTCTTTAATTTTTAATGTATTTTGGAAAATTTCAAGCACATAAAAGCAGAAAATACACTACAATGCAGTGCTTGCCAGGTGCCCATTAAGTTCAAGACTATCAGCTTCAGCAATCATTAACTTTCTTTAATTCTGGTTTTATCTATCCTCCATCATACTCCCCACCACATCCCTGCCAGGGAATAGTAGAAGCCACGTATACACATCAAATCATCTCCTCCAGGAATCAGTTCTAACAAATAAGGACCTTGCTTAACATAACCACCATACTATATCACAACAATGAAAACAACCAGGTGTGACTCAACATCATCTACAAACCACTGCCTTTTCCATTGCCCCCTTGTCTCATGAGAGATTTTTAAAGAACCTGAAAACTTCCACACACTTCATGTGGTTTCTGTATCTCCTATAGTCTGAAGCAAATATATTCATTTGTTGAAGAAAACATAATGTGTCTCTCTTGCCAGGACTGGAAAAACATAAATTTCTTGGTTTAGAAGTATAGGTGGAAAAAAATGGGAGTCTGAGTTTCCCTGGCCCTTGGGCCGGAGTGCCAAATTTGGGATGATTTTTTTGTCTACTTAAAATTTTACATCAGTACGTTTGTTTCCAGTGTAAATCATTTTTAATATATGAGCAAAGAGATACTAAGAAACTTAATCAGACCTTGTGCTCTGGTTTTATTGCCATTAAGGCATGGGTAAATGTCCTACACTGTCTCTCCCCAACAATATTTCACTTAAAAGCTTAGACACCAGTCTTAGCAACTCTCTGTCAGTACCTCACTCACTTAAAATATTCACCATCATTATCATATTTATCCTGACCACTAGATGCTCAAAAAATCCGTTCATATGCAATTCACGTGAATTGTGACTGTGTAGCACACCTGAAGTCCTGTTCAGGGTATTTGGAACAGATCAGCAAACACAGTGTGGAAAGAAGTGGAATTTTGATCCTGTGGGGCTTAAATTACAGCAAAATGTATTAAGACTACAGAATCATGGATTGATCCTCTGACCACAGATATTTTTGTGCTTCCAGGGAAATCAGACAGGACATGCAGCCTTTCTCCCCAATTTGGTAGCCATGTGACCAGTTCCATAGTGCTTTAAGTGCAACATTATGGGTAAGATATTTTCTGTGCACCTGTTTTCTGTAGAAAGCAGTTGCATGCACTGTACCTCACTTAATTGTCCCAGCTACGTTGTTGAGTAGGTGTTATCTTGCTATATCCATTCTATAGTTGAAGGTGCTGAGACTCAAAGGAGGGAAAGGATTTGTCCAATCTCACACAGCCAAGTGAATGAGGGGGGAATACTATTTTCTGATAGAAGAAGCAGGAGGAGGAGGAGGAGGACCAGCAGGAGGGGAAAGAGAGGAGAAAGAGGAAAGAAGGGGGAAGGGGAGCAGAGAAGAGGGGAAATGGGGAGAGGGGGTGGGGATGAGAGAGGAAAGATGGAGAGGAGATACATAGATAGATAGATAGATAGAAAGACAGATTGATAGACAATAAAACTAACCTTGTATATGTGCATACCTGCTGCTGTATACCTGGGTTTCTGACTTTCCGCTTCCTAGCCATCATCTGGTGCTAGAACCCTCCCTCAAGTATGATTTTCTAGTCTTTAAAATGGGGCTGATTTGAAATTTTTCCTAGAGAGGGTGTAGCCTATTAAGTACTGTATGGG
Source organism: Castor canadensis (assembly GCF_047511655.1). Lineage (NCBI taxonomy): Eukaryota > Metazoa > Chordata > Mammalia > Rodentia > Castoridae > Castor > Castor canadensis. Next base: position 94,629,133 of record NC_133405.1, read on the forward strand.
AGTCTCAGCAAACACTACCTGTAACCTGTGTTGGAGACAGGGGATTTGATTGTAATTGACCTTGATTATAGGAAGGAGCATGAGGGGGCTGCCTTCCTAGGAGAGCAGTGTGGGTTTGGTAGAGCTGCTTCAGAATCCACCATAGGGAGCAAGGTAGAGACCAAGCCATTCCATACAAGTCCATATGGAATGAAGATCTGCTGTGGCACCTGGGTCCTGGTTTGTTTAAGAGGCAGTGCCAACATCACAGGGCTCATCATTTTAGGTGGAGGCTACAGCCAGGCTTTCTCAGGGGTCTCCATGATTGCTTGTTGGAGATTTGGGGCACAGATAGTGCTTTGTGTCACCCTTTGGGTACTCCCAGACACAACTGTAGAAGTCTCTGCCAAGGGTGCTGAGGAGATCAACAATGATAACAGCAATGGGCTGTGGGTCAAAGTAATGGTTTGTATCTAATATAGAAAACCAGTACAAACGTTTACAAATAAGTGAGTATGTGCAGCCAGAAATATGTGCACCATTGGTTAATGTTTTTGTTATCACTGTTATCGTCTTCCTGCCTAGACAGTGAAAGTCTCCACACATTCCAAAAGCAGAATCTGAGAATAAATAAAGGCTCCACACAATGTTAGCACAAATAACCCGTGGTTTGTGGGGTTAGGGTTAATATTTTTTCAGGGCTTGAAGAAATTTTGTAATTATCATGAAGTTGTCATACAATCATAGAATACAAAAAAGCTACAAAGTAGGTTCCATCCGTGGGCATTAAGGCCCAGAGAATCCTTCATGACTGTGATGTCTGCTTTTCCCATTGCTGTGCATAACACTCTTGACTGTCATCAGTTGAATCTTTTTGTATTTCTTGTTCTGTGTAGTTGCAACTTCTTGTCATTGAAGTTCCTTCATGATAGAAACATGTTTTGCAGTCAAGTCCTGCAACAGCAGCCATCGGTGAATTTCTATGATGACTAGGCATGGTGCCAGAGTCTACTGATGCAAGTGCTGCTTTACAAAAGGTTGGTGCGAGCCTGTGGTAAGTACAGAATGTGCAAGTGTATGTATGGCAAGGCCTATATCATTCAGTGATGGTCCTTTTGGTGATAAAAATTGGGTCTTGGACTTTCTATGTCTTTGCCAGTTTTTTCTTTCTAGTAATTCATATTCCTCTAATTATACAAATGTGTTGATTGATCTGTGAGTGACTGATGTGGAAAAAGTTGAAAGTTTCAGCACAGGTAATTTGGGAAGCCCTAGACTAAGAGGTTTTTCTTTAATTTTCTTTCTGCTTTTTATTTTTGGTTTGTTACTTTTTTTTTCAACTCAAAGGTGTTTGTCTGAACTCCTTCACTTGAGTTGCACTTCAAGTCTTTTTTCTTTAGCTCATTTTTTCAGGTAGGGTCTGGCTTTTTACCTGGTGGCCGGCCTTGGACCACAATGCACCATCTCCCAAGTAGCTAGGATTAGAGACATGAACCACCATGTCCAGGTCCACTCTAGGAGTTTTTGAAGATCAACTGATCTATTTCTCTCAACATGTCTACAAAACAGGAGACATTACTGATGATTTTGGAGGTGTAGAGTCAGGGTGGCATAACTTAGATAACTTTGAATGGGCGTCCAAGGTGATGTATCGAGTAGACACTCTAGCACGAGACTAGCATGCTTCCACTAGACTTGCATGGTTTACATTAAGTGCTATTTATCAGGGATTCAGAGGTACCCATCCTCAGTCCTGGCAGCTCTCCAGGTTTCAGCATCCCATGGGCCAGGGGTGCTCCAAACCAAATCTGGCAACATTGACCACAGCTGCAGCCACAGGTCCAGGGAGAAACTGGTAGGAGAGTGCTTCTCAAAACAGGCAACAAGCACTGTTAAAGATAGTAAAATGTCCATCAGTAGGGAGGTGGGAACCCAAAGGCCTTGTCTGCAATTTCTGGGTGTGTGCCTTAGAGAGGCTCATCTATAAAGTAAGTTCCCTCCAATTTAGCACTTCCACTGATGTTTCTTCTGATGGGGTCTAGCCTCATTCTCCCTGGCATAGAACAGAAAAAGGTTATTCTTTCCTGGGATGAGCCTGGACTCTGCACCCTGAGACCCAGCCCTGTAAACCAGCCCTGTAAAACCTATATCTGCTCCCAGTTTCACCCTGAATGAGGGGCTGCATCTTATTCCTTGGGGTCATCTCAGGCGGAATCAGTCCCTGACAAAATTAGTAGGGAGTGGGAAGATGACAGAATGAAGACACACACATCCACACAGTCATAAATGTACACAGACACGCACACACACACACACACACACACACACACCCCTTACACTTTCAGGAGAACGATCACACCATGTGTGTGTGGGGGGGTTGTAGCCAATAGTCTAAGTGATAATGGCACAAGTGGCCTAGTGTCCTGTAAGCTTGTTCAGGGTTTTCAATCTTCCAAGCAATTTGCTGTGCTGGCTATGTCGGCTTGGTCAGGTAACAGGTCTTTGGGTAGTAAGTGCGTGCAGAAAAGCAGTGGAAGGACACTTCTGTAGTTGTGGGGTCAGTGTTCCTCTTGGAGCTGGGCCATCATCACAGCAGGGTTTGATGGAAGCAAGTCAGCATCACAGAGAGGAGCTGCTCCTCAGCCTCAACCTCAGACTCAGAACAGAGCCACGCATGCACTGATGGAGCACTGCTCACAGCAAACCGAGGGAGGTGCCCAGACATGCAGACTGTGGCTCCACCTGGTCACTGCCAGCAGGTGTTATTCACAGCACAGGGTTGCGACCAGTGTAAGGGGCTGCAAGAGAAATGTTACACGCTGACTATCCAGCAGGTCTGAGCCTTTTGTTACCAAAAGACCTGGACAAGCAGACTGTTCGGGCTCAAAGATTCACTTCTCTTATTGTTTTCTAAGTGACCTTGGCCACTCCATCTATCCTCCTTGTGCAGCACATCTCTCTCTTGTAGCATGTGGATCATGATATTCCCCACATGGTGGTTCTTTGAATGATTAAATGCTAGCAAGTTGTCCTGGTGTGTGCACCTGGTATGTAATAGATACTCCTTAGAAAAGGAGGCTCAAGGAATCCACAGGTGCCTGACCTCATGTGGCTGAATTCAGGTGGCCAGAATGTCTACTGGATGTCTACCTAATCCAGAACTTGCAAGTCCACATGCATGCTCCAGCCCTCATCTTCACACAAGGACCCTGTGCCCTCCTGCTTACCCAGTGTTTCTGTGGCAAGGAGTCTCTCTGCCACCCCTGTGCTATCGATTTCACTCCTTTGCAACATTGCCTTCAGCACACCAGTATTACTCCCAACAGAAGTAAAACTGTTCCTGACTCTCTTCCCCAACTCATGATACCATTTTTTCTCCTTGTTGTTGCAAAACTCCTTTTAAGACTTCTCCATACTATTGTTTCCTCACCAGCCCATTCTCTATTAAACCTGTCCAAAACAGGTTTGATCACTCACTCTTCCAAAGAAACTGCTCTTGTAAATGTCACCAGGCACATCTGCATTGGCAAATGCCATGGCTGTTTTCTCAATCCTCATCTTATGTGACCTCACATCATCCGTTTGAGCAGTGTGCACTTCCATGTCTTTATACATATTAGTGTATATTTCTTGTGCACAGTTGTTTCATTGTGATATTTCCATGCATGCATATAATGTATTTTGAAGAAATTCACCCCCTTTATTCCTCTTTCTCTACCTCCCTTCTTCCCTTTTTAAACAATTTTTAACAAGTTTCATTATGCTTGTTTCACACATGTGTATAAAGTACTTTGACATTTTCTTTCTCCTCTACAAGTTATTAGTGCAGACTTTTCCAACTCATCTGTAGTTGTGTTCTCTTTTGCCCAGTCCTGTTCCACTGCAAGGCTCTGTTTGTTAAGTGCTGTTCTTTTCTGTCTTTTCTCACTACCTAAGCAGAGCTAAAGTAGACTCATGAGTTTTTGGTGCCCTCTATGTATGTGAGGCATAGACCTTTCAGCCAGATTCCTGCGTTACATATGCAACTACAACTCAAAATTCACAAGGATGTCAAAGAAACATCTTAGGTCAGCATGTGCAGTACTGAATTCCTGATAGCCGCCCCACTGGTAAAACCCCTTCATATCACTTGATACCAATTCCAGTCTGCTCTGTGCTCAGGAAAACATCCCAGGTAAGCCTTGCTTCTCACTGACATGCCACACCCAAACCAATAGGAATTCTGTGGGTCAGTCTCAACATGCAGCCTGACTGCGAGCAGTTCTTGTCATATCACATCTCCTGTTACCAGGGTCGAGGCCTGCATCCTCTCCAGCTTTACTTGCAAGAACAAATTCCTCTCTGATCTTCGTGCTCCCACCTCTGTCGCCCGCATTCACTCTGTTCTCAACACATGAAGAAATCAAACTGATCCTCTGTAAAGGCATGACAGGTGATGTCACTCTTCTGCTCAAACCCACAATGCTTCTCTCCTTCCTCTCGCACTTCCCATGTGCACTAAGCAGATTCCTTAAATTTCCTAATTGTTCCTATGTAAATTGGTATTTGTTAATCTCTCTAACCTTGTCTCCTCCTTTTTACCTATTTGCTCACTGCATGCCAGACATGCTGGCTCCTATACCTTTCCTCAAACATGCAGGAGTTTCACAGGCCTTAGAGTCTGTATCAGCTGGTCCTTATGCCTGGACAAGTCTCTCTCTTTCTTCATATCCTTCCTCCAATGCCATGCTCCATTGAAGCTTACCTTGCTTACCTTAAACTAGTGAACACTCCCTCTCTGTGCCAGCATTCCCAGTGACCTGTTCCTCTTTACTGGGCTCTGTGTAAAGAGCCGATGCCACCTGTACCCAAAATGATTATCACTGCTTACCTTGCTGTACAATTCCTTATGTTAAGAGTTCACATTTTACTTTCTGTGTTCTTGCTCTTGTGTGTACCATTCAAAAGGACAAGGGAATTTGTGATTTGTTCACGCAAGCATCACAGGTTAACTGAAATCATGCCTGTCATGTAGCGAACCTTAATAAATGTGTGTTGAACAAGTGAGTTTAGAATTCTCAGAGAAATACAGTACGTGAAATAACATAGGCCAAGCTATTTTTGGGTCTTGACAGACTGTGAAGGAACCAGGGCTTCCTTGGTCAGAGTTACAGGAGGGATTTGCCCATTTCTCCTGCATCATACATTTTAAAAGAAAAAACTTTATCTATTTAGTTAGTGGAGTTTACATAAAATTTTTTATTATGGAATGGTTTTACTATAAAAGGAAGTGCTGAAAATTATTGTTGATGTTTCATGTATTTTTGCACATATTCATTCCTATAAGTGTAAAATACATTTTTATTTTGAGGTTTTATCATTCTGTTTCATTTATGTATATGAAGCCTATCACCATATTCCCTCACCTCCATCTCCTCTTGTTCACACTCCCCCTTCCACAAGAACCCTCCTACACTGTACCTATTCTACAGTCCTGTCTTTCGTTATTGATTCCAAAGTCAATGTTCAAAGGAGTTTCTCGAAGCGCGTCACACCTTTTGAGGTGACACTTAAAGGTGTCAGCTGTCAAATAGTCTGTGGGCAAGATTTACCAGTCCAGGGCTAGGCCTGATTTTCACTACCTGTTTGTGGGCTTTGCCTTTTTCTCCTAATCACCCCGGGTGAGGGTCTTTCCTTATGTATAGTCGGCGTTGGAAGGCTTGGGTCCACTTTTTCACCAACAGTCTGTTCTCTAGCCTGAGGTTGCTCCAGAGTTACTGCACCATGTAGTCTTCAGTGAGTAGAGACTTTTTCTCCTTGTCCAAGTGCCACCGGGTAGATTTTCAGGAAGCTCCATTAGTTCTTCGCTGTTTACCTGCCTCCCTGGAGGCAGCATAACTCCTGCTTGTCCGGAGAGCCTGTTTGCAGGCTCATACTGATTGCCCTTCTGCACTCCCTCACTCCTTCAAAATCGTTTCCCCGAGAAAGCTAGAACGGTGCCTTTATGCCTAAGGAGGACTTGGCCACCTCTCAGGGGCCAGCGTTTGCCCAGGTAGATCCTCATCTCTCGCTCACCACGGCCAAGTCTGTTCTGCACGTGGTCGCCAAGGCCAAAATACTGGCCCCAAGGCAGATGCCATTCAACCTGTTGCTTTTCATGCAAGACTGCCCACTGCTGATGCTGGCATCTTACCCCAGTGGCTCTGTCAAGGGATGATGCCTGCCAGCCCACTGCCCACTGTGCATTTGCAGCTGTGTTAGGGAACACGGTTGCAGGCCCAGAAACCTTGCCATTTGGATGTTCCACCGCAGGAAAGCCAGAGCCTGGATTTGAGGTTTGGTGCTATGTGAGGGGTAGTAAAGTTTCTGAGGAATGTGTTGTGCTGGGGAAGACACACTTGTCTTGCAAGGAATACTCATTCCATGCATACAGCTGCACAGAGTGCCTGCCAGTGGGGCCACAGCAAATCAGAATGAAGAGGCCTTGCCAGCTAATTCTCAGTGGATATAGTAACCTTATTTTCCCACCCCTCCTGACTCTGCCAAGGCATGAATCCCAGTCACTCTGATTCTGGATTGTGGTGAAATTTGAAAACAACTCTCCCAAGGCTGGTTGGAGCCCTCAGGTACTCTGCGGATGAAGTCTGTTCTTGTAGCAAAGCAGTGGGGGTTTTGGATTTGGCTGGATCTGGGTTCATGTGCAAGGCTGACCCTAGTCATGTGCTTGCGAGACCTGATTCTGAGTTTCTGCCACTGAAAACCTTGCCTGGTGCAAATTTGGGTACCCACTGTGCAGTCCTGGTGCAAAATTTAGAGACCATGCAAGAACACAGCCATCGAATGTAATGTCACCTGATCTAGCATAATTTAGGAGTGAGTAAAGATCTGCTGCTACTCTCCATAGCCTGGGGGAGGTTGGGGTTCTCTATCCCTCAGTCCCTAAACAACAGGTGTGCTCTAGGACCCAGCAACTCCATTCAGTTCAGTAGTCCTAAAAACTAAAACTGAAGCTTTCCCACTCACTTCTAGGAAACTCTGCTGGGTGAGAGGAGGCAGTTTAGTTTCAGATTTGCAGAGCAAAAGACTCACAGGGGGTTGGCTCATCTGCATACAGTTCAAAGCTCAAAGAACTTGTGTAAATGTTACAATGACTATTCTTTGCTCAGCACCTTCCAGAAACCCCTTTGCCTGCCTCTCCCTCAGCCCTGTCATTCATTTCACAGTCACCGGAAATCCCGCCCTTGTTCAGCCTTTCCCTAGCCAAATGAAGATTAACTCTGTAGTAGCAATGCAGTGAGCTGGGAGGGCTGACTGAACTGCAGGCCACAGGGGAAATGACCCTGGCCCCTGGGGCTAAGGCAGGTCATCCAATCCTTTGTTTTCTAATTGCCTGTGGAGCCTCCTGCCTGAGGCCTTCAGGATTCTAGCAGTCACCTCCTCTACAATGCAACTGGAGGTATCCTTTCTCCCAGTCTTTCACTCCTCTGTTGGGTAGTACTAAGCTTCTTGGCCTGCACTTGTTAATAACTATACATTAGCCATTTGGGTATTTATTTCCACCACAGCCAAAGCATTCACAGATTCAGATAGGCTTTGGAGGGACACAGTGTCTCTCCTGAGCTAGTTGGTGCTTCCTGTAAAATGAGCCATAAACATACAGTTCTGGCAGCAGGGAGTTACTTTTTTGTGGCATGCCTCTGGCACAGAGGTGGTACTGGAGAAATCTTAACTTGGTAGGCTCAGCTACTTCCTAGCTGACTTATCTGGAACTGAATGACTTCTGTGAGTTCCTGTGTGTGTGTGTGTGTGTGTGTGTGTGTATAATGGGCAGAAGTTCAAGTGGACATCCTCCCCTAGCATTCTAGATGTTGGAGCCTGAAACTTCTTATTTCCTTTGTGGACAGAGAACTTGTGAGTGCACTTGCAGACCGAGACAGGTAGCAGGGTGACCTAGAAGCAAGCACTCTGGACTTGTAGCTAATGGTCTTGGGGTCTTGCCTAGGGTCCGTCACTTGCCACTTCTGTGTCTGTAAGCAGGAAAGTCACCTGGTCACTTCTACCTTGATTCCCAACTTGTCTACCTCTGGACCATGAAATATGCCTGTTGATTTCCTGCGCCCACCTTCTTTCACACTGGCTGAATTGGAGCAGGCCCTCAGCATTTTATTGCTTGCTGAATGTATTTGCAGCTGCTGAGGGTTCATAGGCATGGGCACTTTGTTGGAGCTTCTTTGGCCTGCAGGCTCATGACTGTTCGTCACTGAACCTTTGCAGGAAAAGGTTTGCTAGACTTTTCCTTGTGTCTTGGCTTTGCACACATTTGAATGCTGAGTAACACTGGAGGCAAAGAAGAAAGAAGGTCACTCTGTTTTGTATGACAGTTGCTACCTTGAGCCCTACAGGCTACATTAGGCACCTGACCTCCATGCTCCCTACTAGGGGACTTGACCTCAGTGTTTAGCCCTTGGGTTAAATTTGTTAGGGTCTGGGGCTGGCCAGAACCTCTGGTGTGTATTCTGTGAAGCTAAGGAGAATCAGGAAGTTGGTTCCCACACCTCCAGATTTGCCACAGGGTGAAGTCAAGGAATCACAGGCCCTGTGATAGAATGGATGAGAAGAGCATGGAGATCTTGAGGTGACACTGTGTGAAAACTCCTGGTGATAGAAAGAAACCTGATTCCATGTGACTTATTCCACTCTGGGCTACCACAGTATGTGGGTCACCATGCTAGGGTATCCTTTGGACTTATCACACTGGATGAAGGGATAAGTGAAAATGCTAATGCTACCATAACCCCTCCCCACACTCTTCCAAACAACATATGCTCTGTAACAAACAGTAGTCCCTAAGAGATGTATGTTAACTTTCATAGATGTCACAGGTTGAATCTTCTGAGTCTGCCAACTTTGTAGAAGCTCTGCTTTTTTAGAGCTTTTCGTCCCTTTAATCTGAGGTCATCATTGTTATGATACATTTTATTATCATTAAAGTCAACCATAACTGCCTTCCTTTGAGGTAGTTAGTGTCTCTGGTCACTTCTTCCCCTGACTCATTTCTTCTCTTTTCCCCTTAACAGAACCTTAATAGTTCAGTGATAAATTTGTTATTTCCCAAATGTCCATGTTGCCTTCAGTGCCTCCACATTTACTTCCTCTCAAACCTCCAATATTACTTTTCAGAACTCAGATTGTCGTACGATCATGAATTTTTATTTCTGTACTACCCCATAGTAGTCTTTTATCCTCCAATCACTCCTTCACTCTGTCCCTACCTCTCAAGATGATTGAAATTTATATTCTACACATACAGCACCCTGTCATATCTTCTGGTCTTTGCCATGCCCCCTCTGCCAAGTTGGGTTAAGTATTCAGTATTATACCCAACACCAATTCATTTCATGGAACACTCTGATGCCCTTTTCAATTCCTCCCTTGCTTCTCTAAGCATCTCTTGAAGTTTCAAACAACCTATGTGCTCCTTCTCTGTTTTATCCCCCAAAACTGATCACATTAGCTTTTCTATATTTTCCTGGCACCTCATGCTCACTATCAAAGCACTTACTGCTCCGCCAGTTTATACATTTTTCTCTCCCACACAATCTAGAGCATTCTTTGGAACTGGGGACTGTGTGTTAAGGACTATTCCCAGAACCTATACTTGTTTCTCACATAGCAGGTGGTCAATAAATGACACAGTGTACTAGTTACTATGCTTTTATTTTCTCTATATACTATGATAACTAGCCATATTCACAGATAATGTGTGTTCTTTACAAGACAGCAGACACAAAGGACTTCAGAAAAGTCAGTTTTGAACAATTCCTTTATCCTCCTCCCACATTCACTGATTTTTCCAAACTTTCAAAGAACAGCCTATTTGAGTGATTTGAATTCTGTACCAAATCACAGAATATGATGAAACAACTTCATCTCATAACGTTAACAAAACTGTTATAGCAAATGTCAATAACAAGGAAAAAAAACCAAAGAAATCTCTTAAATTGTATATTTAAACATACTGTGATCCTTAACAATATTATAAAATGAAACAAGTTTACAATATCCAAAGCAAACACTCTATTTCGCAGTTAAACAATTAGCACTGATCACAAATACCGAATACAGTGCCCCACCCCACCCCCGCCCCGCAATCCACATCCTTTTCAACTCAAGACCCACCCAAGCCACCTACTCCTTAGGGGTACCTTGGACTCTTTTCTCTAGGGGGGGGTCTCAGATTTCCCTAGGGGGTGGAGTAACCCCTAGCACCTGAATTGAGGATAGCCTCTACCTCTGCATCATCCTCTGAATCCCAGTCATAGTTACATGGCCAGTCCTTGGAGCATCGGTTACGAACCCTCGCCACAAAATGCATGACTTTCAGCTTGCTGGATTCCACATGTGCTCGGGGGCCCCAGAAGAACTCATACTCCACCGGATTGCTGCGGGGTACTGGCTTATAAATCAGGTACCCTCTGCGCACAAACTCTTCTGTAACGACCTTCTTCGGATCTCCAAAGATGCTGTGCTGCCGCCCAGGCTGCATCCCTAACTTCCCCAGCACTTTCCAGACCAGGGCCTCCTTCGCGCTGTTGCCCATGATGAAGATGAGGGCTAATATGGACATCAGGAGACTTTTCTTGGTGCCCTGAAAATTGCTCCGGGCTACGGAGGGCTTTTGTGTTAGGGCAGTGCTGGAGGCTTCCTCAGGGGTGGTGGAGGCCTCCTCTGGGGTGCTCGGGTCTTCTTCTGGGCCGCTTAGGTCGTCTTCTGGGGTGCTCGGGATCACAGAGGCCGCCATCGGGGTCTCAGAGGCCTCTGAAGCCTGAATCTTGCGATTGTTGCGGTTCTCTTCCGCAGCCCTTGCGTTACGGCGGCGCCGACTCTTTCGTCCCCGAGGCATGTCCCTTGCTAGGCGTTCAAAGCCTACAGCAGTCCTAGCGATGGATACCTGTAGCCTCTATAAAAACAGCTATTTCTGTCTTAAAAAGAGGCCGCCGCGGAAGACACCAATGTCAGAGTCTTTGTAACAACAAAACAGAAAAAGCTCTTTCGCAGGCAAGCTGCCTTGCGTGAGCAGTCGCTCGCCCGCACTTGCTGCAGCTACAAGCGCGCGAGAAAGCTCAGCAGAATTGGCTCCGCCTCTCCTGCCACGCACTCGCCAAACACCGAGGAGGAAGTGGGCTGATCCTCCACAGGGACTTCCGCTAGCGGATAGGAAAAGCAGCAGGCTATAGCCGGGGTGGGGCAAAGGTAGACATGACCGCTAGGGATTGGTGGAAATTGTGGTATGCACGGGAGAAATGAATAGCATAGAGTTTCTGTATTCTTCAGTGTGGTGCAGACATTCCAAGATTGGTTCGCGGGTTTTGGGAAGCTGAAGGTCTCTATTCCATTCACACCCAAGGCGGGCTGAGGAGGGTGGGAAGTCGCGAAGCGGGAAGTATTCCTGCAAGGAATCAGCTGACTCCAGCCCTCCTTTCTTGTCTTAGCTTACACAGCTCATTCATTAATTTGCATGCCCTGTTTGCAGAAGGCTTTTATGTGCACCTAATTAATTCATAGGCACCTCCAGGACCTGGATCATACTGTCATGGCCGAAGTGGTGGGTGACAAGATGACCTGGGAATGCAAAGCAAGAAGCGCGCAAGAGGCACAGAGTCTTTGCAAAGTTACATATTCGCGGGTTTATTAAGCAAGGTAGTGATAGGATCAGACTTGAATTTCTGCAGCCTCGCAGAGGGACAGACAGTCTCCTGTCAGACTACATAGGAAACCATTAGAGTAAGAAGCAAGAGGGATGAAAGTGAGCCTTAAGGCTGTTGCCATGGAGATGGAGAGGCAGATAGGCATTTTAAGAGTGATCATTGAAAAGCTTCAGACACTGAATGGAAACAGGGAATGTGGAGGTTGGGATGGAGTACACTAGCTTCAAGATTTCAAGGCTCTAGTCTACCTGCGTATCTGACTTACTCTGCTTCTTTCAGAGCACACTCTGAATTTTATTCACTCCTTGCTTTTGGTCACTGTTTCCTCTACCTAACGTGCCTTTCCTCCCTTCTCCAAACATCTAAATTCCATCTGCTTGCTCACAGGCATCTTTCTCCCCAAGTTTATCTTTGCTGCCCCAAAAGATTGAGTCAATTTTTACTCCTAGCATTCTGTATTTTTCTTATGTCATTCCAGTTATTAGCTTGCTCAAATCACTTCACCTCAACCTGTTTCCTCAAATCTGTAAAGTAGAGGTAATTAAAGTACTGGCTTCGTAGGGTTGTGTGAATTAAATGAGATAGTAAATGAAAAGCCTTTATTACGCAGTAAGCACAGACTTTGCCTCTCAATGTGTTTCAATCAGTATGTGAGTGACATTTAATAAACTCATGTTAAAGAAATGCATGATGGGAAAGATTTTACATGTGTTCTTTACTGCACTCTTAAAAAGCAAATGAATGCTCTTTACCTGTTTGGCTGGTAGGGATTAAATGCTTGATTGACAGCCTCAGTGTGTAACCACCCTGTCTAGCCCATAGTTCTTGATACCTTCCAGCTTTTGATGGAGTTTGTAGAATAGAATAAGGCTGTATCTAGTGAGCAAATTCTGGGGATAGGCCTTAAGTAGAGAAACAGGTATTGAAATGAGACCTGGGAACATAAGTTCTAGCCCAGCCTGAGTCACCTTGATTTTGATGAATTCACCTGATATCCCTGTCCTTTGATTTCTGTATAAACAGAAAAGGCTGATCTCTCTAACCTTGTCTGCTCAATTTGTTCTAAGTCTCTCTGGAAGTCCAACAGCTCATGAAAGAAATTCTGAATTAGAGCAGGTTTATGGGTTTAGGAGTTATTTATTCATTTGCTTATTTATTTAATCAATTCATTTTCATATTTGAGACTCTGTATGCCTAGAACACTGCAAAATTGAATACATTCTTTCAAATTTCTTCCCTATTCTGATGGGATATCATAAAAGTTTAATATGGCAAACTCATTCTCTTCCCAAAGGCCACTTTCTTACTGAAATTTTCTTTATAGCTAAGCCTGAGACCTTCTATTTCATAAAACTACCCATAAATCAACTTAAGCCAGTGCATATTTGGTGCTTTTGTCACAAACCAGCTGATGGAGGAGGGTGACAGCACTGCCTTCATCTGAGTGAAACTTGCTTCACTCCAGAACAGGGACAAAGCAGCTCTGTATAGCACTCTAGATAGATTGGATCTTAGCCTTAAATAATGCACAATTTAGGGCCTCAGCTCCCATCCAGTTTCTCCAAAGAAGTAATCACAGAGTTTAAGCTCTAGGCTATTTTCAGTGTTCCCCAAAGCTTAAACAGAAGTCACATTTATAGATGACAAGACTACAGAAATTATTACTCAGTAAACAAGGTATATTTAATAGCCAAAATATTACCAAGGATTGTATTAATAGGAGGAAATAATGAAATCATGCTTTGGGAAATTAGAGGTCATTTATCTGTTTGGAGCAAATAGCACGAGATGGTGGAAGGGCAACCGATCTTTGAGGGCTCTGAAACTAATATTGATGTGTTGTGCTACCATGCTATGTGCCTAACCTACCTCCACTTTGGAATCTTTGCAACAACCTTTGTTCGCCAATGAAACTATGAGGGATTAACTAATTTGCCCAAGATCACAGCATTCCTGGCTATTTTCATATTTAAACTCCTATCTTCAGATTCCCAACCTCTAATTCTGCCATCATACCTAACAGCTGCTACAATTCAGAGCATATTTAGTGGTGCAAGGAAGCTTAACATGGAAGGGGGTGTTTGTATTCCCTTAAAATAGGAGCAGAAGGAAAGGAGATGAGAAAAGGGACAGATGTAGAGAAGGGGAAGACAAGTATCTTTACTCACCTTATCAGTTTTTTTTCCATGCTTGGCTCTGCTCCTTTTAAGCTATTTCAAGTCTGGAATACTAGTTAACCTTTCTAAATCCAGATTTCTCCACTTGTAAGTGTATATATCATAATGGTGTTGTGAAGAATAAAGCATAATAGCTCCTGAAAGTTGTGGCAGACCTCCACTCACCGATGATATCCATGTTTCTATCCTCAGAACCTGTGAATATGTGACCTTATATGGCAAAAGAAACTTTGCAGAAATAATGAAGTTAAGGATTTTGAGATGGAGAGATTATCCTGGATTATATGGGTGGGCACAGTATAACCACAGAATTATGATGGAGGCAGTAGATTCAGAGCCAATGAAAGATTTAAGAATGGAAGAAGAGCCAGGCACTGGTTGCTCATGCCTGTAATCCTAGCTATTCAGGAGGCAGGGATCAGGAGGATTGAGGCTTGAAGCCAGCCCTGGGCAAATAATTCTTGAGACCCTATCTAGAAAAACCCATCACACACACACACACACACACACACACACACACAAGAATGGAAGGAGAGAACAGCAGAGAGGAGATAAGATGCTACACTGCTGCCTTTGGAAATGGAAGAAGGAAGGGCTACTTAGCTAAGAAATGTAGGCAGAATGCGATGGTGGACAGGCAACTGATTCCAGCTTCTAGAAGCTGGAAGTACAGGAAGGAGCATATTCCTGCAGATATATCTTAGAGTTACAGCCTCTGGAACAGTAAAACAATAAATTTGGTTACTTTAAGACTCAACATTTGTGGCAATTTGTAATCTAACCAAAAGGAAAGTAACACACACGTGCCTTACTCATAAAGAATGCTTAATGAATGAGAGCTATGATTATTGTTCAGGTGAATTTATATGGGATTATTTTCAGTGGAAGTGTAGGGAAGGACATGCAAAGGGCATGGGACTGGGCTGGATAGGTTGACAGCAATTTTTGCAATTGTCAATACACCTTTGTTCTTTCCTAGTGTTGTCCACTACCTGATTTCTCCCAGGCATTGTCCTGGAGGTTTGCTCAAGTTTCCAAAAGGCATTGCTCTTATCTGGGTAGACATCACAATACCCACTATTTGAAGGTAAGTGCTGGGAGACACTTCTGTTGTTGCTCACTAACCAATCAACCTTCTGATACCAGCAAGAACCTCTCTAGGGCATAGAGCACACTTGTACCAGACCTCCATTTGGAACAACTTCTGCACTCATTGTAAGCTAAGGCTTACTGGTTTTACTTGAGCAAGTGAGTCTGACTCCATGTGCTTTCCCTCATTTGGGGGCTTCTCAGAGTTCCAGTCTAATCGTGATTCTTCTAAATTGTTTTGCAGTGTGGGTATGGACTTATATTTACAATTTCAAGGCAATCGAACCTTACAAGGAAGTCCATGTACACTTCTATCATCATGAAACAAAATGGTGGGATAATTTTTGTGGTTTATTTGCTTGTTTGAAATGTATTTTATTGCAAATTAATCCCAAACATAAGGACAAGAATATAAACTAATATTACAAACACCCATATAATCAATGCCTGCCTTTATAAAATTTAAAAATTAAGCTCTATTTTCTACCTTACATCTATAGTAAAACTTTCTGTTTACTTGACCTACTCTATTATCTCCTTCCCCATAGGGGCCTGCTATCATAAATTCAATAAAATTATTATACCCATGAAGGATAGTATATATTTGCTACCAATTTATGTATCTGTACACATTAGGTAAAATTTTTACTATTTATCCATTTAGATACAAGTAGCTGTAGTTCATTCATGCTAATTTATGTGTAATATAATCACTCAATATTTACAATGTTTCTCTGCTGATGATCTGTACTTAGAACTATTTCAATTTTCCAGAATGAGCAATGGTCTTTTTAGTATTTTTGTACATGTCTTCTGTGGACATGTACATGAAATTCTCTAAGACAAATATCTAGGAGTAGAATTACTGGGTAAGCCTGCATGTATATGTTTAGATAGATCATTTGGCTTTCTATTTTGTTTCTTTTATAAAAAATTGTCATTCTATAATAGTATTTCAACATGATCCCTTTCCTAATCAACAATGATATATCTTCCTCATACCTCTAATTCCAGGTTTTTCCTCCCTCTACAAACAATGCTAAAAAATGTGTAGTCATTGGTTTACTAGGATTTTCTTAAATTAGTTTTCAGGATGTTTGATAAATAATTTAAAATTCATCCTTCTAGAGAGTGATTAAGAAAGAGTTATATTGATGGGGTGAATTTGATCAAAGTACATTTTATAAATGTTGTAAATATTACAATGAAAGCCCTTTGTACAATTAATTTATGCTAATAAAAATTATATATATGTATATCTTTATAAAACTCTTCCTTGTACGTCAGTCAAAATCAAGAAAACTGGGCATGATGACACACACCTGTAATTGTAGCACTTGAGAGGCTAAAACAAGGAGGATATGGAGTTTGAGGCCAACTTGAGTTCAAACTACCAAAACAAAAAAAATCAGTGTGATTTATAACTTTTTTCTGAATCATAAATAGGAAGCAGAAGCTTGCCAGACTAAATAACTCTGTAATACCTAAGGCTTATTGAACATTAGCCCAAAGGTTCTGGATGGGTCATCACTTCACTGAATGGTTTCCAACAAGGGGTTGATAAGGTCGGGTTTGTGGTTTAGCAAAACTATCCATTTTGCTGGAGTATGGATGATGGACTGTGGTGGAGGAGAGAGAATTAGGGAGTAGACCCTCATCTAGGCTAAAGATAGCAGTGGTAAAAAGAAATACTGATGATAATGAAGACGAGAGAAGGGGCCATATATCAGAGCTGTTTAGTAGACAGATGGGTTGCTTGGATCTGGGTAGCGAGGGAAAGAAGCAGTCCCTGGGTAGGACTTCTAGGGTTCTGGCTTGGGTAAGTGAAGCACATAAGAGGAGAAGGATATACGAAGATTAAGTTGCGCTTCTCTTGGGTGCTTTGGTTCTAGAGAAGTCCTTTGGTCCAACCTTTGGAGAATCATTGAGCTTCAAAGGGCAGCAGAAGCCATGTTAATGCTCAGTCTCCCCCAACACACTGGTCACAGAGCAAAGCAGGTTGCAACCAGCCCTCAGAATTGTTGTATGTGTCTTGAGATTCTTTCTGTAAGTAAGGATAATCCCATACAGGGTATCCCATGAACACGTCTCAAAATCTTAGTTCTCCTTAAAACTTCAAATTGAGCCATTATCAGACTATCACTATAGATGATATGGTGTTTCCTGAAATTCATCCTGAATGCTGACATGCCTCAAGCAACATCAGGGCAAGCTAAACAAAAGGTGTAAAATGATTAAACCCATTAAACCGGTTTGTTGCTCTTCTGTGACTAAAATGCCTACCACCAGTGACTTTGAGTTTTCTTCTTTGCTATTTGGGCACATCACCAACCCTTTTTATATTAAGAATCCCAGTTATTCATGCTTTCTTTTTAGGAGTGAGACTAGCTCTGGAGGGAGATGTGGAATATCACTCCCCCCCAAAAAATTAAAAAGGACTCAATAATACTAAAGTTAAGTATTAGCCAATTAACAATGTTACATTTCTCTCTTCAACATGTATCTAAAATCCTCCCTAGTAATATTCATAATTTACTTCAATATTTATTCAATAATAAGTAACTTCCTCTTTCCATTATTCATGTGCATTATATATAAGTGGTTACCACCATTAGCATGCCCAATATAAATCTGAGGCACCTAGGCCTGTAACAGGCACAATAATTAGCCTGATATCAAGTACCCGACAAGTGAGAGTCAGGGATTTTGACCTATTTCTACTGACACCCCAGACATTGTTCTTTCCCATGTGGGTCATTAATGATCTTGCTCCTACTACCACCATCCTGACTTTCAGGGCTTTCTGTGTAGATTTATGCAGAATGCTCTTTCTTGGATTTATCCCACCTCCAGTCACACTTCATTTAACTGTTTCTTGCATGCCATTGTAAGATCTTCTTGAGGGAGCATTTACGCATTTCTCACCAACAGGTTACATTCCTTAGACTGGGTTGGATACCTTACTAACTCAATGTGGCCTGGTCTATAAAACATCCTTAAAAAGATGTGTTGGCTAGAATGAATAAATGAACAAATGAATGTAAAAATAAGGCAAAATATCTTCTGTTCTCATCATCTAGAGCCATTAGTATTCCTGACCTTCAGACCCAGGTTTGTTTAGTTACTAAGCCTATACTGATCAGGCAGAGGAGATTCTGTGGAGTTGGTCCCTTGATGCATGTGCATTCCAGTGTGCATATAGTTGTGTAGGTAAGAATCCACTCACATGTGTACCAGTGTTTGCTTGCTCACCTTTATGCTTGCTTCTGGTTATATGTAGTTATGACATTGGTTCTTCTGAGATAGACCATCCATTCAGTGCCTGACTGTTCAGGACTTGACATATACTATCTCACTTAACACTCACAGCATTCCTAAAGAGTAAGCACTTTCATTCCCATCTTATAGGTGCCCATTCTACAGATGAGATAACTGAGTAATAACAAGAGCAACTAACTTTGTCAATGTCAGAGTTAAGGTGTGTGACTCTATTTCAAGCCCTTGTTTGTTTTATTTCATTGCTCTTATCACAAAGTCACGAATGGGATGTGGGAACACAGTGAACCACATGGCTTTGTGAAGGAAGGTGTTACAAGGTAACTGAGGGACTCCCAGCCAAGATGAACCCCACCTCTCACCTCTGAGGACTGAGAATCCTGGATTTCTCTGAGGTTAAGAGTTCATCTACAGGCCATACAGCTGCCAGGAGTCAACACTTCATGACTCAGAAGATTTAATAGCTGGGAAGCTGCAAAACGAGATCAACTCCCTTGTCAAAACATACCTTTTCCTGTCAGCAAACAAGTACTAAATGAGCCAGTATTCTTCCTAGAAAGGATATTTTAGCTCAGGAAAAATTTGGCACTAGTAGTTCCAGTTCTTCCAGCTCTTGACATTCCTACAATGTAATGTCAGGCTATGAGTGTTGACAGCTCTCTTTAAAACAGCGTATTTGTACTTAGAGACCAGAGATACAAATTTATGATCAAAAGTAAATGTTCCTTTTAAAATTTTCTTATGCTTGGGTTATGCCAGTGGCATTGTATATGCTCTTGGAGAAGTAGACAGGTATTAGAAATATTCATGCAGTGGGATAGACTAGATGGGTGACCAACTGGTATGAAAAGCATTAGGAAGAGAGGAGTCTAGGAGAAATCCACTGGATACTTAACTTGTTTTTGCACTGAATAACTAATTTGGTAGTGGTACCATTTTCTGAGACAGATAATAAAGAAGGAGGAGCAGGCTTGAAAGGAGACAGGTTCAGTTTTGAGCATGTTGAATTTGAATTGCCCTGGGATATATAAGTGAAGATGCTCATTAGAAAGGCTGCTGGATAAAAGAGTTTGGGATTTCTATTGAGATCCAGGGTCTAGTAAGAGATTCAGGAATTACCATCTCATTGGCAGTAAAATCAAAGAAGGGAGATGAGTTTACTCAGAAAGAATGCATAGAGGTGATCAAGCCTAACATTTGGGGCTTAGGAAGAAAATGAGAACCCACAATGATTAGAAAGCATTCTAAGACATTAAAAACAATTAAAATGGTAAGGTAGATTAAAAAGTTGTTTTTATATTTAAAAGTGTTGATTTTCTTTCAGTATTCAAGTAGCAATCTCCCACTAAGTTGTGCACAAAATCATTTGAAACTTGATTTTGAAAACCCCGAAAAATTCAAGTGACTTTTCTACTTCAGTAAGGCAGTATTACAGTGTTACACTGGCCACTACTGAGCAAAGTCCTTTCATTTTGTTTCCAGTAGTAGAAAATTCCCTGGTTCAGGCCCATTGGTATTAGACATTCCTAATCCATGATTCCTGTTATCATGTCATGCTTCCCACCTACACTGTTTTAGTCTGCTAAGGGTAGCATAACAAAATACCATACACTAGGAACCTTAAACCTTATTCTCCCCCTCCCATTTCTGGAGTCTAAAAAATGAGGGTCTTATAAACCAGGATGTGAAATATTAAAGAAACTGATTCTGGCAACTCCAGTGATAAGGAAGCACTGGAAAGGAATCTGAATTTGGAGCCAAAACTTGTGTCCTATAACTGCTACTCAAGAAATAAAAGGCTAAGCTCTCCCTTTCACCTATGGATTTTGTGATGATTGATTTTGGGGTTTTTGTTTTCTTTATTTTTCTTCTGGTATATATGAACCATGTAATCACAGCTGACACTGCTGACTAAAAAAGAAAAAATGCTTCAAAGTCATTCAAATTTCCATGCCTATTTTAATCTTTGATAATTTTAGCAGACAATATTCCCATGATAAAGAATCCCATAAAATGTTCATACAATGAACATTTTACTGGTTATATAGCATTTCATTTCAAACATTGACAGACATCTTGCTCCGTAAGAAATGTCCTGTGCCCATTCCATGTCAAAGTTAATGTTTTCTGCCCACAGTTCTATTTTTTAAATTCATTTATTCACATGTGCATACATTGTTTGGGTCATTTCTCCCCTGCTACCCCCTGCCCCCTCCCTCTCCCTCCCACCTCCCCTCGCTTCCAGGTAGAACCTGTTCTGCCCTTTTCTCCAATTTTGTTGAAGACAGGACATAAGCAACAAGAGAGACAAAGTGTTTTTGCTAGTTGAGATAAGGATAGCTATACAGAGAGATTCCTAGCATTGCTTCCATGTGTAAGTGTGCTACAACCCAAGTTGATTCATCTCTACTTGACCTTTTCACTAGTTCCCAATCCCTTTCCCATATTGACCTCTGTTGCTTTAAGGTTTCTGTATTAGCTCCTCTGCAGTGGGGACATCAAACACTTTCATGTTTTTGGTTTCCTACCTATTCCCATTCCTTCTGTATGTTCTCTCCCCTTAGCATGTAACCCAAGTCCAACAACATTGCTGTATTTGCCCTAGATCTAAAGTCCACATATGAGGGAGAACATATGATTCTTGGTCTTCTGAGCCTGGCTAACCTTGCTCATAATGATGTTCTCCAGTTCCATCCATTTACTTTAGAATAATAAGATTTCGTTCTTCTTCATGGCTGAATAAAACTCCATTGTGTATAAATACCACATTTTCTTAATCCATTCATCAGTAGTGGAGCATCTTGGCTGTTTCCATAACTTGGCTATTGTGAATAGCACTGCAATAAACATGGGTGTGCAGGTGCCTCTGGAGTAACCTGAGTCACATTCCTTTGGGTATATCCCCAGTTGTGGGATTGCTGGATCATATGGAAGATCTATGTTTAGATTTTTAAGAAGCCTCCATATTATTTTCCAAAGTGGTTACACAAGCTTGCATTCCCACCAGCAGTGTATGAGGGTTCCTTTTTCACTACATCCTCACCAACACCTGTTGGTGGTGTTTTTGATGATGGCTATTCTAACAGGGGTGAGGTGGAATCTTAGTGTGGTTTTGATTTGCATTTCCTTTATGGGTAGAGATGGTGAGCATTTTTTCATGTGTTTTTCAGCCATTTGAATTTCTTCTTTTGAGAAAGTTCTGTTTAGTTCAGTTGACCATTTCTTTATTGGTTCATTGATTTTGGGAGAGTTTAGTTTTTTAAGTTCCCTGTATATTTTGGTTATCAGTCCTTTGTTTGATGTGTAGCTGGCAAATATTTTCTCCCAGTCTGTGGGTGGTCTCTTCAGTTTAGAGACCATTTCTTTTGTTGTGCAGAAGCTTTTTATTTTTTTAAATTTTTTTAAATTTATTTTTATTCACATGTGCATACAATGTTTGGGTCATTTCTCCCCCCGCCCCCTCCCTCTCTCCCCCACCCCCTCGATACCCAGCAGAAACTATTTTGCCCTTATCTCTAATTTTGTTGAAGAGAGAGTATAAGCAATAATAGGAAGGAACAAGGGTTTTTGCTAGTTGAGATAAGGATAGCTATACAGGGAGCTGACTCACATTGATTTCCTGTGCATGTGTGTTACCTTCTAGGTTAATTCTTCTTGATCTAACCTTTTCTCTAGTTCTTGGTCCCCTTCTCCTATTGACCTCAGATGCTTTTAAGGTATCATGCAGAAGCTTTTTAATTTTATGAAGTCTCATTTGTCCATCCTTTCTCTTAGTTGCTGAGCTGCTTGGGTTCTATTGAGGAAGTCCTTGCCTATACCTATTACTACCAGTGTATTCCCTGCTGTTTCCTGTACTAACTTCAGTGTTTTGGGTCTGATATTAAGGTCCTTGATCCATTTGGAGTTGATACTAGTATAGAGTGATAAACATGGATCTAGTTTCAGTTTTTCGCAGATGGATAACCACTTTTCCCCAGCAACAGTTGTTGAAGAGGCTGTCTTTTCTCCATCGTATGTTTTTGGCAACTTTGTCAAAAATAAGGTGGGCATAGCTGTGTGGATTCATATCCAGGTCCTCTATTCTGTTCCACTCGTCTTCATGTCTGTTTTTGTGCCAGTACCATGCTGTTTTTATTGCTATTGTTTTGTAGTTATAGTTTGAAGTCTGGTATGGTGATACCTACAGCATTGCTCTTTTTGCTGAGTATTGCCTTGGTTATTCGTCGTCTTTTGTGTTTCCAAATGAATTTTAGGGCAGATTTTTCAACCTATGTAATGAATATCATTGGGATTTTGATGGGAATTGCATTAAACATGTATATTGCTTTTGATAGTATAATCATTTTTACTATGTTGATTCTACCAACCCATGGAGCACGGGAGATCTTTCCACCTTCTGTAGTCTTCCTCAATCTCTTTCTTCAGGGGTTTGTAGTTCTCCTTATAGAGGTTATTCACATCCTTTGTTATGTTTAGTCCTAGGTATTTTTTTTGAGGCTATTGTAAATGGAATTGTTTACATATATTCTTTCTCAGTTTGTTCGTTATTGGTGGATGAAAAGCTTATGATTTTTGTAAGTTGATTTTGTATCCTGCCATCTTGCTGTAGCTGTTTATGGTGTCTAGAAGTTTTTGGGTAGAGGTTTTTTTTTTTTTTTTTTTGAGTCTTTAAGGTATTGGATCATATCGTCTGCAAATAGGGATATTTTGACAGTTTCTTTACCTATTTATATTCCTTTTATTTTTTCTTCTTGCCTAATTGCTCTGGTTAGGAATTCCAGTACTATGTTGAATAGGAGTGAGGATAGTGGGCATGCTTGTCTCATTCCTGATTTTAGGGGAAATGGTTTCAGTTTTTCACCATTAAGTATGTTGGCTATAGGTTTGTCATATATAGCTTTTACAGTGTTGAGGTACTTTCCTTCTAGTCCTTCTTAGAGCTTTTATCATGAAGTGGTGTTGGATCTTGTCGAAGGCTTTTTCTGCATCTATTGAGATGATCAAGTGTTTTTTGTCTTTGCTTCTATTAATGTGCTGTATTACATTTATAGATTTGTATGCATCCCTGGGATGAAGCCAACTTGGTCGTGGTGAATGATCTTTCTGATGTGTTGTTGAATTCAGTTTGTCATTATTTAGATATGTTCAGGTGATTAATATCCTCTTGGTCCAATTTTGGATGGTCATAAGTATCTAGAAATCTGTCTATTTCTTCAAGATTTTCAAATTTATTAGAATATAGGTTCTCAAAGTAGTCTCTGATGATTTCCTGGATTTCTGTGGTGTTTGTTGTTTTCTCCTCTTTTGCATTTCTGATTTTACTGATTATGGTTTTTCCTCTCCTCATTTTAGTCAGGTTTGCCAAGGACCTGTCGATCTTATTTATTTTTTCAAAGAACCATCTTTTTGTTTCATTGATTCTTTGTATTTTTTTTTTTTGGTTTGTTTCTATTTCATTAATTTCGGCCCTATTTTTATTATTTCTCTCCTTCTGCTTGTTTTGGAATTTGCTTGTTCTTGTTTTTCTAGGAGTTTGAGATATAGCATTAGGTCATTGATTTGAGATCTTTCTGTCCTTTTAATATATGCATCCATGGCTATAAACTTTCCTCTTAGGACTGCCTTTGCTGTGTCCCATAGGTTCTGGTATGTCATGTTTTCATTTTCATTAACTTCCAGGAGCCTTTTAATTTCCTCTTTTATTTCAGCAGTGACCTATTGATCATTGAGCAATGTGTTTTTCATCTTCCAATTGTTTACATGCTATTTACTGTTGTTTTTGTTGTTGAGTTCTAGTTTTAATGCATTGTGATCAGATAGAATACATGGGATTATTTCTATTTTTGTATATTTGCTGAGGCTTGCTTTGTCTGCACAGTTCTTTTACTCTTTAGGTTAACTGTGAAGAATCACCTGAATCCTGTTCTGCAAGAAAAAACACCAAAGGAAACAGTTAAAAGTGATGGTTTTGTGGAGGAAAGCATTATATTATTATGCAGAATATCTATACCAGACCCTTCACTCACTACACCATCTTCCACAGGCTTCTTGTTCTCCTTGCCTCATTTATAAAATTGTTTAATATCATCCATTTCTGCTTAGCTATGAAAAGGATTTCTACAGGGTCTCCTGGTCATCTAGGTGAATAAGACATGGGCTCTAAATGGAGAATGCTTAGAATCAATTCCAGATTTCACCATACATGAGATTATAACCTTTAATAAGTTGCTGAACCATTCTGTGCCTCACTGTTCTTATATATGGAATCATGGTAGGATATACCTTTCATATAATTCTTATTTGGAGGGTTGAACTAGTTAATACATGTGAAGTCCTGAGAATAAAGTTGTGTTTTCAAAACATGTTAGTTACTAATAACTTCCTCTGAGCTGCTGAGTATGTGGTCCCCTAGTGTCTTTGGTTGTATCAAAATTTCAGACCTATCTTCAGTATTGCCCTCAGCATCCAAATTCCTCATTGACTTCCTATCTCTTTTTCTCCCACAGCATCAAGTCCAGAACTAAATCAGGCATTTCATTCATGTAAGAGTCATTTTTAAGGAACATCTATTATATGCTAGGCACTGGTCCACTCATTAAAGTTTTAAGAGTGAGGTCATGGTCTATTAGTAGAGACAAAGAATTTAAAAAGCTGAGTATAACAGGCACTGGCTTTGATTAGGAGAATCCTGGACTATGTATATAGACATGAAGGAGGAGAAATCAGCCTGATTTTGGGGAGGTACATGTGAGTAAATAAGTGAATGTTAGATAGAGATGTGAATGTTTAGTAGGAGTTAGGTAAGAGAAGAGTGAGGAAAGTGTTTCATACAAATGGAACAGGATGTTTCAGGACCTGAAAGTCAAAATGAACAGACACATATAGGGGTTTTAGTGATTGTAAATCATCTCTTTTATTTTATTTATTTTTATTTTTATTTTTTTGTAAATCATCTCTTTAAGCATCAAATTTTATTTTCCTTATCAGTGTGACTTGAGAATTTTGAGTCACATATATAAAGTTTTAGTTCACAATATTATGCACACTGTACCATAATTTACTATAATCCTACTACTAAATATGTATTCATTCACTCTCATAAGCAAACAACATTGTCATCATCCTGTACACATTTGTGCACTTGGACACTTAGTTACAATTATTTCTAGTTATGGAATTACTGGTTGAATGATTTTGTGCATTTAGTTTTTGATGCATATATCCAGCCTGATTTCTCTGAATGGTTGTGTCATTTCTTAGTAAGCAGCACCAGCAGTGAATGAAGAGTGTCTATTTCACTACATCTGCCTCTGCCTTAAGCATTATCAATCATATTATAAATGAGCAATCTGGTAGGCGAGACACCATATCTCCCAGTTTTTTTTTTTTTTAACTTTGTAGATGTAGTTGGCATACAATGTAGCACGCATATTTAAGGTATACAAGTTGTTAAGTTTTGACATGTGTATATGCCTGTGAAACTGTCACCAGAATTAAGGTAATCAGATCCTTTATCACCAAACTACTTATTCATGCCTCTTTGTAATCTTCCCCCTTACAGCCCTTCCTTGCCTCTCTCTTATCCCAGGCAAAGACCGATCTGCTTTCTATCACAATAGATTCTACTGAATTTTCTGTAGTCCATGTAAACGGAATGGAATAATAAGATGTTTTTCGAGACAGGGTTTGCTATGTAGCCCAGGTTGGCCTGAAGCTGGCGATCTTCCTGCCCCAGTCTCCCAAGCACTGGGAATATGGATGTGCACCACCATGCCTGGATCAATAAGTGGTCTTTTTTTAGGCTGAATTCTTGCACTCAGCATAATTATTCCTTTCATTTATTTAGAACAATTTATTTATTAAGTTACCTGTTGATGGACATTAGGATCATTTGCAGCTTTTGGGTATAACAAAAAAAACTGCTATAACTTTTTTGTCCCTATATATGCCTTCATTTCTTCTAGATAAATAACTAAGAGTTAAATGGATGGATCCTATATATCAGGTGCTTCTTTAACTTTTAAATAAACTGCCAAATTTTTTCTTAAAGCCACTGCCAAATTTCACATTCCCACCAGAAGAATATGACAATTCTATTTCCTCTAAAGCCTTGTCAATCTTCTCAGTCTGTCTTTTTTTATTGTATCCATGCTAGTGTGTCGTGTTATCTCATTGTAGTTTTGATTTGTAATTCTTAATGATTAATGATGCTAAACATCTTTTAATGCGCTTATCTGTTATCTGTGTATCTATTTTTTGCCAAAATACATATTCAAGTTTTTGACTCAGTTGTCTATTGGGTAGCTTATTTTCTTATTGAGTGACTTGCAGTACATATTCTGTCATTTCACAGACAGGGAGAAAAATATAATAAAGTGCTTGTATGCAGAAGGTACACTGCAATAAACAACACTGACCAATTGTTGGGTATTGTGCAGGGTGAATGGGGATCATAGAGATGATGCTGAAAATGTTCTTGCTATTGAGAAACTCACAATGTGTAAGTAGGAAGGTATTTGGGAAAACGACTCATTGATGACTTTTATTGTTGATCATATGTGTACTGAAATTTACACTTATAATTTCCCCATGACCTTGAGAGGTAGGTGTTGAAGTCCCACTTTTGCAGATAAGGAAAAGAATGAAAGATATTTAAGAAAATAAGCTTAGGGCTGGTAGAATAGCTCAAGTGGTAGAGTACCTGCCTGGCAAGCATAAGGCCCAGAGTTCAAACCCCAAAACCGCCCCCTAAAAGAAAGAAAGAAAGAAGCCTAGTAAGTAACAGAGTTAGGGTTTACACTTAGGTCTGTCTGACAGAAAAAAAGCAATTGTCTTTCCAGTCTATATACTGGCAACACTTCACCCATGTGACAAGTGTTCCAATGTGGCTATCATTCATTATGGAGAATGGTTTATAAAGCTTCATCATCCTTTAAAGAAAAATTAAAGGTCTCTCCTCTATGTTCCTGTCCATGTTCCTGGGGCCTACTGGCTTTGCTTCTGCCATAGTTACCATCAATTTTCTTGTGCAATTACTGTGTTTGCCTGTTTGTCTAGCTACTTGACAATGAGATTTTTTTACAGATGATTTTTTATTAGGATTTATTCATTACACAGGGGGAGATTCATAGTGACAATTCCAATTAGGCTTATATTGCACATTAGTTACACTGGCCCCATCATTTCTCTCCCTCAACCCCTTCCCTGCCTCACTTAAAGCAATTGCAAGAAGTTTCTTTGCTCAGTTTCATACAGGTACATGAGAACTTTAAGAGGTGGTATCCAGCCTGAAAGACCTCTGTGTTGTCTGTGTGCAGAGCCTCATACCTGCTATGTGAAGATATAAACTATAAACAAAATGAATGAAAAGACTTAAAATTGATCTTAAAAATATAGATAAAGGCTGGAGGCATGACACAAGCAGTAGAGTGCCTGCCTAGCAAGCTCGAAGCCCTGAGTTCAAGCCTTAGTACCACAAAAAAAAAAATCACAGGTAAAAATCAATTCCATTCATGTACCTAATGTATATATTGATGTGCTTAATACAAACTATCTCAACTGATCTTCATAGCATGTGTTCAAAAAGTCTATTTATCTTAGTATATTTATATGGTTAACCAAGATTCCGCTGACTAACAGGATTGGATTCTTGCTAAAGACAGGCCAGGGTAATCAGACATCACCTGAGGGATGGTGGAGTATGAGGTACCAGATCAGACATCAGGATGATCAGATATCTAGGATGGGGCATCTTGCTAAGGTAACTTAGCAGGGTTCTTTGCTAAAACTAGATTTTGAATTTACAAGGTACTGCCCAGATGAGTGTAGGCCAAGGTTCAGAAGTCTGACTAAAGTTTGGCCAAGTAATAAATTTTTTGTCATTCTCTGGGGAATAGAAGCTTACTCCTGGTTCAGCATAATCCAATGGGCCTGTATCACAGAGAAGTTCACTTTCTTTTAGGCTGACTGTTCAGCCTTCTCTTCTAGCTGACCCTCTAAACCATTCAGAGCCATTTGCCCAAGGGTTTCTTTTTTTTTTTTTTTTCATTTTTCTTTTATTATTCATATGTGCATACAAGGCCCCTCCCCCCGCCCTCTCCCTTACCACCCACTCCGCCCCCTCCCGCTCCCCCCACTCAATACTGCCCAAGGGTTTCTGGGAGATACAGTTCCTGCAATTTGTTCAAAGCACTGCTTTATAGTCTTAACGCCTCTCCCAAGGAAGGAGCAATGTGTCATTCTTTATCTTGTGGCTGAGGGTGGAAAACCTTAGAAAGTAATAATAAATCCCGGCCTAAGTTTGAATGGAAAGGAGGAGGGACAAAAACAGAGAGAAACAGAGGCAGAAACAAAAGCAGGGAAGGAGAACACCTAAATACTACAGTGGTTTAAAATTACTATTTCTATTGTAGAAATATTTATGTATAAATATCCAGATGTATTGCTAGTGACAGTGTCCTGCAAAGAAAAATATTCCTGCTACTAAACTGAAAGCAGGTTTTTCCAGTTTTGTCATTATATATTGAGATTATTCCTTCTAGAGTAAGTGAGTGTTTTGTTTGCCTGGCCTGACAACATGTGTATATAATCAAGCTCTGTGCTTCACTTCTTGTTGTATGTGGAGCTATAAGGTGCATGAATAAGAATCTTCCCAAGATCTAGTATAATACTTAGTAGGCTAGTGGGCACTTTGTTTTCAAGTTTGCTGGAGTGGAAGATTCTGGACAACTGAAATAAATTACTTTTAGTTCATTAAGTTATAAAATTAATCATTAAGTAACTTTTGTGTTTCAGATCCAATTTCCCCTTGAGATTTAGGAAGAATTTTGGGGGGTAACTTTTGTTACCTTTATTTTTGCTCTATCTGAGTAAAGGAAAAAAATAAATGTATAAAATACTAGTATTGATCATATTTTGACACTTTAAAGTTTCAGAATGGGATAGGCAAGGTAAAAAAGGCAAGTAGATATGGAACAAGTCTTCTATTTCAAACTTTTATCCATGGATCCATAATTCTGAGCCAAGTGGCCAGGATGTCTCCACAAAGAAAAGGTAGTAAACTCCCCAGAAGTGGGAGTGGCTAGGAGCATACTTACTAGAGGTCAATTATAAATGTATATATTTTAGGTCTGTTCTTTGGCAATGGGGAAAGTAAATACATATTTTTATGGTCTAGAAAATATGATTGGTTTGTTTACTAATATATATGGTTTAAAATTATCTTAAGCACAGTGCACTTTATGGGGAAAATTAAAGAGGGATGCAAGCACCAAATAATACAATGTGTGAATTGGTTTCTTTCATTGTTATTAGTTAAGATTATATTTGAAAGTTGTGAAACAGGTTAATACTATTGCCTTCTGAAGTCCTTTGACATTACATATCCTGCAGATACATTTATTTATTCATTTAATCCTCAAGAAACCTACGAGGTAGATGTTATTAGAAATTCCAGTTTCAGAGGTGGGCAAACTAAAGAAGGAGGAAGATATAAATTATAGGAACTAAAGGAAAATAGGCAGCAAAGAAAGTAACAGAGAGCTTGTCATAAAAATTCAAGTTGTGACTCAGTGAAAGATATGTTATATTGTGACAAGAATATATCAGCAGTCATTTGACAAATTGAGGCCTCCATTTAATGAATCAATGCTATTTAATAGATGCAGTAATACTTACTTATTGAAGCCTTCTTATGTGCTATTATATTCTGCAAAGTGAGAGATGTCCAAATTTAGCCTCAAGGTACAAGTGAAAAACTATCATGGAAAATTTTACAAAGCAATAAAATTTAACATTTTGCATAAAAATAATTATTACCACCATAAAACATGGAGCATGCAGCTTGGGAACTGGCAACCACATCAAAGCCACCATTTAGATAATATGAGGTCTTTATTCAGTATAAAGGCTTTGGAACTGAGGTTGCCTCTTTTGTCCCTGCCTTTAAATGAGATCTGTTTCCAAGAGAAAATAGCTCCCTAGAAATAGGGAAAAGTAGGTGCAAGTCCTACTCTAGAGCCTTGAACCACTCATAGCTAAGCAGAACTTTCACCTTTAGGGTTCCCTGAGGAAGTCACCAGAGGAATACAGAGACATTCAGCAATCTTTTTCTGAAGGCTTTCTTATGATGTAAGTTTACACTGTATGTTATTGATATTAGGAATCTGTAAGAGGGTAGAGCTATAGAACTGAAGTGATGACTGTAAACTAAAATAAATAGCATTGTTAGAGCAGTTTTAATGTAAATTGCAATGAGACCTAGGGTTGAATACTGGTTACACTGCTAGTTCATATTACCTTCCAAAAGGAATTTAAACTAGAACTGGTGGCTCATGCCTGTAATCCTAGCTACTTAGGAGGATGAGATTGGGAAGCTCACTGTTTCAGGCCAGTCTGGACAAAATGTTTGTGAGACCCCATCTGAATGGAAAAAAGCTGGGTGTGGTGGCATGTACCTGTCATCCCAATATAAAATAAGAGGATCATGGTCTGGGAAAAAGGCGAGAAGGCTATCTTCAATAACCTTTAATAAACTGAGCTAACCTATACTGTGATACTCTGAGCTGCTTACACCTCCCACATAGCTAGAATGACATGCATGTACTACTAGGCCTAGCTTTTTTGTTGAGATAGAGTCTCACTAACTTTTTGCCCAAGCAGGCCTTGAACTGCCATCCTCCTAAGGAGCTGGAATCATGTGCATTTTTTTTTTTTGCTCCATCAATTTGCTTAACTGAAGATGTGTCATTTTTTTCCATTATGCAATATTCCAATTTGAAAGATATCTTTACTTTTTTATGATTACAATAGAAAATCATTTATTTTAGAAAATTTGAAAAAATACAAATAAGTGAATAATATTAGAATCACTCATAACCTGCCCTCACTGACATAAAAATAAAGCTGCCATGAGCACTAGTGAATGTACCAGGGACCATGAAGGACACTTAGGTACAATCTCTTAGTTAATCCTCAATATATGCAAATCAAGGCAATTGAGATTCCATTTCACCCCAGTCAGAATGGCTATCATAAAGAAAACAAAGAACAAATGCTGGTATTGGAGGGGAGGGAAGGGAACTCTTATATATGGTTGGGGAGAATGGAAATTAGTCCATTAGCTATGGAAATCAGTATAGAGGGTCCTCAAAATCTAAAAATAGAACTACTGCATAACCTAACTATACCACTCTTGGGTACATACTGGAAAGAATAAAAGTCAACATATAATAGACAGAACTGCATGCCCATGTTTATTGTGGCACTATTGACAATAGTGAAGTTACAGAATTAGCCTACATGCCCATCAACTAATGAATGGATAAAGAACATGTAGTATATAAACATAATGAAGTTTTATTTAGACAAAAAGAAAAACAAAATTATGTCATTAAAAGCAAAGTAAGCCAGTCCCACAAAGACAAGTATCACATGTTTTCTTTCATATGTAGAATTTAGGGTGGAATAGGACATGAAAGTAAAAAGACTACCAGAAATGTGGAAGGGAAAAAGGAGAATGGAAGGGGGAAATAAGGGAAGATAATAAAGGGGGTAAAATATGATTAAAGTACATTACACTCATGTATGGAAATGTCATAATAAAACCCATTACTTTGTTCAGTTAATGTATACTGATAAAAAAATGAAAAAATCTTTTATTAAACATGAAACTCACAAAAACAGTCACATAGTTTATTTCTATTATCATGCCTGTTTTACTAGGTGACACTGCTGTAATAATAATAATATAAATTACAGCATATCTCCTCTCCTTGTTGTCTAGGAGGAGAAAGATCACATAGTTGTTAAAGGGTATGTGTTTTAAGGGCAATCTCTTGAGATGAGAACTTGGTTCAACTTGTCAGGAAATATGATACCCTTGGCATGTTACTCAATCTCTCTATACCTCAAAGTCCTCATCTGTAAAATTGGTGCCTAGGCAATAGGACTCCTGTTTTAGGATTAATAGGATTAATACTTATAGAGCTGATTCAGAGGAATGTGATCAATAAATAATAGTTGTCTCTGGGTTGCTGAGTATTAAAGCCCACAAGTCTAAACTATCACATTCTCTAAATACATAGCATCATCTCCATGATTCTCAGAATATGGACCTTAAATATAACTTCATTCTTTCCTAGTATTTGATATTTTAAAATATCTAGACCACAGAGAAAGTGCTTCTTACAATAATATGCATAAAATTGAAGCCTACAGAGAATTTATTAGGAGGTTAATCATATCCATAGCGACTTTATGGGACAATCCTAGGGAATCTCAGAATAAGTTATAAGGATTATCGAACTGTTCTTAGAAAATTAAATGCAGAATCAGAACACAGATATTCAAAGTTACAGTAACATATAAATCTTTGTTTTGAATCTAATTCAGCCCAAGAGCTGATCAAATGTACTGGTATTATCATAGCCACAAAACAATGTGTCAATCAGAAGAGGGAAGGTTGGTTAGGGGAACAAATGTTCATAATGCCGAGTGCTGCTCAGGATACAGAGACTTCTTGTGCCCTTGGCGGAGCTAAATGTATTGTGAGATAAGTTTACCAGACAGTCTGATATCCATAAATTACACTGGCAATTTATATTTAAATCAGACGTAATCTATTAACACATTCTCAGGTTCCTGTATTCCTAAAATTAGTCTAGTTTTACCCTGCACCAAACTAGACCCAAACATTAGAGGTGACATCCTGGTGTCGATTTATCCCAAAGTCATAAGTTGAAGCCACTCAAAGTATCATCATTTCTGTTGCTAGTGACTGGTTTGGGAATTGTGCATACAGGAAAGAATTAACTTAGCAGGCCAGAGACTGTTATCCTTTGAAAGACCTGCTAACAAGGTTGGCACCTACTTGGAATCTGGGAACTCAAATTTCAGGGTGCTGTCCATTCTGTACCTGATAAGGGTAACTTACAGTGACTAAGCTATCTGTACAACAATTTATGTTCAAAAATGTAAAAGCATCTAATTTATTCTGAATATCTACTCTCCTTCAGGTGTCTGAACTCTTGTTATATAGTAGGCAAAGAATGCCTAATGACCATCCCCCCCATAAAATTCTTCAGCACCGAGTCTCTAATTAGCCTCCCTGGTAGATAATACATCATATGTGCTGCCACAATTCAGTGCTGATGGAATGAATTGTGTGAATTGGAGAACCCTGGGAACCTTGAATTGGTTTCCTCTGCATTTTCCTTTTCTTGGTTTTTCTTTTTCATTCTTTGGCTATAATAAATCTTGGCAAGTATGATAATATGCTGAAATCTTTGAGCCCTCCTTGCAAAATTATTGAACCTGGGATCTTTGGGGCCCTTGACACAACACCTTGATATAGTGTTAGTCAATGTGCTGGCAGAGGATGCTTGTTGATGGATTAGGGATGGTAAAAGTTTCCTTTACCTTAAGAAAAGACCTGGGAAGAGATGGTCCTGTTGTCCATGGATATTAACCTACATGGATACAAGCACAGGAACTGTTGCCACCACCCGGGGATCAGCCTGAGGCTAAGGTCCACACTGAGGATGGTAAGGCAAAGAGAAGGAAAGGACCTGACTTCACTGAGCTTCTGATATCCCTGAATGGAGACTGCCTTATCACTGGATGCCTAATCATGTGAAAATTTGAATTTCCTGGTTCATAGAAGCATTTTGAGTGGAGGTTTTGTGTTTCTTGAAGCCAATGAGATCCTGACTGATAAATACCTTTCTGGGAGAAGTAAGACAGCACATTCCTGGAACCACAGCCACCGGGTTTATATGTCAGCTCTATTACTCCCAAGTTTAATCATGATGCTATGTCAAGGATATAGGCTGTCCATGGCAATGCAACAATACTCTTTACATATTTCTGCTCTACCATCTTTAGCCTGTTGTACTTTGTCATTATAGTTGCTACCTCATATTTTTTGGTGATTCTCTTGGATTTTTGATTTAGTATCATATTGTTTGGCCAACAATAAATTTTCAGTCAGTTCCAGGTGTTATTTACTGTAGTTTATTTCTGTGTGTGTGGTTTATATTTTGGGTTTTCTTTTGGCAGTAATGGGGCTTGAACTCAGGGCCTTGTGCTTGCCAGGCAGGTGCTCTATCACTTCAGCCACTCCACCAGTCTTACTGTAGTTTTAAAAAGAACATTTATGTCTCTTATTGCCCCTGTATTTCATATGATCTTTATGTTTTATTTTTGCTTTTAAATAATAAGGTTCATTGAAATCTGAAAAATAAAGCTTTCTATTAAGAAAATATATAGTATTGGTATACAAAACTACATACAGAATATGATCTTAATCACATAAAACCTTTTTAATATGTACCAACAAACTTATGCAGAGTAAAACATTGGACACCTTTTGCCAAAACATTAATAATACTTGTCTGTATGTGATTCCCTCAGAATTGTTTGGCTTGCAGTAATGACATATCTGTTGCCCTTCTCATTGTTATTCTGCTTTTCTTCTTTAAGTATTTTTTGCAGTTCTGGGATTTGTACTCAGGACTTCACACTTGCTAGGCAGGCACTCTACCACTTGAGCCACTATGCCAGCCTTTCTCTGTTTCTTTACAGTTTTGTCTTTTTATGTAAATGTTTTATTTTTATTTTTTTCTTTTCTCCTTTTGTTTTATCGTTTTTATGTTTACTTACATGTGCATACATCGTTTGTGCCACCTCTCCCCTCTCCCTCCCTATGTTTTACTTTTATAAGCAGTAAAAGTAATGCAACAGTAGCATAAAAGTCATGGAAACAAATAAGTAGTTTAAAAAAAAACAGCATTACAACTATGTTTCTATAGATCATCATTCACATCCAGTAAAGAGAAAAAGTTGAACTCAACATTATTTGATCTAAAGATATCTATTATATTAAAGTCCATTTCCACTCATGTTTTATAAGTGTAAATAAGATACATGTATATTAAATATTATAAACATGAGCACTCATCATTTTTTCACTTCAGTAAAATTTCCTGTCATAGCTGGGTGCTGGTGGCTCATGCCTGTAATCCTAGCTACTTAGGAGGCAAAGATCAGGAGGATCTTCATTGGAAGCCAGCCCTGGAAAATAGTTCGTGAAACCCTATCTCAAAAAAACCCATCATATTAAAAAAGGGCTGGTGGAGTGGCTCAAGGTGTAGGTATTATGAATAAAACACAGACTCTGGAGGTACACATACTCTGATTTGAGGCTGTCCTCTTCCATTTGCTGGCTTTGTAACTTTGAACTTACTGCTTCCCATTTCTGAACCTTATCTTCCCTTCCTGAAAAATAGTTAACAATTCTCATTATAGGGTTGATATCTTCAATGAATTCAGTAGTCATCAATGTTGTCATTTCTCTCAAACCTTGATATAACAAAAATAGTATATGATCTTCAAAATATTTCACATTAAATATTTACAATCAAAGTTGTAATTTGAAAATTACAAAGTGGAAATTCAAAAATTAGTGAAAAACAAAATCAAAATACTACTGTGGAACATAATCAAAACCATACACAAACCCAGCGTCTATTTTCTACCTCATTGTTCCATTACTCAACTAAATTGGCTACTAAACATAGTTCCTAAGGATGACATTTTCCCTGGGAAGTGACATGCAAGTAAAAAAGAACTATAATTTTTTATATCAGCTTCTTTCCCAATGACCAAGACAAACAAGGAAAGGTAATTCACTCATTCATTCAGCTGCTTATTCATTGAGCAAGTGTATAAATTCATGACCTGCATTTGTCCTGCTCTCAACAAGATAGGCTCTGGGTACTCCATGAGACAGTTACTATAATGGAAATGTGGATGTCCAAGAGCTTCCCTATTCATTTGTTTAAAATTACATATGTTTACCATGGTGTCTAGGGCATAGTAGATGCTCAGAAGTTGTCACAATAAGCTGGAATGAAGCCTAAGGGATGAGAAGGAATGTTCCATGTGGGATATTATCGGCATTCTAGGCAGGGTTGAAATAGTACACAGGCAGGGGGATCTGGAATCTGAGTGGAAGTGTTTGCAATTCAGTGTGACTGGAGTTGGGAGATAGGGGAGGGGAAGAGGTGAGTAGGCATGGATGCAAACACAGATGTAAAATCCACTTGGTAACTGGTCGCATTTGGGAAGTGAGAGAGAGGAGCTAGAATTTGTCCCAGATTTCTTCGAGCTCAGCACTGTTGCTAGTAGCCAGAAATTTCTGCCTACAAGACCAATCCTGCTTCTTTGTTCAGCAATTTGAAATGTTCTAACTGGTGCCTGTTTTGCTCTGACTTTGATCTGCAGCACCACAAAAAAAAATAAATAACAATAATTTCTCTCTGCAGCTCCTTATCATTTTGCCTGTTTCAGAATAGAATTTCAGCAACCATAGCAATGATCTCTCCTATTGATCACCTATGCTGAGCCAGGTACTTCATTTATTCAAACCAGAAGCAGTTATTGCATTCTTACTATATTCTAAACACTAGACAAGACATCAGGATTATAATAATGGGCTCCCAGTTGAGTAATGAAGACAGAGAATTAAGCATGCAGTTACAATTAAGAGGGAATAGGATCTCTTGCTTGCAGTTACAAATTAGAAAGAATAATTACCACTAAGAGAGAATTACTGAGTAATTTCAAGTAGTCTTCTGCCACCAGGTAAGTGTATCCTAGTTTAGTGTGGTCAAGGAAAGCTTCTTGGGGAAAATAAGTGACCAATAACCTGAGACCTATAGAATGATTAACAGTTAGGT
This sequence comes from Castor canadensis, assembly GCF_047511655.1. Classification (NCBI taxonomy): domain Eukaryota; kingdom Metazoa; phylum Chordata; class Mammalia; order Rodentia; family Castoridae; genus Castor; species Castor canadensis. The sequence goes on from NC_133405.1 coordinate 94,666,078, forward strand.
GATAAAATAGTGTGTTTGTGGTCCTAGATAATAGATAAAATTCAAAGAGAATACAGATAGTCAGAAAACTTCTATTGCTTAAATAAAATAACCTAGTCATTATTCTGCCCAGCCTGGTCAAACTCCTTTCCAAAAGCTCTGGCCAGTTAATATGCAGTTATTTCAGAACTATTTGTTTAAAATATTACTACTTTCTCCCTATCAAATGATCTTGGTGCCTTTATAAACTATCAATAGACCATAGAGGTATAAGTTTATTGGTGCACACTCAATTCTGTTTCAGTGGTCAATATGTCTGTCTTTATACCAGAACTTCACTGTTTTTGATTACTGCAATAACTTTCGAGATGGAGAAATGTGAGTCCTCCAACTTCCTTATTGTTTGAGCTGTTTGGGGCCCTTTACAACCCCAGATGAATTTTAGAATTAGATATTCCATCTCTGAAAAAAATGCTATTGGCATTTGATAGGGATTGCACTACATAGATAGATCACTTTGGGTGGTATTTAGTCTCCCATCACAAGCCTGGCTATCTTTTTAATTATTTTAGTCTTCTTTAATTTCTATTAGAATTGATGTATATTTTTCAGTGTACATAATGTATTTCTTTAGTAAAATTTATTCCTAAGTTTTTTACTCTTTTTTTATGTTATTGTATATGGTAATATGTCCTTAATTTTTTGCATAGTATTTAGACATACAACTTTTAACACAGTTTTGACAAATTCGTTTATTAGCAATAATTTTGACCATTATTTACGATTTTCTATTTATAATGTCCTTTGTGAAGAGACATAAGCTTACTTCTTCCTTTCTAACTTGGATGCTTTTCATTTATTCTTCTTACCTAATCAATCTGGCTAGAATTTCCAGTAGAGTGTTGCATAGAATTGGCAAAAGCACGCATCTTTTTCTTGGTCCTGATATTAGAGTAAAAGCTTTTAGTCTTTCACTACTGAGTATGATGGTAGCTGTGAGTTTTCAATGTATGGTTTTTATTGTGAAGAATATAAGAAAATTGATGCTAATTCTCTTTAAATATTTGGTAAAATTCAACAGTGAAGCAATATGATCCTGAGTTTTTCTTTGTTGAGAAGTTTCTAACACCGAATCAATCTGTTTGTTACTCATTTCTATTTCTTCTTGAACAAATTTCAAAAGTTTGTGTTTCTAGAAATTTACACATTTAATCTAGGTTATCTGAATTACGTGGGAGCATACAGTTTTTAACAGTATTCTCATTTAGTCATTTTTATTTCTGTAAGGTCATTAATAATGTCCTCTATTTCATTTCTGGTTTTAGTATTTCCAGTCTCCCTTCTCTTTATCAATACAGCTAAGTGCCAATTTTCTTGATATTTTTTAAAAAATCAAATTCGTTTTTTTGATCGATGGCTTCCATCTATCCCTTTTTCTATTAACATTTTTCTTATCTCCACTTTATTATTTCCTTCTTTCTATTAACTTTGGTTTTAGTTTGTTCTCTTTTAGTTTATGGAGGTGTGTTGCTGGGCTATTGATCTGAAGATATTTCTTCTTTTTAAAGTTGATGCATACTGCTATAAATTTCCCTCTAAATATTGCTTTTGGTGTGTTGTGCTTTCATTTGCATTCATCTCTTAAGTATGTTCTAATTTATATTGTGACTTCTTTTCTGATCCTCTGGTTATTTAAAAGTATGTTTGTTTAACTTCCACATATTTGTAAATTTTCTATTTTTTCCTGTTATTAATTTGCAGCTTCACTCCATTGTGATCAGGAAAAATACCATGTATGATTTTAACATTCTTAAAAAGATTTTTAAATTAATTAAGGATTCTCTTCAACAAAAACTGCTGGGAAAACTGGTTGGCAGTCTGCAAAAAACTGAAACTAGATCCATGTACATCACCCTATGCCAATATTAACTCAAAATGGATCAAGGATCTTAATATCAGACCACAAACTCTAAAGTTGGTACAGGGAAGAGTACGAAATACTCTGGAGTTAGTAGGTATAGTTAAGAACTTTCTCAATGAAACCCCAGCAGCACAGCAACTAAGAAATAGCATAGATAAATGGGACTTCATAAAACTAAAAAGCTTCTGCTCAACAAAAGAAATGGTCTCTAAACTGAAGAGAACACCCACAGAGTGGGAGAAAATATTTGCCAGAAACACATCAGACAAAGGACTGATAACCAGAATATATGGGGAACTTAAAAAACTAAATTCTCCCAAAATTAATGAACCAATAAAGAAATGGGCAAGTGAACTAAACAGAACTTTCTCAAAAGAAGAAATTCAAATGGCCAAAAATCACATGAAAAAATGCTCACCATCTCTAGCAATAAAGGAAATGCAAATTAAAACCACACCAAGATTCCACCTCACCCCTGTTAGAATAGCCATCATTAGCAACACCACTAACAGGTGTTGGCAAGGATGTGGGGAAAAAGGAACCCTCTTACACTGCTGGTGGGAAGGTAAACTAGTACAACCACTCTGGAAAAAAATTTGGAGGCTACTTAAAAAGCTAAACAATGATCTACCATATGATCCAACAATACCACTCTTGGGGATATACCCAAAAGACTGTGACACAGTTTACCCCAGAGGAACCTACACACTAATGTTTACTGCAGCACTATTCACAATAGCCAAATTATGGAAACACCCAAGATGCCCCACCACTGACGAATGGATTTAGAAAATGTGGTATCTATACACAATGGAATTTTATGCAGCCGTGAAGAACGAAATGTTATCATTCGCTGGTAAATGGATGAAATTGGAGAACATCATTCTGAGTGAGGTTAGCCTGGCCCAAAAGACCAAAAATCGTATGTTCTCCCTCATATGTGGACATTAGATCAAGGGCAAACAAAACAAGGGGATTGAACTTTGATCACAAGATAAAAGCGAGAGCACACAAGGGAGATATGAGGATAGGTAAGACAATTAAAAAACTAGATAGCATTTGTTGCCCTCAACACAGAGAAACTAAAGCAGATACTTTAAAGCAACTGAGGCCAATAGGAGAAGGGGTCCAGAAACTAGAGAAAAGATTAGATCAAGAAGAATTAACCTAGAAGGTAACACACATGCACAAGAAATCAATGCGAGTCAGCTCCCTGTATAGCTATCCTTATCTCAACTAGCAAAAACCCTTGTTCCTTCCTATTATTGCTTATACTCTCTTCAACAAAATTAGAGGTAAGGGCAAAATAGTTTCTGCTGGGTAGCGAGGGGGTAGGGGGGAGAGGGAGGGGGTGGGGGAGTAAGGGAGGGGGTGGAGGAAGGGGGGAGAAATGACCCAAACATTGTATGCACATATAAATAAAATAAAATTTTTTTAAAAATTAATTGAAGATTATTTTATGGCCTAACATATTTTTTTATATTCATGGAGAATACTCCATGAATCCCAGAGAATAATATGTATTCTTTTATTACCTATTCTATAGATATCACTTAGGTGTAGATGATTTATAGTTTTGTTTAAGTCCTCTATTTCTTTACTGATCTTCTGTCTACATGTTATAACCTTTACTGAAAACAGAGTACTGAAGTCATAAGTTCTTATTTTATTACTGTCTATTTCTCCATTAAACTCTGTCAATTATTGCTTCATATTTTAGAGTCTGTTTTGCTTGGTGTATATATATTTATTATTGCTACATCTTCTTGGTGAATTGATCATTTTCTTAGTATATGAGGTCCTCCTTTGTCTCCTATAAATTTTAACTTGAATTTTATTTCATCTAATGCTCATGTAGTGACTCAACTCTTAAAATATTATTCACATTGACTATCTTTTTTCCATCCTTTCACTTTCACCCTATAAAAATAAGGTTCTAAAATACATGTAGACAACATGCATTTGAATTTTTTTCCACTCTGCCAATTTCTGCCTTTTGATTGGGGAGTTAATCTATTTGTATTTAAAGTGATTACCTATAAGGAATAACTTGTTCTTCCATTTTGTTAACTGTTTTCTGGGTGTCTTATATATGTTCCTTATTTTCTCTATTAATGCTTTCTTTAGTGTTTAATTGTGCTTTTGTAGTGTACCACACATTGAATCCCTTTTTATTTCCTATGTGTTTATTATTTATCTATTTTCTTAGTGGTTGCTGTAAGGGCTCCAATTAACATCCTAAATGTATAACAACATTTTTTAATTTTTGTGCTGGGTACATTGTGGCATTTATGAAAGTTCTTACAATGTATCAAATATATCATACTTGAATTATCTCCTCCATCATATTCCTTTATCCCCACTTCCCTGATTCCTGGGATAGTCTCAACAGGTCTCATTTTCCCATTTACATACATGTATACACAGTATTTGTACCATATTCACACTCCTACATCCTTTCCCCACATCCTCTGCCCTTCCACTGGTACCAACCCTTCAGGCAGGACCTGGTCTGCACTCCTGTTATCTGATTTTCTAAAAGAAAAAAAGTGATATTTTCATTTGTTAAAGATAGCTATAGAGGGAGTTTCCTTGTAACATTTCCATGTATGTATGTATTAGAACCTGAATTTGTTCATCTTTTTTATTTTTCTCCTTTCTCCCTTAGTCCCCTTCTTATGGTAATTTCAAAAGATTTAAAAATTCTACATTCGTTCTTGCATAAGAAGTATGTCAGCCATTTTCACCTTCTTAACCTTCTTCTTTTACCCTCCCTCTCTCGTATTGACCTCCCCTTAACATGATCTGATTTTTATGATACTGCTTGTGTTTGTATTAGGTCTATATTCCACAAATGAGAGAAAAAAATACAGCCTTTGTTTTCTGAACCTCGCTAACTTCACTTATCAAGATGATAACTTCTTTTGAATTGATACCAACTTTGTTTCAGTAACACAGAAAAACTCCTTGCTTATATAGTACTGCTCTTTTAATTATTACAAATGACATTTGTATATGTCTTTCTGTGTTTGGCTTATTTCACTCGACACTATTATATATTTTGTGGCTGAATAGTATTCCATCGTGTATCTATATCATGATTTCTTTATCCACAAGTTATCTTTTGTCCTTTATCAATTGATAGGCACAGAGGTTGTTTCCATTTATTGGCTATTGCAATACATTTGAGAGTGCAGATGTGTCTTCAACATATTGATTTCACTTCCTTTCGATGCATATCCTGTAGTGGGATTGGACTACTTCCATTCTTATGGAGGTCTTACTTTAATTTTTTTGAGGAAACTCCATACTGTTTTCCATAATAGCTACACCGTTTACATGGCTATCAACAGCGTGCAAGGGTTCCTTTTTCTCTACATCCTTTCTAGGACTTGTTATGCTTTGTGTTTTTTTGATAACAGCTATTCTAATGGAAGTGAGGTGACACGTCACTGTGGTTTTGATTAGCATTTCCATCCTAATCAGTGATATTGAGCATTTTCTCATACTCATGTCAACCATTTGTGTGCCTTCTTTTGAGGAACGTCTATTTAGGCCTATTTTCCATTTCATCAGTCTTTTTGTTTTTCTAAATATTAACCTTTCAGATATATAGTTAGCAAACATTTTCTTCTATCCTGTAGGTTGTCTCTATACTCTATTGTTTCCTTTGTTGTGCAAAAGCTTATTAGTTGCATGTAATCCCATTTGCTTGTGTTTGATCTTGTTTCCTGTGTTTGGGGTCTTGCCTAAGAAATCCTTGCCCATTTCAATGTCCTGAAGTGTTTCCTTTATGTTTTCTTAGTTTCATAGTTTCAGGAGTTGCACTTAAAAATTTAATTCATTTGGAGTTGATTTTTTAACTGGTGAAAGAAAGGGGTCCAGTTTCATTCTTCTGCATGTGGATATCCAATTTTCCCAGCAGCAATTAATTGAACTATCTGTTCCCTGAGGCATGTATTTAGTGCTTTTGTCCAAAATCAGTTAGCTATAGATGTATAGTTTGTGTGTTGCAAGATTTTTGTCCCTTTTATCCAAGTTATCTAGTTTTTATATATAATTACACATAGTATTCTATCATATTCCTGTTTTTAGTTCTATTAGGTCAATAAGTTTCCTTTTTCATTTCTCTTATCATTAATTTGAATTCTCTGTTTTCCTGAGCTGTGACTAAACTTTTGTTACTATTGTTGGTTGTTTTACGGAACCTCCTTGTCACTTTTGCCACAGAATATCTAATAGATAACTGAGACTATCACAGCTACCCACCTACCTCATGGTGGCTGGTACAGTGCAAGTTAGAGAGTTAGTAGTATCGAAGTGCTCCTACTCCTCCCAAAAACTGAAGTATGAGTACAAGTTTATTGAGAAGCTGGAACTTCTATTCCCACCCACAAGTATTGCAAAGCCACCTACCAAGGGTCAGTGGAGGCCACATAGGGAACCTGGACTTCCATCACCTGGTAGTAACAAGATATTACCTCATCAATCACTGATAGACTGATGTCAAAAAAAAAAAGACAGCTATCTAGGCACTGGTGGCTCATGTCTATAATCCTAGCTAATTGGGGGGTTAACATCAGGAGGATTGTGGTTCAAGACTAGTTCTGGCAAAAAGTGAGACTCTATCTCAACCAACAGCTGGGCACAGTGGCAATGAGAGAGAAATTAAATCCTACCTATAAGAGAAAAGGTGATTCAGTGACAGCAAATGTTCTCAATACAACACATGGAGGACATAAAGAAGTAACACACATACCATTTTTCAAGTGCAGAAAGAAGAACACTGTAAATCCAGAATCCTAAATCCTATAAAAATATTTTTAAGAAATTAAAGGAAAATAAGGCATTATCTTGACAGCATTATAATCTTTTCTACCTCTAGCAATTATTTTTATCATGCTCTATTTGATCATATTTCTCAATATGTATAATTACCTTGTTTATTCACTTACTTAATGTCTGCCTATACAACGTCCATGTAAGTTCCATGAAGACAGGGACTTATCTTTTTTCCTGCTATACACTATGCACTTAGGCCAGTACCTGGGTATGTAATTGGTATTCATTGAGTATTTTGGATAAAGGAAGAAATGAATACATTAAAATGAAATAATGAATTAATTCCTGGTTGGTAACAGAAGGAAAAAGAAAATATTGCAGTTGGACTATTATTTAGTTTCCAAGATACCTTTGCGTGCTTATTTATTTTTTAAATTTTTAAAAAAAATTTGTTGTGCTGGGTAGAGGTACATTGTGGCATTTACGAAAGTTCTTAAAATATATCATACTTGAATTCAAACACTGTGTACACATGTTTGTAAATGGAAAAATAATACCTTTTGAAACTATTCCAGGAATGGGTGGCAGGAGGGATAAAGGAGAATGGTGGAGGGGGTGAATTCTTTGTGTGTTTTTAAAGTAAGCATGTTTACACATTTTTAGGAAATACAGCCAATGACAAGAAAGGTAAAAATCTATGATGAAGTAAAGAAGATGGAAGCCACAGAACAACTAGAAAAACTTGATTTAAATAGATGACAACACTTCTTCCACGTGAGCTGATATTAAAAGAAGGCAAAAGTACATGTGGACATGAATCAATGTATCGAAATTAGTGATGGGGAGTGTACATGAGGAAATTGCTATTTGATGACTTTTATTTATCAATGCAATACTGGCAAGGTTATTTTCTGAAAATCAGGTAGAAAGAGACCTATGGAAAATCAGAAAAATAATAAGCAATTGGAGAGTAAGAGAAATATACGATAAAGAAATAAAACGATTGACCCACAGGAAGGCTTTTGAAAGAAGAGTGCGGTACAAGAATAAGAATAAGAAGGCAAGAAAGTTTAGGTCCTTGATATGTATATATAAAATGATTTCTGGCTTGAATAGGGAAGTAAATACAGAACTGAAGGCATTCATATATTTGGTGAAAAGAAGAGGGGTCAAGTGAGTGGACAGACTGAGGAGGTGGGAAAACACCTATTGTGAGGGTTTTCTGAGTGAAATTGCTAAAACAAAAGAATGTGAAAGTTGAGTTTTAAATATATAGAGTGGGGAGCATTCTAAATACTGAGACATTGTAAGTAAAGCCAAAAACAGCAAGCCTTGAACAAGTTACCTATTTCTCTGAGCCTCAGTTCCCTCTGCTATAAAATAAACATAATAATTGTCTTAGGTGTTCTATGTATTAGACCATGAATGGAAACAGCCAGGTATAATGTCTGGTTCATAGCTGGCTCTCAGCAAATAATATCTATAAATAATAATAACCATCCACTTATCATTAGTACTTAGCTTGTTTTCTTTTTTAAAAAATCTCTTAAGTGAAAAGATGGAAAAATATATTCCAGGCAAATGGAAACAAAAGGTGGATATACTTACATCAGACAAAATAAAATTTCAAAGATATAAAAACAGATAAGATCAGTATATAATGATGAAGAGGTTTACTCTTCAAAAGGATATAGCAATTACAAATACATATGCACTTGATAAAAGATTACCCAATTATATATAGCAAAAATTAATAGATCAGAAGAAAGCACAGATAGCAACACCAATAATAGAGTGGAATTCAACACTTCATTTCCAACAATGGATAAATCAACTTTAAAAAAGGAGATCCTAAGCCAGGTGTGATGGCTCACGCCTGTAACCCTAGCTATTCAGGGTAGGTGATCATGAGAATTGCGGTTCCAGGTCAGTCCAGGCAAAAAAAGTTAACAAGACCATCTTAACCAATAAAAAGCTGTGTGTGATACCTCACACCTGTTATCCCAGTTACAAGGGAGATGCAAATGGGAAGATTACAGTCCAAGCCACCTGGGCATAAACATGAGACCCTATCACAAAAATAACCAAAACAAAATGGTCCGGAGATATGGCTCAAGTACTTTAGTATGCCTAACAAGCACAAGGCCCTGAGTTCAAACCCCAGTACTGTAAAACAAAAAAAAAGGATACTGTAATTTGGAACAACATGGATGAACCTGGAGGTCATTATGTTGTACAAAATAAGCCAGAACAGAAAGAAAATAATTCATGTCATCTCATATGTGAGATCTGATAAAAGAAAACAAGTATATGGTAACTGAAAACAAACTATTGTTTACCAGAGATGTAGAAAGGGGAGAGATGGAGTTCCAAGGGTGCAAAGTTTCAGCTATATAATATGAACAAGTATAGAGATCTAAAAGACAGCATGAGCACTACAGTTAACATTATTAAATGTGTATTGTATATTTTCTGTGACAATTTTAGGTGCTCTTACCACACACACACACACACACACACACACCATAACTGTGAAATGAGGAATACCTTGATTGATTTGACCATACTAATAATTTCACTATGTATATGTCTATCAAAACATCACACTGTGTACCTTAAGTATATGAAATTAAAGTATGTTTTTAAAAAGAAAGAAATTTCAGAGTACATAATCATTACATGTTAGAACTTGTCTGACTAACCCCATAATTTACTGATGAAGAATCTAGTAACAAGAAAGATGAAGAATATTACCCATACTCAGACCACTAGTTGGGGGAGCAGGACAAATTCCAAGCAAGCTCTGTCAATTTCTCTTTTTACTAAATCACCTTGTCCTTCTGAAGAAAAAGTAGCATGAGACAAAATAGCTTTGGTTCTGAAAAACCCAATTCAGTATCATTTGTCAATGTGAACATGATATTCCCAAGTAGATGATAAGATTCCTTCATCAAGTTACATAAGAAGTGGTTCTAATCTTCAAAATTCTTGGACTTAACTACATGAGAATTTTTATTCCTGGTTTGAGTAAATTTTTTTAGTGACTGTATAAAGTAATTATGAAACCTCCCTAAGAAAAGAGGACTACATTTGCAGCTTTGCTTTATCTCATTTACATAAATAAAATTCTCTTCTAAGGTGGTCTAATCATAGAAAAGTGTCTCAAGTGGGGCCAATTTATGATTTAACAATAAACCTGAGGTATAGCCTTTGTACTATTACTTTACCCATAAGTCTAACAAGTTTGTTTAAATAGTATCTAAGCCTATGAATATTAAAGTCAACAGAACACAAACAGAATGCATGACTGTTAGAAGGTATCAATATGACAGTTTTAAGAATGGCAACTAAACAAGGAAATGGAACAAGAAAATGGATATGCATATTTAAAAAGGCATAGCAGGCTGAGACTGTTTTTTTTTTTTTTGAAGGAGCACATTGCCAATTAAGTTCCTTTAAGTCCTACATATCCTCTCCAGGGAGCAATGACAACCCCTAATTACTTTTACCACAAAAAATGCTTTCTTCCACTTATCACAGAGTGAGTGGTGTAAACAAGTATCAATAGAACATGTGGACATTTGAGTTTTGTAAGGATAACCAAGTCAGATTTTCAGATTAATGACCACTAGACTCATGCTTTTTTTTTCATTAAAGAGATCGAAAAATCTACCGTGAAATTTATATGGAAACACAGGAAGCCACGAATAGCCAAGGCAATACTCAGTCAAAAGAACAATGCAGGAGGTATCACAATACCTGACTTCAAACTATTTTACAAAGCAGTAACAATAAAAACAGCATGATACTGGCACAAAAACAGACATGAAGACAAGTGGAACAGAATAGAGGACCCAGATATGAAGCCACAAAACTATAACCAACTTGTCTTTGACAAAGGAGCTAAAAATATACAATGGAGAAATAGCAGCCTCTTCAACAAAAACTGCTGGGAAAACTGGTTAGCAGTCTGCAAAAAACTGAAACTAGATCCATGTATATCACCCTATACCAAGATTAACTCAAAATGGATCAAGGATTTTAATATCAGACCACAAACTCTAAAGTTGATACAGGAAAGAGTAGGAAATACTCTGGAATTAGTAGGTATAGGTAAGAACTTTCTCAACGAAACTCCAGCAGCACAGCAACTAAGAGATAGCATAGATAAATGGGACCTCATAAAACTAAAAAGCTTCTGTTCATCAAAAGAAATGGTCTCTAAACTGAAGAGAACACCCACAGAGTGGGAGAAAATATTTGCCAACTATACATCAGACAAAGGACTGATAACCAGAATATATAGGGAACTTAAAAAACTAAATTCTCCCAAAACTAATGAACCAATAAAGAAATGGGCAAGTGAACTAAACAGAACTTTCTCAAAAGAAATTCAAATGGCCAAAAAACACATGAAAAAATGCTCACCATCTCTAGCAATAAAGGAAATGCAAATTAAAACCACACTAAGATTCCACCTCACCCCTGTTAGAATAGCCATCATCAGCAACACCACCAACAAGAGGTGTTGGCGAGGATGAGGGGAAAAGGGAACCCTCTTACACTGTTGGTGGGAATGTAAACTAGTACAACCACTCTGGAAAAAAATTTGGAGGCTACTTAAAAAGCTAGACATTGATCTAACATTTGATCCAGCAATACCACTCTTGGGGATATACCCAAAAGACTGTGACACAGGTTACTCCAGAGGCACCTGCACACCCATGTTTATTGCGGCACTATTCACAATAGCCAAGTTATGGAAACAGCCAAGATGCCCCACCACTGACGAATGGATTAAGAAAATGTGGTATCTATACACAATGGAATTTTATGCAGCCGTGAAGAAGAACGAAATGTTATCATTCACTGGTAAATGGATGGAATTGGAGAACATCAATGTGAGTGAGGTTAGCCTGGCCTAAAAGACCAAAAATCGTATGTTCTCCCTCATATGTGGACATTAGATCAAGGGCAAACACAACAATGGGATTGGACTTTGACCACATGATAAAAGCGAGAGCACACAAGGGAGGGGTGAGGATAGGTAAGACACCTAAAAAACTAGCTAGCATTTGTTGCCCTTAACGCAGAGAAACTAAAGCAGATACTTTAAAAGCAAGTGAGGCCAATAGGAAAAGGGGACCAGGAACTAGAGAAAAGGTTAGATCAAAAAGAATTAACCCAGAAGGTAACACCCACGCACAGGAAATCAATGTGAGTCAATGCCCTGTATAGCTATCCTTATCTCAACCAGCAAAAACCCTTGTTCCTTCCTATTATTGCTTATACTCCCTCTACAACAAAATTAGAAATAAGGGCAAAATAGTTTCTGCTGGGTATTGAGGGGGTGGGGGGCAGAGGGAGAGGGTGGAGTGGGTGGTAAGGGAGGGGGTGGGGGCAGGGGGGAGAAATGACCCAAGCCTTGTATGCACATATGAATAATAAAATTTAAAAAAATTGATATATGTAAAATGTGGAAGGATTAGAACTAATTAACTTATCTATCACCTCACATGCTTTTCAGCTTTTTGTAGTGAAACTATCTAAAGCATATACTTTTAGCGATTTTCAAGTATACATGATTACAAAATACAGTGTTGCAAAATAAATGTACTGAACTCATTCCTCCCCCAAATTTTTGTCTTTTGACCAACATCTCAATCCCTCCCCCTTTCTAGCCCTTAGAATCTACAATTCTATGCTACTTTTATGTAAGTTCAACTTTTTTAGATTCCACATTTAAGTAATATGATGTACTTCTGGTTTATTTCACTTAACATAATGTCCTCCTGGCTCAAACATATACATATTATTGCAAATGACATGACTTTCTTCTTTCTTAGGGCTGAATAATATACTTGTTTTATATATATATATATATATATATATATATATATATATAATTTCCTTTATCAATTTATCTACCAAAGGCTATTTAGATTGATTCCATATCTTTACTGTGAATTATGCTACAATGATAATGGGAGTGTAGATATCTCTAACATACTGATTTCATTTCCTTTGGGTATATACCCAGAAGATAGATCTTTGTATCATTTGGTAGTTTTATTTTTACATTTTTAAGGAAACTCCATACTGTTTTCCATAAGGGTTGTACTAATTTACATTCTCACCAAGTGTGTACACACTTTCTTCACATCTTCAGCAACACTTGTCACCTCTTGCCTTTTTAGTAATAGTCATCCAAAGAGGTGTTAAGTTGATATCTCCTTGTGATTTAAAACTGCATTTCCAGGCTGGGTGCTGGAGGCTCACAGCTATTCAGGAGGCAGAGATCAGAAGGACTGCAGTTCAGTTCAAAGCCAGCCCGGGCAAATATTTCGTGAGACCCTATCTCAAAAATACCCAACACAAAACAGGGCTGGTGGAGTAGCTAAAGTGGTAGAGCACTGGACTAGCAAGCATGATGCCCTGAGTTTAAATTCCAATACCACCAAAAAAAGTAAAATTACATCTCTTTAATTAGTGAGGTCTAGCATTAATTCATATAATTACTGAATATTTGAATGACTTCTTTTGAGAAATGTCTATTTAGGTTCATCGCCTATTTTTATATTTCCATGATATGGAGTTATTTGAATTCCTTTTGCATTTTGGATATTAACTCCTTACCAGATATATGCTTTGCAAATATTTTCTCTCTTCCTTAAGTTGTTCCTTCACTCTGTTCATTGTTTCCCTTGCTGTGCATAGGTTTTTAGTTTTATATAATTCCATTAGTCTCTTTATACTTTTTAGCCTGTCCTGTTGGTGTCATATCTAAAAACTCTATTCCCAAATCAAAGACAAGAAGCTTTTCTCCTGTATTCTATTTGTTTTATAATTTCAGATCTCACGTTCTTAAGGCTTTGATAAATTTTGAGTTGATTTTTTCGTAGGGTGAGATAATGCCCAATTCCTTTCATCTATATGTGGATATCCCATTTTCCCAACATTATTTATTAAGGAGAAAGTCCTTTTTCTATTGTGAGTTCTTGGCACACTTGGAAAAGATTAGTTGACCATGAATGTGTGGATTTATTTCTGGACTCTCTGTTCTATTTCACTGGTCTACATGCTTATACATTTTTATGCAAATCGTAGATTTTGAGGTGAGGTAGTATGATTCCTCCACTTTTGTTCTTTTTGCTGAAGATTACTTTGGCCAAACAGGAACTTTTGTGTTTCCATACAAGTTTTAGTATTTTTTCTATTTATGTGAAAAATCGCACTGAAATTTTGATAGGAATTGCACTGAATCTGTAGAACACTTTAAGTAGCATGAATATTGTAGCAATATTAATTATTCCAATCCATAAGCACAGAATATCTTTACATTTATTTGTGTCTCATTTTTTCCACTAATGTTTTGTAGTTCTGGTGTATTTATCTTTCATTTCTATAGTTTAGTTTATTCCCAATCATTATATCTTTTTGTGGAGTTTGAACTAAGAGACTCACACTTGCTAGGCAGGTGCTTTACCACTTAAGCCACTTTATTATGTTGGGTTTTTTTCGAGATAGGGTCTCTCGAACTATTTGTCCAGGCTGGTTTTGAACTGCAGGCTCCTCCTGATCTCTGGCCTCCCAACTAGTTAGAATTAAAGGCGTGAGCCACTAGCGCCCAGCTATTAAAATGTTCAATGCTGTTGACAATAATGGCGCCGATAGGTTTCAGTTCTTACTGCACCCTTAAGCTTCTGTTTTCCAGGGTCACAGTCCAGCCTCCCAGGGTCACAGTCCAGCCTCAAGTCTAGCTTGAACCCTCCTTCTGCCCCAACCTCCAATCAGCATGAACCATAAGATCCTAACCAACCAGATCATGCTGAGTCCCACTGAGGAGTATTTAAGCCCTTGCCCTCTCCTGCTTCTCTCTCTTGGCTCTCTCTGCTCTCTCCCTCTCCCACCAGGCAATAAAGAATCTCTTGGCCAGATCACTCCTCTCCACGTGGTCACTTTTGGGGCCTATATTTCCTTACAAATGCAATTGTAAATAAGATTTTCTTGATTTCTATTTTGTACAGGTCATTATAATGTATAGAAATGCTACCTGATTTTTCTATTTTGATTTTGTATTCTGAAACATTTCTGATTTATTAATTATGGTTTTGGTTGAGTTTATAGGGGATTGTATATATAAAATATGTCATCTGCAAACAAAGACAATTAAATTTCTTCCTCTTCTATTTGGATGTCTACTATTTTTTTTATCTTGCCTAATTGCTCTGGGTAGAATTTCCAGTGCTATATTAAGAAGGATTTGGTTAGAGTGGGCATCCATCTCTTGTTTCTGCTCTTAGATAAAAATTTAAATTATATTCTCTTTTCTAAATTTCTATGATAGCCTCAAAACACTAATTTCTCAGCACTATATTTTCTTTCTTCTTTTTTTTTGGTGGTACTGGGGTTTGAACTAAGGGCCTCATGCTTGCTAGGCAGGTGCTTTACTGCTTGAATCACTCTGCCAGTCTTTTTTTGTGATGGGTTTTTTTTGAGATAGGGTCTCAGGAACTATTTGCCTGGGGCTGGCTTCAAACCGCAATCCTCCTTATCTCTTGCCTCCTGAATATCTAGGATCAGAGGCATGAGCCACTAGTACCCGGCTATCACTATATTTTCTAACAAACTTCATTAACATCCTATTTTTTACCTGAAACAGATTTTACAAGTTCTTTAATCAAGTTTTACTTTATAAACAACTTTTAGGACTCCCTAAAATTATTTCCAAGTAAAACTCAGTTGACACTATCAGTCAAATTTAGGGTTCCTGATTCATCGGTTCTATCACTAATACAATACATTTCTTCCCTTTTAATATAGACTCCCAGGAATCATAGAATCGAACTATATTGGGATGCTGGAGAACTTTCAACTCTGTGCTTCTTCCTTGAGCCTTTGCTGTTGAGCTTTGGTTAACTTCCGGTCCTGAAATAGAAGAACAAGTTCCAAATTAAAGTCAGAGAAATTTTCATACATGTTTCAACTGACTACTTTATTGTTTGTATGTTTTGTATGTATTTTCACCCACTAATCAATTCTTTCCTCCAGACTTCCATAATCACTGATCCTTTTTTAGTTACTTTGACTCCTCCCCATGAGATAATGCAGCAGTTGTAACATTTAATGATTGTGTTCTGAACCCACCTACATAATATGCCAATATCTTAATTATTGTTGTGCTGGGTGGGGGTACATTGGAATATTTACGAAGGTTCTTACAATGTATTAAATATATCATACTTGAATTCACCACTCCACTGCTCTTTTATCTCTCCTCCCCCCAATTCCTGGAAGTTTTAACAAGTATCATTTTTGCATTTACTTATATGTGTATAAATTATATGCATCATATTCATCCTCCTACCCCTTTCCCTACAACTTCCCCCCAGTATATCAGTATCTCAGGAGCTGAAAATGTGGCTAAGTGGTAGATACAGTTCTTGTCTAGCATGCAAGACACCTGGGGTTCCATCCCCAGAACCACCAAAAAATCAATACTTTGAGAAACAGTATCTCAAAATGAACTGAGAAAAGGCAATAAATGACATAAGAGGAATGTTTCCCTTAGAAATCCCTGAGTTTCCATAGAAAAGGTCTATGATGTCAGCACAGAAATAGTCAAAAAGTAAGACACCTAGACATTTATTGTGGCTTAATTCCTGAATTGCCAAAATAAAAGTATTCTAGGTTTTCAGACAGAAATATCAGGCTACCAACCAATGAAAGACCATCAAATAGGCATTGAGCCTCTTATCTGCCACATTAAATGCTAGAAGTCAAAGGAGCAATGTTAACATAATCCTGAAGGACTGTGATCTGAAAATTCTGAACTTAGAGAAGCTATCAATTAAGTTCAAAAGGAAAAACATATCTACATTTCCAGAAACAAGGACAGAGAAAGTATACCATCCCATAAACCTCTGAAAATATATTCAAAAACCTTCAGTAACAAATGGAAAGTCATTAGAGAGGTAAGATGTTAGGCTGGGTGTGGTGATTCGGGCCTGTAATCCCACTAGTCCTACTTAGGCACGTGGTTTTCTTCAAGATGTTTTACACTTTGTTTTCCTTACAAGCTTATGACTCATTTTTAGTTAATTTTTGCATAAGGTATGGAATTTAGGTTGAGGTTTATTTTTTAATATGCATGTCCAGTGATCACATTACTTTTTATTGAAAAGAACATCCTGTCTATGCTGAATAGCCACTGTACTTTTTTAATCACTTGATTATATTGGTTTAAGTCTATTCCTGCCACTGTTATATTCCATTGATCTATGTATCTCTCTCATTGTTATTACTATAAATATCTTAATCACTATAGATTTAAAGTCTGGAAACCAGTTAACATGAATTCTCCAACCTGTTCTCCCTTATCAAAAATTATTTTGTTGGTCATTTGAGTTCTTTTGCCCTTCCCTACTAATTTTATGCATGTATTCATTTATTTGTTGGTGCAATGGCAATGATCTTTTCAAGCCTTCCAAACATCTAATCCAGCTGTCCAACCACCCAATCCATTTATTTAGGTCTTTGACTTCTTTCATCAGTATGTTTTAGTTTTTAGCACACAGATTCTCCACATGCATTGTTATATTTATACTATCATAAACAGTACTTATAAAAACTGTGATTTCCAATTACTCATTGCTAGTGTATAGAAATATTGATTTTTGCATATTAACTTTGCTTCTTGTGGTCTTGAGAAAAATTGCTTTGTTCCATGAGAATTTTGTTGATTCTTTAGAATTTTCTACAAGTAATTGCATCACTTGTAAGTTTCACTGGCTAGGATGTCCAGTATGATTTTGAATAGAAACAGATAGCCTTGCTTTATAGAGGGAAAGCATTGACACTTTCATCATTAAGTATAATATCACCTGTAGGTTTGTCATTGTTGTTTTTGGGGGAGGTTGGCTTTTGGCTTTTGCTTTTTGAGATGAAAGCATTCCTTTCCTGCCCAGGCTAGCCTCAAACCTCCCAAGTAGCTGGGATTGCAGGGTGTGCCAAGGCAAACAGTTTTTTGTTTTTGTTTTTTTTTTTAAATACCCTTCATCAGTTTAAAGAGGTTTCCTTCTATGGCAAGTTTACTGAGAGCTTTTACCATAAATAATAACAACACTTTCAAATGCTTTTTTGCATCTATTAAAATAATTGTGTGTTTTCATGTCTGTTAATATGTAAAATTGCACTGATCTTCAAATGCTGAACAATACTTGCATTCCTGGGAATAAGCCACATAGTCATCATGTGTTATCTTTTTTGCTGTATGTTCTTGGGTTTGAACTCAGGGCTTCACACTTGCTAGGCAGGTGCTCTACTGCTTGAGCCATAACTCTAGCCCATGTATTATCTTTTTATATGTTGTTGGGTTCAATATTCTAATGTTACATCAAACACTTTTCTCATCTATATTTATAAGGAATATTGGTCTCTAGTAATTTTCTTTTTTTTTCACTGTTCAAGGTTTATTTGGTGTTTTAGTTCGTATAACACTTAAAGATAGTTGGTTGTACTGTTCATATGTAGATGTTTCTTTTTACATTATATGATAATATACACTGATACATATAATACACAAAATAAGATCGTTTAGAACAGTAATACACAAGACATGCAATAATGGATTTATACAATGGATTCCAGGATGTATGGTTGGAGAAAATGTTGGAGTAGGCATTTGGTGAAGTTCTATAGCACACAGTAACATATCTGGTTTGAAGGACAACTGGAGCCTGTGCAACACTGGCAGTGGTATCTCAGAGATGGTGGAACTATTTTTCACTAAGCAGTTTATGACTACACAAGATAAGTACCATTCAGCATCAGGATACAGGCTTTTATGAACCAGTTGTATTTATAACTTTAGGAAAGTGATGCTTTTCCCAGGTCATCTTAATACTACTGCTTTAATCAGATCAGATGTAAGGGACAACATGTATAACCTTCAACTAAAATCCCATCATAGCCTAGACAGTGAAGTGGTATCCTAGAAGACTTTAAAATTGCTCCTCTTTTTGGATCCCCCAAAGTGTATCTGTACTCTTCTTCAAACAAGCCTCTTCCTCAGGAGTCAGAGTCATCTTCACAACATCTGACATTCCATTTTGTCCCAAGCTACAAGGAACACTAAGGAAGACATCTTCCTGTATTCCATAGAGACCATTAATCATGGTGGAAACTGGATGCACCCTCCTAAGATTCTTCATTATACTTTCTGCCAAATCTGCCACAGACAGTCCAATGACCCAGGATGAACAGCCTCTCAGTTTGATCACCTCATAAGCACTGTCAACCACCTGTTTATGAACCACTTTCCACTGTTCCTTATCTGCATCAGTGCCTAAATCTGGGTGCAGATTCTTCAGGGAGACACCAGCAACATTCACTCCACTCCATACAGGCACACTAGAGTCTCCATGCTCCCCAAGGACCCATCCATGACAGTTTAATGGGTGAAATCCCAGCCTTTCCCCCATCAGCCTTTCCCCAGGGCTGAATCCAGATTGCAACCACTTCCAATAACACGTTTTTTGGGAAAGCCACATAGGTCAAGATATCCACTGGACTAGCAATAAAGGAAATGCAAATTAAAACCACGCTAAGATTCCACCTCACCCCTGTTAGAATAGCCATCATCAGCAACACCACCACCAACAGGTGTTGGCGAGGATGCGGGGAAAAAGGAACCCTCTTACACTGTTGGTGGGAATGTAGACTAGTACAACCACTCTGGAAAAAAATTTGGAGGCTACTTAAAAAGCTGGACATCGATTTACCATTTGATCCAGCAATACCACTCTTGGGGATATACCCAAAAGACTGTTACTCCAGAGGCACCTGCACACCCATGTTTATTGTGGCACTATTCACAATAGCCAAGTTATGGAAACAGCCAAGATGCCCCACCACTGACGAATGGATTAAAAAAATGTGGTGTCTATACACAATGGAATTTTATGCAGCCATGAAGAAGAACGAAATGTTATCATTCGCTGGTAAATGGATGGAATTGGAGAACATCATTCTGAGTGAGGTTAGCCTGGCTCAAAAAACCAAAAATCGTATGTTCTCCCTCATATGTGGACATTAGATCAAGGGCAAACACAACAAGGGGATTGGACTATGAGCCCATGATAAAAGCGAGAGCACACAAGGGAGGGGTGAGGATAGGTAAGACACCTAAAAAACTAGCTAGCATTTGTTGCCCTTAACGCAGAGAAACTAAAGCAGATATCTTAAAGCAAGTGAGGCCAATAGGAAAAGGGGAACAGGTAGTAGAGAAAAGGTTAGATCAAAAAGAATTAACCTAGAAGGTAACACCCACGCACAGGAAATCAATGTGAGTCAATGCCCTGTATAGCTATCCTTATCTCAACCAGCAAAAACCCTTTTTCCTTCCTATTATTGCTTATACTCTCTCTACAACAAAATTAGAAATAAGGGCAAAATAGTTTCTGCTGGGTATTGGGGGGGAGAGGGAAGGGGTGGAGTGGGTGGTAAGGGAGGGTGTGGGGGCAGGGGGGAGAAATGAACCAAGCCTTGTATGCACATATGAATAATAAAAGAAAAATGAAAAAAAAAAGATATCCACTGGATTGGAAACTAAGCAATTTGCAGTTTGGGCTGTATTTCACAACATTAGGAATGATGAACTTAAAGTTGTTCACATTATGCTGGACCAAATTAAGACGACATTCTTCACTCTTGCTGATGTGCCCCCACTGTGATAATAACCAGCTTGGAGTTTGCAGTCACACTGTAGTCTTTGCCAGAGACAATCTTTTGTGTTCTAAGAAAAAGACTGCCATGTTGGCGATCCATCATCTTTCCCTTCAGTTTGTCTTCCATGACATCAACAAGAGCAAGTTCATCTGCCAAGTCCTTTATTAAGATACTGATGGCATAGGCCAGGCCAACAGCACCAACCCCAACAACTGTAATCTTATTCTGGGGGACCTGATCCTCCTTAAGAATATTCAGAATCAGCTGATTCTTGAGACTTGCCATCCTAGACTTGGAACCAAAGGGACTCAGGAATGCACAATGGGCGGGAGTCGAGGAAGCGCAGCAGAGTAGGATCCGGACTTGGTGGCAACCGCTCCAGCACTCCTTGGCCTGTAGTTTTCTTGTAATGTCTTTGTTAGGTCCCTGGCATTCT
Organism: Castor canadensis; assembly: GCF_047511655.1. Lineage (NCBI taxonomy): Eukaryota > Metazoa > Chordata > Mammalia > Rodentia > Castoridae > Castor > Castor canadensis. The sequence continues at coordinate 94,686,924 of NC_133405.1, forward strand.
TGGGGCGGGCTGAACGACCCGAGGCTACACCTTAAAACCAGACCACCTGCTTTATGACCACGTATTTCTCCCTGCCTGATTGTTTCTCGGCTTGCAAAACACCTCAGGCACTTCCAGTTACTCAACTAGCCAGGCATGTCGACCTGTTCCATCTAGTGATCACAGATAGTCGGAGATCAGAGACTCTCTCCCTCCCCCATGGCTTGGCCGCTCCTATAAAGCCCACTACCCAATTCACCCAAGTCGCTGCTCCCTGATGGGGGGGGCAGCCATGCTGTCTTGATCTTAATAAATCTTCCCTTTCCACACGTGGAGTGGTCTTAATTCTGCAGTACCTTACATCTGGTGCTGAAACCCGGGACAGGTTACAGGATGCTCCGGCCCAGGGCTGGTCCCTTGGCTTTCATGTCCTGCCCTCTCCTGAACCCAGACTGCTGAATTGACTCCATGTGCCTCTGGACTGTGGATTTCGGACCTTACTGCCTTGCCGGCTTTCCCATCCATCATTAGCCTTTCTCTTCCACTACTGTCCACCTGACCTACTCTTCAGGCTTGGTAAGTGTCACCCTCTTCGGGGATGCCTGCTCTGTCTGGTCTGGTAGTCGTGGCACCGGGCCAGGCACGCCTCCTACGCCCACTGGGGCGCCCCTCCGCTTAGCACGGGGACGCCTGGCTAACCTGTTGGGTATTCTCTACGGATGGCAACCCAGGCCGGGGATGCCCGCCCTTGGGAACCCATTCGGGTGACACTTACACTTCCCCCTCCATCTCACTCTCTCTCTCTCTCTCTCTCCCTCTCTGCTTTCCTTTCCTCTGCCCAAGGTGAGGGCTCGACAGCCCCTCCAGCTTACTATGACCAAACGGCAACCAGACGATTCTGCTCTCCTTGCCTGAGTCACGTAAGGGAGGCTAGATCTTGACGTAGATCTATATTGGCCTGAAGAGTAAACTCACCAAGGCACCTGCCTCTCTCTCTCTCTCTCTCTCTCTCTCTTTCTACATGAGACACATCCACTGGGATGCCTTCTCAGCACCCTCCCCCTTGGTCTCCAAGATGATATATAACCTAAGCAACTGATTTATTACTGCAACACCGGTTGGCCTCAGTACAAGCTAGACAATCTTTCACAATGGCCTGAAAATGGTACTTCTTTTTTTTTTTAAAGTGTAGGTGTGAGTGTGTGGCTGGCTGCCCTGGGAGTTCTAGCCACCTCTGTTGTGTCCCCATGGGATGCTCTGCCCTTGGTTTTGGCTTAAGTTTGGCAGTGGAGAGTCCTGGTGAGGTATTTCTGATTTTCATACACTTGTAGGTCTTGACAATTTCTGCCACCACAATGGCAAGTGATCCAAAATTCCATTCGTCCAAGCTTTCCTTTCTCTCTGCTCTCAGCTCTCCCTGCTCCAATCTTGTAATGCTGTTCAAATCCTCCTTGCCAGCAACAAACCCCCTCTCAAAGTCTGTGTCTCTCCCTCCCACTGAACTCTCATACTCGTGACCTCACGTGCTCTGTCTGCCCACCTCCCAACTCCTCCAGCCAGTACTCTACGTCAATCTCTTCTCCCACCTTATCCTCCCATGACTCAGATCCCCTTCTTCCACCCCTGCTGGCTCTCCCAAACAGCCGCCACCCTATTCTCCTTCTACAGTAGTCACTATTGACCCTGAGCCATTGGCTCCTCAGGAACCAACACCGCCAGCTTTGCCCTCAGCCCCTGCTACTCCCTCACCCTTCTCCTACCCACCTGCATCCCATACCCACTCCCATACCTCCTCCCAAGCACACTCAGCCCACCTGCACCACTCTGGGAGGTGGCAGGAGCTGATGACATTATCAGAGTCCATGTGCCCTTTTTCATGACTGATCTCTCTCAAATTGAAAAGAGACTTGGCTCCTTCTCTAATGACTCAGCCTCTTATATTAAAGAATTTAAATACCTAACCCAATTATTCTCAACTCTCATTTTATTTCCCAATTCTTCCCTAATATTCAAAAAAGAAAAAACTTAAACAGGCAGAAGGCGGTCCTCAAACCCTCCCGGGAGATCTTGTGAAAATGGCATTTAAGGTATTTAATAACTGAGATGAGGTTTTAAACCAATGAAAGGCCCAGCTCTTGGCGGCTGCCCTGAGGCCACCTCCTCCAACTTCGAGACAGGCCAGACAACAACGCACACCTCCAGGGCCTGCTTCAAGTGCAACCAGACAGAACACTGGGCAAAACACTGCCCTTCACCTTGACGGCGCCAGGACCCTGTCCACAATGTGGCCAGAGTGGACGCTGGAGGACAACTGCTCCTCTTTGTCTCTGCAAGGTAGGTCAGTTTCCCACTCCCACTCTCAACAGAGTGAAGGCCTCACAGACCTCTTGGGCCTGGTGGCAGAAGACCAATGTGGCCCTAGGACCTTGGCCCCCTTCAAGATCAACTCGGAGGAGCCCAGGGTAGCCGTCCAAGTAGCAGGTGGGCCTCAAACACCTACTTGGTTGCTACCTGACTTTTCAGGTAAGCTTTATCTTTCACAGATCTCCATGGTGGGGGTGGACAGTCTCCTCCACCAGCCAAAAAAAAAGAAAAGACAATTTTATTTATAGATAAACTCCAATATATGATAAAGTTAAAGTTAACTATAATCTAAGAGCTGCCTAAAACATATTTTTAAGGTCATGTCAAACTAAAATCAAATTCTCTATGTCTATAAAATAACAAAGTTATCTTAATACTATTCTGCTCTGAATAACATCTACAAAAAGCTGTTATAGGACTTGTGTTTTCTGTTGATCTTGTCAAGCTTTAAGTACTACTAAATCAGAGTTCATTTACGTATTGGCTCATGCAAAGATCTCTTAAATGACCACCTTATAACTGTGTTCTGTGTTTATGTAAAATAATGAGCTAAATCTCTCTTTTATCCAAAAGTGCTATGTTTAACCTCCATTCTGACATTCACCCTCTATTTGCCTTTAAAGGTCCCACAAATGCTTCATAGCAACCAACCTGGTCAGTTTTGCCACAAGAATTTAAAGACAGCCCTCATCTTTGTAGACAGGCTCTAACTAGAGACTTACTAGATTGGCACTACCCAGAAGCCACCCTTCTTCAATGCAGAGCCACAGAGCCCCTTATCTTCAGGGCAACTAAGTCCTTTTTAAAACTTTCTGGCCTCCAGGGATACAAAGTCTCTAAAGTGAAGTTTCAATTATGTCTCCCACAGGTCACCTACCTAAGTGTGGTCTTAAAGGGACAGGCTCCCTAAAGCCCTTCCTTTTTGAGCCCCTTTTAAATAATGTATGGCCACCCATTTCTCTTAGAAAACTTGCCTCCAACAGACTCTGCTCCTCTGGCTGACTACCTACCTTATCTTAACCTCCTCTGGGAACTTCTCAGACAGAAGGCAGACCAGATCCTGCCCCACCCCTCCAAGGGCCTTATAACAATTTCAATTAAACCAGGGGATCTTGCTCTCCTCAAGGACCTTTGACCCTCTCCGCTGGGACCTCATTGGACTGGCCCTCATCTGGTCATCCTCACAACACCCACCACTGTCAAGCTCAACAGGATCCCCCAGTGACAGCACCTCTCAAGGATAAAACATTGCCCACCAACTTCTGGCTCTTCCACTACAAGAAAGGATGAGTACTCTTGCATACCACTGGGCACCACGCAGCTATGCCTCTCCTGTAAACTCTCTCCCTCTTCCACTCCTACATAAGCTCTTAGTCCTCACCTGGCTCCGATCTGCTTTCCCTTCACAGCCCAGAAATCCTCCTCTTGTGACCCATGCAAGCGCATTGCATGGGCAGGACATATTGTTACTAAGACTTTACTGTTCCACACTTACTATTCCTGTGCAGGCTCTGTTATCGGGTCATGCACTCACAATCACACCATCTATCGAGTGTGATAATCAATTTACCTGCTTCAACTCCACTTATCACCCTGTGGAGCAATGGTTAGAACTCAGGAGTGGCCACCTCGCTGGGAACATTGTTACTCGCACCCAGGTGTTCGATCCTGAAAAACCAGTGTCATTATTGTTTGATGCTTGTGTGGCCATAGACAAACTATGTGGAGGTACAGGCTGTGGCTGTGGGGGCCTGGGTTGGGAAAGGACCTCTACATCAAATGAAAAATATATGTGCCGGGGAGACAACTCCTGATGTAATAATGAGGGTTATAATTTTTACCCTTATTGGAGTTTTGTTTCATGGGTCACATGGCACGGGGCTACACACTTAGCTCTCCTTCAAAAGGGCACTACTACCCCTAACTGTAGTCAAGGCACCTGTAACCCTGTAAATTTTACTGTACTTAATCCATCTGATTGGACACAAGGACAGATAATTTGCATAAGGATGGATGGCCAAGGCTTTGACCCTGGGACTCTGTTACACCTTAAGTTACCACCTGTTACCCATGAGAGTTCCCCATACCAGGTCTTCCACTCCTTTTATGAGGAAATGCCAGATAAATTCCCCATTTCTGTTACAACTAAAAAACTTGTTCCTCACACTGGCCGAATCTATAGCCCAGACACTAAATGTCACTTTATGCTATGTGTGCGAGGGAGCCAACATGGGAGACCACTGGCCCTGGGAGGCAAGGGAGTTAGACCCATGAGTGCCTTTCAATGAAAGTTGACTTCCCACGACACAGGACAGGCATCTGGCTCCTTAAAACTTCCATTATTGGGAATTACTGTATCTCCCGCCATGGAAAAAAATTCTCCACCCTAGTGGGGGACCTAACTTGTCTAGGACAGAAGTTTTACAATGACAGAGCCCAACAGACTAAGTGGTGGGGTACCCCAAACCATACAGAACCCCAGCCTCACCCACTGGCCAACTTTTCTAATCTCAAAACAGCATGGGATGATCTTACTACAGATAAAAACTGGAAGGCTCCCAGGGGGCTGTATTGGATCTGTGGAAGGCAAGCCTATACAGTGTTGCCTAGAAACTGGTTTGGGTCTTGTGTGCTGGGCTCCATCAGACCATCTTTCTTCTTGCTCCCCCTTGAACAAGGTGAAAACCTGGGAGTCCCCATATATGAACAAAGATTAAATAGAAAAAAACAGGGAACCTTACAAATAGGCACTTGAAAGGATGATGAATATCCCCCTGAGCGAATCATCCAGTACTATGGTCCTACCACTTGAGCAGAGGACGGGTCTCGGGGCTACTGCACCCCTATATATATGCTCAACCACATCATCAGGCTGCAGGTTGTTGTATAAATTATTACTAATGAGACTGCAAGAGCCCTCAATTTGCTGGCAAAACAAGGCACTAAGATGTGCAATGCAATCTACCAAAACTGCTTGGCTTTGGACTATTTGCTAATCTCTGAGGGAGGAGTTTGTGGAAAATTTAACCTGAGCAACTGCTGCTTGCAGATTGATGATGAAGGAAAATCCATAGAGGAGATCACTGAGGGAATGACAAAGCTTGCCCATGTCCCCATCCAGACTTGGAAAAGCTGGGATCCTAATAACTTGTTTGGAAGATGGTTTTCTGCCATAGGTGGATTTAAAACACTGGTAGGGGCAGTGAGTTTAATTCTGGGAGCATGCATACTACTTCCCTGCCCCCTTCCCTTGGTTATACGATCTATTAGGTCCATTACAGAGGCTACTATAGAAAGAAAAACAGCTGCACATGTAATGATGCTATGGAAATGCAAACCCTTAAACCAGGAAAATGCTCTTTAACCTTAGATGCCTCTAAGATCATCAAGGAACTCAGCAGACAGACTTCCCACCAGATGCTACTACAACTTTCTCCAACAACTGGCCTTTTCTGCAAATGAAGCCTGGGACAAACTGTCAGCCTCTGCACCTGGGGACCTCACAAATTTCCAAATTCCAGCTGAACCCCCCTTTAATGATGCCCCCACTCAACACAAAGCAACTAGATCAATCGGCGCCCATAATACCAACAAAAGGCTGGAATGTTAGGTCCCTGGCATTCTTGGGGCAGGTGGAAGGTCCCAAGGCTAGCACCAAAACCAGACCCCCTGATTTATGACTGCTTGCCCAACTCCCCTGTTTGTTTCTCTGCTTGCAAAACACCTCAGGAACTTCCAGTTACTCAACTAGCCAGGCATGTTGACCTGTTCCATCTGGTGATCACAGATAATCAGAGACCAGAGACTCTCTCCCTCCCCCATGGCTTGGCCCCTCCTATAAAGCCCAGTACCCAATTCACCCAAGTCGCTGCTCCCTGACCTTGGGGAGGCAGTCTGGATCTTAATAAATCTTTCCTTTCCACACGTGGCATGGTCTTAATTCAGCAATAACTTACAATCTTCATATGCTTTTAGTGTCACATGGGTTGGCTGCAGTCTTGCTCTGCTGTCTTGAGGCAGTCATTGCTCTGAAAAAGTCGGAGTACAAATGAAGACTTAGGCTTCCACTATACCATCCCATATCAGAGAAGAAATGAGAGATTCATGTTTTCCAAGAATACATTCTATCATCAGCAGGAAGAGATAAAGTTATCTCTTTCACATGTTTGTACAGTTCTGTTTTATCTTATTGATTTTACTAAAATAACAACATTGAAAAAAGTGTAAGTCTTCACTGCCTTATATTGGATTTTCACAAAAATAGCTTTATTGTGTAGGAGCTTACATTGTTTTTACTGGCTTTTGGTTTTGTTTTACAAGTAGTTTAAAATTAAGTAATTTCCTTATATTTTTACGTTACTTTTATTTTTTAATTAGGAGTAGTTGCCGAGTTTCATCAAGTATTTTCTCAGTATCTACTGATATGATCATATGGTTTATTGATAGGTTTTGTGATATGGAATTTTCTTTAATTCTTTTTTGCAGCACTCAATATTGAACCCAGGGCTTCACACATGCTAGACAAGTGGTCTGCCACTGAGCTTTACTCCCAGGTCTATTCTTAAACTCTTAAATCATAACCTATTTACTTGCAGACTGGGAGCATGGCTGAAGTGATAGAGCACTTGCCTAGCAAGTATTAGGCCATGAGTTCAATCTCCAGTACTGAAAAAAAACTCCTTACTAGCAGCATTTTATTCTTTTGATCCATTGAATTCTATTTGCTAACATTTTACAAAAGATTTTAACTGCTATATTTGTATATGAGATTAAGCTATAGTTTTCTCTTTTGTGTACAATATAAGAATTAAGTGTTAAGATTATGTAGGCTTAAAAAAGATTATACAGGCTTCATGAAATTAAATGAGGTAGACTAGTTTTAACATTGGAATCATCTGTAACTTAAAGGTCACTAAGATCTCAAGTCTGAATACATGTGCTCCTGATGCAATTTTTTTCTCTTTTGAAATTATAAAAAACAGTAGAGACAAAGAAAAAAATGGGGAGATGACTTTGGTAAATGTCACAATGTACCCCAGTACAACAATAAAAGAATTTTTTTAAAGAAAAATAAAATAAATGGCCATTACAAAACTTAAAAAAGTAGCAAAACAAAAACCTTCTTGCAACATAAAAGCTTCAAAAAGCTTTATATTGAACATAAAATAAAACGAGCTTTGTACCTTAAAAAGAAAAGAATGGGGAGGTGGTCTTCAAAGGGTAGAAGCCTCAATTAGATAAGAGGAATCAAAGTTTTTTTCCCATGGCATATAATGCACAGCATGGTGAATATAATAAATAATAAGGTGTTGTACATTTTCAAAACCAATGTGAGTAAATTTCAAATATTCTCACCACAAAAGTATGTGAAGAAATGTTAATTGATTTAATTATCACATTGTATTGATCAATCATAACATCACTTTGTACCCCACTACCATTTGTCAGTTTACAATTTAAAAAAAATAAAGCTTCAAAAACTAAGGTACTAACAATCAGTTTTGTTGAATTTTAATATCTTGCTATATTACCTTTCATTATTTTAATGACCCTTTGAGTGTTGGTAGATCCTGTTTGCTTATATTTTACTCACCATTTTGTATCAATATTGACAAGTAGTACATAAGTTTCAGTATGTGAAGTTTCTATTCTATTTATGTGAAAATATTCTGTAATTCATTTTTTTATTCCTTTTTTTTCCCTTGTGGTGTTGGAAAAACACCAGGGTCTTGTGCCTGCTACACAAGCCCTGAAAGACATCCCTAGCCCAACTTCCATTTTTTGAATGAACAAAACATTACAAATACAGTTGAAGCCCCCTATGTATTCATCCTTGATTGTCTCTCTTCCTCCCTTTCCCAGAAATAAATCAAAGTTTTAAAAAATGTTTTAAATTATATGCTTGCATTCATAGTGACATAGAGATTTTTGTTTTGGTGCTGGGGTTGAATCCAAGGCTAAACAGGCATTCCTCCCACTGAGCTACACACCCAACCCCTTGCAACACAGTTTTATCACGTTTAAAATGTCAAGAGTTGGGCTGGGGCTGTAGCCCAGTAGTAGGGCATTTGACTAGCATGCAGATGGCCCTGGATTTGATTCTCCAGCACTGCCAAAACAAAAAAAGAGGAAAGTTTCATATATATGCATTATATATCCCTTTGAAAATCACTTTGTTCACTATTGTACTTTTATATTTACTATTTTGATACATACACTTCTGGTTTATGTATGTTAACTATTGTACCTCACTGTACAACTCTACCACAATTTATCCCTTCACTCACTGATGGACATTTGAGTTGACTCAGTTTTTCTCTATTACAAACAATGCTGCATTGTGTATTCTTGGATGCCATCTTGTCCTGGTATTTAACAAATTAAACAAATTAAACAAATTAAATAACCTTTCTATGGTGGTGCACAGCTGCAATCCCAGCACTCAGGACACTGAGGCAGGAAGATTGTGAATTTGACACCAGCCTGAGCTACTGAGTGAGTTTGAGGTCAGTTTGGGCCATATAACAAGACCCTACAGCAAAAAAAAACAAATTTTTAAAAAGCTGCACAAGCTGAGTGCCAGTGGCTCACATCCATAATCCTAGCTACTTGGGAAGCTGAGATCAGGAGGATCACAATTCAAGGCCAACCCTGAGCAAATACGTCACAAGACCCCATCTCCAAAATAACCAGAGCAAAATGGACTGGAGGTGTAGCTCAAGCTATAGGATGCCTGCTTTGCAAGTGTGAAGCCCTGAGTTCAAACTCTACTCCCACCAAAAAAAGAAAAAAAGCTGCACATCAGGGGTGGGGATAAAACTCAGTGGTAGAGCACTTGCCTAGCATACCCGAGGTCCTGGGCATGAGCCACAGCACTGCAAAAACAAGCCCCATATTTTCTCATAATTATTTTACTCTTTTTCAGTGCCTGGGTATGCTTCATATCTCATTCCCTCCCTTTTCTAGTGTGTGTGGTGCTGGGGATCAAATACAAGGCCTCATAAATGACAGGCAAGCCCTGAACACTAAGCCAAACACCCCTCCCATCTGCTTTTCTTCACCAGGCTTATTAATCATTTTTCAGAGAATCAAAAATAGCATAATTTATTTACCCTATTTTTTATGTTTATACTTTTTAAATTAGTCTCAGTTATTATTGCTCATTCCTTCTTCCTTTCTTCAAAAACAAAGGACAGGAAGGTAAAAACAGGTCCTGGGGGTTGGTACCAGAGAGAGCAGGGAGGATGTAAGGAAAGGATGTAGGAGGGTGAATATGGTGGGAATATTATGTACTCATGTATGAAAATGGAAAAATGAGACCTGTTGAACTATTCTAAGAACGAGGGGAGGCTAAAGGAGAATGATGGAGGGGGTAAATTCAACTATGATGTATTGTAATAACTTTTGTAAATGTCACAATGTACCCTCAGTACGACAATAATAGGATTTTTTAAAAGTCTTTCCTGCTTTAAAAAAAAGAACATCAATGGAACAAAAAACTGACTTTTAGAGAAATCAATAAAATGGATAAACCCAACCAGACCCAGGAGAGATGAGGAAGAAAGAGAGAAACAAAGGCAGAGGGGGAGAGGGAGAGAGAGGGCGAGGGAGAGAGAAAGAGGAGGGTGGAGGCAGGCAGAGGCCAGGAATGAAATAGGAAAGATAAGGCATACTACAAAAAAGTATTATCCTTAAATGTGACAACATAGAAAGCCTCTAGCAAATCAATTAGTGTCTTGGTTTGGGGGGAAATTAAGATATTCTGTCTTCTAAAAGAAACAGAGATCTTTAGGACTGTGATTAATCATTCACTTAACTTTTGCCCTTCTTAAGTGTCGGATGAGCCAGGATGATAATATTCTGACTTGTTCCTATTAAACCTTCACACTATCTTTCAAGTCTCTTTGGAAGCATTGCCTACAGGTCACACTTTCTACATGCCTTAATAGAAACCCTGTGCCCTCTGTCAGCAGGAACCAAGGGCTCCACCTCCACCAGGAGGCAAGTCTTTCCCTCTCCTCCTTCACTAATTTTTGACTTTCTAAAATATTTCAAAAGAAACTAAGACCCAGTGAAGAAGGATACTCACATCCTTGTCTAGATTTAAGTAGGACAATGAAGGGAAAGCAGCCTTCCAGACACAGATGGGCCAACAATGTTTGGAGTTTTGTCCTATTTTATGTCCATAAAACAAGACCACCTATTTGGGCTTAGTCAGATATGATATGCAAGTTTCACCATCCATGTTTGCATATGAAGTGCCTGGTTTATAAACTTAGTGCCCCAAAGAAAAATATTTCACCAAATCCTGAATGTAACAGTATTATTTCAAGTACTTAAAACTTTATTTAGCAGGGAATGGTGGCACATGCCTATAATCTGAGCACTCAGGAAGCTGAGGCCAGAAGATCAGGAGTTTGAAGCCAGTGTAGACTACATAGTGAAACCTGTCTCAAAAAACCAACCATCCAAACAAACAAAATAAGAACCAAAACAAAAATACCCCAAACAAACCAACAACAAAAAAACCTCCTATAGGATGAATCTAATCAAAGTAAATTATATTCATGTATGGAAACATCAAAATGAAACTCCTCACATTGTACAATTAATATGCACTAATAACAATGTGAGAAAATCCCCCATCTTCAGAATCTCATTACATCTTATCACAGGGATAATCCCAAGGTTAGTAACATTACCTACTGTTCTGTCTTCTACACAAAGTGGTTATTTCAGACAGGGTTAGACTAGAACGTGTGTGTGTGTGTGTGTGTGTGTGTGTGTGTGTGTATTTGTATATATAATAAGTTTAAAGTCACTTAGCACTTGTTCACTGAGAGTCTTACCAGTGTAACTTGGAGGAGTTTAGGGAAATTACAAAATTCAGTTCACCCAAGATGATGTGCACATCATTGATCTGGTTATTTCATTTTAAAATATCTTAATCATATATGACTAGGGTTCCATTAAATCCTTCTTTGGGCAATATGAACTACAGGGAGTGTGTACAAGGATAACTCTGCCCTGAGAGGTTCTCTAGCCAAGAAACTGCCTATTCAGCCTTAAGTTGAAGGTAACTGAGGTGTGAGCAAAAATAATTTGATTCATACAGTTGGCTATGGTTAGCTGAGACATGAATTACTATTGTGACTCCCAAAGTACTGATAGGGCAGTAAGGGACACTCCTACATAAGAGGCTGTCTACGTGCAATAGGCAAGGAAGATGAGCACAGGATCCTTAATTTTTCTAATGACAATGACCCTAAGGTGTTTTATGTCACCAATTCAGAATTTTATACAGAGAAATATTAAGCTGAAGATGTAAATTTTTCATGGAAAGAAACTGGTCCTGTCACCCAGGACCCATACCTGATCCCTGGTGAGGGCAAGAAATGGAAAAGGAGTTATGAAAATCTGCCTCCTGCCGAAGAACATCCCAGAATTATTGGGGCCTTTTAAATTTTCTATTAGCATAAAATAGTTGTCCAGATGGGGCACAATGTAATATTTACATATGTGCTTACAGTATACCTTAGTTAGATTTACCCCTCCATCATTAGCCTTCTTCCCCTTCTTAGAACAATTTCAAAATGTTTCATTCTTCTGTTCACACAGAGATAGAAAAGACATCCACCATATTCACCCTCATTCACCCTTTCCTTATGTCCACTCCCCTCACGCTGATGCCCACCCTCCTGCCACTCAATTTTTTAAGTGTATATTGATAGTCCAAGGGGGTTTCACCTTGTACTTCAGGCCTGTATATATTGTGCTTTAGTCAAATTAACCCCCCATTACTTACACTTTCTCTATCACCATGTTCCCCTAATATTCAGCAGCTTACTATGCAGTACATTATATTCATGTACAGAGGGATTGGTTCAATATTTTTCATTCTCTAACAGTTTCCTTACCTCTCCTGCCTCCTGTAGCCCTGAGACAGAAAAATATGGAATGCTTCACAAATTTGCATGTTATTCTAGCACAGGGGCCATACTAATCTTCTCTGCATCGTTCCAATTTTAGTATATGCACTGCTGGAGCGGGCACTATCAGGGTCTTTTGACTGCATGAATTTTACCCTAAATAAAGACTGAAGGGGAAGGGTAGGGGGTTTTTTCCTTAGGCTTTAAAAATTATCTTGTAAGGCAAAGACACATTGACTCATTCAGAAATTGACAAAGGTGAATTCTGTTCACAAATTTTGTTCTCAACAACTACATCATGTCATTTTCTCTTTAACTTGAACTTCTCCCACTCAAATTACCATCTGTCACTGATTCCAAATCTCACTAACTTTGAGATTGCTTCAGCCCTTTGTATTTTGGTATTTGCATATTTAATCTGTATGAGATTACAACTTTGCTAATTCATCTGTCTCTGAAAACTTGTGGAGCCTTGAATAAGAGCTCCTGTTCTAGACATCCTCACTGCAACCTACCAAACTGTACCCTCAAATATGTTACCTTAAATTACTTGAAATATATATTCTCACATGACATTTAATTCTCTTCTCTCATATATAATTAAAATACCATTAAACTTTATATTGAATGTTTTCTTATTATATATTATTCTATTATATACATATATCATTCCCCTTCTTGTACACAAAATACTGCTTTGTGTGTTTACTTGCAACTGTATAGCTGTCCAAGGTTTTTTGCTATCCATGATTTTCATAATATTATCTGAAATTAATATCTACATAAAATATGACTCTTCACCATCACAAGGATGGAAAAGCACAAGGTATTGTCACTTGCTTATTATGGTAGCAGAATAAAAGTGTTCCCTCCTATGGATATTTGTACGCTGCATGGTGTTTCACAAGAGGACTTTCTCTGGAGAAACCATGACAAAACATGAGAAATGTAATGTGACATTGGCAGTCAGGCACACTTGCACCCAAAACAAAAAAAAAGCTTCCACAGAAGTGTTTCTGTAAAAGAATTTCCTGCTTTTCTTCTAGATGATTTCTTTAAAGAACTATTTAAAGAAAATTCATTGAGAGAATTTTGATATATCCCACCCATGTAACAGTAGAAGAGTACATTACTTCTATTAGGTCATTTCCATTAAGGGACATCATTAAGTTACTTCCATTATCATTAAGTCACAGAGGAAAAGTTATTAAAAAATTTCATGATACTGGTACCAATTTACTTTTAGCTTATTAGTTTTTCAAAAATGTGCTAGTTAGGGTTCTTGTTTAAAAACAGTAACTAACTTTGTTTGCTAACCAAACTGCTTCTGTCTGTCATTCAGAATTATTATGATCATGAATAAAATTGTGTTAACAACAACAACAAAAAAAACTCCTTTGCCCCTTCCAGTTATGAGGACAAAGTGAAAAAAACAAACAAGGATGAAAAAGGATGAAGGTTTTCACCAGATTCTCAATCTGCTAGTGTCTTCATATTGGACTTCCAGTTTGCAGATTTATTAGTATAAAATTCTGTCATTGATTAGCTATTCAATATGATATTTTGTTATAGCAGCCTGAAGAGATGAAGACACTATCTAATAGCAAAAGGATACACACACTACACATTCTCCAGAATAGATCACAGGTTAGATCACAAAACAAATCTTAACAAATTTAAGAAGATTAAAATTATTCCTGGTATCTTTTCTGACAAGAGTAGAATGAGACTAGAAATCAGTAACAAAGAAAAATGGAAAAATTCAGAAATATATAGAAATCATACAGCACAATTTTGAGTAACAGTTGCATAAAAGAGCAGATTAAAAGGGAAACTAGAAATTATCTTGACAGAAAACAAAAATGCAGTATAAATTTATCAGATGCAGCAAAGAACTACCAACATGAAAGTTTATATTGCTAAACATACACATTCATAAAGAAAAAAAGGTCTCAATTAAACAATCTAATTTTATAACTCACAGAACTAGAAAAAGAACTAAATCCAAAGCTAGAAGGAAGAAAATAATAAAGGTGGGAGCAGAAATAAACAAATATCCATGTGTTGGTGATTTAGGCCTATAATTCCAGCTACTTGGGAGGTTGGGATCAAGAGGATCAGTTTGAGGCCAGCCTAGGCAAAAAGTTAGCAAGACCCCATCTCAACCAATATCTGGATGCAGAGATACATGTCAGTCATCCCAAGCTACACTGGAGGCAGAGATTGAGAGGATCATGGTTCAAGGCCAGCTCAGGCAAAAAAGTTTGCAGACCCTATCTCAATGGAAAAAAGCTGGGTATGATGGTGCACACAACTTCATCCCAGCTACAGCAGAAAGATTGTGGTCCAGGCTAGTTGGGCAAAAAGTGAGACCCTACCTCATATTAACCAGAGCAAAAAGGGCTGGAAGTATGTATCAAGAGGTAGAGCACCTGTCTCACAAGTGCAAAGCCCTGAATTCAAATACCAGTACTGCCAAAAGAAAAAAAAGGAAATAAGCAAATAAAAGGTAGAAATACAATAGGGAAAATCAATGAAACTGAGTTGATTTGTTGAAAAGATAAGCAAAACTGACAAACAGACTATGAAAAAAGGAGAAAAGACTCAAATATAATCAGGAAGGAAAGAGAATATACTGTAAACAATATTACAGGGAAAAAAGATACTAAGAGATTATGGTTTTGGTGGTACTGGCATTTGAACTCCAAGCTTTGCCCTACCACTTGAGGCATACCTCTACTCCCATAAGAGACTATTATGAATGAAGAAATTGATAAATTCCTAAAAACAAACCAGGTATGGTGGTTCATGCCTGTAATTCCAGCTATTTGGGAAGTGGAGGTCAGGAGGGTTGCAGTTCAAGTTCAGGCTGAGAAAAATGTTAGTGAGACCCTATCTCAACCAATAAGCTAGGTGTGGTGTCATGTGCCTGTAGTTCCAGCTAGGCATGACACCTATCCAGGAGGATTACAGTCCAGGCCTGGGAAAAAATGCGCAACCCATCCAAAAAATAGCTAAAGAAAAAAAGGGCTGGGTATGTGGTTCAAATGGTAGAGAACCTGCCTAGCAAGCACAAGGCCCTGAATTCAAACACCAGTACCACCAAAAAAAATTTCCTAAAATTATACATCCTACCAAACTTGAAACAACAGGAAACAGAAAGCCTGAACCCACTAAAACAAACAGTGAGACTGAATCAGTAATCATAAATCTCCCCAAGTCTTTGGATCAGATGGCTCCACAGGAGTCATATTTAAGGCTACCAAATATTTAAGGAAGAATTGTTGGGGCTAACAGTGAGGACAGCCATGTTAGGGCCAGACCCTCTCCCGCCTTGCAGATGGCTTACTAGAAACTCACCACTCAACCCCAAAGACTGACAAAGGGACAGTTGTTAACATTTATCTCCCCGGATGGGTGCCAAGGACAGTTGGGCAGACAGTGACCTAACTACAACTTTCTTTCTTTGTTGCCCAGCAACCAAGTCCCTTAGTGACCTTCCTGGTACTTTTCCACTAACCCCTTATATCTAGCCCAAGCCTGTGTGTGGCAATGGGCTCTAGCTCTCTTGCTGGGGTCCCCCTCCACAGGGCTCCTGCCTAAACAATAAACCCTGTACTGGTGTTTGAGCTGTCTTTTTGCCTTTTCCATGCCTCTTTTATTTTCTAACAAGAATCAGTACCAATTCTTCCTAAACTCTCTCAAAAAATATAAGAAGGAACACTTCCAAGGTGGTATTATGAGGCCAAGAGTATCCTGATACCAAAGCCAGACAAAGACGTTGCCAAAAACCCAAACTACAAACTAATATCTTTGATGAAACTATATATATATATATATATATATATCTCCACAAAGTATTAGAAAACCAAATCTCATAACACATTAAAAGGATAACACACCTGGACTGGAGGTGTGGCTCAAGCAGTAAAGTACCTGCTTAGAAGCTGTGAAGTCCTGAGTTCAAAGTCCAGTTCCACCTAAAATAAAATAACATGATTATACACCTTTTCTTTTTCTTCTTGGAACTCAGAGCCTCGTGCTTGTTAGACAGGCACTCTACCACTTGAGCCATGCCACAGCCCTTTTTTGCTTTCCTTATTTTCCAAATAGGATCTCACATTAATGCTCAGGATAGCCTTGACACCAATCCTCTTATTGACGCTTCCCAAGTAGCTGAGATGACAGGTGTACACCATCACACCCAACTTTCATTGGCTGTGATGGGGACTCACTAATTTTTGTCTGGGCTTGCCTCAAAATGAGTTCCTCCTTATCTCTGCCTCAGGAATACCTATGATTACAGAAGTGAGTCCCACATCCAATTGATTACACATCATTTCCAATTTGGATGTGTCCTTGGAATGCAAGGATGGTTCAACATATACAAATCAATTATCATAGACCACATTAACAACAAAGGGGGAAAAATCTCATCATAAAATTACCCAATAGATGCAGAAAAAGCCTTTGGAAAAATTCAACAGCCTTTCATGATAAAGAGAAGTGAGGTATAAGAGGAACTTACCTTAACACAATACAGGCTATATTTGAAAATCTCATGGCTAATAGCATACTCATTGTTGAAAAAACTGAAAGCTCTTCTAATTTGGAAAAAGGCAAGGATGTGTACTCTTATCACTTTAAGTCAACGTAATACTGGAAGTCACAGTGCAAACATCTAGGAAAGTAAAAGAAAAAAGTCATGCAAATTACAATGGGTTCAATCACCAGCACCAAAAAGAAAATTTAACAAAAATCTAAAAAGGAACTTAACCAGACAAATGTATTTAGCATATCATCAAAAATAATAAAATACTTAAGAAACAAACTTGACCAAGGAATCAAAGCACCACCAATGTCCACTAGCTTGCTTCTTTCAAGTAATTTCTATTCGCCTCCATACACATCCGGGCCTTTCATATTACACAGCCAATACTATGCTTATCCTTGCAACGCCAGGGTCTTAATTCTATTAGGCAGCCTCATCTTACGCCTACCGACAACAACAATGTTTCTCTTTTTTATAGGCAGTCTACTGGACAGCCCTATTCACGTAAGGGTCCTCTTCATCATACCAACAGATTTAGGAATAACCCGCCCACTATAAGGTCTATTTAATTTCTATTGGTAGGCTTCCGGTGAGCCCTACCCATGTCTTTCTTTCCTATAGGTCAATTCAAATGATCACGTAGGGTGCTTCATCCTACGGAAAAAGCACTCGGGACCACATAGCGCTTTTGCCCTGCAACTCGACGGCACTGTTCACTTTTGCACTGTGTTGCGTCTTAGTTTTTTCTCTTCTCTGTAGGCAACCTTCTGTCACATCAAGGTCCTTGTCTTCAATAGAGGTAGGTACCACTGATACCCGCATCTGCGTTTCAATGTGAGCACCCCTCTAATAGGCTACTTTAACCTTCTACAACTTCATTTTTTGTTAAATAATTCTACTGAACTGTATTTGGCATTCCTACAAATAATGTATTTTTGTAATAGCTGTGTAGAATTCCTTATCATGTTTTTTGCTGTTTTATTCACCTATTTTTATACTAATGGCTATTTAAGTATTTTTTAGCATTCCAACCAGTATCGTGTTGCACATCTTCTTATACATGTTTCATATAATGTATTTACAAGTGTTTTCTAGGATGTCCCCACAGGTAAAAATTTCTGTTTTGGCTTAGGTGCGTGTCTCAAGTGGTAAAGGGCCTGCTTAGCAAGCACAAAATGCTAAGTTCAAACCCGAGTACCGCAAAAAAATTGCTGAATCTTAGGTACTCAGAGTTCAATTTTTAATAAGTACTAATAAATTGGCCTTTATAATGCTTGTGCCTCTGTTGGAGGTGTGGCCCAAGTGATACAGCACCTGCCTACCAAGTGTAAGGTCTTGATTTCAAACCCCAGTACTGCCAAAAATTGGTTGTACCAATTTACACTACAACAAGTAGTGGGTGAAAATGTTTCCCACCCTTCTTGTAAAAACTTGATGTTATTGGCTTGTTTATTTAACTTGGCAAAACAAGGGTGTGAATTGTTATCTCATAATTGATTTATTTTACCACATTACAGCCTCACTTGGAACTCCCTATGGACCCCCGTTTTCCCTCCCTTTGTATCATTTTATACTTTCCCTACATGTTTTGAATCTAGATATTTACGTTTTGCAGCCTCTAAAATTTCATTTAAATGATGGCATAAGATATATATTCATATAACCATATGAACTTTTTTGATTCAAAATTATATTTTTGAAATTAATCCATATTGAAATGTGTAGCTTAAGCTCACATTCTAACTTTATAGAAGTCCATTATAATGATTCCATCCAAATTTACATATCTTTTTGCTTGCTATGACATCAAGTTGTTACTTTTTGTTTTACCATTTCAAACAGGGCTGTTTCTCTTACACATTTCTCAGTGTGCACATGTGCAATATTCCTTTAATACATACCTAAAAAGTACAATCCCCAGGTTCTAAGTTTTACTTATCTGCAAATTTAGTAGCTATTGTTTGTATGATGCATAACATTACCTTATTTTTTGTTCAGTTTGCATTTCTCTGATTACTAGTGAGTTTGAGCATTTCTTGCTTTTTCATTGGCCATTAATTTTTTTTCCTGTAAATGAGCCTTTTCATATCCTTTGCCAATTCAATTAGATTGCTTGGTCTTTGTTACTGATATGTGTGTCTCATAAATCTTCCGCCAGCCTGTAGAGGCTTGATTTTACCTTTTGTATATAACAGTATATAACAGTTTGTGTGTGTTGTGTGCATACGAGTATCTGTGATTTTTAAATTTTACAAAATTTAATTTTTTTGTATTTCTAAGTCATTCCTTGCTTCAAGGACATATTTGTTTCTCTGTATTCTAAAAACTCCAGTTTTGATTTTCACACTTAGGTCCTTATTTATTAGAGCAATTATTTACTGAGTCAGACATTTATTCCAGGCACTAGGAATGCTTTATTGAAAACAAATGGGCAAAAATCTTACTTTTTATTGAACTTGTAGTCTAAAAGGGAGACATAGGTAATAAATAAATAAATAATGGAATTGTATAACATGTTAGGGAATAAGTGTAAGGAGAGAGAGTACTGTTAATAGGATTTGTTTCTGTACTCTATTGTTCCTTAGGCTTTTTTGTTTTCCCTCTATTGATAATAAGGAAGATCAACTTGAATTAACACTTTCTGGAATCTTATTGAAATAATACTTAATTTTTATAATAAAATGCAACATTTTGATGTATTTTGATATTGAGCTTCCCAATATATAAACATGGTATATCTCTTCATATTATGCTCATTTTTGTGTCTTTTAATAAGTTTAATAATCTTGTTGATTTTTCTGTATTTTGGTTGAAGATATAATTTGCATTCAAAGTGTTTTCTTTTTCAATAAAATTGTTCATTTATAGGGTACAAATTTCTTTGAAATGCACTTTACTACATCTCACAAGTTTCAGTGTGCTTATTGTTTTTGGGGTTCGAATATGTTGTAATTCTCATTCTGAATTCTTTAAACAGTGATTTTCTTTATAAATTAATTTTAACATTTTATTTTTTATTAACATGTATAAATCACACATATTAATGGTGTTCAGTGTGCTATTTCAAAACATTCATATAGCATGCACTGATCAAATTCTGCTTCCCCTTATCCACCCTCCCTTGCCCCCTTTCCTAACCTCTGTTAGCCAACCAGTATTCTACATTCAGGTCAACTTTTTCTTTAAGCTTACATATCTCAAAGACAACATACAGTACTTATGTTTCTGTGTCTGGACTTAATATAATGCCCTCCAGTTCTAATGAGATTTTAATCATTGATTTTTGAAGTTTCAAAACAATGCTTTACTTTTTTTGCCATAATTCATAGTTAATTTCATTGTGATCAGACAAAGGGTCTGTATGTTGTAGATTATTTGAAAAATTTGAAATTCCATTGTGACCTAGTGTATAGTAAGTTTTGTAAATTCTAGAAAAGAATGTTTAGTTTTTGTTTCTTAGAGGCAGGGTTTTATTTATGTGTAGGTCAATCTTTTTTATTGTTCAGAGCTTCTTGTTCTTATTATTTTTCTCCATCTATTTACAATTCTGTCTTGTTAATGTAAATGTCTGCTTATAATTCTGTCAGTTTTTGTTTTATAAATTTTATTTCCAGCTTCTTACACTCATCTAAGCCCATGGCACATTGTTTGTTTTATTATTTTGGGGTGTGATGCTTTTTGCTTCTGATAATTAATATTGTTTCACCTGTTTTTCTGTTTTGGCATAGATTATCTTCTTTTAATTTTTTTTTTTGATGCACTGGAGTTTGAACTCAGGGCTCACCCTTGCTAGGCAGGCAGTCTACCACTTGAGCCATTTCACCAGTCATATTATCTTCTTTTATAGTTTAATCTCTCAGTGTTTTCTATTTTAGGTATGTCTTTAATAACGTATCATATAACTGTGGGCTGGGGCATGGCTCAAGTGGTAGACAACCTGCCTAGTGAGGGTGAGGCCCTGAGTTCAAACTTGAGTACCAGCAAAAAACCCACAAAAGAATAACAAAACTTAAATAAAAAGCATGCACTGAGTTCAATCACAAAAATAAATAAATAAATAATAAATAAATAGATAGCATATAATTCAATTACCAAAAAGCTTCTGGTAATCTTGTCATTAAGTGAGGTTAATTTGTTTACATTATTAAATTTATTTCTATATTTTAATGCATTTCTATTTTTTATTTGTTTTCTGCTTAATGTTATCTTTCTTGGCTTCTTATTTTCCTTATTATTTGTGCTGCTTTAGATGCTATAAATTATGTTTATATTTTTATCATATCATTAAATTTTTAGCTGAGTACACAACTATAAGATTTTCTATTAAAATCTTCATTTATTCTATATTTCTATCCTTTCTATTCTTTTAACTATGACAAACTCCTTACTATGCTTGAACTACCCATTGAAGCCTTCATTATTTTTGGATAGTTATTTGTTTTCCTATTTTAAACACAGTAACCACATTATAACTTCATACTCCTGTTAACCAGTCTACTAGTTGCATGGTTCATCACTCTCTTTGTTTTTTGTGTCTTCATTTCTGTTATTGATAAAAATCATTGTATATCTTTGCATGTAGTGATTATTGCTAGCACACAACAGAAAATGTATTTACTCTATTCCCCCATGACTAATTGGGAACAGAGTTCTAGGTTGATAGCTATTTTATTTCAGCATTTAAATGTATTTCTAGCATCCATTGTTTGCCTGCCAGTCTAGTTGATATTCCTTTATAAGAAAAGTTTTTATATCCTGTAGTGGCTCCTAAGATTGTTTTTATTGTTTAACATTATTATTATTGTCTGATTTTTTTATAAGGTACTTTAAATAAAGTACAAGTAGAGACACAACTAATCTATGGTGATTAAAATAGAAAGTCCTGCAAGTGTAAGGAAAGATTGATTGGAAAGGAGAAAAGAAAATCCTCTGGGGCTAGAAAAATGTTCTGCATCTTATTATAGATGGTGGTTCTGTTGTAGGCTTTATCAATCCCTGATCAGAAGTTTCCTAAATTCTTCATGTACTATGTGGAAGCATCTAGGCAGAATATGTGGCTATAGTAAGGGAGGTGATACAGTTTATTAAAGGTAAGGAGAAGTCATCACACAAAGCAATGGTGGCCCCACCTGGCCAGATGGCTCAGATGGGATGGAAGAAATGTGCACTGGGAAAAAGGAATGATGGCTCTGTTTCAAAGCCTTTTTAAATCACCATCAGTATGTGGGAAGGGAAATATTTGGGCAGTCCCTGGGCTAGGGTGATGGATCATTCTGCATACGCCTGTGCTAATACTCAGGAGTCCTAATTTCACATGAATGGGAGCTTCCATAGGGTGTTTGTTTGTTTTTGTCTAGCTCTGTAGCTAGCACAGGATTTGCAATTGAAAGAGAGGCTGAGAGGGTGTGAGAGAGTGTCTAATCTGAAATGCCTTAAGCTAAATTATATGATGCCTGCCTGAGTCCCAACAGCTTTCCTATTTTCTAATCTGCCTCAGTGTCCCTCTGAGAGACAGTATTCCAAACAGAATTCTTTTGGGGGGTTGCTGAGGGAGGAGGTTCTATCTTTGATATCTGTTTTGGAGATGACAAGGGGCTGTTGACCCTGCCTAACAGGGAGATTGCCACTCCTATCTCTATCACTTGGGACTCATTTAGTCATCAAATGGCGTCTCTTGTCTACATTTTGTCGAGCTCTATCAAAGTTGTTCATGGAATCTTGTCTACCTTCAGAGAGCCACAGCCCTGTTGAGTCATGATTTGGATCCTAAAGCTCGCCATCCTGGAAGAGATAAACCTGGATAACAAGTTTAGCAGGCATGACCCAAACATGAGCACTGACAAAAGCATCAGAAGGGGACCTGCCAGGTGCAGTGCTCAGGATGCCCAATTCCATGTCTTTAACTACATTTCTCAGGACTCTGTTGATTGGTGTCAGATTTGGGAAGCTCTTTTAGCTATCAGAAGATCTAATTTTCTCCCATTTTGAAATATGACAACCATCAGAGAGTCTATTTGACTCTGAAACAGAGCCATGGTTTATGTTACCTTTTAGGCTGCCAGTAAAGTTCTTAGGTAATTTTAGGTAACATTGAGATGGAAGTTGTTACTCCTTCTACAGGTGCCTATCCCTGTAGGTGTTCCTAACCCAATTAGGAGGGAGACGAATTGACTGGTCCTTTTTGGTCAGACTGCCGCTGCAGGTGGGGCAGTTAAGGACTGATTGTTTTGGGGGCAATAGCTACATTAGGGTCAAGTGTTCTAGCGGGGCAGGCGCCAGTCCAATTAGAGGGTAAACATCAATAGAGGTCCATCCCACACAAAAGGAAGATTCCTGGTGTCTCTAAGCAGAAGTTAAACACCATTACAAAACAGAGTACAAGAGGGAGTAAACAACTTCATGAGCAAGAAATCATTAAAGGACATATCTGGAACCAGTAGAAATAGTCATATTGCCTCTCCTTAAGCAGAAGGCCCTGGTCAAAGACTTGAGTTTTCCTTCTGCCAGAACCCTGGAAGGCTTTAATACCAGATAGCATATACATAACAACTCCTTTAAATCTCTCAGCTTTGGTTATTTTTAGAGGTCTGGCATAAGTGACTCCATTTAGATTTGAAGGATGTCCCCCTTAATTTATGTACACCTTTTAAACTGTAGTGCCTTTAAACTGTTTCTCTGGATAGTTGTTTATGAAGATTTTGCTGATTGGACATTTTGGCCCCCCCATGCTGGATTAGCTTTCTCACAAAAAGTCTGATGTGGTCCCACGTTGGAAGGGCAGTAACACAACAGATAGGTCAGGTGGAAGTCAGTGCCAATGAGACCTGTGGGCCAAATTTAAGCAACAAAGATATTTGAAAGGAGTGGCTTTAGGCTGGGCTTACCTGGAATCTGTTTTTTTAAGTCTAATTTTGTGTATCCTATAGAGGATGTCCTGGCTTCTTAAAATGATGCAAAATGTCAACAGTCAACAGTTATAGTTTTACAAGGAAAGTACAAATCAATGCCAATACTTAGAAAATCTGACTCAGTTGACAGATAAGTACTTGTCAGAGTCATTTTCCATGGACTTGTCTGTAAATGCTCCAGAAAAATCACCAGTGTAATGACTAATCTCAAATAACCATGATTAAAATTTTGAAGAGCTGTTTAGCAATTAACAGAACAGTCTATTTTCATTGTATAAAGCATTACATCAGCATCATAATCAGATGTAATCATTCTGATTACAATTTAGGAACACATGGACAAACTTGCAAAAGGCTAGAGTCACTAGCCTTCCTTTTAATTTGGAAGACACCAGCTTGGTACAATGTTTTCCTAAAACTTTGCATTTTAGAAGACTTATATATTTGGAGAACACAAATTCATCTAATATTCAAAGGAGGCAGTAACACTTAGCATTACAATTTGAGCCTTGAATTTTGGTTAGGTAAGTTAACATACGGAGAATACTGACAAAAATCAAAACCCTAGATTTCCTGTGAGTTAGGGGAAGGCAGTATCAGTAATCCAAATAGCCCCCAATTTTAATGCTCAATTGCATATCATATATATAAAAATGTTTACCTAGCCAAGTCAAACAGATAACAGGACTGCCTAAATGACAGGCCTGTTAGCACTTGACCACAAATAGCTGAATGTCAAAGGTTCTGTTGACCAGTTCAGTATGTATGAGGTTTAGATACAGTGCATCTTAGATAAAAGAGAACATCAGCTATTTTACATGTACTATACTTACATGCTTTTAATTTGGCAAATGTTTACACAACATTTAGATAATTTAAATACATATCTCCACAGATCTTTAGTCACAGACACATGTAAGACACTAGCTATATTAGAACCACTTAAAAGAATTTTTACTTAGTTTAAACTTAGTTTCCTCAGAAGAGAAAAACCTGATTAAAATCAATAAACACAAGCAGTTATTGACAAAGATTAGACATGGAGTTAGGAAACCTAATGGCTGAGAGTTATGGCTTGGATGTTGATAAGAAATTACATCCTAGACTGCTGATGTTAACATAATGTATAGAGACATACAGCAGGATGACCTGCATACAGCCCTTGGAGCCCCCCTCAGAAAATAACAGGCTCAGTCACTGAGTGCTAGTGACATACAACCTAGTCTTTTAGGACTAAGCATCTTTTTTTCTACAGACCTCCACAAAAGCTTGAGGTTCCAGGACCTCAATGCAGCACCTCACATTCCAGTGTGCCCACAATACTACCAAAAGGGTGTACCCCTACTTTTTCTCTATTTGGCTTTACATAATTAAGTTTGTTTTGTCCTTGTGGTTTACCTGTATAAAAGAAAAGGCTTTTTTAAAAAGTGCTATATCAGTACACTAAATTTTGGCCTTAGATTTTAGTTTTAGAAAATTCTTTAGGTAAATTTTAAATTATAGCCAACTTAATCACACACATAAATTCCTGACAAGCTTTAAGACCTCAATTTGCATCTTGAAATACCCTTTAGAAAATTTTGAATTTAGATAATGTTTTTCATGAAATATTCTTAGTAGCCTTATACTTTAAAAGAAGACCCAGGGAGAAAAGCAATCTTAAACTGTTGTTTTTTATACAATGTCAACCTGCAAAAACACATTTGCTAATAGATATGCCTATACTTGCTAAGCAGGCATTCTTACCACTTGAGCCACTCCACCAGCCCAATAGATATAACTATAAAAGAGTATTGAATGCAAATTACACTTACAACAGAATGACACAGATTAATGTTACTGTCCATAAATTTTTCCTTTAGTCCAAAAGCAGATGATAATTTTTATAAAAATTTGACAACATTTTTATAAAAATGTGTACATTTTGGTTAGATCTGGTTGGGATAAGAATTTTAGGTAGCACTTTGAAGAGAACAAATTTTGCATATTAGATATATAATATTATCTCAAGAACTATCCTAAAAAATGTAGAGTAATTTTCTAAATGACTCCTCTGAACTAGACAATTCTTCTATAGACCCTACCCTTTCTTTTGCACATTTCCTTCAGTGTAATGTGGAGTGTTTTTGGTTTAATGGAAGGTCCTCTTTTTTTCTTGTATAATTATTTTTACCTAAGATACTTTTTTCCTATAATATTAGCATGCTTTCTGCTCTTTCTTTTAGGTAGTAGTACTGATTAGATAGAAATAATAGGATTTGGTTGTGTGGAAGATGAGAGAAAGAAGGCTTCTCTAGATAGAGAGTACTTATATTTTGCTTATTTTTCACATTTCAACTTGCTGTGTGTTGATCTTAAGTCTATAACTCTTGAAAAATCCCCAAACAATTCAAATTCTGTCTGTGCAGCCACTTATATAAAGAGAGTAAGAGTTATATTGGGAGCATAGAGGTTATACAAAGATGAAAATAACCTCTTTTTCAAGTTCTTAGTAAAGAAAAGTAATTTCAATGCTCGCATTACTGCTAGAGATTCTAAAACATTTCTTGAATGAAAAGCATGCACACCTCTCATTGTTATTGTGCCTCTTTGATATTCCTGCTTGCATAAAGTCAGACAATGTACTATGAAATAATTATAATATTTTTATTCCTTTCAACAATCAGACTCTTCTTATCTCTATAAATGAAACTATATTACATTTGATGAGTGTGGCTGCCAAAAAAGGATGCAAAGCTGGGTATTTAGCTGCTCCATGTTGTGTGGTAATTGTTTTGATTAAGGAAATTTATGATGTACATTAAAATAGAAATGCTTTTGATAATTTTTGTCTGAAATCACAATTTTTATTTTTAATTGAGGACACTTAAAAACAGTTACAAAGGAAAATCTAAAATATCTAAATTGTTGCCAACTGTGTGTAAAGTATCTTGTGGGTTTAATGGATATTTTGTTTGTCTAATGTTTCTTAAGTATAAATGTCTTTATAGAAAATTCAGTTCTTGTGGAGAATAGGAAATGTCTTGTATATTGAACTAGTTCTTTGTGTTATTTTGATACTTGAAATAAATAGAAAGTTCTTTGGTCCTAAAAAAAAAAAACATAGAGATGTTTTTACTTAGACCTGTCAAAATATCAATTTAAGTATGCTTAGATGAGCTCAAAATATGCAAAAATTTTATTTAGTTGCCATAAGTATGTTGGCCAGTTATTTTAGGAGACTTATACTAATTGGCATACTCAAAATACACACAATAATGCACAAAAATAATTGCATAACTTCAGAGTGCAAGCTTAAACAAATTATCCTTTTGCCATTATTCTTAGTAGCATATTAGTCAGCTAAATTTTTTCCTAGGGGACAAAATAGACTTTGTTAAAATTCTCCCTAGGGGATATCAGGATTTTTGCCAACTATGTGTCTGCCATTCTGACATAATTACAAAGATTGTCACTATGGGGTTGGGCCTACTTGAAGAAGACATGGTGGTTCCATCATGGTGGCAGCATTTCCTGTGACCACATGGTTTTTCCAAAAGCGTTTTCACATGGAACATAAAGCCATGTTATATACTACATACAGGCCCAAAACAGAAACACAAATGGAAGGCTTATGGATCTGTCTGGCCCTTAACTAGTAGTACAGAAAGGAAAGAAAGTCTGAGAAGAGGCAAAGGACAGAATAACAAGGTCAAGAAGACAAGGAATGGGGTTTAATTCTTTAGGAAACATATCAGAGGAATTACAACAGAAAAGATTGAATAAGAAAGTCAGATTTCTTGATCTGGCAGTCTGCTATAAGTTGGCCAAATCACATTACAAAGAATGGATCTGTAGGAGTAAAAGGTATGCTCCCCCTGAGAGACAGATGTCACTCCCGGTAGCAGGGGTTTATTTTTCTATTTGGTCTGGCAATCTCTCTATAAAGGGAAGGGTTTTGATATAAGGCCATATAGGCATGCCCATGTGGCACCTCTGACCTTTTTTTTTTTTTTTGATTCCCCAGTTGATATTAAGGCCAGGATACATTACAATAAAAGACAAA
This sequence comes from Castor canadensis, assembly GCF_047511655.1. Classification (NCBI taxonomy): domain Eukaryota; kingdom Metazoa; phylum Chordata; class Mammalia; order Rodentia; family Castoridae; genus Castor; species Castor canadensis. The sequence continues at coordinate 94,714,701 of NC_133405.1, forward strand.
ATGCTTTTCTTCTGGTCAGATCTTTCCCATAAGACAGAGAGGATCTGGGGTGGGGAGGGAGTTCTCCCTAGAGGTGTGGAACTTCCAGACACTCTCAGAGCATCCACTTTACATCAATAGAAATAATGGAGTTCAAATTGTCACTCTGATATAACTCCAGGGTCAAATGTCTCTACCCACAGCTCAGATATGGGTACTCTTCCTTCTGTTAGCCTTCCTTCTGTAATACCATGTCTTACCCCTGCATGAGGGATTTTGGGGTGAAATGCTGGTTCTGTGTAATAACCCAGCTATTACCCTGGTGAAGAAAAATGTCAGATAAATATGCTGAAAAAGCAAAGCAAACTAAGGTGAAATTAGGCTTTTATCAATTTTTCTCAGAAGAGTGACTTGGTCATTTAGTTGGACTGGAAGAGGGGCCTGGCATCCAGGGAGCTCGGGGATTCACAGGGGAAGCAGGTAAGAGGGGAACCACTGAGTGCAAGGCTGTAAGCACTCTTGTAGCCTTTGCTTCATCCTGGTATGACTGTCCTCCAAGCTTTCTCCAAGCTCCAGAAAGAAGGAGCTGCTTCTCCATTCATCAAATCTGCCAGTAGGTTCTTGAGTTCTGAGTGGAACAGACCTCAGCACAGATAGACATTCAAGAAGTTATAGTCAATTTCCAAGGGAGAGGTGATGGGGAAGGGCTTTCATGCTTTCTTCCAAGTCCAGTTTGGGTTTTTTCATTGGCCAGCCCAGTCTTCTTTCCCTTCAACTTCCCACTGGCCATGACTCAGGTGTCCCATGTAGGTTGGGAATGGAGGAGTTACCTCCCAGATGTAACCATAAGAACAAAAGAGTGAGGAAAGAGCATATAGCAGAGATGGCATTTTGAGATATGAGGGCTCACCTTCTGATTATCTCATGGCTGGGCTCACCAAATATGTTGTAGGCTTTATCAATCCCTAATCAGAAGATTCCTAAAATCTTTATGTCCCATGTGGGAGCATCCAGGCAGAACACATGAATGTAGTAGTAAGGGAGGTAATATAGTTTATTAAAGGTAAGGGGGAGGCATCACAAAAAGCAATGGTGGCCCCACCTGGCCAGCTGGGTCAGGTGGGATGGGAAAGTGCATGTTAGAAAAAGGAATGATGGCTCTGTTTCAAGGCCTTTTTAAATCACCATCAATCTGTGAGGGGGAAAGATTTGGGCAGTCCCTGGGCTAGGGTGATGGATCATTCTGCATACACCTATGCTAATTCTCAGGAGCCCTAATTTTATGTGAATAGAGAGCTTCCATAGGGTGTTTGTTTGTTTGTTTGTTGCCTAGCTAGCACAGGATTTACAACTAAAAGTGAGGTTGACAGGGTGTGAGAGAGTGTCTAATCTGAAATGCTTTAGGTTAAGTAATTTGATGCCTGCCTGCATCTCTATAGCTTCCCTATTTCTAACTGCTACAGCTCCATAGATATATACAATTGTCAAAAGTGATCAAATTGAATAGGTACAGTCTATGCATTTTGATATATGTAAATTATTTCTAGATTTTTTTAAGCAACTGTGGTAAACTTCTTGTGGGAAGTCTCAGCATCCCCCTCTGTGGCAGAGCCAATTGTTCAACTTTCATACTGTACAGATGTCTCAGAAGCATCCATATGAACTAGTTGGGAAAATTCTTCAGTGGAAAGAAGTATGGCATTTGGATTGTCATCTTCTTCGAATTACACGCCAGGTTTGAATCAAATTGGGCTGTAATCTCCATTTCATTGTACTCTAGGTGAACCAATGGTTCCATGTCTGCACTCTGACCTTATCTATTTAAGTTTTAACAACAGTAATTAGTCTACTTGTGACACAGCCTGTCTAAACATTAATATCTACAACTGTTTCACTGTTGCAAGGAAGTAGGTTTAATTTTCTTCTCCACAGCTAGTCACATACCTCTGAAGTCTGTATGCTCTGAAGTTTGAGCAACTCTGTGTCATCTTTCATTTGAAATAATCCTGGAAATATTGAAGGAAGATTAGGGGCAGAAGGTATCTGTGGCTTTTCAGAAATTCTGAGGACCAACATTCCTTCAACAACACCCAACTCAGCATCCACATTTTTGTCCTTGATGTCATGAAGTTTTATTCAATGTGTCTAGGAGTAGGTTGACTTTTATTTATCCTACTGGGGTTTGATCTGAGAACTTATGTCTTTCTTCAAATCTGGAAATTGGTAATTTGTCTTTAGTTACTTACTCTTTTATCATTGTCTTCATACTCCTTTTGTTATGGGATGTGCAGTCTCTGGAAAACTCTGGTCAGAAGACATCTAGGCACTTATATCCAATGTGGAAAGAATCCAAGCATGACACAGAAATGTAGTAAAGTTTCTTAGAAGTGAGAGAACGTTATCATAGAGAAAGCAATGATGGCCCCCCAGCCAAGTGGGAGAGAAGCACAGGCACTGGTCTTTGTTCAAAGGGCCTTTTATAAAATCAAAGGGCAAATGGGGAGAACAAATCTGGGCAGTCTTTGTGGGTTGGGCTAGGGTGATTGACAGTTTTGATTCAATCTGTGCATGCGCTTAAGCTGCCTCTCAAGTATTTTAATTACATGCAGGATGATGTAATTAATATTCATGTTTTAAGCAAAGGATTTTTGCCTGAGAGGCAAACAAGGCCAGAATTGCCTCAGGGCTTTCTGTCTTACAATGTTTATAGTTTACAACTGCAAAGGATAGCATTTGGTTTGAGATAAGGTATTTAGCATGAAACTTGCTGGGAAAAGATATGCCATGCCAGAGTCCCAAAATCTCTTGCTGGCCTGCCTCATTTTGAACTTCTATTAGATGAATGTTGGAGCTTCTCAATGTATCTATCATTTCTCTTAATTATGCTTTTGTATTGTTATGACTATCTGCTACATGCTGAGTCCTTTAGTACTATTATCTTAGAGGTCATCAGTTTTTTCTTTGACCATGTCTCATCTATTGCATTTAAAATTTTCCAGTAATAGCTTTAATTTTCAAAATTTTAATTGCTTCCCTCTCATCTCTATCTGTGCTCCTTTCATTATATGCATTTTAATGTATTAGATCCCTTGAATATCTAGAACCTACTTATTTTATTTTCCAGATGGCTCCACAATATTAGTGTTTTTTGGAATGAATTCATGATCAAACTGTTAACTTTTCTGATTGATAAATTTCTTCATCTACTTTTAGATTTTAGTTTTCAGTCTAATTTGAATGAGAAGTTTTGGTTCTTCACTTTTGCTTACTTCAATTTATTAGTTTATGCCTCTCTATCCCTTTCTAAAATATTTGGTTGTTTCCTTCCAGCACTTCAGGTTTCTCTCAGAATGAGACTTCCAAGTTACTGCCTCATGTTTCTGGAGATATCACAGATCAGGTAGAAACATTCAGCCTAATTTGAATGGACAGTTTTGGTTCTCTCCTCTTGCCTATCTTCATTCATTAGTTTATGCTGCCTGTGATGGTTAATCTTGATTATCAATTTGATTTGATTGAGAAGCACCTAAGAAATTAGTAAAGCACATTTCTAGGTGTCTCTATGAGTTTCCAGAAAGGATTAACTAAGGGGAAAAGACTAGCCCTGAATGTGGGTGGCATCATTCCATTGACTGGGGTCCCATGAATAAAAAGGGAAAAATAGAAATAAAATAAAAGGAGAAAAATAGAAAACCAGTGAGCAAAGTCATTCTCTCTTTCTGCTTCCTGGATGCCACCAGATGAGCTGTTATGCTGTGCCATACCCTCCCTGCCATGGTGGACTGAAACCTGGATCCAAAATAAATCTTCCTCCTTTATGTTGTTTTTCTCAAGTATTTTGTCACAGTGACAAAAGTCTGACTAAAAATTGGCACCAAGCATAGGGTGTTCCTATAGCTACCTGACTATGCTACTCAGAAACATTTAGAATTGGTTTATGGAAGGAACTTGTAAAAGTTTGGAAAAGCAGGCCAGAGAAAGCTAAGAATGCTATAAGTAGAGCTCAATGGGTGATTCTTTTGGGAGTTCAGAACACCAGAATGTGGACAATGAAGACTGCTCATGAGATTTCAGGTGGAAAAACAGACTATTGTAAATTGGACTACAGGCCTTTCCTGTTACATTCTTGTCTACATTTTGTCTATGATTTAAGATGTTATGATGTTCTGACTTTAATGGTGACAACGTAGAGGAAATTTTAAGGTCACACAAAATTCAGGCTGTGGCATGGTAATTCATGACTGTTTATAGTCAAGTTTACAATGAGATTTGTGAGCAAAAAATAAAGCAGATGGCCAGGCTGGGTGGAATATACCTGTAATCCCAGTACTTGGGAAGCTTAAGCAGGAGGAGTAAGAGTTCAAAATCAAAGTAGTCTACTTAGAAAGACCCTGTCACAAAAACACAAAATAAAACAAAAAAAAGCTTAGCAAAAAGTTGTGAAACTCAAAATTTGCCTAGTAAAGAATTCTTTGTAAAATTGGGGGCTACAAAACACATGGTGGAGAAAAGATAGCCTCTTCAACAAATGCTGCTGGGAAAACTGGATATCCACATGTAGAAGGCTAAAACTAGATCTCTGTCTTTCACTCTGCACCAAAATCAACTCAAATGGATCAAAGACCTTAATATAAAGCCTGAAACTTTGAAACAACTCCAAGAAACAGTAGGAAATACACTGGAACAGATAGGTATAAGGGATGACTTCCTAAACAGAACTCAAAAGGGTCAGCATCTAAGAGAAACAGTGAACAAATGGGGTAGTATCAAACTAAAAAGCTTCTGAACAGCAAAGGAAACAGTCACCAGACTCAAGAGACTGCCCACAGAATGGGAGAAAGTCTTTGCCAGCTACTCATCCAATAAGGGACTAATATCCAGAATCTACAGGGAACTCAAAAAACTTAACCCCCAAAGAATCAACACCCCAATGAAGAAAAGGGCACATGAATTAAACAGGTAATTCTCACAGGAGGAGGTACAAATGGCCAGTAAATACATAAAAAGTGTTCAACTTTCCTGGTTATAAAAGAGATGCAAATTACAACAACACTTAGATTTCCTCTCACCCCAGTTAGAAATGGCCATAATCAATGGTGATAACACTAACAAATGCTGGAGAGGATGTGGTAAAACAGGAACTCTTATACACTGCTGGCGGGAATGGAAATTAGTACAACCACTATGGAAAGCAGTATGGAGATTCCTCAGAAAATTAGAGATAAAACTGTCATATGATTCAGTGATACCACTTCTGAGCATCTACCCAAAAGAACGTAAGACAGGATACAGTAGAGACACCTGTACACTAATGTTCATCACAGCACTATTCACAATGGCCAAGCTCTGGAAATAACCCAGGTGCCCTACAATTGATAAATGGATCATAAAATTGTGGTACATATACACAATGGACTATTACTCAGTGATAAGGAATAATGACACAGGATTTGAAGGTAAATGGATGGTATTGGAGGACTTCATGTTAAGTGAAGTTAGCCAAGATCAGAAACACCAAAGACTCATGTTTTCTCTCATAGGTGGAAGATGGATCCAAAGATAAACATACATACAAAAACAAACATGATCATATACAAATTCAGATGTAGAATATGTTTATAACAGTAGTTATATGTTTATAACTACTCTGTGGAGCTCAGGGAAAGAGGGAAAGGAAAAGAGAATGATAGAGCATCAGTGGTGTCACATACTATAAGATGTAAAGGTAGAGGATATAAGGACGTGTATCGTAAACTATTGAAAATGGGGAGTGGGAGGTAAAGGGGTAAGTGAGAGTATTCGAGGGATTGAACAGACCAAAGTAAAGCACACCCACAGTGGGCATACATTGAAACATCCCTCTGAACATCAACTCAAATATTAATTATGAAAATCAGGACTGTAAAATAGGCACAATGTGTGTGTGTGGGAACTAGTAGGAGGGGGGAAGGTGAAGGAAAGAGATTATGGTGAGGGTATATGGTTGATGGACTTCATATACCTATATGAAACAGAACTAAAAAACCTTGCAGTTGCTTTAAGTGGGGTGGGGAAGGGGCTGAGGGGGAGAGACAATGGGGGCAATGTAAATAATGTACAGTATAAATCTAATCGGAATTGTCACTACAATCCCCCCTATAATGAATATATCCAAATAAAAAATTTATAATAAATAAAATTGTGGTCCAAGGAAATTGTGGCTGCTGAAAAGATTAGGGCCATTAAAAAGAAGCCTAGTATTTTGCTTCAGGATAATGGGAAAGATGCCTTCAGGGTATCTCAGAAATTGGCAGGGTGCCACCTATTTCAGGCTCAAGGCTGTAAAGGTTTTAACTCATTTGAAAGAATTCAGAGAACTTGGGGGCAGGGTGCCCCTTGGCAAGTGTTTACCTTGTGTTTAGATATGCATTTAGATATCCAGATACTCAGAGGCCTTTACAGCTTTGATCCAAAGTCTGTGGTCCAAACCTCTGAAATGGTGAGCCAAATAAGTCTTTCTTCCTTTAAGTTGTTTGCTCAGATATTTATTTTCTCACAGTGACAAAAGTCTCACTAACACTCTTCCCCCCTCTCCCCCGTCCCTCTCTAAAATGTAATGTTGGTTGCTTCTTCCCAGCACTCCAGGCTTCAGTCCACTAACAGATCTCAGGAAGAGAGTTTTGGGTTACTGCTTCATGATGTTGCTGGGAATATCATAGACCCATATACATATATTAGAACCATATATAATAGCTACTGGGCTTATCTCAGCCTCTGACTAAAAGGTGACTTTCCACTTTCCTATATCTGTAACTTGCCATGATTTAACAGCAATGTATTTTTTTATTGTACAAAATAATGAGTTTCATTATGAAATTTCCACACTTGCATATATTGTATTTTGAGTTTATTAATCCCATCATCATCTCTTGTCCCTCTCTCTGCCCCCATTCTTATCTTCTACATAGTCCTCCATTTAGGCTTGTGACTTTTTGTTTGTTTCTATCTGGATTCTGCATATGAGATAATGTGGCATTTGTCCTTATGAGTCTGACAACAATAATTTTTAACCTTTCTTTCATGAGCAGTGATAGTCTCATCCTAGCTGCCACCCCTCAAAAAACCCTAAACTTTATATTTCTAATTCCTGCCCAAAAAGCAAGTGGATTCACTTCCACTCATCACTTTGTATTTATGGTCTAGTGACATTTTTGTCTTATATTTGAGTTTTATTGTCTTTTATAGTATATGTCTTACTTTAGGTAATTTTATTCCTTATTTCTTATATGTTTTAAGCAAAGAAGAGAAGGTAATCAAAGTATGTGAAATCGCTATTCCAGGTTGATCTGGCTACAGTATGTGTAGTGTGACTCCTTTTATCATTTTTATTAGTATATATTCACTGTGCAGAGGGGAATCATTGTTATAATTCTGAATAGCTTTACATTGTACACCGGTTAGGTCGCCCCTCCCATCTTCCTCCTTCAAGCCCTTCTCCACCCCATTTAAAGCTGTTGCAAAAAGTTTCATCATTCTATTTCACATACATAAATGAAGTCCATCAGCCATATTCCCTCACTTCATCTGCTTCATTTACCCTCCCCCATTCCACAAGTACTCCCTCACACCGTACCTATTTTATAGTTTTGTTTTTCATTTTTAATTCCAAAGTCAATGTTTGAAGGGGTATCTTGATGTATCCCAGCTGTGGATATGCTTTACTTTGGTCAGTTCAACCCCCTCTGTTACTTCCCTTACCCTTTCCCTCCTATCTCCTGTTATTCAACAGCTGTCAGTACATATTCATTATGTATTGCACAGATGTGATGTATTGCAATATTGTTGAATCTGTATCATTCTTTTTTCTTTTCCCTCCTTCCCTGAGTTCCATAGTGTAGCTCCACTATTACAAATATATTCTACATATAAATGTGTATATGATCATGGTTGTTTTTGTGTATACATTTATCTTTTGGATCTATCTAGTGTGATTTCTATTGAGAATAACAAAAGGCAGATGAGATGGTATGACTATGTTCTTAACAAATCACATAAGCCTATTGTAGAAAACTCTTTTGCATTGTTATGTGAAATTTGCCCCAGATATAGCCATCTTAACAAGGTTTTCATTTGACTTTATGTTTTGTCTTGTAGAGTCCCTTCCCATTCCCAGACCCTTGATGCCAAGTTTTGGAAAACAAGCAGGAAGTGACAATGAACAAGGGGTTATTGGTCTTCAAAGTATCTCAGAACATTTGAAAAAAGTATTCCAAATAAATAGGTGCTTTCCTCCCATAATTTCAGGACTTTCAAATCTTTGGAATAAAATAAAGTACCCAATTTTTATTTGATTGAAGTTTTTGGACTTACATTGCGGTTTCCAAATTTAAAGTTAATGTCCATTCTCAAGATTGCCAAATTAAGATTTCCATGCATAGTCATTAAAATCGGTCCTTTTTTTTCCCAATATGATTTATGTGTGATACATTCTTGTTTAAGAGCCTGTATTTCCCTTAAAAAGAACAACATAAATGAAGAGCTTATATTTATGGAACTCTATTTTGGATCAAACCCTAAATTTAGACCTTGTATATATTACACATTAATTGATATACATCATCTCATTTGATATTAGCAATAACTCATTGGGGAAAGATTTTTTTATTATCTTCATTTTATGGATGAGGTAACTTAGTAAAGTGTGGCAGAGATAAATAGATAACTCAAATGGTAGTTACTTACTCCAGTAGCCTACTACTATACTTTGCTACATGCATAGCTTCACACATAATGTCCAAAATTGAACTCTGTTGGTTTTGGTACACGTAAGAACAGTGAGGAGGTATCTAGGAACTTGATTGCTCAAGAGAAACTAATGAAACATGTTAAAATACTAAACTCTTAAGAATTCTTTATTGTCCAGTGGCTTTTGTATAGTGAGAGGAATACTTTGTGCTTGTTACTGCTCAATTTTATTAAATTCAAATAACTCAGAAATAAAACTTTAACAACTAATTTTATTGGCTATCTAAACATTAGTTACCAGTTTGGTGAATTAAATTCCTTAAAAGTTTTAAACTGTAATTATAAATTTAATGTGACTTTTTTGGGAACAGGTCAAATAGCATATCATATGAAATCTACACAAACATATAATTAAAAATACATCTGTACGCTCAACTTTTAAGTCTATTATAAAATATGAAAACCATGGGGATAATTTATTTCCTTTTTATTCTGCCTTTGCATTTTCCTTCTTAGTTTAATGTTATACTTAATTTATTTTGACATTTAAAGTTTTCATTAACTTTACTGTTATGTTTTCCCAGGATTTCAGTAACCTTATCTGAGAGGAAAAGAGGAATACTATCTCTGACACACCAAGGTAATAGAATACAGGTTATCAACTAATTGATTTTTAGGAGGCCATATGATATACCGGGTGGTAAAGTGATTTAACTACAAGGCGTTGGTTGCAATCCTTGCAATAGAATGTTTTGTTATCTCATGTTACTTTTAATTTTCTGTTTACCACACAATTATTCTTTTTGGTAACTTGTCTTTAGCAAAATATAAAGTGTACTTTAATTTACGCATGTTAGTAATACCCACTATCCTGTGATATTGCTATATTTATCTAGTCTTTTAGCATTATTCAGGTTTCTGTATCCTTATTTGTATCTCATAATTAGTAGGACTTTCTAGAGTATTCATTTCCTAGAACATAAGGAATTGGGTCTTTTTTGGTCATTCTCTTCTTTAAAATATATTGTTAGTCACTTTGCAACACTCTGTTGGACCTATTTCTCCCTGATTATTATGTGTACCCATCAGTGTTTGTCTCTCTTGCCAGTTTCAGGGTATATATGGCTATATCTATGTATGAATCAGGAAAAGATACCATCTCTATAAGCATGTAATTTGTGGCACATGGTGACTAGATGGCTCCTCTATGTGAATTAGAAAGAGGTGCTTCCTATAGATTGATACATTCCCCAGGTTTGGGGCACAGTGTTCTGAAAACAGAGCCCAGGGTGAATTTCATGCTTTGTTCTTGGACACCCTTGAACTATATACACCCTGTACAATCATACGTAGCAGCCATTGTTATGGTACTTGTTTTTCTGAAAGCACATATGGCCTCTTTATTGCTTTTATTATATTCTTTCCTGCTTTTTTCACTGATAAAAATAAGTACACATCTATATTTGCATATACTTTAAATGAGAAAATACCCATGCACATTAAACATTTTCTTACGTAAAATCAACAAAACTTATGTCCTGTAGCATTTGCTCTTTTTTTATTACAAGTATGTTTTTATAAATTTTGGTATCATTATGTACTCATAGCCTTTTACTGACTAAAATAGTTTCAATTAATGATAATGTGTATGATCAAAAGTTATAATTTGGTAGTAAAGACCTCTTGATAGTGATTTTCCATGCTTTTAACACTACTCCTGACATTCTGAAAAGAATTCTTGGTTTGTAACAATGAGATGATTTGTTTAAACGTACCTGAATCTTTTCAGATCTAAAACATGTATCAGGTACCTTCATTACCCCTCCTTTGAGTGGGGACCAGTATCTGGCTACAAGAATGCTTTTCTAAATTAAAGGCAGGCAAATGTACCACTACTACTGTTGTTGGACTATTATTTGTGTGTGTGTGTGTGTGTGTGTGTGTGTGTGTGTGTAAGAGAGAAAGAGCCAAGTATAAACACGCACATGTTAGAAAAGGTATTTTAAGTCATTATATGTACCACTTTTTCCAGTTTAACTTATTATATTCTTATGTACCCTACTTTACTTACAACATGGAGTTTCATCAATCATGACATTTTGGTCTACATTAACACTTGGTATGAGGGGTCTGGGAAACAGTATACCCATAAACATGAGTTTAAGTATTTTTCCAGAATGTGTGCAAAATGCCCCTGACTCTTTAGTTGGAATGCACTAGCCTGTTCTCCAAAGACACATTACCCCAGGGCAGAGACATGGGGTAATGTGTCTTTTAAGCTCAAGAAACATCTTCTGTGGGAATCCCTTCTGAGTCCCATCATCTGGTTTGTTTTCCCTTCCTGTTCTCTGTTAGCTTCGTGTCTAGCACTCATTACACTTTATTTTAATTTTCTCTTAACTTGTCTGTCTTCCTTATAGGCTGTGATATCTTCTTGAGTTGTATTTTACCCATCTGTTACACACTGCTTTGCACGTGAGTGGACGCTCAATACCTAAATACTGAATGTTTTTAAATGACGCTTAAAGAAATAGAATACACAGTCACAACCTAATTTTACTAGCCAATCCCTACGTCTCTGCTGTGTTCTCTGGTGAAGATGAAAGAGAAATTCTGCAATACTAGAGAGCGTTGAAAGCTCAAATATTGCCAGGCTGTCTAGTGTTGGCATAATAAGCTAAATATTTCAGATTCTGGCTGCTGCTTTTCCCAGGCCCCACTGTGAAAGGGATCCATTAATTCCCTACATAGAGGTGAAAAGTAACATTTCTGCAGTTTTAATAGTAGTAGAATAGTAGTAGTGGCTAGCCAAGCCAAGGTACTTGGGAGTAAGCTGTTATAAGCAGAGGTTCTTAAGCAAAGGAACATAGGCAAAAGATAGACAGGGAATGTGGTGAAAATCCCAACAGTTTAGTATTTCTGGCACATGAAATAAGAAGCAAGGAAGCTAAAGCGATAATTACCCTGGAAAGGTAAGCATAGTTGGATTTGGGAAGGCCTTTTATACTGCATTAAGTCATAGGATTTTACACTGTAGTACAGAAACAGAAGAGATTGGTATAGTGGGTAAAATCACATGCTCTACAGCAAGGCTGCCTGGATTTGGCTAGCTTTATGACTTAGTCTTCCTTGTGCCTTATGTTTATTACTCTATAAAGGGAGAATAATAACAGTACTTACTTCATAGGGTTATTTTGAGGATTAATCAGTTAAATCACATGGAAAATTCAGTGAGTATTAACAGTTGATATTTGTATTAACGTTTATGTGGGTGCAGTAGAAAGACCACTCTGGCAGCTTGTACAAAGGACAATTTTGAGTAAATCAGGACCAAAGAGTAAGAAAACCATGAGGAACTTAGTGTGCTCCTTCAATAGCTCCCATTGGCATTTGCTATATACCTTTGTGATACAGTCTTATATAGTGGTTTTAATGAATTTACATATTTTATAGATGGGTTTTTGTGGAGACTGAACTAAATGAAAACTTCCTGTTTATTTATTATTTTTGTTTATTTATTTATTTTTTACAAATTTAGTTGGCATGAACCTACTGGAATGACAAACTCTGGGGCTTTTGAGATCTTACATGGCATGACTAAACTTTGATACTGCTATCTTTAAAATTAGGAACTCATTTCCTGAGAGGGTGAGCTAGAGAATGGGAAGCCAGCTGTTTATCAGAACAAAATTGAAAGTAACATCAAGGTTGGGTTCTAATATGGTTATGAGACTAACAGGGTCCATTTTCTGGTAATTACTATCTTATTCTAAAACTGAGGTTACACATATTGCTGCTTACTTGGTATAGAGTGCTGAGTGTGAACAATAGTCAGTGGGTATCAGGAAGGCTTAAGAGAATCCAGGCTGGGGATCTATCAGTCCTACTTACTTAGGTATGTGGTTCTAAGTATTCTGTAAATGTCAATTCCCATATCTGTGACATGGAGTTAATAATATACACTATGTTATCTTGCAGGGCTGTCAGAAAAATCATTTGAGAACATCTATGTGAATGCACTTGACAGAAATCCAAAGGCACTTCAAAAATGAAGTGATTTTTTTTAACTAATGTTTGTCCTTCCATTAAATTAAACCAACAAGACTAGTTCTCACATAATTCAAAGTTTTTAGGTCCTTCCTGCTTCCAGTGAAAACTCAAGAAACCCACCTGAAACTTTTTCTTACCGAAATACCTTTTTTAGTTAGTGTTTTGAGCTCTTTTTCAGAAAGCTTAGGTTTATCCATGTCTGACTACTGATCAGAGAGGTATCAGTGTCCCTTTTCCCAGAATTTCTAGGCTTATTGGTTAGCTCCCTAAATGAGATATACTCCATTAATCAGTGCCCCAGCAAAAGCTTTGAGAAGTGCTTGAGAGACATATCCTTTTGGAAATCTTATTCCACCCGTCTCACCCTAAAGATGGACCTAAAGCTAAAAGATCGTGACTTCTGGTACAGTCTCCACAGGCAGGTTCCAGGGCTGCTGGACTGGGACATGGAAAATGAGTTGTTCCTGCCTTGCACTACAGACCAGAGCAACTCAGCTGAGGAGAACCTCGTCAGATACAAAATTCGAGTAGTGAAGCCTCCAGTAGTACCTGAGGAGAGGAAATTCAGTCCTGATGAAGATGGTCCTCACATTGAACCCAACCTATGGATGTGGGTGAACCCTAATAGTGTGTGCCCCCTCAACAGCCAGGAGTCTCCAAAACCCAGTAATAACAAGAAGTTGACAAGCATGCTTTCTATCCCTCAGCCAACCACATCTGCTAAAGAGTCTGACTGCTCAGAGGCTCAGGAAGTGGTGGAGGAGTCCCTGCTATTTTCCTCCAGTGAGCAATCCCCCCAGCAAATGCAGTTCACCTCTTCCCCCAGAGAATCTGAGCTCACAGAAGAGAAGGCTGAAGCAGAAAAGGATAATTCTGTGGTCCTCCCCCTCCCTACAAAAAGGGACTACTTCCAGAAGCAGAAACAGCGACAAGCCAACAAACTGGAGAATAAATCCTGGCCACGACCCCCCCTGAACTACAGCCACCTAATTGCCCTAGCATTAAAAAACAGCCCCCCCTGTGGCCTCAATGTGCAACAGATCTACAATTTCACTCAACAACATTTCCCCTTTTACTGGACAGCACCAGAAGGCTGGAAGAATACCATTCGCCACAACCTCTGCTTCCTGGGCAGCTTTGAAAAGGTGCCACTCACCCCTGAGGATGAGGCTGAATTAAAACCTCGCTCTTGCCTCTGGAGGCTCACTGAGGAGGGCCACCGCCGCTTTCAGGAGGACATTCGTGTCTTAGCCTCCGTTTGCAAGGAGAGCATCCAACAGTCCATGAGCCAACCAGATTTAATGGCCTCCCTCTTTCACTTTTGAACAACTGCTCCATGTCTGGAACACTGCCCTCCTTACTGTGCCTACCCTTGCCCTGACTGACCTTAATTAATCCCAAATTCTACCCTGTTTGGTTGGTGCTAAGCCTATCTTTAGCTACTATTAAATAAAGCGAGAGGTGTGTACAGGGGAGGTGGAGTTTAAATCCAGGTGAAGAATCATGGAAAGTTGCATGAGAACAGTGGCAGTTCTACATTTTAAGTAGAGACAGGAAATCCTAATAACAATAGTACAGAATATAAGGAAAGAAGGGAATGGTTTATGAGAAAAAGGAATTCTGTTTACTGGAGCATATTCTTACACATGAAAACAAATGGTAGAATGTAAAGCAAAAATGCAAGGCGAACCCAGGCTATGGGCAACCTTGAGTGCCACATGAAGATACAGATGCCTAAAGAGAACGAGGCTTGAAGGTCAAAGTGTCCCCCTCTATAATTCATCAGCTGTATCTTCTTTTTAAGTGACTTCTTTTACCCTTCAGAGCCTCACTTTTTCTTGCCCTGTACTTCTCAGCCTTGTTCTGTTGATTGCAGTACTGACAAATTATTCCAAGCTGCTACTTTTTGTTTAGATATTGAAAGCATTTGAATTGTTCTTGTATTAACTCCAGGCCTTTTGATGACAAAGCTTTGTTTTTCCTGTTTTCAGTCACCAAACCTTTATTGAGGAAAGGCCAGTATGTCAAGGTTCATCTTAGGTGTTGAGGAAAAAAGCTGACAGATGTTAGTGGGAAATAGGTATTTCTAATGTAAATGTGATGAAACAAAGGTGTGAAGTTGCCACAAAAATAGGGAGATACTCTTCCTCTGAAAATAAGGAAGGCATTTGAAAGGAATGCCTTCTGAGCTACTTTTAAAGAATAAATAGGAATTTGTTGAGCAGATATACTGGAGAATTAACATTACAGAGTCAACAGTGTTATCAAAGTGAATGGAAATGTTTGGGAGAATGATAAGTTAAAGAAGGCTTAGCTACATTAAGGTCAGGAGTGGCTATAAGAAAGGTAGCCAAAAGGCCTTTAGGGCTTTTGGGCTTTAGGGAGCTAAGACACAAGTAGTGTATTGCTAAAAAAAAAATAAAATCTAGACAGCACCACCAATAAATATTTCAGCATATGGTTTTCTAACTTCAAAGTTCTTTTCTACACAAATAAACATTTATTCGTTTTAAGCATTGCCTTTTGCCTTCTAGGTTAATATATTATTAAATATATTCTAAAATCTACAAAATAGATTTTAAGTATCCATTTAGTTACAAAAGCATCAACAATGATAGTAAAAAATAATGTCTGTTAAACACAAAAGCAATTTATGTAATATAATTGCAGAACAATTCAAGGTTTTTATGCAAATAAATGTTTATCAGTTTTAAGCATAGCCTTTTGTCTTCAAAGTTAGTATATTATTACATATATACTAAAATCTAGAAAATAGATTTTAAGTATCCATTAGTTGCAAAACCTTTAATAATAGAAGTAAAAATGTCTGTTAAATACAAAAGCAGTTTATTCAATATAATTGTAAAATAATTGAAAGTTTACATCTTTAATGGTTTATTACAGCTGACATAAAACTTTGTTTAGGTTGATTGCCAAAGAAGCATATTCAAACAAAATTCTTTCAAAAAATAATTGTACATGCTACTTCTGTATCATTGTTCTATCTACATTGACAGAATTCTTTGGAATTAATAAAGTGGAATTAAATATTCTGGCTATAAGTAGTCAGTATTTGCTTTTCATTTTTTTCAAAATTAAACTTATAAGTAAAAGAGACTGTTTTAAATTAATGAGACTATGTATGTTTTCAATCACAAACTACATTCCTAATACATATATTCTATGGATCTCCAAACAGGAAAAACATTAATTTTCAGAACTAGATCTGCCCTTTTTCTGCACCTGGCACTTTTGAGGTTTGAATCCCTCTGTATGGTTTTCCTCTGCTCCTTCTTTGTGTTCTACTTGCATGGGAAATTCAGTGACTTGTCATTCAGGACACAGAATGGTAGTGAAAGTAACAGCAAAGTTTATTAGGAAAAGAATACACTTTTAATGGACTGAAAGCAGCTGTCTCTAGGGAGAGACCTACCTTACCAGCATTTGGAGTTTGAATATTATTGCAATTGTTGGGTGAGAAATTCCAATCTCTGCGTTCAGCCTACAGAGCTGAGGTTACAGGAGAAATTTTCAGAATTACAATGTACACAAGATTATTGGATCCATTTGACTCCTAGGGTATGGTTTATGGACCTGGGTCTTTGTTTCCTTAAGTTAAAGATCTATTCTAGAAACTGTTTGTTGTTGACCTATCTTAGGCTAAAATAATCTAAGGATTAATATGGGACGTTGCAAGATGTTTTTGAGTCCCCCGCCCTCATGAGCTTCGTGGGCTATTTTGATCATAGAGAGGGTGGTCTGGGCACCCGTGGTTCCCATCTACAGATTACAGTCCTAGCCACGTGGGAGACTGAGATCAGGAGGAACAAGTTTTGAGACCAGCAGGGGCAAATAGTTCGTGAGACCCCATTTCCAAAATGACCAGAGCCAAATGGACTGAAGGTGTGGCTCAAGCAGTTGAGCACCTGCTTTGCAAGGATGAAGCCCTGAGTTCAAACCCCAACCCACCCTCCCCGGCCCAAAAAAAGGACTTTTTAAGTGGGGTGCTTGTGGCTCACACCTATAATCCTAGCTACTTGGAAGGCTGAGATCAGGAGGATCACAGTTTAAGGCCAGCCCAGGCAAACAGTTCACGAGACTCCATCTCCAAAATATCAGAGGAAAAAATAGACTGGAGGTATAGCTCAAGCAGTGGAGTGCCTGCTTTGCAAGCATGTAGCCCTGATTCAAATCCCAGTCTAACCAAAAAAAGAGGCTGGTTACCTTTAGGTTGAAAAGTTTAATTACAATGTTTTCTGTCAGAGCCCTTTTGATTTCTTCCTTGTGTTACCAGATGTGTGGTCTAAGGAGGCTCTGGTCAGAAGATTTTAGGTACTTGCATCCCACAAGAGGAGAATTCAGGCAGGATGGGAAAATGTACTGAAAGTGATAATAAAGTTTGTTGAAGGTGAGAGGAAGGAACCCCAGAAGAAAGAGTGGTGGGCCCTGTCCAGGTGGGATAGAAGACCCAATCTTTGTTTTAAAGTGCCTTTATGAACTGAAAGGGCAAATGGTGAGAAAAATCTGGGCAGTCTTTTAGGGATGGGCTGGGGTAATTGGCAGGTTTGATTGACAAGGTCTTCTAAAAAAAACATGGGGCCCTCTGAGCATATATTTATGCCAACTCTCAGGTATTTTAATTGCATGTATGAGGTGCTATCAATATTCATGTTTTAAGCAGAGGGCTTTTACCTAAGAGGTAATCAAAGGTGGAATTCCCTCAAGGCTTTCTGTCTTTGGCAAAACCTGCACAGGGTTTACAATTGAAGGACTCTATAACTGCTAACTAAGATTTTATGACTGAAAAGAAGTTTAGTTTTTTTCTTTATATCAAGAGAAAAGATATTTCTGGTGTGCTAAATAAACCTTTGGAGGTAAATTAGCAGCATGACTAACTTAGCCATTGCTGCTAGTCACCTTCAGACAAGTGAAAAAAAGCTTATAACTGCTAAGGATGGCATTGGGCTGAGAGGAGGAGTTTAACATGAAATGCACTGAGAAAAGTCTCATGGTGCCAGAGTCCCATGTGATTTTTCCTGTCATTTAGCCTGCCTCACTTGCAATGTCTTGCTCCCATTACTACACTTATGTCTATCTCCTAACAAGGAATACCAGTTTTTCAGTCATCTCAGATGATTCAGATCGAGGCTGGTCTTCCTTTGGAACAAGTTTTTGCTCCTGCTTTTCCTACTCAGTATTCTCAGTAATACAAAGCCATTGCTGACAGTGTGAAAATCAACTAAAGTTAGGTCTTTTCTGTCAAAAGAGTTAATGTAAAGCTATCATCATGTAGATGCCAACTAACCTCCCCGAATTGCTGCCTACATGCTTTGTGAAATGTTGCTTGACCTTGCAAGGTTCTTGTGGTCAGACAAAGAGCTGTTTTTCTTAACAGTAAGTTCCTGTTATCAACAGATGTCCTAATCTCTATTTTCAGGGGACCTTGAGAAATCACTTTCTCACTGAGCTGTAAAAAATGTCACTGCATCAGAAAACCTTGTCCTTACCCCAAACAATAGCTAGCCAATTGGGAAGATTGTGAACCCAAACCCATCCATCAGGGTGGGGGCAGAGAGATAAAAACTGAGCTGACTCCCCACTCAGTGTGTTCTGCCTATCAGACACAGTCTGTGACTGCACCCTTCTGCAGAAGTAAAACTTTTCTTTTTGCCTTGCTGAGCGACTTTCAAGTGTTTCTTTGATCATCATTTGGGAATGGCATGTCTAACAATTTGGTGCCCAATGTGGGGAAAACTTTGTTGCCACGGGGATCACAGGGACTCCCTTCTCAGAGGAGACGCATCCCACTACCTAGTTGCTGAGGCCTCAGAATGGGAAGATCTGCCATCCCTGGGCCAACAAGGAACCCAAGGTTAAGAGTCACTCAGCAATGCAGGGAAGGGGCCTTTATAAGCAAGCAACATGGTGGCCAGGACAGCTCTGTGCACAGACGAAGGATATTTCCTTTGTGACTAGGACATCCTGGAGGTTGTTTAGGTGTGAGCGGGACTTGTCTCAGACACAAAGCAAGTGCTGACTTTAGAGAAAATGAAAACTCTTTCGGTAAAATGTGAGAAACCTCCAGTACTGGGGAGGTTGAGCTTTTCCCAGGGAAATAGACATAACCAAGGTTAAGGGATGGGTAACAAAAATTCAGTTCCAAAGAGAGTAGATGCATCATCCACCATTCCACTGGCTAGCTCTCTGGGTATGGTTTAAAAAGGTTTTTTTGAGAGTACACTGTAATTTGTGTGAGTGTGTGTCAATTTGTTTAGAGAAATGGGCAAAATTTAACTTGCGCCTGGAATTTTAGCTCATCTTATGAGCACTTAAATTGACTTTTTTTTCTGTTATGCTTAATTTATAAAACTTTTGTGTGTGTATATGTGTAAGCATCTTCAAAATGGTTCTTAAACTGCTGTTACAAGGTTAAGGTGATATTCAAGGTAACAACAAAAGGAAAACCAGGGTGTTTGTGTTGAAGATCTCTGTTATAAACTGCTTAAACATTTTACATTTGAATATGTAAACATCTTGAGGATGGTTCTTACTGTACAGTCAATGTAAAAAATATTGTTACTTTTACTCTGTTCTGCTGTTGTGGGAATCTCAAGCTGAGATACGGGACATTGAGGCAGTTTAGTAGGAAGCAACCTTTTATTGTGCTGACACAGACCCAGAGGACTCATGTCCAAAGGCTGAGCCCCGAGAACAAACAGGTCTCACCTAATATATCCTTGCAAGCAGGTTACAAAAGCAAAAAGCAAAGCTCAATCCACTTGTGGCTGCGTGTGACTTCATCGGCTATTTCCTTTTCCCAGTGCTATGTGACCTTTATGTTTCAATTCTTTAAGTTTTATCTCTGCTTTGCCATCCCCTCCCCCTGTCTCATCAGAACACAGCCTGTCTGTTTCTTTTCTGGCCCTCCTCCCTGCTACACTGCTACTTTTAAGAAAAGCAGTTTTCAGACATTTCAATCAGGTCTCACTAATGTTGGAATTAAAGACCCTGCGGTGCTGAAAACAGACACACGAGAGACAGAGAAAATCTTGACAAAAGGGTGCAGGCACGTATTCACTCCAGCTGAGCAGACACGCAAGCACAAGATGGCCAACAGTGGCTCCTCCTTATATCCCTGATGCAGCTGTACCTGCCCCTTACCTGGGATTTGTCCAGGTCAAAGCTTCACAGTCTTTCTTGATTTGCTAAAAGGCTTGGGGGATGAGTTAGGGCAAGTAATTTGGTGGGCAATTTTCATGGGCAATGGGGCTGTACAAGAATCCAGAAGAAGAAACAGGAACCCTTTAAACAATGCAAGTCACCTAAGATGGTGACCTGTGAAATTTTAAGTGATCTAAGAGGGTGACATATACTTTGATAGAAAAGATCGTTTTTCTTACACTAAGATGCAAGCATTCAGGGGTTAACACTCTGGCTCAGACCAGTGGAGAAAAAAGAAAAGGGGAGGGGCACAGACTGCAGCAGGAATCTTGGAATTTGGAGAGTTAAAGAAATGACCTTGGCTTATTTCATTCTGTTGTAAATAAAATCTGGGATTTAATTCTCTCTTATAATATATGGGTCTCTTAACAAATGGGCTTTCTATAAATTGTTTTTATACAAAAAAATATAAAACATTAAGGATATGGTTTTTAAAAATAAAAGTTTAAAGGAAAAATACTTTTGGATAAAAAAAGGATTATAGTAAAAAGGTTTTTCCTCAAATTAAAAAAAAAGAGATAAGGACTAGCTCCCCCCAGTACTTATAAAGTAAGTTATCATAAAAAATACAAAATAGATTGTCATAAAAAATGGAGTTTGTAAATGCTTATGTAAGTAATTAAGTTGACTAAAATCTAAGTTACATTAAATGTTTAATAAGGTCAAAATTTAATGTACTGATGTTAAACTAAAACTTAATTCTCTAAGCTCATAACAACAAGGCTGTCTTAAAAATATTGTTCTGTTCTTGATAACATTTACAAAAACTGTCTTAAAGAAAATGTTTTTGTTTTGTCAAGATAACTGTCAGGGCCAGGTGCTCATGGCTCATGCCTATAATCCTAACTACTCAGGAGGCAGAGATCAGGAGAATCGCTGCTCGAAGCTAGCCACAGCAAATAGTTCCATGAGACCATATCTAGAAAAACCTTTCACAAAAATAGAGCTGGTGGGGTGGCTCAAGGTGAAGGCCCTGAGTTCAATCTTCAGTACCACAAAAAAAAAAAAACCACAAAAAAAACACAGGCAATAGGCAGCTGAGCAGAAGGAGTGCTCTGATATGAGGGTTGGGACAGATTTACTTTTGTAAAGCAGAGTAAAAAAAAAAAAAGCCAAAGTACATGCTCCAGATAGGATAAAGGAAAAACTCAAAAAACACTACACTGGAGGTCTTGAGACCTCAAATTTTTTCTTATTGGAGTCAACAGAATGGAGGTTTTGTTTCTCCTACTCCTTCCACATGTTGGATGGAGGGAATTTTTGGCCTGGGATGGTCAGATTGGGCCTGTTATTTTAGGGGGGGGCTCCATTGACTACAGGTTGGTGGGATCCTGCTGTATGTCATGAGCCATCTGTTAATGTCAACAATCTGGGATGTGATTCCTTATCAACATCTGAGCCATGATTCTCGGCCATTAGGTTTCCTAACTCCACACTTAGTCCCCATGAATATTTACCTGTGTTCTCTGGTGATTTCTGTCAGGGTTTTGACTACTGAGGTAACTGAGTCATAACTAAATAAAAGTTCATTTAAGAGTTGGTTTATGTAAAATCTTTTAGATGACCTCATAATTATGGTTAAACAACTATTGTCTTTGCTAGTTCTAATGCACTCAGTACCATATATGTGTCTCTAACTGGGCTATTTGGGGTCACTGACACTGTATCCCCCTTCTCCCAAACTGATGGGAAAATCTAAGGTTTTACTTCAAGAATAACAACTAAACTAATATGTATATACAACCTCTATAGAGCTCTGGTGCTGTTGCTGGCTCCTGTATATATATTTGTGTTTTCCAAGTATATCAAGCCTTCTAAAATACAGTTTATATAAACACTGTAACAAGAAGTTAATGGTACTGATATACTGTTCTGTTAGTTGCTAAATTGTCCATCAAAAATTTAACCATGGCTCTTTTAAGTTTTTGTCATTACAGTGTTGATCCTTCTGGGGCATTTAGAATTGAGTCCCTGGAAAATTACTCTAAAAATACTTATGTGTCAACCAGGTTAACTTTTTGAATGGCTGCTTTTTTTGGACTTTGTTTTGTATTTTCCTTGTCTAGAAGCCCACTGCCTAAGAGCCACGCAGTCTAAGCCTCTTTGTTGCTTAAATTTGGCCCAAAGGGTCTAGTTGGCACTGACTCCCACCTGATCTCCTTGTTACTCCACCCCCTCAACGTGAGACCAAAAACAAAAAATCCAGAAAAGAAACCAAATCCTTACAAGGAGGGACAAAAATGACCAATCAAGAAAGATCTTTAGTCTACCACCATACTATCCTAAACCTGCCCAATCTCATCTGGTCTTGGAAGCTAAGCAAGGTTGGGCCTGTTTAGTACTTAGATGGGAGACAGATCTTCAGAAGAGACTGCTCAGAGACAAACAGGTTGGAGACAGGGGGAATTCTGTCAAAGTTCAAATGGAGTCACTGGTGCCAGACCTCTCAAAAACAACCAAGGCTGAGAGGATTGAGGAAGTGGTTCCTATGCATGTGTGGCTATCTGGCATTAAAGCTCTTCCAGGCACAACTCATATTTTTAGCCAGGGCCATCTACATAAAAAGAGACAAAGTAACTATTTTTACTGACTCTAGACATGTCCTTCAATACTTAAAGACGGTGTTTTTAACTTTTTTAAAAACAATGGGTTTTTCTTGGACATATATACTGATAATATATTGTTGCCATGGTAATTCCACTCAGTACAAGAAAAACCACAGTTTCAGACATTTAAAAAATGTACTATAGCCAACTCCTCCTGCTACAAGTATGAAAAATAAGTTAAAACTTGACTACCATCTCTAACCTGTTTCCTCCCTCTACTCAGCCCTTGGTCTCTTAATCCGCTTGTCAAGTTTGTTTCTCCAAAGTTGGAGGCAATTGAGCTCCAGATGGTGATGGAGACAAAGCCACACATGCCAGAGACCTACTCCTGGTTTCATGGACCCCTTGTCAGACCCCCTCTGACATCTCAGAAGAGACCCTGACCCTGGGTCTTCTGGGGACCCTTTATGTCAACACTCCTTTTCTTGACAGAGTCAGGGTTACCTCTGGAGAGGAGAAATATAAGGGGACAAATGTAGGGAAAAATAAAATAACAAAAATATCCCTAGTGATATAAATGTAAAGGGACAAATAACAAAAGTAACTTTGTTTAAATAAAGGAGACAAAAAAGACATTTTTTAAAAACCAGCTCCACACAGAGGTGCTGAGGTACAACAGACTTTCCCAAAATAAACAAAAAGGGGTCTCACCAAAATAATGAGCAGTAGTCATAAAATATAGGTAACAAGCCTCAAGGACAGCATGAACTAACCAGGCCCTCTTAAGAGTGTCCAGTCTGATAAGGATAGGGGAAACTAGATGGTTGGGCTTAACCAAAAGTCAATACTAGTTAAGTTTGAAGAAAAGAGCTATAAATAAAAGAAAAAGGGGGAATTGTGAGAATCAACTAAAGTTAGGTCTTTTCTGTCAAAGGAGTTAATGTAAAACTATCATTGTGTAGATGTCAGCTAACCTCCCCGAATTGCTGCCTACATGCTTTGTGAAATGTTACTTGACCTTGCAAGGTTCTTGTGGTCAAAGAGCTGTTTTTCTTAACTGAATAAATTCCTGTTATCACTATGTTTCTTTGATGCCGTTTGGGAATGGCATTCTAACAACAGTTTTCTTTATCGTTGATGATAGTAGCATTTCTTGTTATGGTGTTACTAATCTTTCCTTTGAGAGGACTTAAACTGATTGGGAAGGGGACCTATTCACCTCTCAACACATCAATAATAGTTTTGCAAATGTTCGTAGGTGCTCTGATGTTTGGGAAACCTGGTGTATAGCTTACACTTGTTCTTTGCTTACACTTGCCTTCTTTCTTGTCACTGAATTTGTGTCATTTTTTGCCCTTGTATTTATTTGGGACCTTTTAGGTAAGCAAAATGAATAAAAGCATGGTTGTCATAGATTATATTCCTCAAAATTAATGTTACCACGCAGTGATCCCACACTGGGGTTTGCATTTTTAATTTCAGTTAGAGAACTACCTTTAATAGGAGTCAATTAAGTAACATGCCCCTTTTCTCTGCTTTTCTTCTCTGAAGAGATTTCATTCTCTTCATCTAAATATATGAGGATGTCTGTTAAACTCATCTACCAAATCTCCCTTTTAAATTCTTTTAGATTCCACAATTCCTCTATATCACTAGGCAAACTGCTTTTGAACATTATCCCTGCTGTCAAATATGTTTCAAAACCTTGTATTTAGGAGAGTTCAAAGGAGGGTTGTAATCAAGCAGCTCCTTTCTGTCAAATTCTATATCTTATTTTTGCTAAAGCCTTCATTCTCTGGTTGCCCATACCCTGGTGACTTCTGTCATTTTATCTAGGAAATCAGAATTCATATTTCCTTAAAATGGTCTAGTTCTTGCCTAGTGGGCCCGCCCCACCTTTGAATTGAATGAAGCTTGTAACCTGTTTTTTTCTCTTTTTAATATTAGCATATATTAATTATATCAAGGGGTTTCATTGTGATATTTCCATACATGCGAACAATGTACTTTGATCAACTTCACAAACTTTATAACCTGCTTTGTGGAGCACTTGTATCTTCTCAAGCACTAAAGTTATTTCTTCAGTACTGATGAGGCAGACTAGAGTTAGGGAAAGTTAGGGATTCATAAAAAAATATGACTTAATATTGTATGTGTATGTAAGTTGCCCACGCCTGGCATAGGGACAGCTCAGACCATCCTTTCCTGGCCCAGGAACCACCCATGCCCCTCCTCACTCATTGATTATTGGATGGGAATCACCTAGTTCTTCCCTTCCCATATGTTAGCATAAGTTTTAAAAGCACCTGGAGAAGAGAAGCTCTCTGCTCTCTCTGCTTCCCAGTTTCCACCTGTATTTCCCTTCCCTAACTTCTAATAAACCCCAGTTACACCTACATGTCCTGCTATGGATTCTTCCCTGTGTGACACAAGGACTTTGGAAGACTTCTGATCACAGACAGCACTGGTGCCCTTAACATTTGTGGCAAAACTAGCCAGGAGTTAAAGGGTGAGACCTCAAGATGCTACTTCTATTAATTTCTTTGCTCCTAACCCATCCCTCTCTGTCCTCTGGCCCTGCGCCCTTTCACCAGATATTTTGGAACCAAACCAAAACCTAGCATGGGACCCTCATGCTAGGACAACAGAGTCCCATAACTCCCTCTGGGAAAAGCACCTAGTGCCTTAATGGGACTTGGGCTTGCTCTGAGGCACGTGGTTCGTGTTGCCAGGTTGTGCCCTGGGGATGCATACCCCAGGGGATGAACTATGTTAAACCAAGATGCCCTCCTCCCTTCCCCCTTCCCCCTCATCTCCCCCCACCTTTTTTTTTGCATGATAGGCTCACTCTCCCAAAAATGCTGCTGTGCAGAAAGTGTGTGCCAAGGTTTCTGACCACCCAGCCCAGGCAGCCACATGGCCCAGAAAGGGTGATTAGGACTACCCCAGGACCCTGGGTAATGCCAGCTATGACAGCCATAACCCAGGCACTTAGGCTGGACCCCTAGTCACTCATCCTCCACCTCTTAACCTGTCCAATGCTATGGGCCACCAGGCAGAGTTCTGAAGGGTAAATAAAGAAGCATGCCTCACCCAACCCAACCGGCCCCAGGCTTTAAACTGCCTCCAGTAGGGCTGAATTTTTTTTTGTTTTATTATTCATATGTGCATACAAGGCTTGGGTCATTTCTGCCCCCTGCCCCCACCCCCTCCCTTACCACCCACTCCGCCCCCTCCCTCTCCCCCCAACCCCCTCAATACCCAGCAAAAACTATTTTGCCCTTATCTCTAATTTTGTTGAAGAGAGAGTATAGGCAATAATAGGAAGGAACAAGTGTTCCTGGTTGAGATAAGGATAGCTATACAGGGAGTTGACTCACATTAATTTCCTGTACGTGTGTGTTACCTTCTAGGTTAATTCTTTTTGATCTAACCTTTTCTCTAGTTCCTGGTCCCCTTTTCCTATTGGCCTCAGTTGATTTTAAGGTATCTGCTTTAGTTTCTCTGTGTTGAGGGCAACAAATGCTAGCTAATTTTTTAGGTGTCTTACCTATCCTCACCCCTCCCTTGTGTGCTCTCGCTTTTATCATGTGCTCAAAGTCCAATCCCCTTGTTGTGTTTGCCCTTGATCTAATGTCCACATATGAGGGAGAACATACGATTTTTGGTCTTTTGGGCCAGGCTAACCTCACTCAGAATGATGTTCTCCAATTCCATCCATTTACCAGCGAATGATAACATTTCGTTCTTCTTCATGGCTGCATAAAATTCCATTGTGTATAGATACCACATTTTCTTAATCCATTCGTCAGTGGTGGGGCATCTTGGCTGTTTCCATAACTTGGCTATTGTGAATAGTGAGGGCTGAATCTTAAAGTGTCAGGCACAAGGGAAAGACAGGAGCCTCCATGTGGAGATCCTGGGTCTCATCAGGCAACCAGAGCAGTGGCTGAGCAGCCAGCGGGAGGAGAAAGTAGCACAGACAAAAAGCGCCTCCACCACTGCAAGCACCTGGGGAAGCTAAAGCACCATTTCTGGCGGCCAGTGGCCCCGGTCCTCAGGCCATACCCCTCTTTCTGGCACTTATCATATGTCTCCACCCTACTTACTCTTCCTCCTCTGTCTCACGCCCTTACTCTCTTGCCCACCATGCCTCTGTTTGTCCTGAGCACCCCGTTCTGACTATCACTTGTGCTCTTCTTGTCCTCATGGCCTGCAGGGGTCACAGAAATGCTTACTTCCAAAGTAACATCCCCCTGTCCCAGGGACACATGCCAGTAAACAGCTGATACCTGTCACTGATGGGCCTTATGAGATTGGTTACCAGATTCTAAAGATAGTTTCTAAGTCTCCTTTCTCCAGGGAAGCTAACAAGAACTGGCAGAATGGCTCAAATGGTAGAATGCCTGCCTCGCAAGTGTGAGGCCATGAGTTCAAGTCCCACCTTAGTTTGCTTCAGTTATTTGGTCTCTTATTAGGATAATAATTAGATTAGCATTTAGGATCAGCATTTCATTCAGGAGCCCCACAAAAGGGTGGAGAGGCAGGCCTTTAGGAGAACAGCTGATTGGAAGCCAGGGTATCCTGCACTGGCTGCCACTCAGAGAAGTTCAACGAAACCAAGTCAAAAGGACTTGGAGGTTTCCTTGAGACAAAAGGGACACCTTGCTGATCTCAGATGTTCTCATCTCTCTCTCTAAGGGTAATTTCCCCCTTCCCTTTCTCTCTCCTTCTTTCCACCTGCCAACATAGGGAATTCCACTCAGGAGCCCTTATGGGGTGGAGAGGTGACCCTTAGCAGAATGGTTCCCTCTCTTAAAGGGCAAATTCCCCCTTCCCTTTCCCTTTCTCTCTCCCCACCAGCCAGCATAGGGGAAGCCAACATATTCACCTCTTGTCTGTATCCTTAAATACTGGAAGCACTTTGATCCAGCTAATCTAAAAAGATGACTAACTCATATAGGCAGTAATACCTATCTCTCAGGGGGAGATGACTTTTATCCCTTTAGCAGATTGCTATTTTGAGCCTGTATGTTGTGGGAGACTGAGAGAGTGGAAGTAGGCTTTGACATGAGCACGGCTATGTCAAGGGCCTCTTGGCTGATAGGCACAGACCCAGCAAAGGGGAGGCAAGGTTCAGCAAGGCTGCCTTGCAAGAAAAACAGGGCACTCTGACCTGGTCAGGATAGTCTGTAGTAATAAACAACATACCACAGCTTCTCTGTTCCTGCTGCCTACACAACTGGACCCATAAGAACTCGACATGCATTTCACCCTGCTTTTTCATATATGCTGTATAAATAAATGTGCTTGGAGGCAGAGGGGGTGGCTGGCATCTCTCATCAGGAGCATCAGACCCACCCGATCCCAGCTTTTCTCTATGTCTGTCTTTGTGTCTTTTTCTTAATCACAAGTCACTCCCAGTCAGGTCAACGGATCTACTCATGCTGGCTGTGAGAGTATGTTACATGTAACATGTCTTTGTGTTCCATTTGAAAGTCCCTTTGGAGAGACCATGTGGTCACATGAAATGCTGCCACCATGATAAAGCCACCATGTGTTCAGTGCCATCTTGCTATTCCCTAGGGATAGGAAACTCATGGGTGATACCATCTTTAAGAAAATTATAACTAACTTGTGGTTAAAATTTTTTAAATTAATATAGTTTTAAATATATTAATCTGTTGAGGATTGGACAAACAATAGAATATTTGTGTTAAAGATTAGTTATAAACTACTTAAGAATCTAGTTGGCTAACCTATTAAAAGTAATGACAAAAATAATTTATTTAAGAGTGCGCTGTGATTGTTTTGTGTGTCATTTTGTGTATTCTGTGAATGTCTTAGTCTGTCTCCTGCTAATGTTATTGTGTCCACTGAATTTTTACTTTTTTTGAGCTCATACATGCACATGTAACAATTTTTGGCATGCCTAGGTCAAAACATCAGTGTGCATGTGTTTAGATATCTTTAGGATGATTCTTAAACTATGTTTATAAAGTTAATGTGTAAAACTGAATCAAATGTTATCTAAAGTTGTGATCCCAACCAGACTTAACTATCCTCTGCCTTAGGAC
Organism: Castor canadensis; assembly: GCF_047511655.1. NCBI lineage: Eukaryota > Metazoa > Chordata > Mammalia > Rodentia > Castoridae > Castor > Castor canadensis. Next base: position 94,743,298 of record NC_133405.1, read on the forward strand.
TAAAAAATTTATGGACAATAATCTGTTTCATTCTATTGTGAGTATAATTTACATTTAACTCTTTTATAATTAGGTTTATTAACATTACCATGTGTTCTTATAGATCATTATTATAAAATTGATAGTTTAATTTACTTTTCTTCTTGAGTCTTCTTTTAAGGTATAAGGTTGCTAAGAGTTTTATTAAAAACAGTGTTATCTAAATTTGGGTTTTTACAAAGACTGTTTCAAGATATAAATTAAGGTCTTAAAGCTTATGTGTGTGATTGAATTGGCTATAGTTTGAAGTTTGCCTTGAGAATTTTCTAAGGTCAAAATTTAGGGTACTAATGTATGTGTATGTCTAAAAATGAGTTTTTGTTAGCTCTTTTATCTAAGGTACATTCTATCTTAAAATGTCTTTGACATTTCTGCAGTTCATGACAAATGCTAAGAGGTCTGCCATTTAGGCCTGATATCTGTTTGTCAGATAAACCAATGTAATGTTAGATAACCATTGTAATATATATGATACGCAGTTGAATATTGAAGCAGGGACTATTTGGGATTACTGACACTGTCTTCCCCTAACCATTGGGAAATTTAGGGTTTTTAATTGTCAGTACTATACTGTCAACCACTAGCCTGTTGCTTTACTTAACCGAAATTCAAGGTTTAAACTGCGATGCTATTACTGGCTCCTTTATATGTTAGGTGTCTTTGTATTCCTCAAACATACAAGCTTTCTAAAATAGAGTTATAAAAAGATGCTGTACCAAACTGATGCCTTAACCTCTGTTCCCAATCGGATAAGAGGTTTGGTAATACTACATATAATTAAAAGTAATTAGACTATTATATTAATTGCTAAACTGTTAATCATGGTTACTTTAAATTTTGTCATTTCAGTTCTGATCCTTCTGAAACATTTACAATCAAGCCCATGAAAAATGATTCTGACAAGTGCTTATCTGTCAACCAGGACAGACATTCTTAAGTATTGGGATCATTTTGTATTTTCCTTGTAAAAACTTTATAACTGCTGTCTGCTGACACTTCATGACAATTTAAAGATGTCACTACATCCTGTATGAGACAATTAGATTTAAGGAAGCCCAGCCTAAGAGCCATTTTTAATAAATCTCTTTGTTGCTTAATTTGACCAAAAAAGGTTGCATTGGCATTGGCTTTTGATCTGTTTGATGTGTTACTTCCCCTCTTCCATGGGACAAAAATCTGACTTTCTGAAAAAGCTATGATTTTCTGGGGGGAAGCTACTCCTGGCTCTGAGGGAAAAAACTGCCACATGGGCAAAATCTTCAAAGACAAGTGTTCAGAGGAACAGTTTAAGAGGACTACAGTTCAAAATGACCACACAAATTAGGGGACTTCTGCAGATCTAGATAAAGTCAATTATGCCAGACCTCTAAAAGTAACCAAAGCTGAGAGATTTTAAAAGGGGGCTCTGATGCATGTGTTCTAATATTTAAGCCTTCTAGGCTTCTGGCAAAAGGCAAACTCATGTCTTTGGTTAAGGCCTTCTGTTTAAGCAAAGACAATATGACTATATCTACTAGCTCAAGATCTGTCCTCTTAATAATATTCAAGAGTTGTTTATACTCTTCCTTTTATTCTACTTTCAATGGTATTTAACTTCTGCTTAGGGACACTGTGAGTCTTTTTCTGTACAAAACTAACTCCTATTGACTGTAATTCTTTCTGTACAAAACTGACTCCTATTGACCTGCTCCCTCACACTCCTGAACCCTAATGTAGATATTGCTTGGGGGCAATTATCAGTCCTTAACTGCCCACTGCAGTGGCAGTCTAAATGGAGGGCCCTCCAAGGATTAAAAATAGCCACAGGTATAGACACCTATAAAAAAATAATAAACTCTCTTTCACTTTTCAAAATGGAAGTTTAGATTCTTTATCCTTCCTTGCTACCCTGGCAGGGTGCCTTCTGATGCATATATCATTGTTCATTTTTGGGTCATGTCTTCTAAACCAGATTGATCTCTTCTAGGATAAAAGCCTTTAGGACCCAAATCATGAGGTGACAGGGCTATCAATCTCTGTAGATGAATGAGATCTCCATGAACAACCTAGATCTCCATGAGAAACCTTGACTGTGCTGGACAATAATTCAGACACCCCTGTCCAAATGAGCCCCAAGGGAAAGAAATAGGAGAGACAATTTCCCCTTGTAGGTAGGGTCTGCTTCCCCCTGTCAGCTTGAAGAAGATTCAGAAGAAAAAGAGAACTCCAGTCCCTCAACAACCTCAAAAAGATTTTTTTGGAATCTTGTCTCTCAGGGGGAATTTGAGGCAGGGTAGAGTTAGGGAAAGGTAGGGACTCATAAAAAAAATATATGACTTAATATTGTATGTGTATATGTAGGTTACCCATACCTGGCCCAAGGTTGGCTGAGACCGCCCTCACCTGCCCCTCCCCTGCCCCTCCCCACTCATTGATTATTGGACAGGAATCACCTGGTTCTTCCTTCCCATAGGTTAGTATAGGTTTTAAAAGCATCTGGAGAAGAGAAGCATATTCTTTCTGTTTCCCAGCTTCCACCTGTATTTCCCTTCCCTAACTTTTAATAAACTCCAATTGCACCCGCATGTCATGCTATGGATTCTTCACTGTGGGACACAAGGACTTTGGAAGTCTTCTGATCACAGACTGCACTAGCACCATTAACACTGATACACCTTCCTGGCACAAAGGTAAGAGGGTCAAATGGTACCACAACATTGTAGATGATCTAAATATGGGGTCTTTTTCAAAGGACCTCAAAATTACCTAATAGGATGCTCTGTTAATGCAGGATTCTATTTGTGAGTTTGATTTCACTTTCCTGTTCTTAATACTGAATCCTCTGGGGAGGCAGCAGAATGCAAGGGCAGTTGAGGACCGCTGGCCTGCAGGTGCCATGTTCATAGGGTTGAGTTCTTTTTGGTTTTGGTTGTACTGGGGTTTGAACTTAGGGTCTGTGTTTGCTAGGCAAGTGCTCTACCACTTGAGCCAAGCCTCCAAGTGGGGTTGGGTTCTTGAATGACAATGGGATAAGATTCAGGGTCAGCAATGACAAAGTAGGATTCAGAGGGGTAGCAGGCTGGGTGTGAAGTTCAAGAAGGTAGGAAATCCCAGGATAAGTTCAAAGTGGGCAGGACAGGTGGAATTGGGCTAGGGTGCTAATCCTCCAGCTGTTTATTTCTTGGCAGCCATGGGGCTGTCCAGCCTGGTGTTGGCACCTAAAAGCTTCCTGGTAATAACATCTTGGAGGGGGCTCTGAGCACCTCTTGGTTGTGAGTGCTTCAGGTTCTTGGTGAATTGAACAAAGATTTGGTCAAAATGCACAGAAGTAGCAAGCAAAGTGTAGATTTGTTGAAAGTGGAATACACTCACACAGACAGGAGCAGACCTGAGCAAATAAGCTCAAAGCCCTGATGCTCTGTTAGGGTTGTAATTTAAGGCCCAAGTTGGGGCTGAGGGGGGTGTTGATCCTTCTGATTGACAGCTTTGATTGGAAGGAGGATGTTATATGACTTAGTTTAACTGTGCATGCATGTCCCTACCCATAATGCATTCAATTATAATCACATGCATGAGATACAGTCCATATATATGAAGCTTTAAGTGTTTGGGGAGGGGTGGTGTCTCAAAAAGTCATTTGAGGACAGGTTTCCCAGCCCTCAGCTCATGTGCTGGTTCCAGGAATTTCCCTTCTGAACAAACATTGTCTTTTATATTGATAATGGCTACTGAGTTAACCACAAAAGAGGTTCCAAGGATATTGCCAACCAGATGTCTCCTGAAGGAGGCATGTTCTAGACAGGACTTGTGGGATGTCCCAGATGGGACTTTTATGATGTTTTATTTGATCAGTCTCCACCCACTCTTGACCAAACTGTACTTTCCTATTCTCCCGCCTCACTGGGAGCCAACTTAGCAGTGTCTCCTCAACCCCAAAGCTATGTCTGTTCATATGGCCTGGTGTCTGCCACTCAGAACTGGACTAAGCCAACTATTGTGCACATTTCTAGCACTTCAGTCCATTACTGGCAGTTGCATGTGCCAACACTGCAGTCAATATCACTGCAACATCATTGCATCACTTTTTTTTAGTAAAGGAGAGTGTAGCAAATGTATGTTTGAAACCTGGAGCTCAGTTCATCAGCTTCCCCTGTGCTATTTCCTCCTACTCCTCTTCAAAACTTCACCAGTTTTGAGGATTATAAAGCAAGCAGCTGGCCCCTCCCAATTAAGGTGAGGAGCTCTAAAAGCCTTATATAATGGAATAAACAATTTCTACTCTCTTTCCACCCAACCAACCTGCAGGGATTTATTTGGAACAAAATGATTTGACTTGATCTAATAATGAATTGTCTGGTGCCTAAGGAAGAATAAATCTTTACAGAAAAGACAGAGTGAGAAATGTGACAGTGTTCACCTCCTTAAAAACAAGTAGTCTGATTGGGACTAGGAATAGGTGCATAATGGAGAAAAGCACAAAAATGCCCTAGACTTGATAATGCCAAAGGCTATTTTACTGCCAAGCAAGTTATTCCATACAAATAGGTAAAGAAACTGTCAAAATATCCCTATTTGCAGATGACATGATCCTATACCTTAAAGACCCAAAAAACTCTACTCAGAAGCTTCTAGACATCATCAATAGCTACAGCAAGGTAGCAGGATATAAAATCAACATACAAAAATCATTAGCATTTCTATACACTAACAATGAGCAAACTGAAAAAGAATGTATGAAAACAATTCCATTTACAATAGCCTCAAAAAAAATCAAATACCTAGGTGTAAACCTAACAAAAGATGTGAAAGACCTCTACAAGGAAAACTATAAACTTCTGAAGAAAGAGATTGAGGAGGACTATAGAAAGTGGAGAGATCTCCCATGCATATGGATTGGTAGAATCAACATAGTAAAAATGTCTATACTCCCAAAAGTAATCTACATGTTTAATGCAATTCCCATCAAATTCCAATGACATTCACTAAAGAGATTGAAAAATCTACCATGAAATTTATATGGAAACACAAGAGGCCACGAATAGCCAAGGCAATACTCAATCAAAAGAACAATGCTGGAGGTATCACGATACCTGACTTCAAACTATATTACAAAGCAATAACAATAAAAACAGCATGGTACTGGCACAAAAACAGACATGAAGACCAGTGGAACAGAATAGAGGACGCAGATATGAAGCCACAAAACTATAACCAACTTGTCTTTGACAAAGGAGCTAAAAATATACGATGGAGAACTAGCAGCCTCTTCAACAAAAACTGCTGGGAAAACTGGTTAGCAGTCTGCAAAAAACTGAAACTAGATCCATGTATATCACCCTATACCAAGATTAACTCAAAATGGATCAAGGATCTTAATATCAGACCCCAAACTCTAAAGTTGATACAGGAAAGAGTAGGAAATACCCTGGAATTAGTGGGTATAGGTAAGAACTTTCTCAATGGAACTGCAGCAGCACAGCAACTAAGAGATAGCATAGATAAATGGGACCTCATAAAACTAAAAAGCTTCTGCTCAACAAAAGAAATGGTCTCTAAACTGAAGAGAACACCCACAGAGTGGGAGAAAATATTTGTCAGCTACACATCAGACAGAGGACTGATAACCAGAATATATAGGGAACTTAAATAATTAAATTCTCCTAAAACTAATGAACCAATAAAGAAATGGGCAACTGAGCTAAACAGAATGTTCTCAAAAGAAGAAATTCAAATGGCCAAAAAACACATGAAAGAATGCTCACCATCTCTAGCAATAAAGGAAATGCAAATTAAAACCACACTAAGATTCCACCTCACCCCTGTTAGAATAGCCATCATTAGCAACACCACCACCAATAGGTGTTGGCGAAGATGCGGGGTAAAAGGAACCCTCTTACTCTGCTGGTGGGAATGTAAACTAGTATAACCACTCTGGAAAAAAATTTGGAGGCTACTTAAAAAGCTAAACATTGATCTGCCATTTGATCCAGCAATACTACTCTTGGGGAAATACCCAAAAGACTATGACACAGGTTACTCCAGAGGCACCTGCACACCCATTTTTATTGCAGCACTATTCACAATAGCCAAGTTATGGAAACAGCCAAGATGCCCCACCACTGACGAATGGATTAAGAAAATGTGGTATCTATACACAATGGAATTTTATGCAGCCATGAAGAAGAATGAAATGTTATCATTCGCCGGTAAATGGATGGAATTAGAGAACAACATTCTGAGTGAGGTTAGCCTGGCCCAAAAGACCAAAAATTGTATGTTCTCCTTCATATGCAGACATTAGAACAAGGGCAAACACAACAATGGGATTGGACTTTGAGCACATGATAAAAGCGAGAGCACACAAGGGAGGGGTGAGGATAGGTAAGACACCTAAAAAATTAGCTAGCATTTGTTGCCCTCAACGCAGAGAAACTAAAGCAGATACTTTAAAGCAACTGAGGCCAATAGGAGAAGGGGACCAGGAACTACAGAAAAGGTTAGTTTGAGAAGAATTAATTTAGAATGTAATACATATGCACAGGAAATCAATGCAAGTCAACTCCCTGTATAACTATCCTTATCTCAACCAGCAAAAACCCTTGTTCCTTCCTATTATTGCTTATACTCTCTCTACAACAAAATTAGAAATAAGGGCAAAATAGTTTCTGCTGGGTATTGAGGGGGTGGGGGGGAGAGGGAGGGGGCAGAGTGGGTGGTAAGGGAGGGGGTGGGGGCAGGGGGGGAGAAATGACCTAAGCCTTGTATGCACATGTGAATAATAAAATAATAAAAAAGCAAGTTATTCCAAAGCCTCTCTCTCCTCACCTGTAAAATGGAAGCAATATTGACCTTAATGATTATTATAAAAATTAAGAATGAAGTTCTGTGGAAAGTGTATGCTATATAATAGCGTATATATGTTTATTCTTAGCTCTCTCACAATTCAGAGTTATTGATAACAACACAGATAATTAAGTTGTCTTTTTTCAGGTGGGACTGGGGTTTGTACTCAGGCTTTGCACTTCCAAAGCAGGTGCTCTACTGCCTGAGCCACACCTCCAGTCCATTTGGCTCTAATTACTTTGCAGAAGAGGGTCTCTAGAAGTGTTTGCCTGGGCTGGCCTTGAACCAATATCCTCCTGATTTCAGCCTCTCAAATACCTAGGATTACAGGCAATGAAGTCTTCTTGACTAGAGGTCAAATAGGGCCAAACAACTGGCTTTTCTTTCTTTGAGTTATTAAGTACAAAAATGAGTGTTCTCTTTGTTTAGCCTGTTAATTGAGAAAGATTAAATTGCCTCAATTATCCTTCTGAAACAGCTAGGCTAGAGCTATTATTAGGTGAAACAACTGCTTTAGCAGGGTAATTATTTTTTAGTTCTAGATTCAATGATTTGAATAATTAACAGGCATGCATCACACAAAATTCAAATAATCTGAAAAAGCATAGTGGTGAAAAGTGAGTTATTCACCATTTTTTATGGTAGTATTTCTAAAATTTATCATTTATTCAATCTGTTAAAAGGCAATTTTCAAAAAAAGGTGGAATCATGACTCATTTAAATACAAAGATGAATAAGTGTTAAAGATTTTATTTTACTTATTCAATGAGGAAACTTTATAAGTTATTACCTCAAAGGAGAAGTCAAAACATCACAGACTTAAACATATTTAGGGAATGTTAAGATGAATTGCAAAGGAGGCAAAAATAGTTTTCAAACTGGGGAAGGGAGATCTCAATTATGTCTGAACATGGAGGGTACAATTTATGTATTTTTCAGTTATCTACAAGACACCAAGTGTTCAAAAATAATTCAAACACTATGAACAGTACGAGGTTCTGACTAATCAAAGGCCAACTATAATCAGTGAATAATTTTTCACTGAAATACAAAATATCTGTCTATAGTCATCTACCTTTAATGAAAAATAGTCTCAAGGAAAGGTTGTTCTTGCTCACAAAGTAATGAGACTGATCTCATTAAATTCATCCTGATTTTTTACAGAACTGCCATAAGAACTTAAGTTTTTCTTGGAAGTTTTAATAAGGAATCTCAGATAGGACTTTAAAGGTTTCTTGAGGCTGAAAAACAAAATCTACAAGTCATTACCAGATTTCACCTGTTGTACTTATAAATTTGGGGAAATTCTCCTCAGAGTCACCAAGATATTCTGTTTCCTGGGCCTGCCTGGGAGTAGATTTACATACTTGAAAGGCTGGGGATGTTGTAAACCAGGTGCCAGACTGGTTTTCCCAAAATAGTTTTGTAAACAATGATCCCATTAGGGCAGCCTTAGATCTCTAAAAATGTGTCATCAATCTAATTAAATGAGCATCATTCTCAAATATGACATTGCAGTTGAAACCTTAGTTGTATAACCACTATTTCCAATTGTATCTTGTTAACAAGGAGGAGAGACTCTTATTGAACCTTATTATGCAAATAGTTACATTATCGTGAAATAAACACACCCAATAGAAGTTTCCAAATTATGTAGGAACCAGGTAAGGAAAAAATATTATTTAAAAATGTTTAATTTTGAGGCTGGAGATGTGGCTCAAGTGGTAGAACACCTGCCTAGCAAGTGCAAAGCCTTGAGTTCAAACCCCAGTACTGCAAAAAAAGTTTCATTTTTGAGAATCAAGATGACTGAATAGAAATGCCCAGCACTACATGATAAAAGCGAGAGCACACAAGGGAGGGGTGAGGATAGGTAAGACACCTAAAAAACTAGCTAGCATTCGTTGCCCTTAATGCAGAGAAACTAAAGCAGGTACCTTAAAGCAACTGAGGCCAATAGGAAAAGGGGACCAGGAACTAGAGAAAAGGTTAGATCAAAAAGAATTAACCTAGAAGGTAACACCCACGCACAGGAAATCAATGTGAGTCAATGCCCTGTATAGCTATCCTTATCTCAACCAGCAAAACCCCTTGTTCCTTCCTATTATTGCTTATACTCTCTCTACAACAAAATTAGAGATAAGGGCAAAATAGTTTCTGCTGGGTATTGAGGGGGGGAGCGGGAGGGGGTGGAGTGGGTGGTAAGGGAGGGGGTGGGGGCAGGGGGGAGAAATGAACCAAGCCTTGTATGCACATATGACTAATAAAAGAAAAATGAAAAAAAAAAAAAAAGAAATGCCCAGCACTAACCTCCTCTACAAAGACAAGCCAAGGTAGCAGATATGTAGCTGCATTTTGAGGATAGGGACCATGGAAGAACACTGGTGTAAGGAACTGCCGAACAAAGACCACACCACGTGTAGAAAAGAAAGATTTATTGAAATACAGACAGCTGGGCTGTCTCCTTTGGGACCAGGGTGCAGCAACTTAGCTGGAATGGGTAATGGGCTTTATAGCAGGGGCCAAGCCGTGAGGGAGAGAGAGAGTTTCTGGTCTCCAATTATCTGTGATCACCAGATGGAACTGGTTGACCTGCCTAGCTACTTGAGAAACTGAAGTTCCTGAGATTTCGCAAGCAGGGAAACAAGCAGGGGAGTTTGGCAAGTGGTCATAAATCAGGGGGTCTGGTTTCGGTGTTAGCCTTGGGACTCTCTGCCCACCCCAAGAATGCCAGGGACCTAACAACTGGAAAACAGCAAGCGGCAAGAGGTTGACTGCCTCTTCATTAAATTCAGAGATCTGGGACAATTCAGATCAGCATCTGTATCCAAGCTCCACAGCTGGCATAGGTGGAGATTCCCTTTTGCAGAAGTAAGGGTGAAAGAGAGAGTCTCTCCCTCTTTCTTCCCCATCTCTCTTCTTCTTGGCCACCACAAGGTGAGCAACTTTGCTCCACCACATGCTCTTGCCTCCATGATCCTCTGCCTCACCACAGGCTCATGGCAATATCCAAGTCAACCATGAAACAGCCAAAATAAATCCTTCATCCCTTACACTGTTTTCTCAGGTATTTGTCACTACAACAAGAAAACTGAATAATAGTATTTTTTAAAATTTCACTCTCAGCAGACTTGTTATTGGTTTATAGGAAAGCTATTGATTTTTATATGTTGGTTTAGTATCCTGCCAATTGGCTGAATTTTTTAATCAGCTTTGGAAATCTTCTGCTGGAATCTTTATAGTCTTCTAAGTGTAGGATCAGATCATCTGCATATAGAGATAATTTTACTTCTTTAAAAAATCTATTATGTACATATGTATGTAAATGGAAAAATGCAACCTTTTGAAACTATTCCAGGAATGGGAGAAGGAGGATAAAGGAGAATGATGGAAGGGGTGAATTCAACTATGATATATTATAAGAACTTTCGTAAGTGTCACATTGTACCCCCAGTACAACAATAATAAAAATAAATAAAAATAAAAATAGAGAAAGAAAAAATCTTTTAAAAACATTTTTATTAGCATGTATTAGTTGTGCAGGGAGATTTCATTGTATTTCTACATATTCTTACAATATACCTTGGTTAGATTCACCCCCTCCTTCATTCCCCTTTATCTTCTCTTCCCTGTTAAAACAATTTCAAGAGGTTTCATTATATATTTTCATACAAGTAGATAAAATACATTGTTACATGCTGTTTTGAAGTGTTGCAGGCTGGTGTTGCAGGTCCTTGCCTTCATGGGCCAGAGAACTGGCTCGTGAGGCAGCTGGTTGACTTAAAAGCCAAAGCTGGTATATGAAGTAGGATTTAGTAGAGAGAAAGGAAAGCCTACAGATAGAGCAGTGCAGTGGAGCCTGGAAAGCGGTAGCTCACTGCTCAGGTGAAGGATGGGGTTTTTATGGACGTTTTAACTCTGGGTTTGGGTAAGGGTTAGGTGGGCTCTTTTCATTGGTTGTGGATTCGAGGGCTTTCTTAGATGAGCTGGTCTGTTTGACCCTTATTGGGGGAGGGGAAACGATCTTGAGAGCATTTGGCTTATCAGTCCTGTGGCAGATCTATCAGACCTTGCATCTCCTCTTCAGGTTGCAGGAATGCAGGTTTACAACTCCCTCTCAGGAAGCAGGAATGCAGTCCTCTCCATGGGGGATGGGATACTCACTCATCTGCCTTTGGTCTCCAGACCCAACAACATCAACCATTATCATCCTTTTATCCTCTCTTTTCACCCTTCCCCTTCCCATTAGTACTCATTCGTGAACAGCACCTATTTTATATTCTACCCTTCATTCTTTAAGTTTGATAGTGTAAAAACTGAATTTTATTATAGAATACTCAGTTGTTGTCCACTGAAGAAATGCTTGAGATGGGGGGGGGGTCACAGAAGTGTTCTGTGCAATTTTAATAGTGGTAGAGAAAGAGTATTATCTCAGAATTTTTTTTTCTGAAAATAAGAGTAATTGATGGTATTGCAGAGAAGAGCACAAAGCAGAAATGTACAAAAATTGCATGATATAACTAAGAAAATCACTATTCATATTTTAGTTCATATTTTATTACTATAGCCATTGTTTTAAACATACTAATTATGTATTCTACTCTTTTACCTTATTAGAATATTTTATCCATTTCATTGTTAAATCAAAACTTTAAAATTTTTTTCCTTTATTGTTGTGCTGGATGGCATTTACAAATGTTCTTACAATATATCAAATATATCATATTTGAATTCACCCCTTCCACAGTCCTCCTTTATCCCCCCTCCCCTGATTCCTGGAACAGTTTCAACAGGTATCATTTTTGCATTTACATACATGTATACACATTTTTGCACTGTGTTCACTCTCCTACCCCCTTTCCCCATAACCTCCCCCTCCCACTGGTGCCAACACCCACCCAGGGCTTTTCTGCCCTCCTGTTCTCTGATTTAGTAGAAGAAAACAGGTAAAAAATTTTTTAATGATGTTTTTGCTTGTTTGAGATAAAGATAGCCTTCTGATATTTACATTCAAAACCAAAACTTTTGATACCAAAAAGTTTTTATTCTCTGGAATAAAAAATGTTTATTGAACCATTATAGATGCTAGCTAGCTAGAACTATAGTAGATGGAAAATGTCCACCAAACCAGAGCGTAGAACCTTTTTTATAAACTTTTGTGAAGGAAAGCACAGTAACCTACATTGGTTACAGATAAGAGGGTAGGAAAGTGTAAAGTGGGCAAAATTTTGGGATAGGAAGATTGGCTACAAAGGGAAGAACTTGTTGCTTCTTAATTGGTGGGAGTTGTAAACAGAATGCAATGCCCCCCTGATAGTCATCTTCCTGGGATTTTGAGTCAAGGATTACAATACATGTTTAGGAATGTGGAGTACTTTTGGTGTCATTTTTCTCTGGCCCAAAGCTGTTAGGTGACTAGGTTCTCTTATCTTTCCTTTCCTCAATCCTCCAGTGTGGTGACAAAATTTAGGACATCTTAGCATTTTTCTCTTATCATTAAATATTCTACTCAAATACTTTTCCTGATGGACTGCAAAATATTTCATTGTAGGGATAAAGGCATGGCATGTTTCTTATTTAAAGCATTTAAATCCTTAGGTATTAACATAATGTTTGACATTTAATATACACTTAAAATGTGTTTTGGAATGAATGGTTTACTTTAGCAACTGGATCCTATAGTTGGACATTATAGTTTGTTTTGAAATTTTACCAAAAGGAACACTGTGATATTACTTACACATGACTTTATATTTTGTTTTTATTAGAATATATTTTATTTTATTACAGCAATAAAATACTGAACATTTCTAATATTATTTTATTAGAATTCTTTATTTTATTAGAATATATTAGTTGTACAAAATAATGGGTTACATTATGATATTTCCATAGAAACATATATGGTATTTTGATCATATTTGCCTGCAAAATTACTCACACTTATCCCCCTCTGCCTTCCTGCTGGTCCCTTTTCTATTCCCTAGTGGTCCTCCTTTTACTTTAACATCTATTTTTTTCTTTTAATTTCACAAATGAGAGAAAACATGTGTTATTTGTCTTTGTGTCTCTGGCTTATTTTGCTTAACACAATGATCTCCAGTTCTATCCATTTTCCTGCAAATGACATATTTCATTAATCTTTATAGCTGAATAATAGTCCATTGTGTATATATACCACATTTTCTTTATCCATTCATACATTGACGAGTGTCTAGGCCAATTACATGATTTGGCTATTCTGAATAGTGCCACAATGAACATGGGTATGCAGGTATCTCTATTGTCTGCTGCCTTTGGTTCCTTCAGGTGTATACCCAGGAGAAGTAAGTATAGATGTGTATACCCAGGAGAAGTATACATAGATCATATGGTAGTTCTACTTTTAAGGATTTTTGTTTGTTTTGCAGTGCTAGGGACCAAACTTGGGGCCTTGTGCAAGTGCTCTTCCTCTGAACTATATCCCTAGCCTATGTTTTTTTAAAGGAAACTCCATACTGATTTCTATAGTGAGTGGACTAATTTACATTCCTACCAGCAGTATATAAGGGTTCTTTGGTAAAAGCAAGATGTTTGTTTTCTGGCTGGGACAAGATGGAATTTCAGTGTAGTTTTGATTTGCATATCCCTGATGGCTAAAGATTTTGAGCATTTTTCATGTATTTATTGGTCATTTTTAGTTCTTCATTTGAAAATTGTCTATACAGTTCATTTACCCATTTACTGATTGGATTATTAGTCTTTTGCTGTTTGATTTTTTTTTCATTTTAAACAAGAAGTTTATTTAAACAAGACACTTGAAGGGAAAACTATCTACAATTTTTTTTTCTTTGTGGTACTGGAGTTTGAACTCAGGGTCTATACCTCGAGCCACTCCACCAGCAGTTTTTGTGAAGGTTTTTTCAAGATAGGGTCTCATGAACTATTGGCCTGGGCTGACTTTGAACTGTGATCTTCCTGATCTCTGCTTCCTAAGTAACTAGATTTATAGATGTATAGCCACCAGTGCCCTGCTTCTTCTTCCTCTTTTTTTTTTAAGATTAATTTACCCCTACTTACAGATTGCCCTACAAGTAACAGCTACATACAGAAAAGCTATAAAGTTGTCCTTGGTTTTATAATGATAAATGAAAACACCAAAATTCTCCAATCAAACAATGTATGCAAGGATTTTTATGTTGTTGGGCTTTTTTGTTAAAACAGTGAAAGCAAAATAACTTACTGGAATATATAAAAGCTGAACGAGCATGCCACTAATAATAGAAAAAGGGGATATTTTCATAGAACCAGTATTTTCTCCTATCCCATCTCCATTTGATGTTTATCAAAACATACCATTGGCCATTTATTAAAAAAAGAAAAGAAAAAGAAAAAAGAAAAGCAATATGCTTGTGCACATATACCAGTTACTTTATGCACAATAAAGGAAAGGGGAAAACGGAAGAATAGAGAAAGCTGTACTCTAGTAGTCAGGATGTGGTGGAACCAAATTGCAGTTTTCTAATTGAGAATGTATTCTTGGTCTATTAGAACAACAAAGTTTTGGAGTTCCCTTTTTAGTAGATACCTCCTGTCTGCTGCTGGAACACATCAATTCTATCTTCATCCTCCATTTCCAACTGTGCAGGTGTGTCTGTTTCCTTGATTGGCTGCTTGTCAAATCTGAATCTGATCTGCCTCATTGACAAACCCTGTCATCACAATGTGCTTTCATTTTTCACTATGTGGTATAGGCCTCTTAATCTTAAACTGTGCCACAGAACCATCCTGCCCCTCTGCCTTCAAATTAATATGATCATTGTTCTCAGTCTTGACTCTTTCATCATGGTGAGTGCTAGAGTCTCCTGAGCTGCCACTTCACAAAAGAGGTGCTTGGTCTGCACTGACAGCACAGGAGCAGCACCATAGTAGCAGAAGAAGGCAGCAGTGGTGGACGAGGCAAAGTGCGCACACACATCATGCCACTGTTTAATTTTTGAGGCCTTTGTAGTCTGTATATTAATCTCCTATTGGATGAATAGCTGGCAACAATTATCTTCCATTCTATAGGCTGTCTCTTCACATTTTTGACGTTTGAAAGCTTGCCGTCACTAGAGTTCAAACTTAACTACAACTACTATTTGTTTTCTCCCTGAACAGTGACCCCTTTCTGTATTTTCAAAACTTTTTACCCAGAAAACCAATAATCTGGTTATTTGTTCTACTTATGCTCCCTACCAAACTATCCTACTCATGAATTTCTTTTTAATACTTTCTACTGTTGAGGGAGAAAAAGCCAGCTCTAGCTTACTACACTTGCACAAAGAATTTGCCTATCCATAGCTCCTCTTTCCTTCTGCATTCAGAAAAAATACCATTGAAATCCTTCCTCCTCCTTCCCACTGCACAGTCAGGCAGCACAATCCTTGGCCTCTTATCTCAAGGTTTAACAGAAATTTAAAGATGCTTTTCTCCTTAAAACATTGTTATGATGTTTAGCTTTTGCCTATATTGGTGAAAACATAATGGAAGGATGATAGCAGCCAAGCTAGAATCAATGACTAAACTCCATCCAGGACATTGGTTTTTAAGCCAAACAATCTGGATTGTGATCCTTGGACTCTGCAAATTTACTTATTCTCTTTATGCCTAAATTTCCTCAATTATAAGATAGGCAAAATAATAATATCACTCTCATAGAGTTGTTGGGATAATTAAATAAGATATTACCTTGAAAGATCTTAAAAGAATGAGCTACATATAGCCATGCATAGTGGCATGCCCATGTAGTCCCAGCTACTTAGGAGGCCAAGACAGGAGGATTGATTGAGCCCAGAAGTTTGAGACCAGCCTTGGCAATATAGCAAGACCTCAACTCAAAAAATAATGAGCTACATATAATCACTGCTCAATAAATATTAGCTAGTATGCAAAATTATTTTAAGCATTAACTATACATATTTGTGTATAGTGTCATATAGATGCATGTGTACATGCATATGTACACATGTTATACATAGACATTTATTTCACACATGAAAATACATGAAAAATGAAATTTTTACTATAAATTCTATTTTATGAAGATTAGAAAGGCAGCATATCCATTTGAAAACAAGCCAAATGTCTCCTAAGATAGTATGCATTCCATTATATCCCCAACGTATGTTTATCATTTATTCATCCATTCATCCAAGTAGCAGTGAGCACCTGTATTATAGGCATTGTATTCAGCATGTAAGGTTGAAAAATGAATGAGTTCTCTCATGTTTTCAAGGAGTGCATAATTAATCCAGTAGGGGAGATGGGGTGGAAATAGATGATTAAAATACAAATTGTCATGTAATTACAGGGCTCTTAGAACAACAGAAAGGATGGGTACCTGACCCAACTTGAAACTGTGAGAACTTAAAAAGGACAGCCACCTGAAACCTTGAAGTTAGTACAGGAAAGAGCAGGGAATACTCTGGAAGCAATAGGAATAGGTAAAGACTT
Organism: Castor canadensis; assembly: GCF_047511655.1. Lineage (NCBI taxonomy): Eukaryota > Metazoa > Chordata > Mammalia > Rodentia > Castoridae > Castor > Castor canadensis. Next base: position 94,759,633 of record NC_133405.1, read on the forward strand.
CCTCAGTAGAACTCCAGCAGCCCAACAACTAAGAGAAAGGATGGACAAATGGGACTACATGAAATTAAAAATCTTCTGCACAACAAAAGAAATGGTCTCTAAATTGAATAGACCACCCACAGAGTGGGAGAAAATATTTGCTGGCTATACATCAGATAAAGGACTGATAACCAGAATATACAGGGAGCTCAAAAAACTAAACTCCCCCAAAATCAATGAACCAATAAAGAAGTGGGCAACTGAACTAAACAGACTTTTTCAAAGGAAGAAGTCCAAATGGCCAAAAAACACATGAAAGAATGCTCACCATCCCTGGCCATAAAGAATATGCAAATAAAAACCACAATCAGATTCTACCTCATTTATGTCAGAATAGCTAGCAGCAAGAACACCACAAACAATAAATGTTGGCAAGGCTGTGGGGAAAAAGGAACCCTCATATGCTGCTGGTGGGTTGTAAGCTAGTACAACCACTTTGGAAAGCAATATGGAGGCTTCTTAAAAAAATTAAACATAGATCTGCCATATGATCCAGCAATACCACTCCTAGGGATATACCCAAAGAAATGCAGATCAGGTTATTCCAAAGGCACCTGCACACCCACGTTTACTGCAGCAGTATTCACAATAGCCAAGCTATGGAAACAGTGAAGATCTCCACTTACCTACAAATGGGTTAAGAAAATGTGGTATTTATATACAATGGAATTTTATTCAGCCACAAAGAAGAATGAAATTTTGTCATTTGCAGGTAAATGGATGGAACTGGAGAACATCTTAAGCAAAGTTAGCCAGGCTCAGAAGGCCAAAAATCGTATGTTCTCCCTCATATGCGGATTATAGCCCTACAACAAATGTAGTAATTTTATTGGACATGGGTCACATACTAAGGGGAAAATGCACGTGGGAGGACTAGGGAAAGGGAAGGAAACCTAAAATTTTAATGTGGCTGATGTGCCCACTGTAGGTGAGCAAATATAGTAATCTTAAACTGGCAGAGGCCACTATGGGAAGATGACTAGGAAGTAGTGAAGAGGTCTGGTAGAGATGAACCAATGTGGGTTGTAATACACATGTGGATGGAAGCAATGCTAGGAATTTCTTTGTATATCTATCTTTATCTCAACCTAGCAAAATTGCTATGTCTTTCTTACTGTCACTTATGTTTTCTCTTCAACAAAATTGGAGAACAAGAGGGCAGAACAGGTTCTGCCTGGAAGTGAGGGGGGTAGGGGTAGGGGGTGGGGGACAGAGGGAAAGGTGGCCCAAACAATGTATACACATATGAATAAATGTAAAAAGAATTTAAAAAAGAATAGCTATCATTGAAATGAAAACACAAAAATTTAAAAACCTCATAGAAACCTGAGTACATCAAGAATATATCTGTGAAACTGTAAGTGTCCTCACACTTTAAAGTGAAGAACCTAGACTATGAATAATAAGGCTGGTCTTGGGGTAAATATAGAGGTAAGAGTATAAACGGAGGCCAAAACACCTCATTTCGTCAAAATAGGAAAGCCAAATAAAATGTGCCTTTTATTTACTAAGAAGGCCATTTGGCCCAAGTTTTATATTCACGAATGGGCTTCCAGTTTAGATATTTGACATGATCCTCCAATAAGGTTCTCTCTCTATATATAGTTAGGCATTGAACAATTAAATATAAATATATGAAAATTTTTGTAACCATATTTTTAAACTCTCTTTTCTTGTCCTCTGTTTTTTAAATATAACAGAAAATTTCTCAACAAACAGACAAGACTTTGCTTTCTTTTAAACTCTGAGACTTGTAAGAATTCACTCATTCATTCATTCATTCATTTAACAAACTCTAATCACACTCCTGTTATGATTTAGAATACTTGACTCTATACATTAGATAAAATATTTGTATTTACTTTCAGATAAAATGACTTGAGACTTTTTCATTCAGGAAGATGGAGTAGACACACATTCTATAAGTTTTCTTGGGCTGTTGTAATAAATCAGCACACACCTTATGGCTTAAAACAACAGAAATATTTTTTTCTCAAAGATCTGGAAGTTAAAAGTCTAAAATAAAGGAGTTGTGGGGCAATGTCCTTCTGAAAAGTTCAAGAAAAAAATCTTTCCTTGCCTCTTCCTAGCTTCTGATGGACCCAAATATTCCTTGGTTTCTGGCAGCATAGTTGCAATCTCTGCCTCTATCATCACCTGGCCTTCACACATGTGTCTATGTTTATTTGTATCTTCTTTTTATAAGAACACCAGCCATAATGGATTTAGGGCCCAATCTAATTCAGTATGGTTTCATCTTAACTAATTGCATCTGTAAAAATCTTATTTCCAAATAAAGTTGCATTTTGAAGTTCAAGGCAAACATGAATTTCAGTGGTACACTGTTCAAACCATTAGATATACTTTTCCCCATTTGTCCTAGTAAGTAAAACTATAAATCCTGGACTTTATATATAAAACAAACATGGCAAAACTCTGAAAGGTGGAGAGAAGGCGGATCTGTTAAGACTATAAGAACAGAAGAATGACATGGCAGTGAATTCTTTGAGTTTTCTTTTTGTCTTTTTGTCACAGTCTTGGAATTGAAGAAGCCGCTGACAGAGAAATGGGTCTGGTAGTGAATTCATACTAAAAATCAAGAAAAGTCTTCATTCTCCAGTTAGAAGACAGACTAGGAAAGGAACAACCAAGCAAGACAAAATTCCTAGCGAGAACAATTATTCCATTCCAGCCAAAGAACGCAGAAAATAGTGTGGATTCATACCTGCAGAGGCTGAGTGGGGAGTCCAGTCTTCTGTCTTTGCCTTGGGTGTAAATAGATTGCTCAGACCTCCCTCTTTATTCAAGCAGACAAGACCAAGTAGAGAGCCTGGACTTGCATTTCCTCTGGACAGTATGGAGCTTCCCCTGGGGATATGGGTAAAGACCATGTAGAGAGTCTAGACTTATTCTAACCTGGCTATAAATGAGGCACCCCTCTCACCCAGCTTAGGTGAACTCCCCTGATATGAAATAAGTTGAAATCCCTATAAACTATTAAAGAAATTGAATTTGTAATTTAAAAAATTAAAAAAAATTTATGACTAAATGCTTTCACTGGAAAATTCTATTAAACTGTAGATGAACACCATTTTATACAGTCTCTCTGAGAAAATGAAGTCTTCCTAATTTATTTTAAGAAGTCAATTTTGCCCTGATTTGAAACAAAGGAGAAACAAAGAAAGCACAAAATAAATAAAACTACAGACCAATATCCCTTATGAATAAAGACACAAAATCATTACAGATATATGAGCAACTTGAATTTATGTATAAATTATAGGATCAAGTAAGATTTATTCTAGAGCTGCAAGACTGATTTAATATTTGAAAACTATATAGTCACATTAATAGGCTAAATAAGAAAAATTGCATTCTAATATCAGTTGGTGCAGAAAAACATGACAATTATTCATGATAAAACTCTTGAAACAAATATATACAATAAACCTACAACTAAACCAATAATTTCTTTAAATACATGACATTCTCCAATTAAAAGACATAGATTGATTAGATACAAAACAAGACCCAAATATATGTTACTAATAATACTTAATCTATAAGGGTAAGAATAGACTAGAAATGAAAAGCTGGAATAAGATATTCTGTGCAAATGGAACCCAAAAGTAATCAGGAATAGCCATACTTATATCAGATAAAATATGCTTTAAATCAAAAACAGCAAAAAGAGATAATGAAGGTCATTAATGATAAAGGGGTATATTCAGCAGGAGGAAATAATTCTAAATATATATGCACTGAATATTACAGCACCCAACTACATACAGCAAATAGTAAGAGACCTAAAGAGAGACATAGACTCAAATATAATAATAGTGGAGTGCTTTAACACTCCACTTTCAGCAATGTACAGATCACAGATTGTCCAGATAGAAAGTAAACAGAGAAATGTCAGTTAAATTGCACCTGAGACCAAGTCATCCTAACAGAAATCTACAGAACATTCCATCCAACAGCTGCATCATATACAGTCTTCTCATTAGCACATGGAACATTCTCCAGGATAGATCATATGATAGGCTACAAAGCAAGTCTGAACAAGTTTCAACTTCAATTTAAACCTCATATCAAGTGGGTCTTAAATATGAAATTTTTTTAGAATGAAAATCTTTGGGATGTGAGGTTAGGCAGAGTTTTGACTTAGAACCAAAAGCATGAGCCATAAAAGGAAATAATGAAATTGAGCCTTATCAAAATTAACAAAAATCTTTGCTTTGTTAAATTCAATGTGAATTACAGAGTTGGGAAAATATTTGCCAGTCACAGATCTGATAAGGGAATAATATTTACGTGAGTTAATTCTTTAACTGGCATTGTAACTCATGGGTAACTTAATTCAGGGTTCTCCCTTGATCTAAATTGGATGACCCAGGAAATATAAGCTCTAAATCCATTAAAAGGTCTTTGTTAAGAGTTTATTTGTATTTGGTAGTGTTGTCTTCCTCCACTAGGTTTCATTATCATAAACAAACTTTATTTTTAGAGCAGTTTTAGGTTCAAAATTGAGGAGAAATTACAGAGCTCTAACATACATACTCTCCCTCTTCACACATGTACAACCTTCCTCACTATTCATAGTCCCCCATTGCAGAGCTACATTTGTTACAATCAATGAACACATCATTAGTTTCCAAATTCCTTAGAATTTGCTCTTGATGTTATACATTTTATGAGTTTTAACAAATATATAATGATATGTATACACTACCATTGTGTCATAAAGAACAGTTTCACTTCTCTAAAAGTCTTATGTGTTCTTTCTGTTCATTGCTCCTTACCTCCTAACCCTTAGCAACCAGTGATCTTTTTACTGACTCCATAGTTTTGACCTCTCCAGAATGCCATATAGTTAGAATGATACAATGTGAAGTCTTTTTAGATTGGGTCCTTTCATTTAGTAATATGCACTTCAGGTTCTTTTTTCCATAGTTGGATAGCTTGTTTCTTTTTAGCATTAAAAATTTTTCCAGTGTCTACATATCCCACAGTTTATTCATTCATTTACTGAAGGACTTCTTGGTTGCTTCTATCAAAGCCGCAATAAACATCTGTGAATATTTTTGTCATAAGAATACTTAACCTAAGGTCTACAAACCAGTTTGTTAATAATAGGTACTATGCTGTACAGTAGATCTCTAAGACTTATTCATCTTCAGCAACCAAAACTTGACCAATACTGCCTGGTTTATCCCTCTCCCCAGTTCCAGGGAACCACCATTCACTCTCCGCTTTTACGAGTTTGCCCATTTTAGATTAAGTGACATAATGTAATATTTGTCCTTTGTCTGGCTTATTTCACTTAACATGTGTTCCAGTTTCACTCATGCTGTCATATATTGCAAGATTTCTTTCTCTTTTAAGGCTGAAGAAGTACTTGAGGTGTTGCATAAGTGGCAAAGCTCCTGCCTAGCAAGTATGAAGCTTTAAGTTCAAACCCCAGTACTGCCAAATAAAAAGACTGAATAATATTCCATTGTATGTGCAGACCACATTTCCTTTTTCTACTTATCTATTGACTGGCATTTATGTTGCTTCCATGCCTTGGCTACTGTCAGTAATGCTGCAATGAACATGTGAGTGCAGATACCTCTTCTATATATGGATTTCAAAGACCTACCTTATGACCCTTGGGCCAAAAGTGGCCCAAGATACCACTCTTGGGCATATATCCAAGAGAAATACCTGCACACCCATGCTTATTGCAGCACTATTCACAATAGCCAAGCCATGGAATCAGCTCAGGTGGCCAATAACTGATGGATGGATAAAGAAAATGTGGAATATATATATACACAATGAAGTATTATTCGCTATAAAGAAGAATGAAATTATGTGGTTTGCAGAAAAATAGGAAAAACTGGAGATCAACATAATCATGAGCAAGTGATAAGCCAAGCCCAGAAAGCCAAATATTCACATTTTCTCTCATATGATGAATCTACACCTAAAATGATAATAATAGGACATGAGTTCAAAAGGAGGACTGTCTGGGGGTGTGGAATCAACAAATTTTAAAAATATGTATTTCAATCCCTTTGGATAACCCAGAAGTGGGATTGCTGATCATATTTGTATGCATAGTGGAGCTGAGGTGTTAAGACAGAAGCATCTGTGGATCTGAAATAGAGTGATGTTTGTATCCCCAACATTCATCACAGTTTCTGGTACTGAATGGCTGCTCAATAAATATGTGTTGAATGAATGTGTGAAAAAAGGATCTTAGCACTTTCTGAAAAAAGTGTATAATAATTTTTTAAAAAATTATTTTGACAAAAATAAAGTGACCTTTATCTCCTATTTATGACAGGTTCTTTAATGAAAATGTAAAAACAAAACAAAACAAAACAAAACCCAGAGACCTGGGTGGAAGTCATATCTTAACTTCTACATCATATAGGAATGCATTGTACCAATAGTGCTAATTACCATTCTTTGGAGTCAACCCTAAATTTGTTTGATTTAGTTTCTGAACTTTTTTCCACTCCCTCTCTTCCACTTCCTTCCTCCTACCCCTATTTCTCCTCTTTCTTCTCTTATTTCCCTCTTTTCATCTCTTCACTTCTCCCTTTTCTTCTTTATTGCTCCACTCTCCTTTGTCCTTTACTCTTCTTTCTTTTTGCCCCTTTACATAAGACAATTGGGGTTGGTGGAGTGGCTCAAGAGGTAAGAACGCCTGCCTAGCAAGCATGGAAATGGAATTCAAACTCCAGTACAGCAAAACAAAACAAAACAAAACAAAAAAATAAAAACCAAACCAAAACACTAGACAACTCAAACTCCTTATGAAACTTGAGCGCGGTAGTGAGAATGTGCAGACAAATGCAGCCGATGAAGTTGCTATAGGCCAGGTCTTCACATTATGTTGACACCCTTTTTCCTTGAGTTATACCAGGATTTTAAAGCAAATAGCCTTCTGTGATTTGAGCTGTAAAAAGATACATCATGCAGCAGGGAGGAAGGATGAATGGTTTGGGGGACTGGAAAAGGAAAACTGGCAGCAGCAGGGAGACGTAGAATTTTTATAAACAACACGTTAAAGGAATAATTTAGTTGGTAAAGCCTTGGGAAGGGGGAGGTCATGGCGGTAAACCGACACATCTGAAAGCTGATTTTATAAAGCAAGCACATATTATATACATTGAATGTTAGGGGGTTGAGATGCGTTGATTAAAGTTATTCTATCCACTCCCCATCCATTTAGAACCGCCACTGTATGAAAATCACGTAGGAGGTTACTGCGATTATTCAGGCCAGAGATGAGGACACCAGAAACAAAACTGCAGAATTACAGGAAGAAGTGGACACATTGTAAAGAACAAACCAGCTATGTTGCTTTCACTGACTTGTATTGTGGGCGGAATCTAAAGTGACTTCCTGATTTGAGACTCAAGGTCTTTCACAGATATGAAAGCTAGAATAAGAGCCTATTTGTGGTGGTTGGTGAGGGTGGATGTAGCAGATTAGCAAATAATAGGGGAAGAAAGTGGGTCATCAAAAGAGAATAACTTTTTCTTGAGGTACGGAAGTTGTGGGGAGAAAGGGTCATACAGGACCTTAAGTGGGAAGTTTCAGTGCAGTTTTCCCCTTTTTTCCTTTCCTTATCAAAGTAATATTATGCACATGGATATACCATGTATGTATATATTACATATATCTGCTGTATTTGTATATAACATATAGTACAGTAGGGTTTAAGATGACAAGTAATAGTCTCTGCCCTGCTTTTGAATTCCTTGGAGAATTGTTTTCTGGCCAGTCTCTATATCCAAATACATTATGCATATGTTACCCATACTGAACTCCATAAATACCTGTAAATATTACATGTTAATAAAAAATTCAAAAAGACAAAATGTGAATGTGTGTGCTAAAACCCCTAATAATAAATAAATCTCTGACCCCAGCAATAACAACTTAGTGAGCATTTTCTATGTGAAAGACAGTTTTAAGTTATTTAGATGTATTAATTAATTTAATTATGACCTTGGTTACAAGCATTAACAGTAAAACGCAGGAAGACAAAGCTTGGCCTTTTCCACTCCAAACCCTTGAAAGTAAAAAATGGCTAGCTTGGAGGCACTTAAATTGCAAAGATACCCTTTAATTGTCGCAGCCCGTGGGGGGGGCGGGGCAGTCCCGCCCACTTCCAAGGAGCCGGCCTTCTCTCAGCGCCAGCCTTGGCTGGCGAGCGCGCGTCACGTGATGGTGACTGGCGGCACTCTGGCTTTTCCACAGCAGTCTCTATGGTATTCTTCCGAGCCCACCCGCCCCTTGGGTAGCAACAGTCATGTGACAGGCTCCGAGTTTACGGCAGGTTCCCACGTGATCCTGGCCTGCAGTCCGGTGGCTGCGGTGAGGTACCTGGGCTCCTGAAGGGCGGGCGGATAGGTCGTAACCGCCTCCGCTGGCGGATTCTACCCTGCGGCCAGTCTCTGCAGCAACCAGCCAGCTGAGGCATTCTCCGCTTAGTGCCTCCAGCAAGGCTCAGCTCTTTCTGCTTCCTCCGCCTTTGCTGTTCCCACGTCTTTGCGGTGAAGTCACCTTTGGGTTTCGAGAGCTTGGGGCGTGAGGCCCAAACTCAGGACAATAACCCCCCCACCCTTTTCTTTTCATCGTCTTCTTTCTTTCCACTACCGAATCACTTGGCCTTTGAGTTGGCCTGCTTGGCGGTGCCTTGAGACCAAGTTCGGGCGGTAAAGGTAACCGTGGGGAAAGCGGCCCCCCAGTGGACAAAGGCGGAGGCAAGAATAGAGCAGGCCTAAGAGCCGCAGGCTATGAGAATAGGCAGTTGAGTGGGTGAACGAGGAAAAAAAAAAAAACAGTACTGCGGCTTTGGAAGGCACTAGAAGGACTTGTTGCGCGATGGAAGAAGCTGACTCTGAGAAAAAGATGGAGAAGGAGAATCTGGGGCCAAGAATGGATCCTCCACTAGGGGAACCAGAAGGATCGCTTGGGTGGGTGAAGGTATTATGTCAAACCTGGAAGGGAGGGTGTTTTAATTGAAGACAGTATTGTGAATTAGAATTCCACACCGCCCACCTCCGCAGTGATAAATTTCTTCCGTTTACCAGTAGGGTTGATGGATATGGTTTTGAAAAGGGGACTGGTGCTAACTGAGCAGAAACAGTTTTTGGGATGGGATTGATACTACTGGTGTATTGGGGGTGGTGTTTTTAATCGAGTTACTGAATTGCTTTGAATTTTCAGTAAAGGCGATTTACCACCATGATGGGGATGATAAGAAGAGGAGAGGATTGACATTTCCTGGTCAGACTAGATGCTTTAGAGTGCTTTCTGTGCCAATTTGTACCTGAATTTGACACTTACATGTATTTTCTGCCTTTGATGAGTGAAATGCGGCTTAAATGGAAGGACCTTAAAAGCTGAAGGACCAAGGATATTTCCAGATTTTAAAAATACGAAGCTGCATTTTTAAAACATAGAGAATATTCAAATGTGAAGATACTGTTTTGTTAAAATACTCATATATGTTGCTTTGACTAATTTTTTAAGATATCAAAAATTGAATCTTGAATTTTAATGTCTCGTTTGTATTCCTAAATATATTTTTTTAGGAGCTATCTCTTGAGCTTGTGGATAGGGGACAGGGAGCATAAATGCAGTTTTATAATTTGTGAAAATGAGGGCCTCTACTCGAGTGAGCTTCCATACACAGCTAGACTCAACTGTTCTGTTGCATATACTCTTTTGCACCTTCACATTTGTTTGTATTTCTTTAATTTCAATTTCTAAGGCAATTGGATCACGGAAGCCCTGTTTTTTTGGTTTATATCTGCAGGTGGGTGCTACCAAATACAGCCATGAAGAAAAAGGTAAGATGTGTTGGGTGCATCAGAAACATGAAGGTAAAGGTACGAAGTTGCTAATCAGGAAATGTGTAGTGTGTGTACAAGGACATTACTGTCAGATTTATTTTTTCAGTGTATAAATCTAATTGGGCCAACCCATGTACACATATTACATAGACCTCTGCCTGAGCATTTATTTTCAACCCAAATCAAATGTTACCACTACAAAGTCTTACATGAATTTTCTGACTGGAATTGGATGCCCTTTCCTTTGTGCGTTTATAGTGCTGTACCCTGTCTTGGAGTTTAGTCAGAATCAATAAGGATGCAGTTCTGGAGCAAATTTCTTAAACTTTTTGGGGTTTCAATGGCTTCATTTGTAAAATGGTGGTAATATTACTTATCTTATATTTCTTACCTGTCTTGTAAACTTTAAATGAATAAATTTCTGTAGAGCACTTAGATTAGTACCTAACATCATGAGGCTTGGCCTTTCATAAGCAATTGAAGTAAGACCCTATTTTATTTTAAAAAATGTATTTAACCTTAATTTCATTAAATAGTTCAGTTCTGTACCTCAGATTTGCTAAAGAAATATTGTTGATCAACTTTTCTAAAGTTGTTATTAGCAAGGATGCCTAAAATGCCGGAAGTTTCTACGTGATTAAGGGCAAATACCAGATTGATACAATGTATACATGTATCAAAACATCACACTGTGCCTCACAAATATATCAAATTATTATTTTCCAGTTAAAATTTTTAAAAAGGACAAAGCCAAACTTTTCATACCAATTTTAGATTGGGTCAGTAGATGACATATCCTTAGTGAGGTAAAGTTATGTAGCTAAATTGTTAGATTGAATCAAGCCTTAGCACACTACATTTCCACTAACATTCCTTGTATTTGTAAATCAGAATTTTTAATAAGTTATCTTGGGATCAATTTCCTTGTCATGAAAAACTACCCAGCAACTTTGACAGTTCTCTCTGTGTTAAATGCTAATATTGGCAAGAAGGCTGTTTACTTTTATAAGACCCCACCTTCCCCTGAACAATTATCATTGTTAAAAACTCCTTTGGAGGCCAGCCCAGGCAAATAGTTTGAGAGACACCCCCCCTCTCAAATAACCAGAGCAAAATGGACTGGAAGCATACCAAAAGTGGTAGAGTGCCTGCTTTGCAAGCATGAAACCTTCAGTTCAAACCTTTTTCACCAAACTGTGAAAAAGCTATCTGTTTTGATAGCTTCATTCTTTTGATGAATGTATTTTGAACAGCCATTATACATTAGGCACTAGAAATGCAAAGGGGACTCTTCCTGCCCAGAGTCTTGTGAAAGACAGATTCCACAATGAATAACTGCAGTGCATTATAGTCTGCAGTGATCTAACAATGTCACAGGGCAACCTAAGTAAGAAACCTAAGTCAGCTGAAGGGATTAACATAAGAGAAAATTCTTGAGGAGATGATTACTGAGCCAAGTCTTGAAGGCTAAGTGAAATTTTCTTGAAAGAAGAAAAGACAATGGAACATTATTGGCAGAGAACAGCATGAAACAAAGACAGAGGCAGGACTCCCCAGAGGGCTGGGAGCAAGGGGACTACATACAAGCCATTGAGTTTGATGTGGCTGGATGCTAAAAGTTCCAGGCCAGAAGGTGCAGGAGATGAAGACAGAGAAGTAGATATGCTAGATCAAGGAAGGTCTTACATATTGTTTAAGGACTCGATCCTGTAGGCCATGGGAAGCTTTTAAAAATGAAGGGAGAGACCAACTAATTAATGGAACAAATCATAGGGTTAAGTGGAAGGGATGAAATCAAGGCAGAGGTGAAAAGGTTGACCTCAAGCAGAAGGGGCAAGAACTTTCAGTTTATATTAAAATCCCCTGTTAGGTAATTCAGTGCAGAAAACATTAGATTATGAGAGGACAGGGTTTAGTTTCCTTTCAAAATGGTATTTTTCTAACCTGCTTCTAAATATATTAATATTACATATTAACATAATTTCTATTGGCAAAATAATGTGTGACCTATGACATGTAAGTGCCTGGCTTCTGGAATGCTAGGTATATCTGGATTCAACATTGATTGGGGATCAGTTTAGTAGAGTTACAAGTATCTGTGTCTGGTTCTTGGTGCTGTCACTTCTGTTAAATGTCAAATATAGGAGAGAAATAGGTCCCTGTATACTAGATTTGCTCTAGATTGCTAACTTTTTTCTCCACTTTGTTCTTAGGTGCTGTTGATGGGTAAAAGTGGGTCTGGTAAGACCAGCATGAGGTCTATTATCTTTGCAAATTATATTGCCAGAGACACACGTCGCCTTGGTGCAACAAGTAAGATATTTTATTTTCTTGTAAAGTAAGGTGATCTTAACTGTTAATAATCTGTATAACACAGTTGCTTGTGGTAGCTTTCAGATGCAGAGGTTGAGGGATTTGCATTGGAGCAGTTTCCCCCTTCTGCATTCCTCCTCAGAGTGGTGTGGCTTAATTCTGGTTATTACTGTTAAATTCTCCTGGAGAGTTTATTTCCTTTCTAGGTTGCTTAGAAAGATGGTGCCCTTCTCTAACTTCTTGTTCCTGCAAGCATAGAGGGACCCATTTGCTTGTTCGTTTAGCGGGGAGAATGTTGCTTTTTAATTGTTATTATACAAAGGGAAAGTCACAGGTATTAAGCATATAATAAAATCTCCTAAGATTTTTTAAAGCAGTAGTTCTTGTCCTCATTAGAGGTAAACTATTATTAGAGGTAAAATGGTGAGGAGGAGGGAGGTTAACTGATCTATACTCTGCTACTTCTCTTTCTAGATACATATAGGTATTCCAGTTGGAAATTTCTGCTCTGACTTGGGAAATATCTTATTACCCTTCATGGTTAGTGTAGACTTGATGGGCCACCATAGCTGCCAGGATAGTGAAGCCAAGATCCTAGGAGAACCCTTCTGCCCCTGGGCTCTAATATCATTTCAATTTGCAGCATGCAACCATTTCTGGAGTATGCCCTGGTCCTTGGCTTCTAGGTGAGGAAGGCATTTCCTTACCTTGACTTCAGTCATTCCTCATCTGGTTTATAGCATCTTGAATACTTTTAGGGACAAGTCACTGTGTGCTCTATAAGGTGTTTAACTCTACCTTCAAAAATAATAAACATCATTTAAATATATTATGCTCCAGACCCTAGGATATAAAGGAGAAGTAAACATTATTTCTGGTCTTATGGGGCTTGGAGTATAGTATAGACTTCCATGATTGGGACAGCTTTGATGATTAGAAAGCTATTTCTTAGTAGAACCCTAAATCTATTTTCCTTTATTTCTGTTAGCCAGTTCTCATTCTGTTCTGTTAAGGCTCTGCAATTATTTGAGGATGCTCAGTGTCTCAATTTATACTAGTTATTTCCTGTCTCCCAAATCTTAAGTTAAACATTTCCAGTTCTTCTGTTTTTTTTTTAATTTTACTTATTTATTTATTTGGTGGTACTGGGGTTTTAACTCAGGGCCTTGTACTTGCTAGGCAGGCAACCACTTAAGCCATGAACCCTAGCCCTTTTTTGCTTTAGTTATTTTTTGGATAGGGTCTTGTGCTTTTGCGTAGGACTAGTCTTGACCACAGTCTTCCTACCTAGGTCTCCTGTATAGATGGGATTACACCACACTGGCTTATTTTTTAGATGGGGTCTCACTAACATTTTGCCTGGACTGGGCTTTAGCCGTGATCCTCCTGATCTCCCCCTCCTAAGTAGCTGGGATTACAATTGTGAACCACCATACCTGGCCTCTATTCCTCATTTGACATAATTTTGAAGTATTTTTAAAGACTTGTTCAAACTTCTCTGCATTTTTGTTATGAGACTTGAATGCAGATGTGGTCTGATCTGGGCAGAGTGGGCCTATTACATCTCTTAGTCTGGACATTACATTGCTCTTAGCATGGTGTAACCCTTTTCTGGAGCAGCATTCTGGGTTATTGCTACTTTAAAACACATACCCTTCCAATTCTTTTGCAGCTAATATTTGAACCTATGCATATGTGCTTATTCATAGTAAATTATTCAGATTTGTTTTAGCCCATGATATATTTCTGTACCCTGTGTTTGTTGATTATGAAAGCCAGGGCAAGTCACTATCTCTTGGGCCTTAGTTGCCTTACCTATAGAAAATGGGTTGGATCCTATTTTCATTTTAACTATTTTTCATTTATTCTTTCATCTAATATATTAGCTGCCTTTTCTAGCTCTGTACAGATTGTACATTTGATAAATATTTCATCTAGTTTTTATCTAAGTCATTGGCCAAACATTTTGGTCAGGATAGTTTCCCATGACCTATCGTACCTGTAGAGTTGACATCAGGCCTGTGGAAAAGTCTACCCGCCCAAATTTCTTTCTGTCTTGACTTGACATAGTTAACATTTTTCTTTTCTTCCAGGTTAAATATCTGGGTCTAAAATATGTATGATTTTAGTAGATTAGAGGAAGTTAATGTTTTATTGAACTACTGTTATTTGCCAGATTTTTACATGCTGTATTATTTACTTAAGTCCTCATATTAATTTTTTTCTAATAGATGATGAAAGTATGACTTAGAAATTAATCTTACTTAGGTAGTAAGCATTAGAACTGAAATATAAACCATGCTCATCTTCTGTTTATTACATCATAGCCTCTGTAGCTTACATTACCCTTAATTCCTGGAAGAGTTCTTTTTCTTTATGGTTTAAATTCTGCACACTTTGTTGAAATGCCTTTTTTTAGTTCTAGTGATGTTCCATTGTTTTTTCCTGATTAGCAGAGTTGATTTATTATACCATGTTCAGTGAGGTTTCAGAACTAATCAAACTGCTTAATATAGTTTTGACATAATCTGGCAGCATCAATTTCCAACAATATTGAAAATTGACTGTATTCATTAGAGCCATTTATTAAACAAGTACATTTCTGAAGTTTCCTCTATGAGAGGCACTACTAATGTACAGGGCTGTTATGCTTAAGGATTTCTCAAGTAGGAACTTTAATGATATTACTTAGTAATTACTGTTTCTTTAAAGGTAGTAAAAATATACTTAAAACTGTTATGTTGGCATTAAGGCATTAGTGTATCATCATTAGCTAGTTTGTCATTGCTAAAGAAAGTTCTGGGTTTTATTGCTAAATGTATAGACTAGTTCAAACTATGTACAGTGCATTACTCAATACTCCTTTTATGCAGTTTGCTGATTTCCTGTAAAAGTAGTAAAAGAGTAATTCTTTAAAAATATTATTTGACTTTGATGTTTTAGTGTTTTCCTAGTTTGTCATTCCTGAAAAAAGTCCAGTTTTACTTTGTTAAACTTAGAGCCTACTGTGTTTTGAAATTCAAAGAATAGAAATGTTGTTAATTTATTAGATGGGTGTTAAAATGTGTTTGTTGGAATAGTAAATTTGTCATTAAAATATGATTATGAAATATTTTACTCTCAAACACTGTTGACAGCTCCAAGATTTCCTACCTTCTCAAAATTCTCTTGGCTTTTATTTAATGCTTTATTGCACTGGTTTTCTTCCTTTATCTTTAACCATCCCTCCCTGCTATTTAAAAAAGATAATCTTTTTTGTGACATTTTCTTCTTTCTGTCCCATAAGTGTATATGATTCCCCAAAGCTGTTTTCTTGGTTCTTTTCAGTTGCTCTCATGACAACAGGGCAGGAAGATTAGGAGAAGCAAAGGGACATATAGGGAGCATGAGACTGAGAGAGAAGCAAGAAGTGGGGGTTTGATCATAAACTGCCTTATATGCCAAGTTAGGTAGTTTGAATTGAGTGTAGAGGACAGCCTCGTAGAGAGTTATGAACAGAAAAGTAACATGTCAGATTTATATTTTATCATTTCTAGCTAAAAATAAGTAATACTTATGAAAATTCAAACATTACAGAATGTAGAAAGTCTATTTTCTCCTTCACTGTTAGGTCAACTTCCTAGGGACAACCACCATTGGTAGTTTTGAGGTTATCTGATTCTTTCTTTTATGGGTGTGTACAGAGAGACATGTTCTTTTTTCTTTTAAAAGAATAATGGAATAAAAATTTGTAATGCAAAGTATAGAGTGAGGGGGACAAGAATAAAAACAGATTGGTCAGTAAAGAAGCTATTTTAGTAGACCACGTAAGAGATGGCAGGGGCTTGATTTGGGTTAGGGTGATAGTAGTAGATACAGTGAGAAGTTAATGAATTTGGGACATATTTAAGAGGTAGAGTCAATAGGACTTGCTGGTAGATTTGGAGAGAATGGTGAAAGAAAGAGAAGAATGAAGGATGAAATTAAGGTTTTGGCCTAGGTAACTGTTTAAATTCACTGAGATGCAGAAGACAAAGGGGCATAGAGTTTGAGAATAAAGGGGAAATGAATTATATTTGGATATGTTGAGTTTATGGTACTTGTATATTCAAGTGAAGATGTACAATATATGCAATAGGTAGGAGAGAAATCTATGCTAGAGCTACTTATTTATGAGTCATCAATATCCAAATGGTAAATAAAACAATAGGAATAGATTATCTTGCCTTGGGGAAGAATACGTAGATGAGAAGGCAGCCAAGGATGGAGTCCTGAAAAACTCTTAACATTTAAGGGACAGAAAGAAGAATAGCAGCCTGTGAGGGAGAGGATCTTCCAGAGAGTTTTTAGGTGATATCAGAGACCAAGAGAAGAAAAATGCTTTTGAGAAGAAGAGAGTAGTCAACAGTGTCATGCTGCAGAAAGTAAGACAAGGACTAAAAAGTCCACTGGATTTGGCTATGGGGCCATTGGTCACTTGAAAATATTTCCATGATATGGGAATAGAAACCAGATTTCTATCCCACGTGCCCCATATCTAAAAAGTCACTGAATCCTGTCACTTCTTTTGTTATTGTCTTTCCCTTTCTCAGTAGCACTTCTTTCCATTTTTTTTTAGTACTAGACCGTATACATAGTCTTCAAATTAATAGCAGTTTGAGCACCTACTCTCTCGTAGACTCTGTTGGAAATACAAAGACATGTAAGATATGATTCCTTTTCCAAGGAGGGGGAAGTAAAGGGGAGAAGGGAAGTAGTTTGAGCACCTACTATGTGCCAGGCACTTTATGTATAACTCATTGAAACCTCACAGCAATTCTGTGAGGTCAATACTATGCCCCTTTTTTCTTTTTAAAATAGAAGTGGAAGCTAATACTTAGAGCTTAAATGATTTTCTCAAAGTCACAAGAGGTAGAAATGGCATTTGAACTAAGGTCTTTTTGACCCCAAAGTGTGTATGCTTTATTTTATAATGCTTTGCTGTCTAGGATCTAGAGCATGATAGGATAAAAAAAATTGCACAAAAGTTAGATAGTAGTCAGTTTAAGGAATAGTTTTGAGGTAGTCATAGAAGAAATGCTACTATGTGATTAATTTGACAATTGCATAAATTATATGGGTGGTAATTGCTAAACTTTGAGAAATTTTGGGGATAAAAATTTTTATTATTCTTCCTTGGGATTCTTGGTGCCTGGCAGAGAGTAGATGCTTAATAAATGTTTGAATTAATTCAGAGGGAGAGATGACGGTAAGTGGGGTTTTCCAGGCAGAGCTTTTAGAGGAGGTGGGATTTAGTCTGGGTCTTAAAAGATAAATGCAACTTTGAAAAGAAAATGGGGAGGGCTTTCATATGGAAGGACAGAGTAGGCTAGGATTGGGGGAGGGAAGTGTAAGGCAGAGGTCGCAAACAGGCAGCAGTATGCTGGAGATGTGTTTTGTTTGGCCTATACATTGTTTTTGAAAAATTGGAATTAGTTATCACATGTAAAAGTTTCCATAAAAATCTGGATTTCCCACTGCTATTAAAAAATTTAAAGACCTGGTAACCCCTAGCAAACATTTTTGCATAACAATTGAACAAGAGCTGAATAACTGCCGTCCAGTCTACCATTCCATATGTGGCCAGCTTTGATGGTGTATGTTTGCTGACCTGGCCCTTGTTAGCAAGTTTGCGACCACTGATATGTAAAGTGTGTTGGGGGTTGGGGAGGTATGGGGGGTTGGGAGGACTGTGAAAAAAAATAAATTGGGCTGGAGTAAAAGGCTATGTTAATGTGAATTATTGGGGAATATAAAGGTAGATGGGAAGCCAAATTGTGAAGGACCTTGAACACCCCCTTTTAGGCATGGAAGAGCCATTGAAAGTGTTTTGAATGGGGAGTGATATGTTCAAAGTAGTGTTAAGAAGATGAGCCTGACAGTAGCCTATAGGATGATGTAAAGTGGGTAAAGGTTTCTTATTTGAAGCTCAGTTTGGAAGTCTTGTAGCATTTAAGCATGAGATAATAGGGCCTTGATAGTAGTGGGCTGTCAAATAAAAGAATGGAGTTGAATGAAATTAGAAAGGACTAGCAATGAATGAAATGTGGACAGAGGAGTCAAAATGGAAAAAAGTAGCATCATTAACTGAAAAGGAAAGTAAGACAGGAATTAGTTTTGTAATGTTTAATGTTTGTTTTGTGTTTGTTTTGTTTTTGTGGGAGAAGTTGGTGAGGGCAGGTGGAATAGGGAAAATCTATTAAATGGTATATGTCATTGTCTTACATGTTAAATTTTAACACTGATATTATAATTGGAGATTGTTTCTGCTCTGAGTATTAAACTACTAAAAAGTATAATGACCAATTCTGTAGCTCAGAGTAGTTTAGGTGCCCACTTTGACACTAAACCACATGACTAAGCTGAAAATCACCTTCTTGTTGTGGCTTTGAGCATTTCACTCCACTTTGGTCCTTCTAAATTCCAAGGGTTAGTACTTTGCTTATTTTGATTTTCACCTTGCTTGCTACAGTTATTAGATTTGTCACACTTGTCTTCCAGTTGATGTAGAACATTCTCATGTTCGATTTCTGGGAAACCTGGTTTTGAACCTGTGGGATTGCGGTGGGTAAGTACTTACTTGTTTGTGAAGCCAGTGGCAATAACCATGGCATCTAGTTTAATCAGCATGGCAAATATACCCAGGGTAACTATTATTTGTAATAGATACATTGGATAGAAATTACTTCATAATTGGTACTTGATTAAATAAAGATCTCTGAGTTTTGTGAAAATACCCTTTTATATGACATGTTTCAGTAGCTCTGATCCAAGCTCCATGTAGGTATGTGTAGTATGGGATAGATTATCCCCTCCTTTGCAGGAGCATAAATTAGATTTCTTTTTTTTTACTTTAATGAAACATTCAGTTTAATAGTGTATTCTTCAGTGCAACACAAATGAATAAAAAGATTTTAAGAAATTTCTCCATTGCTTATTTACTACTACACATAAACCGTTGAAAGCTTCCATGCACAATGATGGAATTTATGTAACACATCTGTTCATTTATGATGTCTTTATTTTTTTTTATTTATTTTTAAAAAAATTTTAATTTTATTCATATGTGCATACAATGTTTGGGTCATTTCTCGCCCCCGCCCCCACCCCCTCCCTTACACCCCCCCCCCACCGGGCAGAAACTATTTTGCCCTTATCTCTAATTTTGTTGAAGAGAGAGTATAAGCAGTAATAGGAAGGACCAAGGGTTTTTGCTAGTTGAGATAAGGATAGCTATACAGGGACTTGACTCACATTGCTTTCCTGTGCATGTGTGTTACCTTCTAAGTTAATTCTTCTTGAACTAACCTTTTCTCTAGTTCCTGGTCCCCTTCTCCTATTGGCCTCAGTTGCTTTAAAGTATCTACTTTAGTTTCTCTGCGTTGAGGACAACAAATGCTATCTAGGTTTTTAGGTGTCTTACCTATCCTCACCCCTCCCTTGTGTGCTCTCGCTTTTATCATGTGATCAAAGTCCAATCCCCTTGTTGTGTTTGCCCTTGATCTAATGTCCGCATATGAGAGAGAACATACGAGTTTTGGTCTTTTGGGCCAGGCTAACCTCACTCAGAATGATGTTCTCCAATTCCATCCATTTACCAGCGAATGATAACATTTCATTCTTCTTCATGGCTGCATAAAATTCCATTGTGTATAAATACCACATTTTCTTAATCCATTCGTCAGTAGTGGGGCATCTTGGCTGTTTCCATAACTTGGCTATTGTGAATAGTGCTGCAATAAACATGGGTGTGCAGGTGCCTCTGGAGTAACCTGTGTCACATCCTTTTGGATATATCCCCAAGAGTGGTATTGTTGGATTGTATGATAGATCAATGTATAGCTTTTTAAGTAGCCTCCAGATAAATTAGATTTCTGCCTCAGGTGGTCTGACACCAGTGCTGAGAGGTCTTAGCTTCACACCATACTGCGTTGTTATTATTTATTTCAGTGATTATTTCCAGGTAGTCTCAGCACTATAAATTAGACTCTGAGCATGTATTCCCATGCTGAGTTGCTCACTGTTGGAAGAGTAGAAGAAAGTACTTTCTCTTATGACCAAGGCACTCACCAAATACCATCACAAATGCACAGTCACTATGCTTGTATGTTGATGTTGCTCCCTACCCAATGGCTATTTGCATCTCTGCCGAAGCAGCAGGATATAGTGAACGGTGATTAGGAATGCAGGCATTAGAGTTACATTGGGGTTTATATCACAGCTCTGATAGCTGTTTTATCTTGGGTAGATCCCATAAACTATTTAGCCACAGCTTCTTTATACAAGAAGGATAGTAATGATACCAGTGCATAGGTTTATTTTGATTAAGTAAGATAATATATACAAAACTCATACCACAATGTCTCACAAAATAGATATGTTGTTAGCTCAGTATTCCCCAGCTCCTAGTATACATCCTAACATAGAATAGGTGTGCTCAGTGACTATTTGTTGAAAGAATAATGTAATAGCTAAATACTGTCTAAGAAAATGATTCTATTCCTGCCAACACATGAATCACTTAATTCCCCAACAGCCCTTTCCATATAAATCCTTCCTCATTGTCATTGCTTCCAATTCTCTAATCTGTGTCAAGAGATAAGGCAGCTGAAGTCTAGGGTCACACATCTAACAGCTAGATGCAGCATTATATCTAGATGCCTGACTTTTCTTCCATTATGCAGTGCTATTGTTTTCTGCTGTCCAGTAGTTAATTGAGAACTGCTTGGGAAGTGGCACCCAGACTATGGAGTAAGAAACAACATTCTGCTGAGAAGTTACCATTGAACTCATATTTATAGAATTTAGAATGTTTGGCTATGAAGTTATTCACTCAACAAATGTTCATTCTGCATCTAATACTCTTAAAAGCCAAGAAATGATGGGGAATTGTACCAGGCAGAGTCATGGCCTTATTGTCTAGGAAAGTAGTGTCATTAATTAAAACCCCATATAAACAAATGTAATATCATACCTGTGGTAAGTGTTGGAAATAAGAATAATACATTGGTAGAAGTGCCTATGATGAGTGAGTTGGCCCAAGTAAGGGATGTGAGGGATGGTTTCTGTGAGGAAGTGTGGATTGAATTGAGATCTAAAGGCACAAGTAGGAGATAATTAGATGAAGAGGCATCTGAGACAGAGTGAACAGCATGTGTAAAAGCACCATGGTGGATAATCCATGGGCCACTTGAGGAACAGAGAGGTCAGTGTGTTTAGAATACAAGGAGAGGGGCAGAGGTTGGTGTAAGTTTGCAAGTTGCAGCTCAAGAGATAAGATAAGGTCAAACCTGTTTGCTATTAGTTGCCTTTTAAATTGAAGTCTTAAGGTTGTATTTTACTTTGATCAAGCTAACAAGGGTAGACCATAAGCAGGAGTGATTGAGCTGAGGACTTCTTTACTACCTAGATATTTTTTCCTAACAGACAAGACACCTTCATGGAAAATTATTTCACCAGCCAACGTGACAACATCTTCCGAAATGTGGAAGTTCTGATTTATGTCTTTGATGTGGAGAGCCGTGAACTTGAAAAGGATATGCACTATTATCAGTCATGCTTGGAGGCCATTCTGCAGAACTCTCCAGAGGCCAAAATCTTTTGCTTGGTTCACAAAATGGATCTGGTACAGGAGGATCAACGGGACCTGGTAAGAAACAGAAAAGATGCTGTACCAAATGGTTGATTTGCTTTGCAACCTTCTTTGATAGAAGTACAGGTAAATTTGTAGCATTCTTTTTTTTGGAAAAAAAAAGCCTAGAATAAACTTACTATTTTTATTTTTTTTTTTATATTTTCTTAAAAAATTTTTTTTTACTGTTGTGCTGGGTGGGGGTACATTGTGGCATTTACAGAAATTCTTATATCAAATATATCATACTGAATTCTCCCCTTCCACCATTCTCCTTTATCCCCCTCCCCCCTGTGTACACAGTATACACATGTGTACACAGTGTTTTCATTATAGTCACCCTCCCACACCCTTTTCCCACCTCCTCCCGCCTCCCAGTGGTACCAATCCTCCCAGACAAGGACCTGTTCCATGCTCTTGTTCTCCAATTTTGTAAAAGAAAAAAAAAATGACATTTTTGTTTAAGATAGCTACAAAGGAAGTTTCCTTGTGACAATTCTATGTAAGTATGTATTATAACCCAAATTGGTTCATCTCTATTTTTTTTCTTTCATCCTATCTTCGTTCTCTTCTTATGGTGGTTTCAACAGGTTTAAAAATTCTCTATTCATAGAGTAAACCTGCAAATTGAAATCCTGTCATTTGTTTTAACAAATACTCTTAGCTGAGCATAGTGTTTCATGCCTGTAGTCACAGCCACTTGAGAGGCTAGGTGGGAAGATTGCTTGAGCCAACAAGTTCCAGACCATCCTGGGTAACATGGTAAGACCCTATCTCAAAAACATTCTTAAATATATTTCCATGGTAAGGGAAAGACAGTATTCACTTAGCAAGTAATTTTCAAAATTGGGTAAGAATCTGACCATGTGACATCACTAAGCAGCCTTTATTTGTTATTACTATTTTTGGTTCTGGGGTTTGAATTCAGGGCCTTGCACTTGCTAGGCTAGTTCTCTATCACTTGAGCCACACCCCCAGCCCTTTTTGCTTTTTTTTTTTTTCAGATAGGATCATGCATTTTTGCCTGGGGCTGGCCTTGGGCTACAATTCTACTTCCGCCTCCCATGTATGCACCATCATACCTGACTTGTTGAGTAGGGTTTCATTAAGTTTTTGTCCAGGCTGGCCTCAAACTGTGAGTCTCCTATCTCTGCTCTACTATTTTGCATAGTATTCATTATGACTTGATGCAGGATTGCTTCCAGTGTTTTACCCTAGATTAGCTTACAGGCTTTGAAAAACCATTTGAACAGGGTTCTATATTTGATTCAGAAAACTACTTTTGAGTATCTGGTACTGTTTTTAGCTTTTCCCCCCTCACCCTGTCTCAGGAAATTATATATATAGTGTAGGTCTTGGTTTTTTGAGAGTTTTGTTGTTATTGTTGCTGTGTTTGGTTCTCTTCTGTTTCTTTTTAAAATTTCAGAGGTTGGAGATGTAGCTCAGTGGTACAGTGCTTCTTTGTATATGTGAGACTGTGGGATTAATTCCCACCACTGCAAAAAATGTCATTTCATTCTTTAGCCAGAATTGCAATAGAGCATTCCAACAAATGAGCTCCTTATGCATGTTTTGGTCACTTGTAATTTTCAGTGATCATATTACTGTTTTCTAAATAGTGCTCACATAAATATCCCCAGATATGTTGATATTCTTTTTTTTTGGCAGTACTAGGATTTGGACTCAGGGCAAGCACTCTAACTTGAGCCACACCTCCAGCCCTCTTTTTCTTTAGTTATTTTTCAGGTAGGATCTTGTTCTTTTTGCCCAGTCTGGCCTCAAACTGTGATCCTTCTGTCTCTGCCTTTCAAGTAGGTTAGTATATTTAGTTTCATTAAAGATTTAGACCTGAAAGGTTAAAATAAAAATTGTTAAGAGTGCATCCTAAAATATCAATTTCGGCTAAGGTAGGTATTTCCCTATATGTGTGTGTGCATGTTAGGGTTTTCCAGAGAAATAGAACCAATTAAGTGTGTGTGTGTGTGTGTGTGTGTGTGTGTGTGTGTGTGTGTGTGTAGAAAAAGAGACAGAAAGAGATGGAGGTGGATTTATTTTAGGGAAGAGGCTCAACCAATTGTGGAGGTTGGTGGGACTGAAGTCTTGAAAGCAAGCAGATAGTCTAGAGACCTAGGAAGGAATTAATGTTGCTGTTGAAGTTAGAAAGCAGTGACAAGACAGAATTCCCTCTTCCTTGGGAAGTCAGTCTTTTTTTAGTAGTTTTATTATATTTTAAATTAGCATACATTAATAATACAAGGGAGTTTCATTGTGGTAATTCCATACCTGCATACAGTATACTTTGAACACGTTCACCCCTTTTTTATATTCCCATCCTCTCCCTCCCTTCAACCCTCTTTTTCAAACAGTGTTTGGTGGTTTTCATTATGTGTCTTCGAATATATATATGTAGCATATTTTGATCCTTTTTACCCCTCAGTATCATTTCCTTTCCTCTCTTTCCTCCTGGTGATCCCTCCCACTGTCCCCCTTTCACATTCATGTCCCATTATTACTATTATTATCATTTTAGATCTAGGTTCCACAAATGAGTGAGAACATGCAATATTTGACTTTTTTTGAGCTTAGCTTATTTCACTCAACACAGTGATCTCCAGTTCCATCCATTTTCCTGCAAAAGACATAATTTCATTATTCTTTTTGCCTGAATAATACTCCATGGTGTATATTTACCATATTTTCTTTATCCATTCATTGGTTGCTAGGCACCTTGACTGATTCCACAGTTTAGCTATTATGAAGAGAGCTTCAATAAACATGGGTATGCAGGTATCACTCTTGTGTGCATTGATTTATATTCCTTTGGATATATGCCCAAGAGTGGTATGGTGGTATTATAAGGTAGGTCTACTTTTAGTTTTTTGAGGAACCTCTATACTGATTTTCATAGTGGTTGCACTACTTTACAGTCCCACCAACAGTGTATGAGGGTTTCCTTCCCCTGCCATCCTCACCAACATTTGTTGTTTCTTTCTTAATGATTGCCAGTCTGACTGGGGTGAGATAGAATCTGAGTGTAGTTTTGATTTGCTATAGCTAAGGATATTGAATACTTCTTCATGTATTTATTAGCCATTTGTATTTCTTCTGAGAACTGTCCAGTTTGCCCATTTATTAATTGGATTATTCTTTTGCTGTTTAGTTTTTGAGCTCTTTGTATATTCTGGATATTAATCCTTTATATGTTGAGTTGCTGCCAAAGATTTTCCCCCTTTGTTTTTTGGTTCTGGTAATTGTTTCTTTTGATGTGCAGAGACTGTTTAATTTGATGCAGTCCCATTTGTCAATTCTTGTTCTTATTTCCTGAGGAATTGGAGTCCTGTTCAGAAAATAATTACCTATGTCTGTATCTTCCAGAGTTTCCCCTGTGTTGTCCTATAGTAATTTCAAGGCTTCAGGTCTTATATTAAGATCTCTTTTTTTTTTTGGCCATACTGGAGTTTGAACTGCTTGCTAGGCAGGCATTCTATCACTTGAGCCACACCTCCAATCCTTACATTAAGATCTTTAATCTATTTGGAGTTGATTTTTGTACAGGGTGAGAGATAAGGGTCTAGTTTTAGTCTTTTACATATAGATAAGCAGTTTCCCAGCACCAGTTATTGAAGAGGCTGTCTTTTCTCTAGTGTATACTTTTGGCATTTTTTGTTAAAGATCAGATGGGTATAGCTGTGTGGTTTTATTTTTGGGTCTACTGAACAAGAATGTAATCTCATCCAAAGCATACATTCACAGCAACATGAAGATTGCTGTTTTACCAAATGGGTAGTGTGTTCTAAGCCAAGTTAACACATAAAACTAACCATCATGCCCACTCTTTGTCAACCTGACACTCATATACATTTTTGAAACTGTACTTAATATCCAAATAAAGATAATTAAAAGGTCATACTTCACTTAACATGATACAAGTATCCTGCGTACAACCAGAAATATAGTATCTCTTTCAACCACAGTCCTTAGGCAATAATTACTTTTCTTATTATCCTGTAACTTAAATATTAAAATGTAAATAGTATTTAAATATATTTTTGATACAAAGTCTATACATCTTCTGTTCGTGATAAAAGAATAAGAGGGAAGAAAAAAGACATGCTTAATATTCATAACAAAATCAAGGAAGAACTACTCATAACCTCATTTGTATAACTGGTCATGTAGGCACAGTTGATATTTACAACTAACTTCTTCAGTTCCAGATACTTTTTGCCCATAGCAAGCACCATAGCTTGTTGTAGTTCATACTTGTGTAGTGAACCAAAGACCATTAATTAGACCTAATGGTCTGGCCCATTAGTAGAACTGCCTCAATTGGGAAGTTATAGTTTTCCACTACTTTAATTACGGTGTATGATATTACTAAGAGATGCCCTTAGGGATCTCTTGTATTCCAGAGATGCCCTTCCTTACCTCCATTGTGAGGTAGCAGTCCATTTTCCCCTTGCTATTCAGAATCAGTGACACCACCTGGCATAGTAACTCCTTTCTTTTGTCAGTTGATTCAGAGGCACGAAGATCCCAAAGTGGCTGAGTGGAAGTCTTAATGTCCAATTTAGGGGAATTAATGTTGTGTCTTTCCTGCCTTTGGAACTGAGAAATGTAGGCCAGCAGAATTTAAGGTGATAAGGACAAGAAACAAAAACTTTATCCCTTACCCTTAGTAATGGCTAGTGGATTATTAAGGGTAGTAGTATGGCTGGTGGAGTGGCTTAAGCAGTAACAGAGCCTACCTAGCAAGTGTGAGGCCGAGTTCAAACCCTAGTGCCACAAAAAAGAATAATAGTAAATGGCACCACTCTTGCTACCACCTCACTATGGAAGAAAAAGCACCATGCATTGGATGCTGATTCCCAGCATTTACAACCTCCTAGAGAATCTGGCTCTAGCCCTGGAAGGTGTTGCCACCCCACCATTGTTTGAAGCCAACTGCATCAGGATGCTGAGGAACATGGTAAGACCAGTGAATTCTATTGAGCATGGAACCTATTGCCTTTATTTGTTGCTAAGTGGGTTCCTTGTTGATAAGTAATGCTGTGTGCAATACCATGATGGTAAATGATGTACTCTGCAAGTCCACAGATGGTTGTAGTTTTGGCAGAAGACGAATCCATATCCATATAAGTGTCTATTCCAGTAAGAATAGAATGCTGCCACTGCATTGATGGAAACAAAATAATGTAGTCAACCCACCACCAGGTAACTGGATGATCACTTTGGGCAATGTTGCCATATCATGGACTCAGAGTTGGTCTCTGCTGCTGGCAAATTGGGCACTCAGCAGGATAGCCTTGGTGAGTAAAAGTCTGGGTTGCTGAGCTTACATATAACTGCCAACCCTGCCACCATGTTCACGTAGTTCTGAACTCACTAGGCAAGAACAGGCATGACTGAGGACACAGGCTGACTGGTATCCATAGAACTTGTTATCCTATCCACTTGATTATTAAAAATTCTCCTTTACTGAGTTTACCCTTTCATGAGCAGTCATCTGAGGCACAAAGATCTTCATTTTTTTGCCTATTCAGAGAGATCTATCTAGGTACCTCTTCCACAGACCTCCTTGTCACCAATTTTCATATCAAGTTCCTGGCCATCCAGAAAACCAGATTATTAGTTGGTACATAATTATATGTGGTGCCATTTCTCTTTCTAAGCAAAGTGAACAACCAACCATGTACCTGAAATTTTCCTCACTGGTAGGATTTCATGCTCACCACTTTCCTTGAGGGTTGTTCCAGAAATGGTCTGTAGAGCTGCAGCTCTCTGCTTCCAGGTATATCATACAGAACCATCTATAAATCAGGCACTGGATGAGACATTCTGTAAGTGCATGGATGTAGTTTTGACAGAAGCGTTGTGTGAAATAAAGGCAAATTCACTCCCAGAGTAGGTTTCCTAGGCCCTGGTTTTCTTTTTCTCAGTCAACTGATTATATAGAACTCATCATGAGGTCATAGGAGCAGACTGGGAGAAAAAGCAGTGTAGCAGGAATGGGGACAACAGACATTTGGGCCACTTCTTTGTGTAACTTACTTGTGCTATGAAGGCCTTCTTGAATCCAGTCTCATATATATAACTTTAATTTGGTGATGGAGTGCTAGTGTGGATACCTGACTTTATGGGTTTTTAGTCATAATGGACGGCTCAGGTCTCATGGTAACTTGGGGGGGGTGGGCTATGATTAAGTGTTTAGTCTATATGTCCTGTGGCCCAGTGGCAGGCGAAGAGCTGTTTCTCAAAAGGAGAATAGTTATCTGTGAAGGTATATACTGCATTTCACCTATGGGGGTCTGCCAAAAGCTCCAAACATTATCCCCATCTGCTACTGATACTCATATCATCATTGAATTTGCTGGATGATATGGCCCAAGAGGCAGAGAAGCTTGCATAGCAGCCTGGACCTGTTATGGAGCTGCTTCTGTTCTGGGCTATACTCAAAACTAGCATCTTATTGGGTCACTCAGTAAATGAGCTGAAGTAACATATTCAAAGTGAGGAATATGTTGATTCCAAAATCCTAACAGGCTCACTAGATGTTGTGTTTCTTAGTTGTGGGGTAGGCCAGATGTAACAACTTATCCTTCCACTTAGAAGGGATATCTAAGCATGCCCCAGGGATCTAGAGATCCCCTGGATCCTTAGAAATTTCACTGAGGTAGAATACCCCTGAATTTTTGTTAGATTTATTTCCTACCCTCTGACATGCAGGTATGTTTTCAGTAAGTCTAGAGTAGCTCCTTCTTGCTTGGTGAGTCCATTTGGTGCAGTGTCATCAATGTAATGGACCAGTATCATATCTTGTAAAAGGGAAAGGTAATTAAGATCCTGCAAACTAAATTATGTTGGTAGTTCACTGAGGTAGATTGGGGAGGAGATTGCTGGCCTTGTTACCTCAAAGCATATTGCATCCGGTGAATTTTATGGACAAGTATGGAGAGAAAAGGCATTTGTCAAGAATTAGTTACATGTAGATACCGGGTTGGGGAGGTGTTAGTTTGCTTAGGCAGTGAAACTACATCTGGTACAGCAGCTACAGTTGTTGTAGTCACCACTTGGTTAAGTTTATGATGAATAAGCAAGTTGAATGCGGATGTGATAGGAATCACTAACCTGGCATCTTTCAAGTCTTTGGTGTCATTAATATCTACAGTTCCTTCAGGGATTCGATACTGCTTTTGGTTTGTCTAGGTGGAGACACTAGAGGCAGTTTCAGTGGCCTCCACTTGGCTTTTCCAGTCATAATATCCCTCACTGCACAGATAAGGGAACCAATATGGGGATTCTACCAGTTAAGCAATTATACATTACAGAATTGGGAAAATAATGATAGTGTGAACTTCAGAGAGCCACTGGGCCCACTGTGAGAAAACTTAAACTAAAATTCCATTGACCACTTGACTTCCGTAAGTCCCTATTCTGACTGCTGGACCACAGTAACTTATTGGGTCTCCTAGAGTTAGTGTTAGTTTGGAGCTAGTGCCCAGCAATCTCCAAAAGTTCTGATGATTTCCTTTTGCCCAATGCTCAGTCACTATGGTAAAAGGAATCCAGTTAGGGAAGACAAGTGAGAAAATTAATAGTATAAATTTTGGCAGTGTAGTAGGATTCTTCCTTAAGTATACCCAGCTTCTTCTTCATTCAAGGTGGTTAAGGCTTTTAAACTGGCACAAGTCTGTATATCAATTGAGGGTCCACAACTCTGAATCAAGTTAGATTTTTGATCACTTCACAAGACTCTTCCACTTATATAGATCAACCATGATCAACTAGCCAACACCATATGTCTCTGCAAGACAGACTATTCTATTGCTACTTTGATTCTGCTATCCATTAAGGTAACTGCATTCACCTTGCATTTGAAGATTAAGTGCCTTTACTTTGCTCCTGCCCTTCCAGAGGCTGAAATTTATTCCCATTTCATTTAGGTTTCCCAATTCAGTGGCAGCAGTTCCCACTGTAAACTTTTTGGCCTACAGAGAAGAGTGATCAGAGAGGTGGGGAAGGAAGCTGGGGCTCTCTTACAAATTTATTTTTCATACTTATAGTGAAAGGTATATCTTCTGTAACCTCCCAGTGTTGGCGAATACATCTTTTTTTTTGCGGGGGGGGGGGGAAGTACTGGGGTTTGAACTCAGTGCTTTGTGCTTGCTAGACAGCTGATCTACCACGTGAACCAGTTCACCAACCCTTTTTGTTCTGGTTATTTTGGAGGTAGGGTCTCACTTTTTGTATTGGCCAGCCCACCACGATCCTATTTTTTTTAATTGTTGTTCTGGAGGTACATTGTGGCATTTACAAAAGTTCTTACAATATATCAAATATATCATAGTTGAATTCACCTCCTTTATTCTCCTTTATCCCCTTTCCCCCATTTCTGAAATAGTTTCACCAAGTCTCATTTTTCCATTTACATACATGTGTATACAGTATCTGCACCGTATTCACACTCCTACACCTGTTTCCTTATATCCCCCCCGACTGGTACCAACCCCCCAGACAGGACCTGTTTTGCCTTCCTGTTCTCCAGTTTTGAAAAAAGAAATTACATTTTTGTTTGTTTAACATAGCTATAAAGGTTGTTTCATTGTGACATTTCCATATATATGTATATATATATATATATGTATGTATACATATATATATGTGTATAATAACCCGAAATTGGTTCATCCCCTCTATTTATCTCCCTTCTACCTTAGTCCCCTCCTTTTAAAAAATTTTATTTTATTGTTTTTACATTTACTTACATGTGTTTACATTATTTGGGCCACATCCACAACCCCCCTCACCTCCGGGTGGAACCCATTCCGCTCTCTTGTTCTCCAATTTTGTTGAAGAAAAACCATAAAAGATAATAAGAAAAACATGGTGTTTTTGCTAGTTTAAGATAGGGATAGCTATACAGGGAGATTCTTTGTGTTGATTCCATGTATATGTGTATTACAACCCAAATTAGTTCACCTCTACCAGACTTCTTCACTACTTCCTAGTCCCCTTCCCATAGTGGCCTCTGCCAGTTTAAGGTTACTATATTCATTCCTATTCAGTGAGCACATTAACCACATTCAAGTTTTTGGTTTTCTTCCCTTTCCCTATCCCTCCTGTGCCAGGTCTCCCCTTAGTGTGTGACCCATGTCCAATAATATTACTGCATTTATTTTATTTCTATAATCTGCATTAGGGAGAACATGCGATTTTTGGCCTTCTGAGCCTGGCTAACTTTGCTTCAGATGGTGTTCTCCAGGTCTATCCATTTACCTGTGAATGACAAAAATTTCATTCTTCTTTGTGGCTAAATAAAATTCCACTGTGTACAAGTACCACATTTTCTTAATCCATTTATTGTTAGTGGGGCATCTTGGCTGTTTCCATAGCTTGGCTGTTTTGCTTAGTGCTGCAATAAACATGGGTGTGCAGGTGCCTTTGTAGTAACCTGACTCACATTCCTTCAGATAAATCCCTAGGATTGGTATTGCTTGATCATATGGCAGGTCTATTTTTAGTTTTTTAAGAAGCCTCCGTATTGTTTTCCATAGTGGTTGGACTAGCTTACATTCCCACCAGTAGAGGGTTCCTTTTTCCCTGCATCCTTGCCAACATTTGTTGTTGGTGGTGTTCTTGATTGTAGCAGTTCTAACAGGAGTGAGGTAGAATCTTAGTGTGGTTTTGATTTACATTTCCTTTATGGCCAGGGATGGTGAATATTTTTTCATGTGCTTTTTAGCCGTTTGGCCTTAGTCCCCTCCTTATGGTGATTTCAACAGGTTTAAAAATTCTATATTCATTCTTATATAGGAAGTATGTCAACCATATTCACCTTCTTAACATCCTTCTTTTACCCTCCTTCTCTTGTATGTAACTTTCCCTTAACATGACCTGTTTTTTATAATATTGCTTGTATTTGTTTTGGACCTATATTCCACACATGAGAGAAAACATGCTGCCTTTGGCCTTCTGAACCTGGCTAACTTCACTTAAGATGATGTTTTCCAGTTCTGTCCATTTACCTGTAAATGACAAAATTTCATTCTTTGTGGCTGAATAAAATTCCATTGTATATAAATACTAAATTTTCTTAATCCATTCATCAGTAGTGGGGCCTCTTGGCTGTTACCATAGCTTAGCTATTGTGAATAATGCTGTGATCAACATGGGTGTACGGGTGCCTTTATTGTGACCTCACTTACATTCCTATGGGTATATCCCTAGGTGTGGTATTGCTGATGATCCTCCTTTTATGCTTCCCACCATTGCTGAGATGACAGCCATACACTACCATGTCCAACTTTTTTCCAATGAGATGGGGTCTCAGACTTTTGCCCAGGCTGGCCTGGAACTGTCATCCTCCCATTCTCAGCCTCCCACATAGCTTGGGATGACAGGTGTGTGCTACTGTGCCCAGCTATTGGTTGAGATGGAATCTCAAAAACTTTCTGCCTGGTCTGACCTTGAACAGTGATCCTTGTGATCTCAGCCTCCTAAGTAAGTAGGATTATAGATGAGAGTTATCGGCACCCAGCTTGTGAATATATCTTAAAAGGACAAGATCCCTAAGCTTTTGGATCCCTTCTTGTGTAATATATCAATGCAGGTCTGGCATTTTAACTTCATTTAGTATAAGCCATCTTTTGGTTCAATTTAAGCTAAGCAACTGAACAGCCCTTTCTTATCACCTGAGCTCAAAATTAAACGCAAACCCTCCACTTAATGTACCCATGTCAATAAACTTGGCCTGATCTAACTTTATGTTCCTTCCATCATTATCCTGTATTTAATATCCATTCCCATACTTATTCCTGAGATTTTGGTCTGTATAAATTGGAAAAACCATACAGTTCTTTTGGAGTGTATGATACTTCCTCTTGGCTTGCACTTTGTACTTCACCTTTTAGGCGTCATCTGGGACTTAAGCCTAGTTGTAGGTCTAGAGGCAAAGAAGGATGGGTAGGGGTTGGATGCAAGGGTGATCTGGCTGTGATGTCTGTCATGCCATTGATTGCCAGGTTGATCTGGCTGGCTAGGCAGATATGCCATTCCTCCCTCACCACTTCCATTGTGCATCTCTCCTGAAGCTGTACATTTGGTTGAAGAGGACAACCTTCTCAATAGAAGATTATTCTTTGGTCAAGAGTATATGAGTACCTGTGCTCTCCTGCTAGAATCTCCAAATAAGCAATCAAAGGAATCAGGACTGTCCTCCTCAGAGGAAGCCATTACAGTTTCTTTAGGAAAAGTGGGGTTAATCTCAGATAGAGATGAAATGACTGCTTCTACTGGCAAAGACTTGAGAATTTAGGGGTTCAGTGTCCCCAGATTCATCAAGATCTTCTCATATGGCTCTCATTCCAATATCTAGAACCCTGTTCCTTCACAGTCAGTGCCCCTGCTTTACCAGCAGATACCTTGTTGGGAATTCCTGTTGGGAATTCAATTTGCATTGTGATTTATCTACTCCCAGGATGAGAGATCAAGTTTAGTTTTCAGCAATCTTAGTTCTGTCGCTATAGGAGGTGAGGGTATCTTTCAGGGCAGATATAGAAACCTTGTGGTCATTTATATAGTGATCGAACCAGGGATTCAAATCTGAGCTCATCCTTTTCTTTTCCTACTTCACCCAGCACTGTTAGGATCAGCCAGCAAATCTCATTATCGTTATCATTTTGAGAAAAACAGTTATATATATAAAAATATATATTTATATATATATGAGTGTATATATACTTATATACTTACATATACTTATATATGCTCATAAATATGTATATGAGTATATATGTAAATATATATATGTGTGAGTTTATGCAAAATCTTGCCTCTTACAAGTATTTGATTAAGAATATTCACTATTTCTCTTGCTAGTGAACCATGGACTATCATTACTCTCTACTATTAGAAATAGAAGAGTTATAAGCACCTTTAAATCTAATTTAAACTAATTCTGGAAACTTCAAAAAACACACCTATAAGATTTTCCTCTAGGACCCACTCACGCGCACACACATGCACACAGAGAGAGAGAGAAAGAAATGCACAAATGAGACAAGAGGCATAGAGATTTAGTTTAAGTAACTGGCTTTAACCATTGTGGAGACTAGCAAGTCTGAAATCTGTAGGGCTGGCCAACAAACTAAAGATCTATGGAAAAGCTGATATTACACTTGAAGTCAAAAGGCAGTCTAGAGGCAGATTTCCTTTTTCCCCAGTATGTCAGTCTTTTTGTTCTTAAGGCCTTCAACTGATTAGATTTGGCCCACTCACATTATGGAAGGTAATTTGCTTTCCTCAAAGTGTACTTAGTTAAATGTTAATCTCTTCTAAAGACCTTTGCAACAAGATCCTGATGGGTTATTATTTTTTTAACCATACGTCTGGGTACTGCAGCCTAACCATGTTGACACATAAAATATGTGTAACATGTACACACTTACTACCAATCTATCCATTCAGGGAAAATATCCGTGAATATATATTTATGTAGAGATATTGTTCCATATATATGTGAACGTAGATATATAGAAACATATCTAAGATGGATATGTGTGCCTATGGGGTATTAAATCTGTATGTTGAAGTAAGTATAATACATATATAAATAATGTGTACAGATGTATATATATGAGAGAAATATACATAAAAAGTTATAGTATTTTACAAAATTTCGATAAAGCTATAACAATCATAAAATGACACAGATTTGGTGATTTAGTGTTAGATATGTTTTAAGACTCCTCTGTATGATCAATTTTATTTTCCATCATAGTGCTATCTGTGAGCATTCAGCATAATCAGGCTAAGCCTAAAGAATTCTATTAGCCATTAGTACTTGTAGACATGAACTGACACCATTTCTGCCATCCTAGTTTGTGAACTAATGTAAAAATACTCAAAATCCCTCTTAAGAAAGAGCAAAAGCTCCTAATTAAAATATGCTGAAATACTTACATATTAGGTTTTTCAATGAAGGAGGAGAGCTGTTATATGTTGATCAATATGTTGGACTTTTTAATTCAGATTTTTAAAGAACGAGAAGAAGATCTGAGGCGTTTGTCTCGCCCACTGGAATGTTCTTGTTTCCGAACATCTATCTGGGATGAAACTCTTTATAAGGTGTGTATTTTCCCCAAATTCCCTCATTTTAAAAGCATGAAAAAAACTAGAAGGACATTAACAAAACTAAAAGATTTTAAACTATTTTGTAGCCATCTAGATTTGTTGTACTAAAAAAAATGTACAACCAATTGTTTGAAGAATATCAAACTTAACATTAAGAGATTTGGGGTTCAATCTTAGATTGGGTTGACATTGTTACAAGTCACACTGAATTAGCCAGTTTGGTTGTGATTAATTTGATACTGATCTTTGTGACAGAAGAAATTTCACTTACTAGCCATCATCCATTTTGACCTGTTGTGGTCTCAATGCTGATTGGAGTTGTATGTAATACTCAGGTACCTCTACATGATAATGATATAACCTAGTTTGCTTAAGTTTGGTTGGCAATGGAAGAAAAATATTTCATGGAGAAATTTGGAGAATGGAATCTTAAAATGAGATACATTATGCCTAGAGTATAATAGCTTCAACTTTCATGCCAAATTGGAGACCGGCCTTCTTTCAACCAGAAGGATTGTTCCCATTGCTGGAATGGATACCACACTGTTTGCAGTAATTGTAGCGGTTATGACGATAGTTCTGAATGGATGAAGCTGAAATTACCATATTGTCATGTAGGTTCCTGCTTCTTCCCCTATTCCTACTGATCTAGTGATTTGAGGACTGGCTCCTTTTGGGTCCTCCTGTGGTCAAACCTTTCCTTCAGACTACTTCTGGTATCCATTGACAAATCTGACTCTGAATGGCAAAGAATCCTTCTCTGTCACTGGTAGCTAGAGCCTCAGTATCAACTGCAGCTGACAAGTATCTACAACCAGAAGCACAGAAACCCGACATACCAAGGAGAAAAACCATTGGACTTTAAAAATAGCCATTGCTTTTTTTTTTTAACTAATTCATTTTTTTCCCAAAAATTATGTTGACCCAGCCTCACTCTGATAACAACATTTTGAGATACCTGTCTAGGAAGTACTGTTCTAGATTAATATGGGCCGAATTTCTCTCAAAGCCTTATTCCCATAGAACAGGTAACCGTGAATAAGGATGGACATGACGCACTGATAAGAACCAACTGCGGTGTGAAGGATGGCAATACATAACACGACCAAAGACAATTGGCTAATCACAACACTGCTGTGAGTGACAATGTCTCTGCTGTGGTTAGCTTTGGTGCCTTCTCCAAGGTAAATTCAGCAGTGACATTAACACCAACCTGGGAACTTGGAACCTGAACCGTTATGCCTAAGTAATAAAACTAATTGGAACAGAGACATGGCACTACTACCTCTTATATCAATGTTACATAGAACTGACTTAAATTTTTATATTAAGTTTAATTCAACAAGCACTCATTACCTATCTGCTTGATACAGTTGCATACCAAAATAACTAAGATCAGGTTCCTGCCCTCTTGTAGGGGAGAGAAAAACAAAATACACCTAACCAGACAAATTGGAATGAGAGTAAAGGAAGTTGAAGGAAGTATTATAATGAAAGTACGAATAAAAGAACTTAATTGAGAATAGAGGGAGGGTGTGGTTAATTTCAACTGCTTGTATTAGTCATACTCCTCTGGATGAAGTCAGTTTTAAACAAACACACAGTGGACCTGTTTTAACTCAATTGGATGAATAATTTGTACAGACGACAAACATTTGGAAATTATAATGCCACTAGTTTCTCTTATAATGGTATATTATCCTCTCTTGAGAGGAGGGGCCATTTGTCCATGTGGCTCTGATATTTTCACAAAACTTATTCTTGGTTATATGCTAAATATTGCTTTACCAGGTTCTGATTCTTAAAGCAGTCTATGCTGTTGGTCTCACATATTTGTCACATGTCTGGATTAGAAGCTTTTTAGCACAGTAGATATTTTGCAGCTTTTTTCCTAAGGCAACATGATGGCATTAAATTACTTGCTTACTTTTAATTATCAATGGAAAGAAGTTTCTCCAGCATTTCTCAAGTGTTTGAACTTAAAAATTCAACTCAAGGATAAAAATAAAATACTAGCCTCTTTTTCTCATTTTATTCGTGTTATATTTAATGTCAGTATTTGTTTGGGACTCAATTATGATTGTATTTTGCTGTCTATATGTTATAGTGTACTTACTCATTTCAAAGGTATGAAACTAGCTACTTGTTACTAATATTACAATGTGCTTCTGTTCTGTTAGGCTTGGTCCAGCATTGTTTATCAGCTGATTCCCAATGTTCAGCAGCTGGAAATGAACCTAAGAAATTTTGCTGAAATTATTGAGGCTGATGAAGTACTTCTGTTTGAGAGAGCTACTTTTCTGGTAAAAACTTTCTACTCTACAGATAAGTTTTACACTGTATCTTTTTCTGATCAGCAGCAGAGAACATGTTCTCACTTTCAGGAAGAACCTTTTTTCCTTTGGTCATTACTTCAGCATGCACAGCCTTATTTATAAAATGCTATTATCAACAAGTGATCTGAAAGAAGTCCTTTGGTATGTAGCTGCTTATAGTCAGTAAAACTTAGATTGCTGCAGGTATGCCTTGTTAGAGTTCTCGATTATTTTTGATAATAACTTCATTTCTGATGATGGATTCCTATTTCCTGTTGACCTTATTATGAAATGTGGGGTATTCATTTCCTTTAGGGAAACCTCTCTTCCAACCTTTTCTCAAAAAGAATGAGTTGTAAACTTTTAACGTGGAAGAGATGTATGTAATGGTCAACTGGTTAATTCAATGACATAGTTAAAAGTTCAGGATGGAGAAGTGGAGGAGGAAAGAGGCATGTTGGTACTTTTACTTTTCTTATAAATTTAACTTAGCAACTGTGTTATTAGAACCTACTGTTTGTATAGCCTTGAGTGGGAAATGCAAAAACCTGTATTATTTTTATAAATTAATTTCTAAGGTTACAGTAATAAAAGCTAATTAAATGTAACTCTAGGAGCAGCTCCCAGTAAATAATTTGTTTCGGAGCTCACCAATGCTGGATGATTTTAGACACATTCCTTAATCTTTGTGAGCTTATTTCTCCTTCTGTAAAATGGTAATAATAGTATTTATATCATAAATTTATTGTGTGGATTAAAATAGGGCACCTTGCATAAGCATTGTTATGTAATTGGCAAACAATTAAATGTTGGTTATTTTGCTGGTACAGCAAAAGAGGGCAGAGAATCTAAACTGATGTTCCTCCCCTCCCCCCACCTTTTCTTTGTGGAAACACTGTATATATACCAGTATTTGGGAGCCATCCATTCTGGTAACCGGTACAGCTGAGGTAAGGAGTCCTAATTAGGGTGTCTTTCTGCATCATCCCACTTGCACAGATAACTTTCTTAGAATTACTGCTCTGAGCTCATTTTTCTAGCTGATATGATAGCAATAAGAAAGTAAGCTATTCTGTCTGTCGTGATTTGCATGGTAAAACAGAATCTTGCTTCAGTGGTATTCACTTGCCACAATTGCCACAATGACTGTAGAAGATAACTTAATATAAGCTCTCTATTCCTAACGGGGAGCTTCTCTTTCCCTTGAAGACCAAGCTTAAGTATAGTTGACCATTTTTTTCTGAAGGGGATTAAGTCAAGCAAGGTGGATTTTTTCTGCCATTGGTATAGGAATTATATTTTGAAACTTTCA
Organism: Castor canadensis; assembly: GCF_047511655.1. Lineage (NCBI taxonomy): Eukaryota > Metazoa > Chordata > Mammalia > Rodentia > Castoridae > Castor > Castor canadensis. The sequence continues at coordinate 94,798,252 of NC_133405.1, forward strand.
CATTGTCTCAGAGAATTTCCCTGTGAATTTTCTTCTGGTGAATGGCTCAGTTTTGCTTCCTTCTAGAAACTTCACATCTATATGTTTAGCCTTTAGGGTACTTGTTTGGTTTTATTGAAATTTGAGTGTGGATGAAGGAGAATGATAGAGGGGGTGAATTCAACTGTGGTATATTCTAAGAACTTTTGTAGATGTCACAATGTACCTCCAGAACTAAAATAATATGATAATAAAAAAACCCTAGTACTACAAAAATAAAATAAAATTTGAAAGTGTTAAGGAAAGTATTTCAGCTGGTGTGAGTGACCATCCTGAATAGATTAATTTAATACAGTCAGTCTTCAGGAGCTGGAGTAATCTAGTTAAGATTTTTAAAATATGATTTCAAAAGCTACTTGGTTATAGACTTCATTAAAATTTAGTATATTAAGTATACCTCTCAAGAATATGTACAGATTTTTATTTTCGTTTTTCATTTGTACTTTTTAAAATCAAAGACCATCTTGTGAAATACAGAAGTAAGACATACATTTAATGATTGAAATAAGTGAGGAAGAACATCAGTGAACCAAAATACAGATGCTCCTTGCCTTAGGATGGGGTTATGTCCTATTAAATCCTTTGTAAGTTGAAAATGCATTTGATACACCTAACCTACCAAGCATCATAGCTTAGCAACACAACTAACTGCAATTTATCAGTTGTTTGTCCTTGTAATCTCATGGCTGACTGGCAGTCATGGCTCACTACTGCTGTTTAGTATCACAAGAGAATATGGTACTGCATATCCCTAGCTTGGGAAAATTCATGCCTGTCACTTCCACACTATTGTCAAGCCAGAAGTTGAACTATCATAAGTTGAAGCCCATCTGTAGAGAATACTTAAATGATCTAATAAAGTAATAACTAAATGGTTCTTGATAGCTTATCTGAATGGATTGAAATCACACATAATGTTGACAGGTATATGAGACAAAGGAGAGGGGTCAGTAAGTCAAGTGAGAAGTCTATCCTAAAAAGCAGGGTGACCAGGAGACTGAGATATGTCTGCTTTGAATTATAACAGAGGGTGATATGAGTATAGGCACGGATTCAAAGGATATTGTTCTTTTTCACAGGTGATTTCTCATTATCAGTGTAAAGAGCAGCGTGATGCCCATAGATTTGAGAAAATCAGCAACATTATTAAGCAGTTCAAGCTGAGCTGCAGGTAAGAGATCTTATATTTGTTGTCTATTAATTTCTGGAAAGAAGGTAAAACGGGTTCTGTTTTGGAGGGGGGTTGGTACCAGCAGGAGGTAAGAGGATACAAGGAAAGGGCAGTCATAGAGGAAATATTATGTACCCAGGTATGAAAATGGAAAAATAAGACCTGTTGAAACTATTCCAGGAATGGGGAGAGAGAGGATTAAGGAGAATGATGAAGGGGGTGAATTCAACTATGATATATTTTAAGATCTTTTGAAAATGTCACAATGTACCCCCAGTATAACAATAATATGATAATAAAAAAATTTCTGCCAGGCATCAGTTGCTCACATCTGTAATCCTAGCTATTTTGGAGGCTGAAGTCTGGAGGATCGTGGTTTGAGGCCAGTAGGGCAAAAAGTTAGTGAGATCCATCTAAACAGAAAAAGCATGGTGCATGTCTATCATTCCAGCAATGTGTGGGAAGTGTAAGTCCAGGCCAGCCTGGGTAAAAAGAGAGACCCTATGTCCAAAATAACCAAAACACAAAGTTCTACAGGCATGGCTCAATCGGCAGAGTACCTGCCTAGCAAGCATGGACCCCTGAGTTCAAATCCCCATACCACCAAAAAGAAAAAAGTTAAACTCCTAAGAGAGCCTACAGTTGCAGGTTATTGTCTTTGAATGCAAACTCAGTAGGCTTATATTCTGAAGCTGAAAAATAATTTGGCCTCTAGGGTGTTATGTTTTTCTTCCCGGGACCTTCAGAAAGCAAGTTACTAAATCCAAGAATTTGAAAGAAAAGGGAACCCAGATCTCCGATTTATGCATATTCAACTGGTGTAGAAGCATAAGAAAAATATTCAAGCGGAGTATCTTTTTGAGATTTTTTTTGCTGCTTTTCATGAAGAAATAAACAGAATGTCAAATTTTTTTAGAAAAAGAAGGAAGGAGAATTTGCCCTATTAAATACCAAAATTGACTATAGAAGTATAGTAATTAAAATAGTGAGATACTGGTTTAGAAATGGTAGAGCTTTATGTCAGCTTTAACTGAATAAAATTTGAATCTTAGCCTTATGAGTGTAGGAAAAAGGAATGACTGAACATAATTTAGTAAATACTTAAAATCAGAGTTCTTCTCCTGGTAAAACTTTGATGCTTGGATAGTGGTAATAAGTTTACCTACGTTACACCTTAGCACATTTTTGAGACTTTCTGGAATGTTTATGGTAATGTTTTCTTTTTTTAAGTTTCTTTCTCATTTTATTGTTGTTCTGGGGGTACAATGTGACATTTACAAAAGTTCTTACAATATATCATAGTTGAATTCACCCCCTCCCTCATTCTCCTTTATCCTCCCTCCCCCCATTCCTGGAATAGTTTCAACAGGTCTCATTGTTCCATTTTCATACATGAGTACATAGTATTTCCACCACATTCACCTTACACCCTTTCTTATATACTCCCCTCTCTCACTGGTACCAGCTTCCAGACAGGACCTGTTTTACCTTTCTGTTCTCTGTTTTTGAAAATTGACATTTTTGTTTGTTTAAGATAGTTATACAGGGAGTTTTACTGTGACATTTCCATGTATGTAAATTCTAACCCAAATTGGTTCATCCCATCCCCTCTTATTTTTCTCCTTCTATCTTAGTCCCCTTCTTCTGGTGATTTCAACAGGTTTAAAAATTGTATGTTCATTCTTGTATAGAAAGTACATCAATCATATTCACCTTTACCCTCCTTCTCCCATTATATGCTAACATTTTAAAAGAAGAAATAGTCAATAACAAGCAAATATACTTACCTTGTTCATTTTCAAAGAAATGGAATGCCTTCTTGAATTTAAATGTAACATTGAAAAGATACCAATATTAAACTCAGTGATAGGGATATTACAAATTAAGATGTTTCTTAAATACTGGAAAAATCTTTTGGAACATGATTTTTAACGTGGATCTAGGTCTAAGCCCATTTTCACTTCTTAGTCACATCAAGCCTTAACCTAATTTCCATTCCAGTCACTTTCTAAATTCAATATTAGAATATCATTGGACACCATATTAAGGACATGGTTGATTAAAGTATAATACTATAAAATTGATTTACATATGTTATTATTTTTAATTATTTTATATAATTTATATTTAATTATAATTATATATAATTACAAATATATTTAATGTATATATTAAATATTATAAATATATAATTATTTATATTATTTTACTTATGTTATTATTACTTTATTTTATTTAACCACTTTTCTCCTTTCTCCTATAGCAAGCTGGCTGCCTCTTTCCAGAGTATGGAAGTCAGGAACTCTAACTTTGCTGCTTTCATTGACATCTTTACATCCAATACTTATGTGATGGTCGTGATGTCTGATCCATCCATTCGTAAGTTTAGACTTTGCTGACATAATTGCAAAGCCACATATTTTTTAAACAATTGCTGTAGAGGTAGTACTTTATTAGGTAATTTAACTATTTTGTAGTGGGGATAGGTGCACAATATTATGAAAAGTATTTAATCTTACTAAACTGTGCACTTAAAAATAGTAAGCATGGTAAATTTTATGTTATGTTTATTTTACCACACTTAAAGAATAGTTTTTTTAATTTAATAGGCTTATATTTTGAAGCTGAAAAATAATTTATCATCTAAAGTATTGTTTTTCTTCATGGAAACTTCAGAAAGCAAGACTTAAATCTAGGAATTTTAAAGAAGATAGAACCCAGATCCATGATTTGTGCTCCATATGGTATAGCTTTTTAAAAGACTTGTCCGTATAACCTCTAAGATACTACATAGTGAACCATTTTATATGTCATTGCATATTCCTATCTGCGACAGCTCCATGTTTTTTGTTATGGGAATGAAGGGAAGTTTATCACAACCATTAGAATAGAGATTCTTACAGAATTTCCAGAATGTTCTCAGAAGTTAAAATTATTCGTCATCCACTGGCTTTTCCTACTTTAGGTTAATATCAAAATATAACATAAGATAATGTGGTTTTTGCTATTTACCTCAAACCAAAAGATTTTTTAGAAATTATATATTTAGAATATGAGCAATCTTCTGCTTCTTCAAAAATATCAAACGTTGGTTACTTGGATCCTCCTGTTCCTGTATGTTCTGTGTGATATACATTGAAGTTTTTGGCTATGTTTTGTTTGTTTTTACTTGTGAGAAATTCCTTTGGCTGCCCTTCTTACTCTATTGGGTGTCTCCCCACCCCTACCCTTAGCTTCCGCAGCTACTCTGATCAACATCCGAAATGCCAGGAAACACTTTGAAAAGCTGGAAAGAGTGGATGGACCAAAGCAGTGTCTTCTAATGCGCTAAACATTGCCGAATATTGTTTCACACAAAAAATTGAAACACTGTTTCTTGATTAATCTTAATGTTGTATTCATATATGTAGGCTCTGAAATGTTGTGATGCTTACCATTTCCGTATTTCTTCTCTATTCCCCAGTCTTAATGTTTAACTTCGGATGCTATTTTCTCAAATAGCCAGTGAGGAGTTAGAAGATGAGGTGTCTATGAAGTTGATGTAATATAAAAGTAGGTGATATATGTAAGTGTTCTGCTAACATGATTCTAACAGTTTTTAAATGTTCTGATAACCTGGTTCAAATAGTTGTGTATGCCAAAGCATTTCCCATCATCCTCTTGTATCCCTTATCAGATAATAACCTATAAGTTTGGAGTTTTACTGTTTTCTCAGCATGCTTGAAAATATTCCTTAACTTCAATTGTAAATAAACTTTTGCTGTTAGGGATTTTAGTGTCTGTTTTTTCTTTTTCTCATTTCTTCAACTTTGCCTTAAGAAAGAGCAAAGAAATTTCAATTTTGCTTGTGAACTCGCTTGTTGGAAAGAGAACAAAATAAAGTTGGGTGGACTAATTAAGCCTTAAAGCTAGGCAGTAGAGTTTAGATGCATGATATCTAAATGTAATAGGAAATAAGAGAGCATTGTGGACTTTTAAATCTATTTGAAAGAGTTGAATTTGATCAAAGAACATTTTATGCATGTTGTAAATATTATGACACCCCTTTGTACAATTTAATTTATACTAACAAAAACTAAATTAAAAATAAAAGTATGAATCAGTATAAAAAAGAAAATTAACCTAGACTATATGGACTGACAGCAGTTGGGGAAGAAGCTCTATTAATAATCTAGGCTTAAGGTACCTGGATTGAAAGTCTGTTCCAGGATGCAATAATTAAAAATGTGGAGAGAAAATTGATAGGATTTATGAGAAGAAAGTTTTTCTTTGAGGTCCATCAATGCTTAATTTTATACATTCTGCAACACCTAATGGTATGTACCTTCATCTAGTTAAGCAGTATGAAAACCTTTTATAAGTTGGGAGTTGTGTTTAATCCTCTAAGGAGAAAACAGGGAAGTACTGTGAACTGCAAGAAATGGAGTTTGAGAACGCTAAATAGAATTACTCTAAGCCCTAACCTTCTCAGTTTCCACTGACAGGATAACAATACAAAAATACGTAGGGGCTCTACAGAACAGTTCACTCATCTTGTTTCTCCTGTCTCTGTGTCACAAAGAAACTGTTTCCAGACACTATTCTCTTATCTTTCTCTTATCTTAGTTTATTTTTCCCAGTTGAGGGATAAGTAGAGTTTCCACTGTGTAGCATAGAACATGTTTTTAGGTAGCCTACATTATATAGACTAAAAATTTCAACTCTTAAAGAACTTCATGGAACTAATTTTTATCAACTGCTGTATTAACTTATATAAGAAGACTTTTATGTAGATGTTCCAGATTCTTTGTCCTAATTGCATTTTAAAAAATGAAAAAAAGCAAATGAATAGGTGTCTCTCCTATAAAAATATGAGTCATGATTTGGCATATTCTCATTATCTGCAGTATTTTGGGTGGGATTTGGAAGGAAATGCTCAAAAGGTATTTTTTAAGGTAGATGAATACAGATAGGTAGAGATGTTAAATTAGATGATTATGTAAAAATCATGAAGTATCCTTACCTTATTTATCCTTGGTTCAATCCTTGCTCTTATTCTAGTTATAACTTGTATTTGTGTGCTATGACAGAACGAATGATTATAAAAATAAGAATATGATTTGACTTAACTCTTCTAATGGTGATAGCCAGCTAGTCGTCTTTGTCATTAAAAACAAAATAAAGTTTTGATATATATTTGTCAACTCTTAGAAGCTGAAGTAAATGCAGATGGACAGTGAGGTAATGTTCATGGAAAGATGGAGAAAACAAATTGAAATTAGAGATGCAAAAGTTATAGGATTAGTGACACAATGAAGTGATGCTTTTTATAGATCATGTTAGTTATTGAGTAGGATACAGCAGTAGTTCTCAAACTTTAGTGTTCATCAGAATAACTTGGAAAAGGCTCATCTTTTCCAAGATTGTTGCCTCATCCCCACCTTGAGAGTCTGATTCAGTAGGTCTTGGGTTGGCCTTGTGAATCTGCATTTCTAACAGATTCCCAAATGATGTTGATGCTGATCCTGCTGGTTGAGGGACTATACTTCGGAAACCACTGCTTTAGGGGAAAGAAAAGGAAATGTAGACATGGGAGCAGGTGTGAGAAAACATGTTCGCCAGATAAATTGAAGGCATTATACCAAGAAAAATTCTTATGTTTTAGATAGTTGGTTCTCAAAATGATCTTAAATTTGAGATCTAGAAACACTGATTTAGACAAAAACAATAACTGGGAAGTTTCTGTTTCACAAGTAACACGTTGCAAATGGAAACTGTTGCTAGCATAAGGAGAGTATTGGTACCAATTTGTATAGGGACCTAGCTTTTTCCAGTTTTAATCAGCTTCATGTGCTGACTCAATAAATGCATCATGAAGTTAGGTAGGTTACCAAATGAAAATAGTGCTACCTTTAGTTGAGTACTTATTAAGTCTCAGGTTGTGAGTACATTATGAAAATAACCTCATTTAATCTTCCTAAGAACCTCATGAGGTAAGTACTATCACCATCCCCATTTTGCAAATGGAAAAACTGGGCTCAGAAAGGATAAGGAACTAACCTACAGTTATGTAATGTTGGGGATGCTGTGGCCTTAACTCCAGAGCCTGTACTCTTAACCTTGAAGTTATATGGCCTTCCTGAACTTCAGGACTTACTCATAGTGAAGAGTATGAGGTGTCCTCAAGTGTGGAACCTGGCTGTGAACTACCTCTGTATTGGCTACTATAGAAATACTAAAGCAAAAGCTTGCAAACCTGTCTCACTCCTGTTTCCTTTGGGATTTTGCCACACAGAATAAGAAACTTCCCAGTAGGTAATACAAAGCAAAGTCAATAGGAAAACATAACAAAACAAAAAAACCCCACCACATTGAAGGATTTAGGTCAACTTAAGCAGTTTTTCTGTATTTAGAGGTTTTCCCCTTAATTGTGCTGCTGTGGTCAATTATAGTCTCTACTATTCTGGGGTCCTTTAAAAAGAGGAGGGAGAAAGCACGTAACTTTTTAAAGTCTCCTACCACAATGCAAAGCCCAGCTTATGATTTTTGGCTCAGATTCCTAACTCTTCCTTATAAAGCAGGAAGGTAACCAGGGCCCCCGTGCAGCCCTCACTAACAAAATTGTGGGCTTAGTTAATTTAGTCGAAAGATGTTTTGTCCATACCTATTATTGTTCAGATACTGATTTCAGAATTTGGGGTGTAGGAGTGAGCAAAACAAAGCCCTTGTGCCCATTATATTCTATTAAGGGGAGACAGGTAATGACTAAGCAAATATATTATATTAGTAGAGATAAGTGCTATGAAGAAAACTACAACAGTGGTGGAGGAAGGCATTGAGGTAGGCAGAATAATGCCACCCACCCAAGATAGCCACATCCTGATCCCTGGAACTAGTGAGTGTGCCGGCAAGGTTGCAGAAGGAATTAAGGTTACTAATCATCTGTTCTTAAGATAAAGAGATTATCCAAGTAGCCCACTATAATCACAAGGCAATGTCAGAGTGACTCTGTTCCTGGCTTTGAAGATTGAAGAAAGGGGCCACAAGCCAAGACATGTGAAGCTGGAAGAGGCAAGGAAATGTTTCTCTCAAGTAAACATCCTGCTGAAACCTGGATTTTAATCCAGTGAAACCTATGTCAGTCTTCTGACCTTGAGAACTATAAAATAATAAATCTGTATTGTTTTAAGCCACTAAATTTGTGGTAATTTGTCAGAGCAGCAAGAGGAAACTATTAGGGTTCTCTGGAAGAATGGAACCAAGTGTGTGTATGTATGTGTGTAAAGGTGTATTATATGTAATTGGCTCACATGATTATAGAAGCAGAGAGGTCTCAAGATCTGTAGTTGGCAAGCTGGAGACCCAGGAGAGGCCACAGAATTCCAGTCAGAGTCCAAAAGCCAGAAAAGCAGGAGAACTGGTAGTGTAAGTTGCAGTCCAAAAGCTGTCAGGCTCAAGACCCAAGAAGAGTGTGTTTTAGACAGGCGCTCTACCACTTGAGCCATTCCACCAGCCAAGAGTATGTTTTAGTTAAATTTTAAAGTCAGGAAATGACTGATCTCCCAGCTTGGCACAGTCAGGCAGGGGAGTTCCTTCTTACTATCAATAGGGTCAGCCTTTCTGTTCCTTTCATGCCTTCAGTTGATTAGCTAAGGCTCACGCACATTAGGGAACTAGACTGCTTTATCCATTCTACTGAATCAAATATTATTCTCATCCAAAAACACCCTCACAGACACAGGTAAAATAATGTTTTACCAGATATCTGGGCATCTTGTGACTCAGTCAAGTTGACACTTAAATTTAACCATCATAGAAACTAACACAGGAATTTATTCAGTTAGGAATATCAGAAATAGCCTCCATGATGGGATGACATTTGAACAAAGACCTGAATAAATTGAGTGAGCCATGTGTATATTTGGGAAAAAACAATCTAGGTAGAGGAAACAACAAGAACAAAGTCTCTGAGTTGGGAGGGTTCTTGAAATATTAGAGGGGCAGTAGCAAGGTCAGAATAACTGGACAGGAGCCAAGAGTAGTGAGAACTATGAGGAGGGGTGATGAGGTAAAGAAGGCATGGGAGAGAAGACTCTATAGGGTTCTTTAAGCCATTGTAAGGATGTTGATGTTTACTTCCAGTAAGGTGGGAAAGCCACTCTCCTGAAGTTTATGTGATATGATCAGACTTACTTTTTAAAAAGATCACTGCTGCAGAATAGACTTTGGAAATAAGAGTAATTGTGGAGAGACCAGTGAGGAAGTCTCAAGTGAGAAATGATGGTGGTTTGGGCCAGAATAGTAGCAGGGGAATTGATGAAAAGTGGCAAGATTCTGGCTATGTTTCCAAGGCTAACAGGTTTTCTTAATGAAGAGTAGAAAAGGGGAATGAGAAAACACCAAGGTTTTTGCTTGAACAAGTGGTTTAATAGAGGTATTCGAGACTAAGAATGCTGAGGGAGAACCTGACTTGAGGTAAAGAATAGGGAGCTTTACTCATGATAAGTTATATATATATATATAACATGAATACAGTCATGTCTGCATACTCACATATGGGTCTTGGACTCAGGAGGAATTGAGCCTAGAGATTCAAATTTAGTCTTGACATTGAATGAAATCAGCTAAGCCGTGTGTGTAGATAGATAAAATAGGTAGTTACTTTAAAATTACTAAAGATGTTACCCACTGGAGGGAGTAAGTAACTTGTCACAAGTATAATAATAGATGACTGAAATTATGGACTCTCAGACTGACTCTTATAAGGAAAATCTATTCTCATTTCTCTGAAATTGTCTAATTCCTTACACCTACTTTTAGTCACATATATGTCCTTAATGCTGAATGCCTACAACAATAATTATATCTGTTAATATGTGCCAGGCACAGATCCAAAATGTTTTTTACATGTACTAATTCACTTAATTGTCACAGCAGTCTAATGAACTAGATATTGTTACCTCCATTTTGCACAAAGACAGTAAGTAATTTGCATTGTAATAAAAAACCTCTAAATTTACAACCTTAAAAATTGACATCTTGTAAATGTAGAGTATTTTATAATTTTCACATTAGTTTCTCATATATTCTCAGTGGTATTGTGAAATGGATAGGAAAGATAGTAGCACAGTTTTATAGAAGAGACAAGTGTGAAACAGTCAGGTTGTGATGTATTCAAGGTCATAAAACTAATAAAGGGTAGAGTTGAGACTCAAACTGGGTTCTACTGATTCCAAGCCAACCTCACCTAACTTACTCTAAGGTAGCACTACTCAGTAGAACTTCTTGTTATGATGGAAATACTCTGTTATCTGTGTTCTTCAGTATGGTAGCCACTCAACATGTGCTGTTGAACACTTGAAGTGTGGTTAGTAAAACTAAGGAACTGATTTTTAAATTTAAATGTTTATAGCATGTGTGACTAGTGGATACCACTAGTGCAGCTTGAAAATATGAATGAATGATTAAAAAGATTATATGAAATACTATTAAGCTATTCCTCATCTCTTTATATCACAAATAGACCATGTAAGTTTTTCAGTTATTTCAAGAGTAGTTAATCCTATGTTGTACTACTTTGAAATAGAAAAGGATTGAACGTTGTCTTAATTTGATGAAAGAAATAAGATCCCTATCCTCAAACTCCAAAATAACTTCCCTACAAATTAAAATTTCAGGTTGATCATAACTTGTGAATATCAGCCATTCTAAATAGAGTCTTGGCAAACCTTACACACAGTAATCAAGTAAATGGTTCAACTTGAAATTGTATAAAATATTTGCTATATGGAAAAAATTGAACGCCAAAAGGACAATGTATGATACATATAAAAGAATAGATGAATAGTGTCTAAATTTAATAGTGAAATTATACTTGACAATTTATACATTCAATAAATGCTTACTCAAGGCCTCTCAATAGTTGTGACAGGTGACCTCTATGCACTTTTATAACTCCTTTCCCCTTAAGTTTAGACTGGATCTAGTGACTCTCTTCTAACAAATAGAATTTGGCAAAAATGATGGGATGTCACTTCTGAGATTAGGTTACAAAGACTATGCCTTCCATCTTGCTCTATCTTGCATGTTTACCCTGAAGAACTGAGGAACTGAGGGTGGCCTCTGGCCAGCAGCCAGGAAGGGGAAACTGAGACCTCAGTCAAGTAGCTTGCCAGGTTGTTGAATCCTTACATTAATCACATGAATGGGCATGGAAGCAAATTCTCCCTCCACATGAGACCACAGCCCCAGCAAATATGTTAGTTAGCTATAAGAGACTTTGAAGCAGAGGCACTCAGCTCAGCTGCATCTAGTTTGTTTATCTGCAGAACCTGAGAAAACGGCTTATTGTTTTAAGCCCTTAAGTTTCGTATAATTTGTTATCCAGCAATATATGACAGATATCTAGGGTAATCAAAGATGTATTGGATTTGGCCCTGCCCCATTAGAGCGCTTCCTTTCTAGTTTGAATGTATCAGGCAATACACAACACTGATCATTTTTTAGAAGAAAAAAAATGCACTGCCTATGTAGCCATCAAAAAGCACTTTAAAGTAACCATACACCTTCCAAAATACAAAAAAAAAAAAGAGAAAAAAACACTAATAGTTGTATACATGTATATTGCTGACAGCCCCAAAGTGGTCCATATTGACAAATATTCTAGCAAAAATCATGTTACACAATTTTCTAACCCTTTGATGTGATTATTCCTTTTTGTTTTGTTTTGTTTTTGGAAAAACACCCTAAGAAAATACCCAAAGTATGTTTGGAGGTGGAGGTATATTTATTTTTTAAAGTGATTAATGCTGTACTCCAAATAATAGTCAATAAAAGGAACATTTAAAATATCCAATATTGATTAAAGATCTACACTGGATGCACCAGCTTAATGTAATATAGTAGAACATCATATTGTCTAGGATTATTAGGTCTGCTTACAGATAACACAAGTAACTTAAGTAAGACTTCTTTTTCCTTTTTTAATAATCAGAGTCAGACTCCTTCTATCTTGTTGCTTAAAATATCACCTCTTTGCCCAAAATGGCTATTTAAACTCTAGCCATCATGTCCATATTCTAGGCAGCAGAATGTTTTAGGAGACTTCATGAAAGTCATGGACAGCACTCACACTTGTATCTTGGCCAGAATCTAGTTGATGGCCATATCTAACTGCAAGAGAGAATGAGAAATGTCAACTTTTAGTTAAATACAATACCAAAATATTATAAAATAGTATTTTGTCAGTAAGAAACAAGGGAAGAATGGATGCTGGAGTTAAAAGCCTCAAGTTACTACGTATAAGTCTGTGGACTAAGTTGGCAAATGGAGATACGCATAGATGACTGCATTTATGAAGGGGTATCTTTGGAGATCTTAAAAATCTTGAATCTTTAAAGGTGAAAATATTAATTTCAATGCCTGGCTTTTTCTGGAATCATTTCTGTCAAGTCATATTTCTGTGCTTAGTCTCCCAATATAAGATAATCTCTGTTCAATTTCATTAAGTTTTCTTTTATTTATTTATTTTTTATTATTGTGCTAGGGGTACTTTGTGACATTTACAAAAGTTCTTAATAATGTGTCATAGTTGAATTCACCCCTCCCCACATTCCTGGAATAGTGTCAACAGGTCTCATTTTTTCCATTTACGTACATGTGTACACAATATTGGCACCATATTCACCCTCCTGTTTCCTCACATCCTCCCCCTTCTCCCTGGCACCAACCCCTAGGACCTGTTCTGCCCTCCTGTTCTCGATTTTTATTTTTAAAAAATGACAATTTTGTTTGTTTAAGATAGTTATACAGGGAGTTTCCTTGTGACATTTCCATGTATATATGTATTATAACTCGAATTGGTTCATCTCTGTTTTTCTTTCTACCTTAGTCCCCTTCTTATGGTGATTTCAGTAGGTATAAAAATTAGTTTTCTTGATAACGATTTTTCACAAAGGGATTTATTTTTCTTAACTTGGTAAGAGTACTGCCTGTAAAACACTAAGTGGAGATTTTAAAAATTGGAGGTACTGGGCTTTTTTGTAGTGGGAGGATGAGTTTTTATTATATAATTCAAATTTGTATTTGAGCAAAAAGACTAATTACTAATTCTTAGACTTCCAGGGTTGTTCGTCAAGAGTTGAAATATACCGATTACACCTATGTGTACACATTGAAAATGATCCAAAGAATTGGATCATTCCAATTCTTTTTTTACAAGAATTGTAAAAAAAAAGCATAATGTTCATTAAATTGTTTGTTTTCTATAAAATTTCTGATATTGAAAAGCAAAGGTATGTTTTGGGGTACAAAGGACCAAATAGATCACTAAGCATTTTCTTTGCCATCTGTGTTGTCATTGAATAGATTTGACTGTGGATTGTGGGTGGAGTGTGTAGAGAATGTGAATGCTGCTGCTACAGAGAATCCCCTGTCTCTGTAGGGCTGCAACATAGAGAAGCAACATGGGGTTTATTAATAGACATGTGGCTCTTCCTTCACTATCAGAAAGCACCATGGTGCTGCAACTTAAAAGGCGTGCTTATTGTTACTTTAAATGGGTTGTATTGGCAAATGATTTAGGCTAGGTTGCAGTTGGTAGTACTTCGACATAAGGTAAAACATCTTCTGTAGGGAATAAGCAAGACAGGCTATGTGATTGGCCACACTGGTCTCTTAAAAGTCGAATGCAAAAGTCTAAAAGTCCTGGGCCTGTCTCTTCCTTTGGAAGAATATGCTGTTCACAGTGCTCATTGCAACTGCCTTACTGTGATCTAGAGGCAGTGGTTAAACAGGTATCAGAGCAAGGGACCAGTGACTTTTTGTGGCCCTTGAAGTGATGTAACAGAATGGGTTCATTTTCATTGGACTTACTTTTAAAAAAGTGTTGAAATACCTGTTTGTTATGACAATCTCTCTGAAAGTCATCTTCAAAGATGAGACAGAATATATCAGAGAAAAAGAGACATTACAGGAAGGAAACTACCCTTGCCCATATCTGCCATGAGGCCTTTGATAAAGGAAATTGTCAACATATTTTGTATTTTATAGCAGTTTTTGTTTTGCCTAAAAATTAGCAGGAAGTACAGAGTTCTCATATATACCTGTGCCCCCTTTAGTTTCTCCTATTATTAACATGTTGTATTAGTGTGATATATTTGTTATAACTTATGAAATAATATTGATACATTATTTTTAACTAAAATTTATAGTTTATATTAGTTTATATTGTTATATATTTTGTGATCTTTGACAAAAACATAAGGATATTTACTCACTATTATCATACAGAATTAATTCCCTGTGCTCTATATAGTTGGAATTATACAGTAGAGTAAATCTATATGTGAGCCTAGACAGAGAGAGGTTTACTTATACATGGTTTTTCAGTGCCAAACAAGCCCCTTTCCACCCTGGTGCATCTGTCTAAGTCTTTCCCATTTTTGAGGTAAAAACCCTTTCTAGATTCCACATATTTCCCCAAGTAGCATCCTATCATAGCCAGTTTTTGTCACTGTTTTATCAAATCCCATTCACTCCTGAGCCAGCTCTAATATGCTTTGTCTTCACAATTCCACCAAAACAGCTCTTGTTAGAAACATCTGTGTCATCCATGTTAATAAAACCCAATTGACATATTTCAGTATTCATCTTCCTTGACTATTAAAACAATACCTGGCACTGTTGACCACTCACTTTTTTGGAACACACCCCTCTGTTATCTTTCTTGACAGCCTGATTATTCCCACCTCTTTGACTGCTCTTCTCAGTATCCTTTGCAAAAATATAAAAAAGTTTATTTTATTTTTCTTGCTCTATATCATCTACATAGACATGTGTAAATGCTTCAAATTCCATAACGTGTGAAGCCTTTCAACTGCCTACGTGATCTCCACAATTGCCTATGTGCTATTGCTCACATATTTCCACTAGGATTATCTTCAGGGACTTTCAGATTTACAAAACATGACCTAAAATCTTTTTGTTTGTTTGTTTTTGGGGTTTTTTGACACAAGATCTTGCTGTGTAGCTCAGGCTGGCCCCAAACTTGCAATCCTCCTGTCTCAACTTCTTCAGTGCTGGAGTTACAGGTGAGAATCATCACACCTGGCATTCCCCTAAAATCTTAATGTCAAAGGGTCATACAGGTTTGCACATTCATCATATATGTTTATCACTATGAGTCAGTGTCTGGGTGGTTATTAAATGTTTTGTACTTCTTTGCTTTGTTGGAGTAGGAACTGGTGGGTAGAATATGGTTGAGGTGTATTACTAATGTTTTATATTAATTTTTCTATCAGCCTGATAGGATGGGGCATGAGAGAGGGGTTTAGAGTCACATTATACGGAATTAATTTTTCACATTCTACTTAGAGTTAGTGTTTTACCACTTCAAGTTAAATGGAGAAACAATCGCCACATAAGTCCCTTCGTTCATGTTATTTTCACTCCTAACATTCCTGACACCAAATATGTGTTTTCTTAATTTAAAGAAAATAGAGATATGACATTTCTTACATATCAAACTTTGTGGAAGAAGATTCATACCTGCTCCATAATTATGCATTCATCGATATGATTATTTTATTAAAATGTGTCTCTTGTTCTTATCTCTATGTTCCATAAGGGCAAGAATTATACTTATTTGCTTACTGTTGTATCTTTAGTGCTAGGACCATGCCTGACATGTAATAGACTGTCTATTGTGCAAATATCCAGTGCACAAATGAATGAGTGGTTTGTATCTCCTGCTGTGTGTGATATAATGCACTCATCTAGTCTCTTTTACCTGTGTTGTTTATCTGAACATATATGCCTCTATGATTGAAAAAAAATGCAATTAGACAAACCTGGCTTGAGAATGAATAATACCAGGCATGCTCTCAAACTGTTTTGTTAGGGATGAGAGATATAGGTGGAAATTGAACCTGTTCTTTCAGAAGAACCATTTGTTGCTTCATCTCCTTAAGTAGTTGTCATTCTCAGTTTTGATTCTTTCCTGGTCCTTGTGCTCTTTCAGATAGTTTAAAAAATTTATGTCTGTTCAAAATCAGAATGAAAAACATAGTAGATGAGAGTTGTCAAGGCAGAAGCCTAGGAATGCATTAAACATATGAGTATATAATATTTGGAGAGTTGCAAAAAGCGAAGATTACATGGTATGCTCATGGATAATTTGGCAAAGTAACTAGAACTGCAGTTTCTTAGGAAGTGACTGAGTACCTATTGGAAGCTTTATCCTACTGGCAAGTAGGCAGAAAGAGGCTGGGGTCAAGGTATAAGAGGAGGAGATTCTTTTAAAAAGCACCAGAATCTTTCTGCAATTATATTACATAGCATTTCAAGACACAGTTGATCTTTCAGATCAGTTACCTTGCTGTTCTGGGCCCTTTTGCGGTTCTGTGCTATTGGGCATGCCTCAAAAGAGAAATGTTCTTGTCGTCCAGGTCTTGGAAGTTGTGCAGTCTTGGATAGTCTGACCAAGTTGTTTGTGCTTCCATTGAGGATTATCCTTTCGGGGATGCAAAAATGGAAGAACCTGTGGCTATTTAATGAACATGTAAATACCACTTAAGATCCTTAGGAAACAAAACATTTCCATGTCAGTTCCCAAACTTATTCATGCCATACTGAGATGTAAGGAGTCAAGGATTTAGATTCCAGCTGTACTACTTATATACTGTGGGATTCTGTCTTAACTCCTTAGTTCCTTCTGCTGTGCAGTGAAACCTTCTATAATATGTGAATAGTTTTTCTGGGTATCTAATGCTCATTTTCCACCCTCTTTGAAATACTTTGCAGTTTGTCTGGCAAGATATCTAGATGTTAATCTTTGGTCTGTATGTGTGTATCTGCATGTGAAAGAAGTCTGTAATTCACTTAGCAAATGCACATACTTTACATTTTTGATAACTGTATGCTAATTACAGAGTTAATAGTATATATTTAGCAATATTCCAGAGCCAAAGTAGAAGATTGTCCTATAATTGACTAAAGGAAAATATTTCCTCTATCCCATTCCTCCTGTCATGGGACCAGGGACTAGCTTCTCACTGCCAAACAGGAAGACCCAGAAAAGCAGCTAGAGTGTGGGCCAAGAGTTGTGATCAATCAGGAAACTGTGAGGTTATGATAATATTATCAGACCCAAACCCATCTGCTTTTTTCTAATTCACTCTAAGGTGTCCTATACACAAGAAGAGGCCTTATAAAACTTGTGGTAGGAGGCCTCCTTAAGCAACAGAGAAAAGACAAAATCTGTAGCAGAGGACTAATATATTTCACTATCAAAACTTGAAATTTCTACATGCCTGAAGCCTGCATATACAAGATTAAAAGTTAAAGTGTTTAAGAATATAAAAAATTATAGATTGTACTATATATTTATGGTTCCTTAAATTTTGCTATAAATTATGATCTTTAAACTATAATTTAAGGATATGGGCAAAGGATTAAGGAAGCTTATCCCCTCCAGAAGAAAAGAAAGTACCAAACTTAAATTTTAAAATAGAATAACGTTCTAGACAACAGAGCTAATAGAAAAATACAATAATATATTAAGGGAATGATAATTTCCTCTTTTAATTGTTTTAATGGACACATAATAGTACATATTTATGGAATACAATGTAGCACTTCAATAATATATATTATGCAATGAATTTTGACATTCTATTATACAGTAAGGTAATCATAGTTAATAATAATGTAATGTATAGTTTAAAATAGCTAGAAGAGGGAGTTTCAAATGTCTTGCTAAAAAAGGAAACCAGAGTTTCTATAATCAGTCGTAAAAGGGAATATTATATTCAAGAAGCCAGAACTGGTTTTTATGAAATAGAACCAACTGTCAAAAGATAAAAGCTTACTAAATAGGTTAAGCAGCAGAATAAATGCTGCTTAATATATAACTAGAAAAGTAAAAGATCAAGCTACAGAATTCTTGCAAAATGCTGTACAGACATAGAAACAAACAATAACCAAAAAAAGGAAAATATATAAAAAAGATAATTTAAGAGATGTGGAGATCCAGAAATTAAAACATTCATCTAGAAGAAGATCTCAAGAAGAAAGAGGAGATTATTTTGAGAAAAAATACTAAATCAATAGAAGATGAAAAATTTTCCAAAGTGGAAAAAAATCCACAGATGTTCAAATAGGAAAGGCTTAGTGAGTACCTAGCAGTTTGAGACTTTGCATAAGTATGAAACAAAGCATAAGAAACTGGGCACATAGCCGGCTGCCAGTGGCTTATACCTATAATCCTAGATACTTGAGAGGCTTAGATCAGGAAGATCCTGGTTCCAGGACAGCCTCCCATCTCAACCAATAGCTGTGCAGGATGGTGTACTCCTGTCATCCCAAAGTATGCAAGAGGCTGAAGATGGGAGGGTCACAGTTCCAGGTTAGCCTGGCCAAAAAATATGTGAGACCCCCATCTCAGTAGAAAAAAGCTGGATGTGATGGCATGCAGCTGTCATCCCAGTGACTGCAAGAAGCTTAAAATAGGATTGTGGTCCAGTCCAGCCTGGGCAAAAAGTGAGACTCTATCTCCAGAATAACCAGAGCAGAAAGGGCTGGAAGTGTAGCTCAGGCAGTAGGATGCCTGCCTAACAAGCACAAGTCCAGAGTTCAAACCCCAGTACCACCTCAAAAAGCACAAAAACAAAACAAAAAACTGAATCCGTGAGGTGAGGATGCAGATCAGTGGTACAATACTTGTTTAGCATGAACTAGGTCATAAGTTTAATACTAGAACCACAACAAAGCTGGACACATAATGATGGAATTACTGAGCACTGACAAGTATAATATGATCATAAAAGCTTCCAGAAGGGGGATGGGGAAATAGGGAGAATGAAGGAGGGGATAAATCTAATATATATTGTATGTACATATGTAAATATCACAATGTATCTCCCTGTACAACTAGTATATGCTAATACAAATTTTTTTAATTTTTAAAAAATTAAATGAAAAATATACAAAAGCTTCCAGAAGGAAAAATTGACATAAAAGAGGAAGTAGAACAATAGCATTAGATTTTTCATCACCAATATTGGACAAAAAGGTCCAATGGAGTGATATTTTAAAAGTTAATAATGGGTTTTTAAAAAATTTTTTTAAATTTTTTTGTTCATTCACATGTGCATACATTGTTTGGGCCATTTCTCTGGTTTTAAATATAGTTTAATACTCCCTGAAAAACTCTCAACTATGGAAATAAAATGAGGAAATTTTCAGAAAGACCAAGACCTAGAAAACACAGGCTTTGTGTTTTTATTTTTTTTGGACAGAATTACAAAATGATAAAGTACAGCAAAATAACACAAGTAAAAGACAAAAGAAAATAATGAGGAAAGTGAAATAACAGGCCTAGATTCTTATTGTAATGGGGAGATAATTTACAAATAAAACATAGGAATGAGAAATGAAACATGGAGATACAGAAGAGATTTTACATCATTGGAAAAATTTAAGAACATTTTATATAACTTTTGCCAATAAATTTGAAAATCTAGAAAAAAAACTTATTTTTTAAGTTCCCAGAATTGGCTAAGTCTACTAACCAAAGAATAAACAGAAAAGGTACTAAAAGATTTATCATTTTAAAGACACCAGTACTATGTAGCATCTACTTAGCATGCACAAGGGCCTTAGTTTAATCCCCAGTGCCACAGTCTATATGGGATCCTCAGCTTTCTTTTTTTTTTTTCCTGGTGGTACTGAGGTTTGAATTTCAGGCCTCACGCTTGCTAGGCAGGTGCTCTTACCTATTGAGCCATTCTGCCAGTTCTGTAATAGAAAAATAACAATAGAATTCATTTCGTTTTCAGAGTAAAGAAGAAAATCAATTTGGTCATCTCTAAAAATATTGAAGAATATTTATCAAAATTCTACACCCATTCCTGATGAAACTAGGAATAAAAGCAAATTTCCTAACTTCATTAAAAACATTCCTACTAAAGTCAGGAGTAGCATATAGATATCCTCTATCATCTCAAGTAGAGGATGAATGGATGGATGGATGGATAGATGGATTGATAGATAGGTAGAATCATCTATTCAGAAATGCCAATTATAAATTCTTAGTACTCTTGGCACATGCTTTCTGTTGCAACTCTACCTTCTATTTGACTTTAACTGCCAGAGAAACCCTAAGACAGAATCTCTCATCTGAGATATTCTTAGAATTTTGAATTAACAATAACTGCAAGAGGTAATAAAAGCGATACATATATTTTATATGATCTCTAGATTACCTATAATATCTAATTCAATGTAATTGCTACGTAAATACTTGTTATACTGTACTGTTTAGGAAATAATGAAAAATCAGTACATATTTAGGATAATGCAGTTTTTTAAATATTTTCAATCCATGGTTGGTCTAATTCACAGATTTCATGAAAGCCATGGATATGGAGGGCAGACTATATATAAACTTCCAAATAGTTGTAAGTATAGCACATACACACTTAGATAATTGACTTTTTCTTTAAAAATTTACATATTAAACATTATTTTCCAAATGTTGCCACGTGAGGAATAGTTCTTCCTAAGACCTATGATTCAACCCAGCTGACACTTTCCTGTGCCATAGATGATGAGCATTTGGATAATAACAAAAGAAGCAAACATTTTTTGTACGTTTACTGCATGCCAAATGCTGCTAGGAAACTTTTACATGCCTCATCCTATTTAATCCTTACAACGATTTTATGAGATAGGTCCTATTATTATCTCCCAAATCATCAGATTATGAAACTGAGGTTAAATTGCTTCCTTAAAGTTAGTTATGGCAGAGCCAGTATTTTTTTTTTCTATGGTACTGGTGTTTGAACTCAGGGCCTCATGTTTGCTAGGCAGGCATTCTACCACTTGAGCCATGCCTCCAGCCCAGATCCAGGATTTTTTTAAAGTGTCTATTTGATCCAAAGTCTGTAATTTAACCACTACATCATAGTCTTCTTGGATAGTCCATAAAACTTGGTGAAAAGCTTTCCAGGAAAATTGCCTTTGGAGAGGACATTGGCTTCAGGACAGTGGTTTTTCTAATTCTTTCTTCCCTTCTGACACCAGAATCTTTTTGTATTTAATGACAATTTTATCTTTCACTGCTGGACCCATGACCATCTTTCAATAATTTCCATTACTTAAAATTGCACCATTTGGGCATTGAATATAGAAAGGGCATATAAATGAGTTACGCAAGCCCCTCTCTCAAGGAGTTTCCACTCTAGTGGGAAAGACTGAAGTGAAAAAGAAAATCATTCTAATACTGTGAGCTAGGGATTATGTTAAAGACATGGATAGTGTGCTAAAGGAAGAAGGGTAGAGCAGGGGCAAAGGCAGCTTCACTGGCAGTGCCATCCAAACTGGGTCTTAAACAGCAGTAGGAGTGAATCAAGCTGGAACAGGGGAGGGGCATCTCTTTGCACTCTCACATTGCAACAGTCATGCCATTGTGTCTTAAAAGCATCATGATGTCTCACACTTCCAGGACTCTTACTGGTGTGCTGGTCTCTCTGCTATTATTTCCTCATTTTTCTACTTGGCATGGACTTAGTCTTCAACATGTGACCCAAAGGTCTCCTCTCAGAAGCGTTCCCTGATGCCTCCAGGCTGCATTAAGAGCCCTTGTTTCCTTCTGGTACAATGTTTCCTCTGTGTTGCAGTGTCTTCCTATCTCATAAAACTACAGAAATTTCAATGGCAAAGTCCATGTCCTATGCAATCTCTGTATTCTCAGTATCTGGCCTGACACATAGAAGGTGTACAATAAAAATTTGTGAGCCTTGTTCTCCTTTAAAACTGTGTACTGAGTCCTTTACTGTATGCCCTGTTTTGTTCTAGGTGCTGGAGCTATAGCAGTGAACAAGGTCTCTGCCCTCATGGGAACCTACAAGTTTCGTGAAAGCCAATAGACAATTACCAAATAAACTAATGGAAAGTCCTACAAAGACAATAAAATGGGATACTCTGACAGAGTAACTTGGGGTAAAATAAGAATAGTCATGATAAGGTGTTCATGAAGGAGATTTCTGAGGTAATATGTGAACAGATTTGAATACTGAATGTGAACAACAATCCAAGTAGAGCTAACAGCTACAGAAAAGTCCTGGAAATAAGAATTAGCTTGATGTGTTCAAAAACAGCAAGGCCAAGTATAGCAGGAACAGAATGAATATAAGAGAAATTTGTGAAACTTAATGTTGAAGAGGTAGATAAGAGGTAAAAATCATATGGATCTTGCAGGTCATGGTGAGAATCAATGTTAAGTGTGAGGGAAAACCATTTGTGGGTTTGGAAGGCAGTATCATGAAGTGGTTAAGTATATAAGCTCTGGTATAGATTGCTCAGATTCAAATTCTACCTCTGCCATTTTATCAGCTGCCAACTAGGATGGCTTAACCTCTTCATACCTCTTAAAGACACAGGGTAATAGCATCAAATCATAAATTTTCTGGGGCAGACTAAAGGAGAGTCCATAAAAAGTACTTAACTAAATGTCTGGTGCAGAGTGAATATTTAATAAATGTTAACTGTTACTATTTTAAACAGGCAAATGTATGCAGCTACCAGAAGGTGGAATGCATTGAGCACCAGACTAAGGTTTTGGATGTCTTGCTTGCATTCCATTTTCTCCTGATAAAAAACACAAGGCACCAACACAGAGAAGACTCAAAATAGGAGGTTACCTACCTCTCAGAGAGCATGACTGGAACCTCAGCTGATAAGGAGAAGCTTTTCCTTCTCAGTAAGAACACTGATTTATGTCACCTTAACAATGAGGTAAGTCTTGCTTCCTGATCTGCTTATAGCATAGCAGAGCCCCATCCTAGTGCAGAAGACACCTAGAGAAAATGAAGAAGGGTCACGTGGTTACTGCCAGCAGATTTCTCCTCTACACACTGGCCCTCCTGCTGGTCTTTCATTTTGGTCCAATGTGCCAATGATGTGCATTAGTGCCTGGTATGTCATAGATGTTGAATAAACATTTGCTGAATTAATAACTCATGTTTTTCCATTTCTTGATAGTAGATTGCTAAGACACTGCCTAGAAGAGCTTCCTTATTAGAAGGGAGACCAATAGGAAAAAGCAACTATCATAGAAATATTAGTAACTATTTAATAAATATTATTCCAGTAAACTGCCTGCTTTTTTCCCCCAGATGACTCTCCCTCACTCTCAATAATGGCTATTTAAACCTTTCCTACCCTCTTAGGCCTCAATCTCACCATTAAGTGGAAACCAATTTCTTGCCAGCAAACCTTCAAAGTTATCTGCAGACTAAGGATTCCAATCTCAGTATTAAATATACTTATGTTGATTTTGTTTCTTATTTGTACCCTGGATGCAATAAAATACACAGCAGTGAAGGGAGCTAAGTAAAGTCTGAGTGAAACCAGAACATCTCAGTTCATACCCTGACTTTACCGGCAAATAAGGAAGATTTTCCTGTTTTCCCTCTTAATTTTCTCATCTGTGAAATAGAAATAAATAACACAACTCACTTCTCACAGCTGTAAAAGGAACAGGTGAGAAAATGACATGAAAAATGTTTACCACAGGGCTTGGCACAGGGGAGAACATTCAATACATGTAGCTGTTATTAGAGAATAAATAGAGAAACTGGAAGTTCACTTTTGGGTATATGAATAATTAAGTTAGGTACACAAAAAAGGAAAGAAAATGGCTCTTAAAAATCTTCTCTAGTGTGCTGGGATGTAGTTCAGTGGTAGAGCACTTGCTTAGCATGTGTGAGGCCCTGGGTTTGATCCCAGCATCAAAAAAGAAAAGACAAAAAAATCTCCTCTAGTATACACCAGGTTTCAGTCTCACTTTCCTTTGTCAGCTCATGGAGCTGAATGGAATATGGGACCTCATATACCACAGCACCCCACTAGTGATGAAGTAAGTATAGGATAAACTCTTTCCATACTTAAATGACCAGCCTTAGGCAGTGAACATAGAAGCCTATCATTAAACTGGACAATGAAGAGATAAGAATTGCAAGACAGACCAGAGCTAATATACTAAACTCCAAGTCAGAACTCAAGATGTCTGTGTGCTGATATGAGACTATCCACAAGATGCAGAGAAGAATGTATGATGTGGTTCTATTTGTGAAAAAAGGAGGAAAAGGGCATCTATGTGTAACTAAATGTAAATGCACAGAATGTATCTGAAAGGATTTACAAGAAACTGTTAATAGGAGTTGCCCATGGGAAGAAGTGGATTGCTAGAAACAGATATGGGAGGGAAATTTAATTACATTTTCATTTTTATGCCATGGGTATTTAAGGTCTTTGGCAAATAAATTTTAAATTAACAACAAATTAGAGCCCATTATCCTTAAGGAGGATCTCGGGAAATTTAAGGATGTTTATTCAGTGTTGGTTACTGTATAAAAGCCCATAATTATTGATAGGTAATAGATGGATTAGAAAAGTAAGAGACAAGCAAAAGGACAGTTCTATGCTTAAGGGAAGGAATTTTTTCTGTCTTTAAGATCTTGGAAAGGGAATGGTTCAGATGATGGGCTTTGATGCTTCTCTTCAGAACAAAAGGCAATAATAGGAGAAAACTCTAGTCCAAGGGCTTAAGAATCATGTTCAGGACCACTTGAAGCATCTGGAGAGCAAACTACATCAAATGAATGAGACCAGGATCTTGACATTGAGTGACTAATAGTGATCCTCACAAGAAATGGGGCTGAAATGGATAGTGACAAAAGGCATTCCTGTAACAGAGTTTTCACACTTTTTTTGCTTATACATCTACTCCCAAACCATAGTTCTCTATTAAGGAGGGGGAAGAGGATGCCAAGTTAGGGGGTAAGAGAAGGATAAGAGGGTGGTAGGGAGGGTAGATATGATCTAAGGATGATATATGCATGTATGGAAATATCACAGTGAAACCCATTACTTTGTATAATTGAGTTAATAACTGTAATAAAAAGCATAGTTGTCCACAGTGGCTAATACTAGAATTACTTGGGAAGCTTTAAAAATCCTGGTGCCCCAGGTCATACCCCAAACCAATATGGGCAGAAACTCTGGAAGTGGGACCCAACCATCCATAAGTTTTGAAGCTACACAGTGTGAAGTTTTGAAACTCTAAAGTCAAGCCAAGCTCCTGATGTAGCTCAGTGGTAAAGTGCCTGCCTAGCATGCACAAGGCCCTGGGTTCAATTCCCAGCACCACCAAAAAATATATTAAAAAAAATTGTGTTCAAGCCAAGGCTGAGCAGCACTGCAGTTTTTTAAAATAAACTATATATGCCTTCATACATTTTTAAGCTGACATCTAAAAATTTCAAGATAAATTTAAATACAAAATATGTAAGTTTTGGTGCATCATAAATGTTCACATTTTAAAATAAGATTTTTACTTCACACTTAACTTTCACAAATGGAACCAAATACCACAGCAATGTGATACTCAGAAAGGAACATCCTTGAACAAAAATCTATCCACATATCTGACTATAACTCTTAAATACAGATTTCTTAAAGTACGATGATTATATCAAAGGACACACGAATTTCAAAAAATTAAATTTAGTAGCAAATTACTTTCTAGGCAAATCAGATCCCTACCAATATACCAGAAGATCATGAAACTATTCAGTGACATCCTCAAGAGTGTTAAGTATTAAAGGGTTTTTTTTTTTTTTTGCTATTTTAGCAAACATTTGGGGGCTAGTTTTTTTATTAAGACATAATTTAAATACCATAAAATTCACTCTTTTATTTTGAAGTACTGTATTCAATAGTTCAGATATTCACAAAATTGTATATTACTGCTATCTAGTTCCAGAACATTTTAATTTTTCTCTCTCTACCCTGTAAAACCCATATCTATCAGCAGTCTGTGCATGAATTTGTCTATTGTGAACACTTAATACAAATTGAATCCTGCAATGAGTTACTTTTTGGATCTGGCTCCTTTTATTCAGTGTAATATTTTCAAGATTTGTCCATGTTGTATCAGTACTTAATTCCTTTTTATGGCAAAATAATAACTCATTCTATGGATATATTATCTTTAGCCATCCTTCAGTTGATGAACCTTGTGGTTGTTTCCACCTTTCGACTACTGTAAATAGTGTTGCTATGAACATTTTGTAAAAGTTTTTGTTTGCCTATTTTCAATTTTGGGGAGGTATGTACCTAGGTTCAGAATTGCTAACATCATGTTAACTTACTGAGGGGATGTTTTACATAGCAGGAATACCATTTTGCGTCCCCAACAACAATATATGAGGAATCCAGTTTATCCTTCACATTCTAACGACAACATCTGTTATTTTGTTTTTTGCCTTTAAGAATATAGCCATCATAATGGATATGAAGTGGTTTTGATTTGCATTTCCCTAATAACTGATGATATTGAGCATCTTTTTATGTGCTTATTGGCCATATTTTTATTCTCTTTAGGAATGTCTAGTTAAGTACTTTGTTAATTATTTAATTGGGTATTTGTCTTTGTGTTGTTGAACTGTAAGAGTTAACTATATATTCTCAGATATATGATTTCCAGTTTTTCACACATTTTTGATTACCTTTTCACTTTCTTCATAATGTTCTTTTTTTTTTATTCATTTATTCACATGTGCGTACATTGTCTGGGTCATTCCCCCCCCCCCCGTCCCCCTCCCCCGCCCTCTCCCCCTCTCCCCCCTCGCTTCCAGGCAGAACCTGTTCTGCCCTTATCTTTAATTTTGTTGAAGAGAAGACATAATCATAATAAGGAAGACAAAGTGTTTTTGCTACTTGAGTTAAGGATAGCTATGCAGAGAGATTCCTAGCATTGCTTTATAATGTTCTTTCATGCACCAAAGCTTTTAATTCTTACAACGTCCAATTTTTCTGTCTTTTCTTGTTAAATGCTTTTGTTGTTATATCTAACCAAGGTCATGAGATTTACCTCATGTTTTCTTTTGACAGTTTTGTAGTTTTAGTTATTATATTTAAGTCTTTTATACAGTTTAAGGTAATTTACATATACAAGGTTCCAACTTCATAATGTTGTTATGTGGATATCCAGTTGTCTCAATACCCTTTATTAGTCATTTCCCTTTGTTGAAAAGACTCCGTCATTGAATCGTCTTGGCACCCTTACCAAAAATCAGTTGGATGTAGATACACGGATTTATTTCTGGACACTCGATTATATTCCATTGATCTAGATTTCCATCCCAATGTCAGTACCACACTGTTTTACATTTAAATTTTTTGATTGATACATAAATGTACATTGTGTTTTGATTCATGTTTATATACTATTTTGGTTCTTAATTTTTGAAATCAGAAAATTCTGAAACTTTTTTTTCATGTTTTGGCTACTCTGGATACCTTATAATTACACATGAATTCAGGGATCAGATTTTCCATTTCTGAAAAATGGCCATTGAGATTTTAATAATCACTGTATTGATTCTGTAGGTTGTTTTGGGAATTATTCACACAATAGAGTATTATTCTGTCATAAAAAAGAATGAAACTATGTTACTTATGGAAAATGAATTCAAGTGGAAATCATCAGGCTAAGTGAGATAAGCCAGACTCAAAAAGACAAATACCATGTTTTCTCTCATGTGGCATCGAGATCCAAAAACAAACAAACAAAAAGACATGAGTGTACAAGGGGAACCATTTGGGGATCAGAAAGTCAGGGAAGAAGAAATGGTGATGAGAGGTAAATGGTATCAAAATACATAGTATACATGCACAAGAATGTCATAATGGAATCCATTATTTTATTTAAAAAAGTTAAAAGACGAAAGTATTAAGAATAACTATAGCTACAATAAATTTCAATGAATGAACAATATAAAGTAGGTTATATGTGACATCAATAGTATAAAGTGTGAGGAGAGGAAGTAAAAGTGTAGAGTTTTGTATGCTATTGAAATAAAGTTGTTATCAGTTTAGAAAAGAGTGTTGTAAATTGCCTTATGTAATCCGCTTTGTAAAAAATATCTTTAGATAAAATATCAATGATGAAGAGAAAAAGGGTCAAAGCATACCATTATAAAAAAAAATTACTGAGAGCTGGCAGAGTGGCTCAAATGGTGAGAGCACTTGCCTAGCAAGCATGAATCCCTGAGTTCAAACCCCAGTGCTGCAAAAATAAAAAAAAAACAAGTCATAAAGGAAGACATGAGAAGAAAACATAAAAGAATTGCATAGTATTCAGGATACAATTTATAAAATATCAATACCAAGTCATTAATCAATTTCTTTAACTATAAATGAATTAAATCCTCCAATCAAAATACACAATGTGGATGTATTGATTTAAAAAACCCAGCTAACACCTGTAATCCTAACTACTCAGGAGACAGAGATCATGGTTGAAGACCAGCCTGGGCAAGTGGTTCTCAAGACCCTATCTCGAAAATACCCAATAACAACAAAAAAGGCTGTTGGAGTGGCTCAAGTGGTAGAGTGCCTGTCCAGCAACTGTGAGACACTGAATTCAAACCCCAGTTCTACCAGAAAAGTTAAAAAACCAAAGAGCAAGTTCCAACAGCAAGCTGCCTACACAATACTCCCTTTAGCTTTAAAGACACACATAGGCTAAAAGTCAATGGATCAAAAAATAAATTTCATACAAGTGATATAAAAAAGAGTAGGTGGCCAGGTGTGGTGGTGCATGTCTATAATCCAAGCACTCAAGAGGCTGAGGTAGGAGGCTTGTGAAATTGAGGCCAGTGTGAGCTACATAGCATGACCCTGCTTCAAAAAAAAAAAGACAGCAGGACAAACTGTATATTAGACAAACTTTTAGTCAAAATCTGTCACAAGATATGAGAGGTTATTGTGTAATGATAAAATGATAAAGGAGTCAATTCATCAGAAGGATGTAACAACTGTAAATTTATGCATACCCAAAGCTGAAGCACCTAGTTATACAAAATAAATAGTAATAGATCAGAAGAGAGAGATAGATAGCCATACAATAATAGAAGGGTACTTTACTACCCCATTTTCAACAATGGATAGGTTCTCCAGGCAGAAAAACAGTAAGGAATCATACTTCAGTAACACTGTAGTCCAAATGGTGCTAAGATATATATACATACACACACAGATATATATAATATTCCATCTAACAATAGCATAACAAACATTCTTAGTGCTCACAAAATATCCTACAGAATATAGCATATGTTGGGCCACAAGTCTTTTTTTTTTTACTGAAGATATATTTGTTGTACAGGGGTGATTCATTGTGACAATTCCAAATAGGCTTATATTGTACATTGGTTAGATGACCCCACTGTCTTTCCCCCTCAACCTCCTCCCCACCCTTCTTAAATCAGTTGTAAGAGGTTTCATTGTTCTAGTTCGTATAAGTATATGAAGTCCAGCCACCATATACCCTCACTTTAATTTTTAATCTCCTTCACTCACCCTCCACTGCCCACGAGTACCTCTCCCACACACACACTGTACCTATTTTGCACTCCTATCTTTAGTTATTAATTCCTAAGTCAATTTTCAAAGGGGTTTCTTGATGTATCCCTGCTGTGAGTATTCTTTACTTTGGTTTGTTCAACCTGTTCCATTACTCTCTCTTACTCCTTCCCTCTCCCCCCCATTATTCAATAGCATTCAATATGTATTGTGAGATCCTCTACTTTTACAGATGTTATATATTTCAATATTGTTGACACTATCATTCTCTTTTCCTTTCCCTCCTCCCCTGAGTTCCATAGAGTGGTTTTGCTATAACAAACATATTCTATATATTTTTGTATATGATCATGTTTGTTTTTATGTATACATTTATCTTTTGAATCTATCTTCCACATATGAGTGAAAATGTGGCTGTTGTCTTTGAGCCTGGCTTACTTCGCTTAACATGATGTCCTCCAATTGCATCCATTTGTCTTCAGACCACATGGTATCATTCTTTTTTATGGTGAATAAAACATATATATATACATATATCACATTTTCTTAATCCATTCATCAGTTGTAGGGCACCCAACAATGATACTTGGTATCATTTCAGACCACAGTGATATAAAACTAGAAATAAATAATAGGTTGAATTTTGGAAAATTGACAAATATGTGAAAATTAGATCAGACACTCTGAAAAACAAATGGATCAAAGAAAGAATCAAAATTATCATGAAATGAATGCAAGTGAAAACACAATGTACCAAAACTTAAAGAATGCAGCAAAATCAGTTCTAAGAGGGAAATTTGTAATGGTTACTGCCAACATTAAGAAACAGATCTTAAATAAGCAATACAACTTCACAACCTAAGGAAGTAGAAAAAGAACAAACAAAGCCAAAATCAGAAGAAATAAAATAGTAAAGAGTAGACATAAATAAAATAAAGACTAGAGAGAAATAGAAAAGATAAAAATGAGCACTGGGTTTTTCAAAAGATAAAATAAATGATAGACCACTAATGAAACTAACCAAGAAAAAGAAGGTCAAGTAAATAAAACTGAATGAAAGAGGAGACATCATAACTAAAATCACAGAAATGCAAAGGATCATGAGACAACTTAGTTGTATGCCAGAAAATAGATAACTTAGAATTAATTCCTAGACACATACAATTTGCTAACATTGAATCATGAAGAAATAGAAAATTTGAACAAACCGATAGAGTATGGAGATTGAATCAGAAATCAATAACCTCCCAAAAAAGAAAAGACCAGTTCTACATGGCTTTATGGATGAATTCTACCAAGCATTAAACAAATTAACAGGAGTCCTCAAATTCTTCCCAAAAGATGAAAAGGAGAAATACTTCCAAACTCATTCTACAAAACCTGCATCATCACATTCATACCAAAACCAGATAAGGATAGTAAATGAAAAGAAAATTTCAGAGACTGAAGAAGATGGTAGCTGAGTGACGTCACCTGGCATCTCTCAGGGATGCACCTTATTGAATACTATTCACCCTCCAAACTCTGAAAAACTACTAATGAAATCAGTGCTCCTGGCACAGTGAATTTGATTCCATCAGTATTCCAACGAGTTTGCCAACAATGGCAACAATGGGCACAGATCTGCACAGACAACGTGGTGCAGACCACTCACATGCCAAAAGTGATAGGAAATGAGCTGGATGAGAGAAGCTGCAGGTGGCAGAGATCTTTAGTTCAGCTGGTCTGGGCCTGTTGTGGAAAGAGAGGAAACCACACTAACTGCTTCACAGATACCTCTCCTCCCCCCACCATGAGATAAAAGACAATCCTGAGGAGAGTCCTACTTAGTAGTCACATCTCTATCCAGAAATTCTCCATGGTGTGGACCAAAGTGGCATGACCAGGGAGAGTGCCATCAAACTCAGAGCACAATTCAGCAGTCTCTGACCTGAAAGCCTAAGGGAGCCTGCATACAGAAAAACAGACTGTGAGTTGGTGGGGATCTGGGAGATGGAGCACACCACAAGACAGGAGTGATTGAGAATTGTGGGATTTAGTGCCTTCCCTATAATCAGAACTTTAAGTCTATCTTCCTACAGGGAAGGTTCAAAACAAGCACCATTCTGCAGAATTGACTCTAAACCAGGCTCCCCTAACTGGAAAAACAAGTTTGGACATGTTAAAAAAAAAAGCTAATCTTCCCCTCAGAGCAAAGAAGACAATATGGATTGCTTTTGAGGGGGTTTTGGTTGTGGTGTTGTCTTTGTCCTTTTTAGTTTTATATGTTTATGTTTGTTCTAGATATTTTTTGTTCTCTCTTTCTCACTTTCTTTTTAGTTCTCTTTCTGCCTTCCTTTTCTGCAGTGACTATATGTAAGCCACAACACAGACCTTTCCATGCTCAATCTACCAGATCTTTAAAGAATAAATACCAATACTCCTGAAGAATTTCCATGAAATAGAAAGGAAGGAGCACAACCAAATTCATTCTATGAAGTGACTATTACTCTCATTGGACAAAGATGAGAGAGAGAGAGAGAGAGAGAGAGAGAGAGAGAGGAGAGAGGGAGAGTGGGGGGGGGAGACAGAGGGAGAGAGAGAATGAATTATAGGCCAATCTCTTTAATGAACATAGATGCAAAAATTCTCAATAAAATACTGACAATCTGAATTCAATAGCACATCAAAAAGATCATACACCATGATCAAGTCAGTTTCATTCCAGGCATCCAGGATGGTTCAACAGATGCAAATTGATAAATGTAATACAGCACATAAACAGAAATGAGGACAAAAAACACACGAACATCTCAATAGATGCAGAAAAAGCCTTTGACAAAATTCAACAATCATACATTAGTAATCCAAGGGGGGATTTCATTGTAATTATTCCATACATTCATACAATGTACTTTGAACAAGTTCATCCATTCATCCTCTACATTATATTCCAATTCTCCTCTCCCTTTTTCAAAGTGGTTGGTTTCATTATGCTGTCTGTCTGTCTATCTATCTATCTATCTATCTATCTATAGCATATTTCTATCCTCCTTTTTAAAGAAAACAAATTAGACTATACTAAACTAGAAAATACCAGAGTATATCAAATGAAGTACAGTATGTTCTCTGAGCCTTTTCCCTCTCTCTTTGCAGGTGTGTGTGTGTGTGTGTGTGTGTTCTGATGTAAAATGTAGGTTCTTATACATGCCATGGTCAAACAATATGATTTCCTGTGTTCTAGTTACATGACTTGCATAGGTGGTAGAAAGAGAACAGATAAATAAAGAAGAGTTGGGAGAGACAGTGCAAAAACAATGTATAAGCCTTGGATTGTAGGGAGGAATTACTGAGAGTAAAGGAAGAGCTAAATATTATGAAATTTTTGTGCTGGGAAGTTATGATGACAGTGAACCTGCAAGAAAAAGTGGGGTATATGTTTGCATTCTACTAGACCTTTTATGACTCTCAGAATTGCAGCTCACCATTTGAATGACATTGATTTATATAAATTAATTCATCCTGTCTAGTCTCCGACATTCTCATGGCTAGAAAGGAAATTTTAATTTTCTGAAAGCACAGTACTCACAAAATCTCAGCCCTTCTTTACAACTTTCTGTGATTGTGTACTATGTGGACTATTTGAGATCATGGCTTTCATTACCCACTTCAACTTAGTAGAATATCTTTGTTGTCATAGGTGGGGTCTACCATGTTACACTGACTTCATTGATAATAAAAGCCTTGAATTTGGTGGTTGTTCTAGCAGAGAGTTTAAAATAATTTTGTTTTAAGAAAATATCCTGGAAGATCCAAGATGGTGACTAGGGTACAGAAGCAGACAGTGTGAGCTCTGTGAATGCTAAGATGCTGGGGCCACACTTGGCAAAAATAAAGCACCAAGGACAAAAAAAATTCAACAACCTGAACCCCTAGCCCATAGAAAGCTTCTCCATGCCACTTTACACTGAGAAAACAGGAGGGCTGCCATGGCCACCAGCCACCAGCTCCAAACCTGCTTGGAAGACAGTCAGCAGACCAAACAGGTGAGCACCAAGCATCATGTGGAATTCCCCTAGCCAACCCTGGTATAAACCAGCAGAGCTCCCTGGGCAGACTGACCCTCCCTGCAAAAAAACCTGAATAATAAACTATAAACTGAAAACTAGCACACAGCAAAGGGAACAGGAACTCTGAAAGCACACCAGAGAAGCGGGGAGGAGCAAGGAGCTGATCTCCACTTGAAATTTCAGGAAACAAAGACTGAAAAGGCAGGAGTGCTGACAGCAGGTGGGTGATAAGCCACTGCCTGAAATAGGGTAGGTAGGTCCACAAAGCTCATCTCCTGAGCCAGTGAGCAATATCCAAAGTCAAACAGCTCTGCAAAATTGAAAACCAAACAGGAAAACATCACACCACACTGACAGCAGGGGGCTGGCTGAAGGATCACTGACCTTGCGCCAGAGAAAGGGGGTGAGGCAAAGAAACAAGACCCCAGCAAACAAGCAGAGTGAAAACCCAACTCCAAAGCAGGACACCTGGCAGACTACAGAGCTGATTCTGGAACCTGAGGACAACACTCAAACTTAAACTGCCACACCTCACTAAGGGAGGAGCTGACCAAGCAGCTGCCGCTGAAAGAAGAGAAAAACAAAACAAAACAAAAAACTACCCAAACACCTGGCAACACTACGACAGAGCTTCAGCTTAAATGCCAACACCAGGACTGGATATGGGAGGAATAACACCAGAACTTAAACTAAGAATGAAATTCTATTGTTCCTGAACCTGGAATTTTGGTTCTGTTTGTTTTGTTTGTGTTTGTTTTTCATTTCTCCCTGTTGATTTCTTTGGGTTTTGTTGTTTTTTGTTTGTTTTTGTTAGTTTTACAATTGTGTATTAGTTAATACTATATTACACCCAGACAAGGGACAGAAATAGCACACACACATTTAGCTACAAACCCAATATAGCCACAAAACAAAATTAAACCAAGGGAAAGAAAACAGATGATTGAAACCACCAAGTAGCCTATTAAGAACATAGTTGCACAGTACCAAGTAGAGTGATGTGAAGACAAAAAACGGATGGAAACCATTCTTCCCCCCAAAATAATTTAATACAGGATTCAGAAGGAAATGAAGAAAACAGATACCCAATTCTGGATTCCAACAAAACAAAGATAAATGACAACAAGTAACCCAAAGATGTCCACAGGAACATCCTCAAAGATGAAATCCTGCAAGTAATCACTGACAATGTCATGGAGATGTTACTAGACATGGTTAACCAAAACGTAGAAGAGACACTCAAGAAATTTCAAGATGCCAAAAATAAAGAATACAAGAAGACACAGAAACAAATAAACTCATGAGAGCCCTAAATAAACACCAGAGTGAAACAGAGAACACTATAAATAGAGAGATAAATGAATTAAAGATGAAAATAGACAGTATTAAAGAAGAAGTGACTCATGATGTGGAAAACCTCAGGGAAAAGAATGAAACAGAAACACAAAACACAATGGAAGGCCACTACAGCAGACTAGAACAAGCCAAAGACAGAATCTCAGAACTTGAAGATAAAATGGAAATTAAAGGAAAAATTGAAGAGCTATTAGTCAAACAACTCAAGACCTAAGAAAAGGTATGCAAGAATTCAACAACTCCATCAGACCAAACCTGAGAATCATGGGAACTGAAGGAGAAGACATCCAAGCAAAAGGAATTTGTAATATATTCAATAAAACAACAACAGAAAATTTCCCAAATCTAGAGTAAGTTATGCCCATTCAGATACTGGAAGCCTCCAGGACACCAAACAGAATTGACTAAAATAGAACTACCTCACAACATATTACCATTAAACCAACAAGCACAGAGAATAGAGAAAGAACATTGAAGGCTGCAAGAGAGGAAAAACAAATAACATGCAAAGGTAAACACATCAAAATCACAGCAGATTTTAAAAAGCAAGAAGGGCATGGAGTGAGGTATTCCAGGCACTGAATGAAAATAACTTCAACCCTAGGATACTCTACCCAGCAAAACTATCATTCAAACTAGATGGAGCAATAAAAGTCTTCCATGATAAGCAGAAACTAAAACAATATATGACCACCAAGCCACCAATACAAAAGATTCTCCAAAGAATTCTGCACACAGAAAATGAAAGCAAACAAAACCATGAAAAGATAGGCAGTACCAAACCACAGAAGAAGAAAAGACAAGGAATCAGTGAGTAACATTGATTCAGCTGCACAAAATCAAACCCTTAAACAACAAAAACAACTAAATGACAGGAATCACCACATACCTATCAATATTAACACTGAATGTTAACGGACTTAACTCCCCCATCAAAAGACACCATTTGGCAAACTGGATTAAAAAGGAAGATCCAACAATCTGTTGTTTACAGGAGACCCATCCCATTGTCAGAAACAAGCACTGATTTATGATGAAAGGCTGGAAGAAGATTTACCAAGCCAATGGCCCCCGAAAACAGGAAGGTGTAGCAAAACTTATGTCAGACAAAGTAGACTTCAAACTTACATTGATCAAAGGAGATAAAGAAGGACACTCTGTACTAATAAAAAGGGAAATAGATCAAAAGGAAATAACAATTATCAGCCTATATGCACCCAACATCAATGCTGCATCCAATTTCATCAAACATACTCTGAAGGACCTAAAAAGCATATATAGACTCAAACACAGTAGTAGTGGGAGACTTCAATACCCTCCTATCACTAATAGATAGGTCGTCCAAACAAAAAATCAATAAAGAAATTCTAGAAGTAAATCACACCATAGATCAAATGGACCTAGCTGATGTCTACAGAATATTTCATCCAACTACTGCACAAGATACATTCTTCTCAGCAGCCCATGAAACTTTCTCCAAATTTATCATATCTTAGGGCACAAAGCTAGCCTCAGCAAATATTAGAAAATAGAAATAATCCCCTGTATTCTATCTGATCACAATACATTAAAATTAGAACTCAACAACAAAAACAACAGAAAACATGTAAACAATTGGAAGCTGAATAGCACATTGCTCAATGATCAGTGGGTCATTGATGAAATAAAAGAGGAAATTAAAAGGTTCCTGGAAGTTAATGAAAATAAAAACACATCTCACCAGAACCTATGGGACACAGAAAAGGCAGTCCTAAGAGGAAAATTTATAGCCCTGAGTGAATATATTAAAAGGACAGAAAGATCTCAAATCAATGACCTAATGCTGCATCTCAAACTCCTAGAAAAACAAGAACAAGCAAAACCCAAATCAAGCAGAAAGAGAGAAATAATAAAAATAAGGGCTGAAATTAATGAAATAGAAACAAACAAACAAAAAACATACAAAGAATCAAAGGAACAAAAAGCTGATTGTTTGAGAAAATAAACAAAGTTGACAGACCTCTGGCAAACATGACAAAATTGAGGAGAAAAAAACCCCAAATCAGTAAAATGAGAAATGCAAAAGGGGAGATAACAACAAACACCATGGAAATCCATGGAATCATCAGAGACTACTTTGAGAAACTATACTGCAATAAATTTGAAAATCTTGAAGAAATGGACAAATTTCTAGATACTTATCACCATCCAAAATTGAACCAAGAGGATATTAATCACCTGAATAGATCTATAACACAAAATGAAATTGAAGCAGCGAGAGTCTCCCAAAAAAGAAAAGTCCAGGACCTGATGGATTATCAGCTGAATTCTATCGGACCTTTAAAGAACTAATATCAACTCTCCTTAAACTGTTCCATGAAATAGAAAGGGAAGGAACACTAACTAACTCATTTTCCGAAGCCATTATTACCCTCATCACCAAACTAGACAAAGACATACCCAAAAAGGAGAACTATAGGCCAATCTCCTTAATGAACATTGATGCAAAAATCCTCAATAAAATAATGGCACACCACATTCAACAGCATATTAGAAAGATCATTTACCATGACCAAGTCGGCCTCATCCCAGGGATGCAGGGGTGGTTCAACATATGCAAATCTATAAGTGTAATACAGCACATTAGTAGACTCAAAGACAAAAAAACCTCTTGATCATCTCAATACATGCCAAAAAAGCCTTCAACAAGATCCAACACCATTTCATGATAAAAGCTCTAAGAAAACTAGGAATGGAAGGAATGTACCTCAACATTGTAAAGGCTACATATGACAAACCTGCAGCAAACAGCATCCTTAATGGAGAAAAACTGAAACCATTTCCCCTAAAATCAGGAATGAGACAAGGGTGTCCACTATCCCCACTCCTATTCAACATATTCCTGGGATTCCTAGCCAGAGCAATTAGGCAAGAAGAAGAAATAAAAGGATTATAAATATGTAAGAAAATTGTCAAAACATCCCTATTTGCAGATGATATGATCCTATACCTTAAAGACCCAAAAAACTCTACCCCAAAACTCCTAGACACCAGCTACAGAAAGGTGGCAGGATACAAAATTAACTTACAAATTCATTAGCTTTTCTATACACCAACAGTGAACAAATTGAGAAAAAATATATGGAAATAATTCCATTTATAATAGCCTAAAAAAATCAAATATTTAGGAATAAACTTAATAAAGGATGTGAATGACCTCTACAAGGAGAACTAAAACCCCTGAAGAAAGAGATCAAGGAAGAATACAGAAGGTGGAAATATCTCCCATGCTAATGGATTGGTAGAATCAACAATGTAAAAATGGTTATACTACCAAAAGCAATCTACATGTTTAGTGTAATTCCCATCAAAATCCCAATGACATTCATCACAGAGATTAAAAAATCTACTGTAAAGTTCATTTGGTATAGGCAAGGACTTCCTCAGTAGAACCCCAGCAACTCAGCAACTAAGAGAAATGGGGCTACATAAAATTCAAAAGCTTCTGCACAACAAAAGAAATAGTCTCTAAACTGAATAGATGACCCACAGAGTGGGAGAAAATATTTGCCAGCTATACATCAGACAAAGGACTGATAACCAGAATATACAGGGGGCTCAAAAAACTAAACTCTCCCAAAATTAATGAATCAATAATGAAATGGGCAACTGGACTAAACAGAACTTTTTCAAAAGAAGAAATTCAAATGCCCAAAAAACACATGAAAAAATGCTCACTATCTCTGGCCATAAAGGAAATGCAAATCAAACCACACTAAGATTCCACCTCACCCCTGTTAGAATAGCCATCATCAAAAACACCACCAACAACAGGTGTTGGTGAGGATGTAGTGAGAAAGGAACCCTAGTACACTGCTGGTGGGAATGCAAGCTAGTGCAACCACTTTGGAAAACAATATGGAGGCTTCTTTAAAAACTAAACATAGATCTGCTATATGATCCAGCAATCCCATTCCTAGGGATGTACCCAAAGGAATGCAACTCAGGTTACTCCAGAGGCACCTGCACTCCCATGTTTATTGGCGGGCTATTCACAATAGCCAAGTTATGGAGACAACCAAGATGCCCCACTAGTGAAAAATGGATTAAGAAAATGTGGTATTTATAGACAATGGAATTTTACTCAGCCATGAAGAAGAATGAAATGTTATCATTCGAAAGTAAATGGATGGAACTGGAGAACATCATTCTGAGTGAGGTTAGCCAGGCTCAGAAGACCAAAAATCTTATGTTCTTCCTCATATGCGGAATTTAGATCTAGGACAAAGGTAGTTATGTTGTTGGACTTGGGTCACATGCTAAGGGGAGAGCACATATGGGATGAATGGGGTTAGGTAGGAAACCCAAAATTTGAAAGTGTTTGATGTCCCCACTGAAGAGGAGCTAATACAGTAACCTTAAAGCGACAGAGGTCAATGTGGGAAAGTGACTTGGAAGTAGTGAAGAGGTCAGGTAGAGATGAATCAATTCGGGTTGTAATACATTTGTGCATGGAAGCAATGCTAGGAATATCTGTATAGCTCTCCTTTTCTCAACTAGCAAAAATGCTATGTCTTTCTTATTATTGCTTATGTCTTTTCTTCAATAAAATTGAGAAGGGCAGAACAGTTTCTGCCTGGACTCAAGGGGGTGGGGGGAATAGGGATGGGGTGGAGGGCAAGGGGGAGAAATGACCCAAGCAATGTATGCACATATGAATGAATGAGTAAAGAAAAAGATAGAAAATATCCTTTTTCAAAGTACTCACTGTTCCTTAAAGCAACTGCTTTAGTTAGGTGACAGCAGCAGAGAGCTAGTTACTTAAGAAGCAAGGCTACTTGCAAAATACTTTTCTTTGACCTTATCCCATGGCTATTCTGATTTTGATCCTATTCTTTACCCAATTTTATAAGTGAGGAACTGAAGCTAACAATTCAGGTGACTTTCTAAGGTCATAAATCTCGTTATGGTAGAGCCAGAATTTGAAGTTTGTTTGACAGAATCCTGGTTACAACCTTTCTTTTCTGGATGCAGTTACTTATAGCTGTGCAACCTAAGGCAAGTCAGTTCTAACTTCTCAGAATCTGTAACATAACCTACAATATCAAGTTAATACAGTTGGCCTTCTGAATCCCTGGGTTCTGTATCCACAGACTCAATGAACCATATAGATTGAAATATTTGAAAGAGAAGATTGTATTCATACTGACATGTACAGACATTTTATTGTCATTATTCCCTAAAAATACAGTATAACTATTTACAACATTTACATTTTATTAGGTATTATAAATAATCTGAGATGATTTAAAGTATACAAGAAGATGTGTATTGTTTATATGCAAATACTACACCATTTTATATAATGGACATGAACATATGCAGATTTTGCTGTCAGTGTGTGTGTGGGGGGGGGGTGGGTACCTGAAACCTGTCTCACCCAAGAGATGACCATACTGCCAAGGATTGTTGTGAGGATTAAATGAAATAATAGTTATAAAGTTCTTAGCATATGGTGTTAACAAATGTTAATTTTCTCTTATCTTTCCCCAGGGGAGAAAAAACACTCAACAATAAATTAGTTGGTCAACACAGTGTTATGTTGTAGAAAGATCGAGTCAAATAAGAACTAGGTATAGTTTCAGTTTGCATGCTGGCAATTCTGAGTTTCAATTTGACTATTAAGAGAGCAGTTACATTGGTGTGGAAAAGGTAAGAGCCATGCATTAAGGCATAAAGAGTAAAAAGTGGTGAAGGAAAAAATTATAACTCTTCAAAGAAGTATAGTGATGCAGGGAAGAAAGGAGAGAGAATGACAGCAATTTCCAAGGAAGAAGTTTTCCACAACTTCTTAAAAGTTTCTTTCTTTGGCTCTTTTCATATACCAAAATAAATATCTCAGAAAGTCTGACCAGCAGCTTCTGAGTGAAAGTTGCCTCATGTGTAACTTATTTTCTGTACCACATATATCCTCTCATTGAAACTAGAAAGGCTGAATTCAGTATATAAAGTGAAAGCAGCCACATGTTCATCCTATTAAAATAGGAAACGATTTTGTTGGAATCACTCAATTGGAAACAAATATATTTGGTGATACTGAGGTTTGAACTCAGGGCCTTTGCGTAAATTACTAGGCAGGTACTCTACCAATTGAGCCACTCTACTAGCCGAACAACTAACTTTTGATAGCTTCCTTCATTCTAGCTCCAGAATACCAATTATGATATCCAACATTTATTCATCACTTTACCATATATACATATTCCAAGTACTCATATAAACTCAATTAATACTTTAATAAAATTCCATTAATTGGGTGCCATTATAGGTAATGAAACTGAGGCACAGAGAGGTTAGACTACTTGTCCACAAATCACATAGTTAGTGAGTGAAAAAGTCAAGTCTTGAGTTCAGGGCAATCCAGTGTGTGCCACTGTACTGCTGTAGCAGCAGAAAATAGCTTAGAGATGGAGTTGTCTGCACCCTGTACAGATCAGAAACTTCAGATTAAGGTGGATGGAACTATATGGACACATTACTTTCAATTAAGATTGAAATTAAATTAGCACCACGGTATCATTGCTAATTTCCCTTCATGCATTCAACAATCCTTTACTGAGCAGCTCTTTATGCTTAGAACTGTTTTAGGCTTTGAAGTTGAGAAGACAAAGACTACGTGCAAAAAAAAAGTCTTCCTACTAGACTAGACACTCCGTTAGGACATAAAATGTCTATTTTTTCTCCTCTAGTAATTCTACAATTACTGGCAATGACTCACATGCCATAGCATTCAATAAATAGAGAGGGATCAAGCTAGTGCTATCTGGATTAGTTGAATTGTGAATAAATTG
Organism: Castor canadensis; assembly: GCF_047511655.1. Taxonomy (NCBI): domain Eukaryota; kingdom Metazoa; phylum Chordata; class Mammalia; order Rodentia; family Castoridae; genus Castor; species Castor canadensis. The sequence goes on from NC_133405.1 coordinate 94,840,107, forward strand.
AGCTCTAGTTAATAGATTTTAGATTACTGTATAATCATGTCATTTTAAGTTGTTAGTTGGAGCCACAAGGTCAAAATGCTTGAGTTAGCTGCTTGGTTTCCTTTTGTCTTTTGAACTATCTTGCCAAAGTACCTCTTGAAACTTTGAGCAAGGGAAAGGCATTCTGTAGCTGTGGGCCACTGGAGATAACATTAGTTTATTTCATGCTTTGTGACATAATCTGAAGCAGGAGACATTGTCTTACTCTGAGGGTTTTCTCTGATAGGTAAAGAAATAGATGGCCTGGGTTATGCATGCTTCATACTTTTCCACTCCAGACACTTTCTTTGCCTCCAGCTATGCTTTCTTAAGCAGAGCTCTCAGGAACTAGGGTATAAAACCCCCAAAGGCAGGGAGATACCTGGTCTTCCTTCTGTCACTTTCCCTGTGGAGTAGGTGAGGTACATTCTTCAGTGCACCAGGTAGCCATGAGCTACCTAGATGTCCAAATATGGAAAAGATACTGATTTTTCTCTAAGGTAGCCTATTATAGAAGTAAAATGATGGACATTAAAGTCAGACAGATCAGATTTATACTCTTTAGACACCATTTTGAATGTCTCTTAAATTCTCCCACTCTCAATTTGTTCATCAATTAGATGATAATTTTACCATAACAGCTTCACAAGTCTATATGGAGAATGAGATGAAATAATGCGTCTAAAGCTCCCTAACAATCCCTCTCAATATTTGGTACTCAACAATAATGAATCATAATAACAAAAATAATAATAAAATTCATCCATTTGTAGATACTTGTGGGATGAATCTAGAATACCAAGTTCAGGGAGATGTAAAGGGAGAGCTGGCTTAGTTAACTCCCCAGAATCTGAAACCCTGAACCACTAAAAAGTTATGAGGCAGTGGGGTCTTAGTATAAAAAACACCTGTAATAAATAAGCTTACAAATAGGAGAGGCTCATTTTGGCTCACAGTCTTTGAGGTTTTAGTCCATGACTGATTGGCCCATTTTTTGAAGCTGTTGTGGCACTGTACATTATGGTGGAATCACATGGAAGAGAAGGCCTGTTTACCTTGTGGCTGTCCAAAAAAAGAAGAGGAGGAAGAGACCATGGTCCCAAAATCCCCTTCAAGAGTGTGCCCCCAGGGTCCGGAAGACCTCCCACCTTATTTAAGACATGGGAGACAATCCAACTGTAAACTACAAGAAGTCTCTACAAATTAGTGGTATATTGAACCTAGAAAGGTTCACCGGAAAGCTTCGGTGAACACATGATAATGTGTTCCTAGGGTTTAACTGAAGCCTGAGTATTTGTGTCTCTCTTTGTAGACTTGGGCTCTGATTTGATAGCCATGATGGCAAGAGCTCCTTTGCCTAATCTACATCCATTCATATCCTAGCTGGCTTTCTCCTCCCCATCTGACTCCCAGTTCTATCTTTATGCTTGTCAGCCATTCTAGTTCCAATACCACTCAAAATTTCAGTGTCATTCAGTATCCTGCCAAAGTAATTATGGTAATACCTGCTTTGTGGAGAGTACCTTCTGTGATGTAGGCATTTTACTTACATTACTTCATCCTCATAAATCTTACCATTCCCCTGCTCAAAACTCTGAGATGGTTCTTACTTTTCAGACATAAATGCTGAAATATTTGTTTTGGTGATACTGGGGTTTTGAACTCATGGACTTGTACTTGCTAGGCAGGTGCTCTACTACTTGAACCATGCCCTTCAGCCCTTTTTGCTTTAGTTACTGTTTTCAGATAGTCTTGATTTTGTTCAAGGCCCCTCTTGGACTGTGATCCTCCTACCGATACCTCATGAGTAGCTGGTGCTATAGGCCTGAAATATTTATTGATGAAAATATAGGAAGTTAGAAATTTGCTTCAAAATTATCTGAAGGTCTGTGTAGATGTATAGATGAAATGAGATGTTGACTTGATAATTGTTAAAGATCATTATGAGTACAAAGGAGTTCATTATATTATTATTTTTGCATTTGTGTATAATTGAAACTTTCCACAGTAAAAATGGTTTTGAGATAAGTGTAATACTGGCTTCATAAAATGTGTTAGGCAGTTTTCCTTCCCTTTCTATTTCATGGAACAGTTTAAGAAGGATTGGTATCAGTTCTTCTTTAAAAGTCTGATAGAATTCAGCAGAGAGTCCATCAGGTCGTGGACTTTTCTTTTCAGGGAGACTCTTGATTGCTGCTTCAATTTCATTTTGTGTTACAGATCTATTTCAGGTGATTAATGTCCTCTTTGTTCAGTTTTGGATGATCATATGTATGTAGAAATATGTCCATTTCTTTAAGATTTTCGAATGTATTTGAACATAGGTTCTTGAAGTAGTCTCTGATGATTCCCTGGACTTCCATGGTGTTTGTTGTTATCTCCCCTTTTGCATTCATGATTCTACTAATTTTTTCCTCTCCTCATTTTGGCAGGTTTCCCAGAGGTCTGTCGATCTTGTTTATTTTTTCAAAGAACCAACTTTTTGTTTCATTAATTCTTTGTATGGTTTTTTGGTTTCTAGTTCATTGATTTCAGCTTTTTTTAAAATTATTTCTCTCCTTCTATTTGTTTTGGGAGTTGCTTGTTCTTGTTTTTCTAGGAGTTTGAGATGTATCATTGAGTCATTGATTTGGGATCTTTCAGTCTTTTTAATATATGCACTCATGCTATAAACTTTCCTCTCAGGACTGCCTTTGCTGTGTCCCATAGGTTCCGGTAGGTTGTGTTTTCATTTTCATTGACTTCCAGGAACTTTTTAATTTCCTCTTTATTTCATCAATGAGCCATTATTCATTAAGCAATGAGTTTTTCAGTTTCCAGCTGTTTGCATGTTTTTTGTCTTTACTTTTGTTGTTGAGTTCTAGTTTTATTGCATTGTGATCAGATAGAATGCATGGTATAATTTCTATTTTCTTATATTTGCTGAGGCTCGCTTTGTGACCTAGGATATGATCTATTTTGGACAAGGTTCCATGGTCTGCTGAGAAGAATGCATATTGTGTAGAAGTTGGATGGAATGTTCTGTAAATATCAACTAGGTCCTTTTGATCTATGGTATATTTTAGATCTAGGGTTTCTTTATTGATTTTTTTGTCTGGATAATCTATCTATTGATGATAAAGGGCTGTTAAAGTCTCCCACGACCACTGTATTGGAGTTAATATATGCTTTTAGGTCCTTCAGGGTATGTTTGATGAAAGTGGGTGCGTTGATATTGGGTGCATATATGTTGATAGTTGTTATTTCCTTTTGGTCTATTTCCCCTTGTATTAGTATGGAATGTCCTTCTTTATCTAGTTTGATCAATGTAGGTTTGAAGTCTACTTTGTCAGAGATAAGTATTGCTACTCCTGCCTGTTTTCGGGGGCCATTGGCTTGGTAAATCTTCTTCCAGCTTTTCATCCTAAGCCTATGCTTATTTCTGTCAGCGAGATGGGTCTCCTGTAAGCAACAAATTGTTGGATCTTCCTTTTTAATCCAGTTTGTCAAGCAGTGCCTTTTGATTGGGAAATAAGTCCGTTAAGATTAAGCAGGTATATGTATGTATTAAGCAGGTATGTGGTGATTCCTGTCATTTAGTTGTCTTAGTTGTTTGAAAGTTTGATTGTGTGTACCTAAATCTAGGTTACTCTCTACTTTCTTGCTTTTTCTTTTCCTGTAGTTTGGTGCTGCCTGCCCTTTCATGGTTATGTTGGATTTCACTTTCTGTGTGCAGAATCCCTTGAAGAATCTTTTGTAGTGGTGGCTTTGTGGTCACATATTTTTTTAGTTTCTGCTTATTGTGGGAGACTTTTATTGCTCCATCTATTTTGAATGATAGTTTTGCTGGGTAGAGTATCCTAGGCCTCTTGCCTCCAGAACATCTATGTATGGGCATAGATTTTTCTAGATTTGGGAAATTTTCTGTAATTATTTTGTTGAATATATTATGTATTCCCTTTGCTTGCACCTCTTCTCCTTCTTCAATGCCCATGATTCTCAGCTTTGTTCTTTTGATGGAGTCAGTGAGTTCTTGCATTTTCTTTTCACAGGTCTTGAGTTGTTTAACTAATAGTTCTTTGGTGTTTATAAAATGCTTCTATGGTTTCTTTTATTTCTTCTTGTACTTTTTCAAATTCTCTATTTTTGTTGTCTTGGAATTTCTTGAGTGTCTCCTGCACATTTTGGTTGACCATATCCAGTATCATCTCTATAAAATTTTCATTGATTACTTGGAGTATTTCATGTTTCAGATTATTCTTGTGGGCTTCATTGGGTTCTTTGGCATAGTTTATCTTAGTTTTTTTGTAGTCTGGATCTGAGTATCTGTTTTCTTTATTTCCCTCTCATTCCTGTACTAATTTTTTGCAGTGGGGAAACTGGTTTCCCTGTTTTTTCTGTCTTCACATCATTGCCCTTGGTATTGTTACTGTCCCTGTACTGTGTGCAATAAGTATTTTCTAGGTTGTAATAATAACAATGGTGATATTTAGAATGGAGTGGTGAGAGGAGAAGGAAAGCAAGGAAGGTAAAGAAAAAGGGACAAACAAACAAGTAAAAACAAACAAACAAACAAAACTGTGTCAAAGATATAGACAGGGAGAGATAGTGTACTAATCAACAGTAAGCTAAACAGGCATTAGAGAGACAGAGAGAGGATAAAGAATTAATAAAATAAATAAATGAAATAAAAATTAAAAGTAAAAAAAATAAAGTAAAATAATTAAAAAAAAAATCTCCAAGTTCAAATGCAATAAAGTTTCAGTCTTAATAATTTTGGTTTTAGTCTCTTAGCCTGAAATCCTGGAGATGGTGTCTCAGAAGTAGTTCTGTCATTGTTTCATCAAAAGGAGAAAAACCAAAAAAGCAAAAAAAACCCACAAAAGACAACAAAGTGTCCCAAGTTCAGATGCAATATAGTTTCAGTAAGTTTTTCAGCATGCAGGTGTAGTTCGGTTGTTGTCTCATCAAAGGAAGGGAGAGAAAAACAGAGTCTGGAAACAGTTCTGTGAAAGTCTATCTGAGGTTGTGGCTCGCCTGCCCACTGCTGTCAGCCAGCTGTTGCTGCAGGGTTTATTGATAGCAGATCTCAGGAGTGAGCTTACCACTCACCTAGCCCCCCAGGCTTTGTTTACTTGGGCACGACTGTCATTGTTACAAGCTTTCCTCTTTCCAAGCACACTGGGTGAGATGGCGCTACACCCGCATTCTCCAGCTGGAGTGTTTATTTACAGTTCGCATGGGAAGTGTCACTTCCCCCCTCTCCTGTGGAGTTTTCCTCCCACCATCACTTTTACAAACTTTCCTGCTCCTGGTTGCTGGGCAGGTGCCTCCGCTCCTACCTTCTCTGGCTGGCTTGTTTATTTACAGTTCTGTGAGGGATTGCTCCTCCCCCACCTTTGGTGCTCAGAGCACCCCACCCTCTTTGTTACGTGTCTTTTTTTATTGTTGTTATTATTCAGTTTGTTTTTTTCTCTGTTTTCCCTGGATGGGGGTCAGTCTGTCCAGGGGGCTATGCTGATCTTGCCCAGGGCTGTCTGTGGGAGTACCACGTGCCGCTTAGCTCACCTGGTGGTCTGCTTCTCTCAAGCTGGTAGTAGATGGCATCTGGCGGTGTGGAAGCCCTCCTGGTTTCTCCGTTTACTGTGGAGTGGAGATGCTATGCACGGGCTGGGGGTGTCGTGGTGTTGGAGTTTTACCTCTTCTTGGTGGTTTTTCCTGCAAGGTGTATCTCCAGCATCTCTCCAAGATTTTACTTTAGGAAGCACGCTTTCTGCTTCCCTCCTCTAGTCACCATCTTGGAATTTCCTGTTTTCAATTTTTAAAAGTACTTATTACTAGGTCAGTCATAATGGCTTGTGCCTCTAATCCCAGCTACTTGGGAGGCAGAAATGTGAAGGATGAAGGTTCAAGACCAGCCCAGGCAAAAAGTTAGCAAGATCCCATCTCAACGAATAAGTCAGGCATGGTGGCACATACCTGTGATCCAAGCTACATAAGTAGGAGGATCATGGTCTAGGCCACCAACAACCAGAGACCCTATCTAAAAAAACAACCTAAAAGCAAAGAGATTTGGAGGTGTGGCTCAAATAGCAGATCACTTGCCTAACAGATTCAAGGCCCTGAATTCAAATATCAGTTCCAAAAGTTTTTACATTCTCTGTAATTATTTCACCTTTGATGCATCTCACTGTTCTTTCTTGGCATCAGTATTTACTCAAAGACTTTGGCCTGGTTTAAGAATATTTATTTTTGGAAAAGGAGAAGAAATATATACTTCAGAGTATTTTTCTTTATGCCTAACCTTTTTTTTTATGGCATTTGAGCCATGCCACCAGACCCAGACTGGATGACAGCCAGTCTGGGTCCATGATGACTCTGAATCAGTTGCTGCTTTAAAAAAATATATAGTTTTACCACTTAATATATACTAAAACTTGGAGGCACCATTTTCCAACAGAGACAATGAATATAAGGAATGTATTAAGAGGATATATAATTCAGTAAATTAAAATACTAAATGAAATATATTATGCACTATTTTAATGGAACATGAGATACTTGAGATTTGTTAGTTTCCTTTAACGGTTCCTGACACATAATTCTCCTAAAATCTTGTTTATGCCCACATTTAATGTTTACATGGTATACCACTTCTTTAAAAGTAATTCATGGCTTATGAACTCACATTCCTATAGGGACCAAGCAAGTAGTATATATAAATGAACCAGGCAAAGCATAAGAAAACAAATGGAGTAAAAATGTATGACTTCATTGTCAGGGAAAAATATGGAGCATTCTGGAGGATGGCAAACTACATATGCATACCTCATCTGAAGGGGCAGTAATTGGGTAAGGTGGCATATGACTGTAACTCTAGCACTGGGGCAGTTGAGACAGGAAGATCATGAATTTGAGGCAAGCCTAAGGCTGCATAGCAAATTCTAGACCAGTCTGGGCTGGATAGTGAGATCCTGTCTCAAAAATAAATGGATAAATGAATAAATAGTTAAATAAGGCAGTCACTTCACAACTTGAACCAGTTGTTATGATGCAGAAATGTAGTCCCTATGTTCTCAAATTTTTAAGAACAAATTTCATGTTCTTATATAAGATCCTGAGAGTTTAAAATGTTGGAACTATTTTTTAAAGAATGTCTGAGTCAAACAACATATTGATTAAATAATGTTGTAGACCTTGTCTGTAGTCCACATATGAAATTACCATGATATTGAAAATAAATATTGCCCTTTTAGGGTTGATCTAATGAATTTGACACATATTGAGTGAATCATATGCAGGAGTCACCTTGAAAAGACTGGCTGACTCCTTGATTTAAAGCAGGAAGGATAGGGTCTAAATAAATTTTGACAAGATTGAAGAAAACTATGTGTCAATCAACATAATATTATAAAACCAAAAGAAAACTGTGTTAGTTGAAGCAAAAGGCCTGCATTGCATCAAAGAAGGAGAAAGATGCCAAATATACATGGCTCACACCTGTAGTCCTAGCTACTTGGGAGGCTGAGATCGGGAGGATCATGAATTGAGGCCAGCTGGGCTAATAGTTCAAGAGATCTCATCTCCAAAATAAGCAGAGCCAGATGGAGTGGAGATGTGGCTCAAGTGGTGGAGTGCCTGTTTTGCAAGTGCAAAGACCTGACTTCAAACGTCAGTCCTACTAAAAAAAGAAAACCTTGGGAACAACTTCTCTTTTTGTTTTGTCCCAGAATGCTAGCTGACACGTATATTTTGGAAAGGTGAATTATTTTCTGAGCCAGGGATTGTGCATAAGGTTTTATTTATAGCCATAATGAAACATCTATCAAGGGTATTCAGTTCCCTATGTTCTGTTTTCCTAGTCTCCAAGCAAGTTTCTGATTATTAACTGATATATCAGGCATTACATTATTGGGTAAGTCAGTATCTTGATTAAATAACAATAATTGGAAAAATACAACCCTCATTTGGATTAATAATAAGGAATATGTGGTTTGTAGGATGATTTATTATGAGTGAATGAAAAAGTCCATCTGCCCTGAACAGGTACTCTGCCCAGATGCTTGTCTGGTATCCTTGTGATCTTTCTCCACATGCATTGTAGACTAGTATTTTCTGGTATCATTGTTAGAGTTAGTTATATTTCAGTGTGTTTTGACTCCTAAGCCAATAAATTCAAGAATGCTTGCTGACCCAACCACAATATACAGAGACAGTTTCTCATCCAGCTAAGTCTTTAAGATAAAGAAGTTTATTTCTCATAAATTTAATCTTTAGGACAATTAATAAACATTCTGGAAGAGCCTATTCTATGTGTTGCCCTGTGTTAGATACTAAAGACAACCATTCATTTATTCATTCAGAAAACATTGAAGCCTGCTTTATACCATATAATGTTCTAAGTTCTAGAGATCCAGTGATAACTAAGACCAGCCTCTGGTTTTTAAGGAGATCACAGTTATTGGGAAAACATATATTAAAGCAGATAGCATGAACACAATGCAAAAAGTAACCATTTCATTTGTATTTTACTATATCTCTTTGTAATATGCAATAGGGTTTATAATTCCACATATTTTGATTAAATGTTTCAAAAATAAAAGTATAGGAAATGATGTAATAGTCATCTATGTACCCAACTCCCCCCAGCTTTACCATACTTTCTTGTTTCTCTTAGAATTCTTTGGCCATATTCTCTGTTTCCTTTTCCTGTTTTTTTCTTTTACTCACTTATTTATTCATTCATTTCCTAAGTATTTATTTACATATCTTTTCCATTACTTGCCTTAAATGCCAACTTTCCTTAAATTTCCATCCTCAGATCATTGTCATCCTTGAGCTACACATTATTCTTAGAAGAGTCCATTCCCTCTCACAGGTTTTAGTGACTACAAATAAGCTCAGGGCTGCCATTCATGTATTAGGACACCTTTGTAAGAATATGAAAAAGGTGTCCCCTCTTGGTGGTCCCATTCTTGTAGGTACAGTGCTTGGGTAGTGAATGGCAATGTTGTGCTAATTTTTAAAGATCTGTTTTCCTTTAAGGTCATTTTATCTTATGTAAGGGTCTAAAGCATGTGGACTAAATTTCCATCTCAACTGAGCCCCTCAATCAGACATCTTGTATAGCATACAACCATCTTGTAAATGGTCCTGTATTTGATAATGATTCATGAATTATATCCCCAGCATTCATTTCTCCTTTGATATCTAAACTAAGACATCAAACTTTGTTTTTGCATGAACATACCACAAATACTTTAAATTCAACATATCCAAATATCAATCTCCAAACTCCCTCTCCTCCCTCCTTCCCTTCCTCCCTCTCTTTTCCTCCTCCCCCTTTTTTCTCCTCTCTCTGCAGCTTAGCTGTCAATTTAGACATAAAAGTAAATATTTTTTTTCATTCTGCTACCAGAGTAATCTATGTAAAAATCAAACAAACTCTGTTACCTCTTTTTATAAAATTCAGTAATGACTTTGTAATAAAGTTCAGGTTTTTAGCATACCCATTCACACTTCTCTTGATTTATCTCTTTCCACTTATTGTCTCCCAGTTTATACCCTAGTAATATTGAATGGTTTGCACTTCCATGAAAATAGTGTGCTATGGCTTGCCTTATATCTTACCTTTTCTTTGAACTCCCTTAGTCCTTCAGTGCTCAGGCAGCTATCACCCTACTTTATGATTTTTTTCCCCTGTTAACACTCCCAAAGTAAGCAAAATACTGTGTAGAAATTTTTATGCCCTATTATTCTCTTGACTTTAACTTTTCAGAGGAAGGGGCTGGAACGTGGAAGTTTTGGAAGCCTTCTGAGATGAGATGACATCTGAGCTGAGTCTTAATAAATGATAACTTACTTATTAATGGATGGTTTGGTGGACAGTGAGAGGCAGTCATTAAGACATGACATTTCAGGCAGAGAGAACAGTGTAAGTAAGAAAAGAAGCATAACTTGCAAATGGACTTTGCTTGGGCAGAATTAGGAGTGTAGCTAGGTTTTATTTGGCCCTCAGAGTTTTTTTTTTTTTTTACCTTTTAATTGTATTAATTGCTAACACAAAAAAATCAGGACACTTCACATAAAACTGAATTTCTGGCTTGTCTCAGATAACTAGCTGTGGAGACACTAGATTAGTGATGCTATATGAAAACAACTCATCGAAGGGTAATGGCTGCCATCTTCAGAGGAGCAATTAGTGCTAAAGTTTGTTGCTATCTTTTCTCTTCCACTTGTTTTACATTTGGCCTAATTTCTTTATATATGTTACCTATTGTGATACTATAGGCTTTTTATTATTTATTTTTAATTTTTAAAGTTTATTTGAACTGATACATCAAAACAAAATATACATATTAATGGGATACAGTGTAATTTATCAATACGTGTATACATTGTGCAATGTTTAAATCAGGCTAACATAATGATCTCCTCAAATACTTATCATTTCTATGTAGTGAAAACTTTAAGATCCTTTCTTCAAGCTTTTTGAGATGTACAGTACATTATTATTATCTTTAGTCACCCACTTGTGAAATACAACACCAGAACTTGTTTGTATGGAACTGTAATTTTGTGTCCATTGGTCATCTTTTATCCACTCCTACCTCCCATTCTCCCCAGTTTCTAGTAATCACCATTCTTAACTTCTATGAAGTCAACTTTTTAGATTCAATATATGAGTGAGATCATGCAGTAATTGTTTTTCTATGCCTGACTTATTTCATTTAGCAAAAAGATCTCCAGTTCTATCCATGTCATCACAAACAACAGGATTTCAGTCTTTTAATGGCTGAACAGAATTCCATTGTGTGTATGTACCACATTTTCTTTATCCACTCATTAATTGTCGAACACTTGGGCTGTTTCCATCTTTTGGCTCATGTGAATAGTGCTGCAGTGAACATGGGATGCAGATACCTGTTTGACATACTTATTGCAATTTCTTTGGCTATATACTTAGTAGTAGAATTGCTGGATCACCTGATAGTTCAATTTTTAATAGTTTAGGAACATTCAGAATGTTTTCCATAATGGCTGAACTAATTTACACTCCCATTAATAGTATATAAGGGTTTCCTTTTCTCCACATCCTCTCCAGAACTTGTTTTATTTAGTCTTTTTGGTAATAGCCCTTCTTACTAGAATTGTGGTTTTGATTTGCATTTCCCTGATTAATGATGTTGAGCATTTTTACATATATCTGTTGGTCATTTATATGTGTTCTGTTGAGAAATATCTATATCTGTTTCCCATTTTTCTTTTTTGTTTTGTTTTATTTGCTATTGAATTTTCAGATTTCCTTATACATTCTGGGGATCAGCTCCCTGTCAGACGTATAGTTTGCAAATATTTTCCCCATTCTTCATGTTGTCTGTACACCCTGTCATTTGTTTACTTCGCTTTTTATTTGATGTAATCACAGTTGTTATTTTTGTTTTTGTCTCCTGTGCTTTTGGGATCTTATCCCAAAACTTCCTGCCCATCTTAATATCCTTTTACTAAGTTTTCTTTTAGTAGCTTCATAGTTTCAGGTCTTACATTTAAGGCTTCAATCCATTTTGAGTTGATCTGTGTAACTGGTGAGAAATAGTGCTTAGCTTCATTATTCTGCATGTGGATATTCAATTTTCCTAGCACCATTTATTGAAGACTGTGCCTTCTCCAGTGCGTGTTCTTAGCTCATTTAAAAATATTTAGTTGACTGCAGATGTGTGGGTTTCTTTCTAGGCCCTCTATTCTATTGTATTATGTATTATGTATCATTGTATTGTATTATGCCAATATCATGCTGTTTTGATTACTACATCTTTATAGTATTCTTTGAAGTCAGGCAGTGCAATGTCTTCTGCTCTGCTCTTTTTGCTCAAGGTGGCTTTGGTTATTCTGGGGGATTGTGGTTCAATATAAATTTTAGAATTATTTTTTCTAGTTTTATGAAGAATATCATTGGTATTTTGATAGGGATTGCATTGAATCTGTAGATCATAGCCTCCTGTTTGGGAGTAATGTGAGCATTAAGTGAGTAAATAGATAAAAATATTATAGAATAGCTCTTAACATTTAGTATAAGCTAAAAAATGTAGTCTAGTGCTTGATTTGTCACTCAACCTATATATGTTTTGGATTCTTTTACTGGGAGAATGACGTAAAATTGCTGGAAACTTCTCATTGAGCTTTTGTTTTGTCTTTGTGAGTTCACTCAGAAGGGGATGGAGAGTTGATCTCTCACCTATACCAAAATCAACAAACAGGTACCTCATATACCTTTAGTGAGGCCCACGGAGACAAAGAAGATATTAAGATGATCATCAAGCTAGACAAACAGTAAGCCTGATTCTCCAGATTGTTTTCTCCCTCTCCAGAGTACCATTATGATTCTCTCTGTAAATCAAAGGTGAAGCACCTGGTACCTGGGTTTGCAATAAATTATGTCACTGTGGGTTGTGGTGTTATATCTGTACAAGATGCAGTAAGGGTATAGAGGAGGATTCAATGTGGGGGAAATATATGTAGTTAGGAAGAGACTCTTAAGTTAAGTCCAAGCAGAGGTCTACAATCCCTCTGAAAGTGTATGCAAATACATGTGTCATGTGGTTATAGTTTCAAAAAGAGAGTCCTGAGAGTGTGTTCCAAAAAAGAACCACTGTTCAGTGATTCTATGCCAGAAGTCACAAACAGCAGCCTGACCCAGTGGTTCTCTTCACACCCACAGATATTTTCTAGTCAGAAAGGTGAATAAATGGGGACAGGTGTATAAGGAAATTTCACATAGAAAGTTAATTTTTATTTTTTATTAAAACATCAAAAGGCCTGACCACATTAGGCCCACTCCTCTGCATGACAATTATTGTTGGAGCTGAGTAGCAATAGTTCCCAGTCAGATAGGGTCTGCTACAATTTTCACCCTACCTGCTTCATTCATGCATGTTATCTATCTGTTCTTTGTGGGCATTTGAGTTGTGACTTCTGCTTTATGGCAGTAACATTGGAGTGGCCATCCCAGCACTTTCCAAGGCTTTTACTTTCAGGCCTTCTCTTTCCCTGACATGTTACTTTTGGGGCTTCCTTTAGCAGTCTTACAGGAACTAGAGTAAGACCAAGTGGCTTTATCTGCATCATGTTCAAACCCCTCTTGATATGAAAAGGGTTCTACATGGTGTTTCCATATTATTTTCATTTTGATTTCTCATCAGGGAAAATCAGCTAAGGAAATCAAGCTGTGTGCTTCTCCTGATTCTTCCCCCCATCTTGTCTGTAAGTCAAGACTATAGCAGAAGCCAAGGAACCAATGTTGGCTCACTCACTGACTAATAGGGTAGTTGTGGTTTCCAATAAGGTTATCCTAAGGTCCTGGCAAGGGTCCTAAATGAGCTCCTTCCAAGCTTAAAACAAAAGGCACTCCCTATTTAACATTCTAAGCGAATGTCCACACCCCATACCCAGAAAACCATTCTTTTCCCCCTCAATCCTAAACCATCACCAATGGAATACATGTTGGGCAGTCTTGTTTACCATTAGACTTGTCTTGTTTACCATTAGACTCATCTTGTTTGTTGCCCTCCATCACAAATTTCTTTAGGAGATGAAAAATTAACACCTCTTCCATAGCACAGCAGAAGCAATAATTTTCAGAGCCTTGAGGAATAAGTCAGAACCTTAACTGAGCTACTGCAAAACCCCAGTACTCTGAATGTTTGAAATGCCCACAGAGCAGAAGTACTCCTCTAAATGACAAAAGCAGTGTTGAAAAAGTCAAAACTTCCTTTACTCGTCCCTTTGCCCTGCACATTTGGCTAAAGGGGCATTTATTGTGGATCACAGCATTTTTCTTTGTACTTATTCACATACAAAGTAGGTGCTGATATACTGTATCTTTCTGGTCAGAGTATGCATATCATTGTTTTTAGATTCATTTTAGGGATCTACTTGCAGAATAAATGAGCATTACACTTTTCTTGAACCTAGTAAGAGGTCTGATTATGCCACTGTCTCTTGAGAGATAACAATCTTCCCTGTCTTCCAACTTTGCTAGTGGGCACAAGGCCATAGTGAGAAAGGAGGCAGTCTCTTGTCTAACTACACACTCCATACCCCTATAGAGATATATTTGGTGTATGCTAAATAGTACTGTTCATAAATAGCAGTTTCAGGACAAGACTGAAACACTTTTGTGAGACTAAGTATGGTTTCACATAGGCTGTGAAAGAATAATCATTTGGAAAGCACCAGAAATTCTTCCTTGCCCCGACAGCTACACCAGTGGATTAATTAGGGCATAGCTGGAGCCGATGGATCTGGCTGATGGGGGTTTATTGAATCCTTTCTCTGCTCTGGGAACTATCACTTTCTTAGAAGAAGAGTCTGGTCTCAGACTCAAGAGCTCAAGATAAATTAGTGCAATGGTAATTTAACTTCTGCAGCTTGCGAAAGCATCAACTGTAATTTTAAAGGGGGTGTTAGATAAATTAGCCAGTATAATTTCAGTACATTAGAGAGTCATACTGAGTTTATTTCTCAGGGGAGGGGCACAGAGAGTAAATTCGGGGGACATATAGGTAAACAGTGTTCATCTTCACTCCTACAGGGGTGAAGGGGTCCTAAAGGATCTAAGATACACAGATAAACATCAACAAAAAAGAACAAAACAGTATAGGAGCTAGAGTGTCTGGGAGTCATCAGTGTTAAGGCTACTTTATCTAAGGTGTCCCCTGATAAATTCATCCATTTTGTGAGGCCACATTTCACCTTTAATTTATCTTCATAGAATCCACGAAGAAGGTGATCCTTAGTCCCTGCCCTCAAGGTTCTAGCCTACCTCAACTTTGAACCATAGGACCAGGGGCAATACTCTATTTCAAGAGTGCTTAACCTGAAGTCCTTGTACCTGGCTGGGGGAGAAAAAATTATTATTTTCTCTAACCTTTAAGCAAAATGTAAAATTTCTTTCAGTTAATTATGAGTGAAAGGAACAAACCATGACATATATACATATACATAAACAGATATGCATATGTGTATATCTATGTATATATATATATAGAGAGAGAGAGAGAGAGAGAGGGAGAAGGAGGGAGAGGGAGGAAAGAGAGGGAGAGGGAGAGAGAGGAAGGAGTACATATGTACACATACACTGCATACATATGCATTGGAAAAGATATACCAGAGTGGTTACTGCTGTGTTGTTTTAATTTTTACAGTGACACTATATAGTTATGTTTAATTTGCATAACTAAAATAATAACAATTTTTAAAAGTCATCTCCTTCCCCCAAAAGATGTCATCCAAGGGGGCTGGCCAACCATTTAGACCAGATCCCCCAGAGGGAAACTTTTATAGGTGAAGAAAATTTTGTCTTCTATATAACCCCAGAACTGAAATGCCTATTTATTAATTTCAGTGAAAAAGCAAAGTGCCATGAAATACAGACTAATAGTCTATAGAGTATATCAGTTAAGGATATGATCACTGAAGCCAAACCACATGGCCAAAGTTAGTTGCTCCATTTAATATCCCTGCAGTGTTAAGCACCTTTCTATGCTTCAGTTTTCTCTTTCTTAAATAGGAATAATGAGCTCTATTTCATAGTATGATTATGAGGAACAACCCTGCCAGTCCCAACATGTAGGAGGTGCTAAACATATTATTTGCTAGTCAATGTTTTTTCTTCCCAGTGCAGCTAAATAATAATCAGAGGGTTGCTTAGTGACCAAGACATCAGAGCAAGGGAGCTAGTTGAATTGTCTTAATGATTTGGATCACTAGAAAACTTTGAAACACTTATCTCCTTTATAGAAATACCTGCTAACAATGAAGACAATATTTGCAGGTAAGGACAGCCTTCCTTAGGCACTGCATGGAATGATCAGATGCATTTCTGCTCTTTGGGCATCCCTCCCTAGATGCCATAAAAGCTAACCTGTTTCCATTGAGTTTAGTTTCATTCATTCATTAGCTCTGATAGAGTGACATTGCAGCTTCATGACACTGTGTTTATGCTTTCATGTTGTTAACAAGCTTTAGTTAGATTTTAAATACTGTGTTCATGATCTTGCGTGAGACCTTTTTTCTGAAATTGCTGTAAAGGGCTAACTTTTATTTAAGGTTCTGGAGGTATCTTATTTTGACTTCCATGTACAACTTACCAAGGTTCAACATATGGTTTTTGACTTATTATGGTGTGAAAGTGATATGCATTTAGTAGAAACTATATTTTGCATTTTGATCTTTCCCAGGCACTAATACGTGGTATAACACTCTCATGATACTCTCAGCTGCAGCTTTTGTCAATCATGCAAACATTAGGGTCAAGTTATTTTGCTCATTGTTATTGAATACTAAGAAGAAAAAAACATTGATCTTGAATTCCACATCTTCTTCACTTTCAGTCCACTGGAAAAATCTAGTGGAGGCTAAGTCTAGGGAAGTCAAAAGACAGTAGTCTCACTGGCATTTTCAGAGCTAATATGTGCAAAGTTGTACGGCAATGTCCAACGCATGTGATTCTAAATTGTATTGCAGTAAAATGACATTTATGACTAGTGTACCATGAAATGTACTAAACATGAGTGAGCCTGAATGACTGCTAAGCATTTATAACATGATGTGGTATCATTTTTTTATTTTACTCACCATCATATTTCATACTGTCAACAACTTCCCTCTGAAATAGGAATTGTATGCATTGTTTAGATGAAAAATATCATAAAATTTGAGCTATATACAAATGTGTTTGAAAAAAGCTCAAAATATATCCTCCTGAATGTATGTTCAACTATATCCTTTCTGAATGTGCATTTAAATACAAAAACAATAATAGTAGTATTAAGACCTAATATTTGTTGCTCTCTGATGTGCTATCTGCTCTATATAATTTATATACATTAATGTATTTATTCCTTACAACTACTATGTGATATCATTATTACATATTCTTAAGTAGATTCTTCACTGGTTAACAGTACTTATTTTCTAAAATTTCATCTTGAGTATCACCACCGTGTCCCTTGGCAGAGAGGAGTGCTTGTTAGGGTTGGGGAAAGAAGGGTAGACATTAGGATCAAAAACAGCAAAGACACACAAGCATGAAACAGATACATCAGGAATGAAACAGATACATTCACACTTTTTAGGACCACACAATGATTTCTTATGCTTGGAGTTTAGACTACAAGGAGACTTAGTAAGCAGATAAGTCTGAGGTCTTGGCACCTGTTAAAATAGCAGAGTGATAGTTATGGCCTGTAACAAGATCACATAGTTAGAGATCAAAAAGAGGAACCAGATATCCAAAATATTATGGAGGTAAAGTAAAAAAGACTTGTTCATTGATTGATTTTAAGGGATGAGAAGGAGGGAGGCAATCGGATAATGCCTAGATTTATGGTTTAAAACAGTTGGATGAATGGCAAGTAATGAAATAAAGGTTTGAGAATAAAGAACATAGAGACATAGCTAACAGAAACCTGGAATTGAGTAAGATCATCAAGGAAGGAATTGTAAAAGAACCATCACTCCTAAAAGACAAATGAAGCAGTTATCAGCTAAACCTGCAACAGAGGCCATTTTTACCTGTGTGATTTGGAGAAAGTTATTAATCTTTCTGAACCCCAGTTTCCATGTTTAAAGTGCAGATAATGGAGTTATCCTACTTTATTCAAAGGATGACTTACTAAAGATATTGCCTAATATAAGACTAATTTTCGCATAGGAATTCCTGTAAATTAGAAGCAATGCATCCTTGGCTCCCATAAATCTGGAACTATGAACAGTATTTTTGTTTCAATGCTACTTTGACCTTTCTCAGTACTTGTTCTAATAGTTCACAGAATACATCTTTTGTTGCTTAAGAGTATAGCTTAGCCAGGCACTTGTGGCTCACAATTAGCTACTCAGGAGGCAGAGATCAAGAGGATCGTGGTTCAAAGCCAGCCTGGCAAATAGTTTGCGAGACCCTATCTTGAAAAACCCTTCACACACACACACACACACAAACAAAATAGGGCTGGTGGAGAGGCTCAAGGTGAAGGCCCTGAGTTCAAGCCCCAGTACCACCAAAATAATAATAAAAAACAGAGTACAGCTTATCATGATGATTATTTTTCCTTCATAGCTTTTATTTTCTAATCACTTCTGGCTTCCACATAAAGCTAATTATTTTAAGGTACAGTTTTCTTTAGCACTAACACCTAATGAACACTTGGATGACATTGTTTAAAGTACTTTAAATATTTTGAAAAGTAGCCACCAAGATTATTCCCAGAAGTTCCAAAGCACACAAACCACAGGACACAAGGTATAATTGGTAATCATGTTCATAGCTAAAGTGGAGTTACTCTATGGAATAGTCTATAGTTCCATTAGCCCTGATTTTGAGATTGAACTCTTATTTTCCATTAGTTTGTTTGCTTTTTAATTGAGAGAGATTATATTATTTCAAACTTCACATATATCAACATTTTTATATGCCACTATTTGAAATTTGCATAAATCAAATTTGTATGAAGTACAACTTCATTGTTGTGTTGTGATGGCTTCACCACAAAAAGTTGTTTGTTGACGATGAAGATTCAGTAAAAGAATGTGAAAAAAGTGCCTGACTAGGCATATAGCACATAATAAATGTTCATAAGTGATATTTCACTTCCTTTTCCTCTCAAGCACTATAGAAACTTGTGGTTGCTTGGGCAGAAGAGACAAGATGACAACATAAATTTTGGAGGTTATGGTATATAAAAAAATCTAGCATCATTTATGAATCCTTTATTTGAAGTGAACTGAATTCCTATCACGCTTGTCTAATTTAGTTGTCTCTCTGTTCCATAATCTATATTCCCACCTAGTGGCCCACTGAAGCAACTGCCTATATTTTAACTTTATTCTGATGATTTTTTAAAAAGCCGGTATTGTGTTACACACCTGTAAACCCAGCTACACGGGAGGTAGATTGGGAGAATGGGCATTTGAGACCAGCTATGGCAAAAACAAAAACAAAAAAACTAGTGAGATTCCCCATATCAACAAATATGCCAGTGTGGTGGCACACATCTGTAATTCTAGCTAGGTGGGAGACATAGGTAGGAGGACCATGGTTTGAGGCTGGCCCTGGGCAAAAAATGTGAGACCTAATCTGAAAAATAACTAAAGCAAAAGCAGGGTATGGATCTAGTGATAGAGGCCTGTGTAACAAGCATGAGGCCCTGAGATCAAACCCCAGTACTGTACAACTTGGAAAATATAGCAATGTGTAAGAAGCTGGAAAAACACATATAATTTCATCACCCAGAGGGAACTACTAAGAAGCCCTGGGCATATTTCCTTCTACTTTTTTATGCAGTTTTTACATTAGGGAACTGAACTCAGACTGTATGTATAATTTTCTAACTGGTGTTTTGGTTTAGTGTTACATCTGAAGAGATTCTCTATGTCATTAATTTCTTTTGAAGCATAATTTTATTTTATTTTTATTATATTATTGTTGTACTGGGGGTACATTGTGACATTTACGAAAGTTCTTAACAATATACAGTTGAATTTTCCCCCTCCGTCATTCTCTTTTATCCTCCTCTCCTCCCATTCCTGGAATACTTTCAACAGGTCTCATTTTCTTATTTTCATACATGAGCACACAATATTTTCACAACATTCAGCCTTCTTTACCCTTTTCTTTTATCCTCCCACCTCCTACTAGTACCAACCCCCAGGTAGGACCAGTTTTACTTTCCTGCTTTCTGTTTTTGAGAAAAGGCATTTTTGTTTGTTTAAGGTAGTTCTGCAGGGAGTTTCCTTGTGACATTTTCATGTTTGTATGTATTATTACTCAAATTGATTCATGCCCTCTATTTTTCTCCTTTCTACCTTAGTCCCCTTCTTATGGTGATTTCAACAGGTTTAAAAATTCTATATTAATTCTTGTATAGAAAGTGCATCCCATGTTCACCTGCTTAACTCCCTTCTTTTACCCTGCCTCTCATGTTAGTGACCTCCCCTTAATGTAACGTTTTTCATAATATTGCTTATATTCATATTATGTCTATCTCACACATATGAGGGAAAACATGCTGCCTTTGTCTTTCTGAGCCCGGCTTACTTCACTATACATGATGTCCTCCATTTGCATCCATTTACCTTCAGATCACATGGTTTCATTCTTCCTTACAGCTGAATAAAACTCCATTGTATATATATATATATATATATATATATATATATATATATACATATATGTATGTGTATATATATATGTGTGTGTGTGTGCATATACATATGTATATATATACATATTAATTAATTCATCAGTTGTAGAGCATCTGTGTTGTTTCTATAGCTTGGCTATTGTGAACAGTGTTTAAGCATCATTTTAAAGACTGCATAACATTCCAAATTTTGTTAAATTGACTCTTTCCAAATTTTCACCACACTTTCATCGTACATTGTATATTAATCTTTGCCCATATTTTTCCTACTCCTGGAATTTGAGTTCTAGAATACAAGTAACTGAGTCAAAGTGAGTTTGTTTTAAAAAAAATAGGGGCTGGATGTGGTGGCTCATGCTTGTAATCCCTGCTTTCAGGAGGATTGTGACTTCGAAGCCACCCTAGGCTACATAGCAAGTTCCAAGCCACTCTGGGCTACACAGTAACACCATGTCTCACAAAAAAAGAAAGAAAAAAGAAAAGGAAGGAAAAGAAGAACTAGCTAGTCTGGCTACAAATTTTTTCTGTGATTTTTACAGGAATGGAATTAAACTTATAGACAAATTTGAAGTGAACTGACATCTTTACTAAGCACAGCTTTTTGAACATGAATACCCATATGCCTCTCTATTTAATTTGATTTTTATTCATTCCATCAACATTTTTAATTTTCAGCATACAGACGCTCTATGCATTTTGCTAAGTGTATAACTATTTCCTTTTTGAGTACAATACTATCATGTTTTAATTTCAGTTTATGCATGTTCACTGTTAGTATATAGAAGTGTAATGTTCTAAGGGTGTCTGCTCTCTCCATTCTTATTCAACATTGTCTTGGAATTCCCAGCTAGAGCAATAAGACAGGAAGAAGAAATAAAAGGAATTCAAATAGGAAAGGAAGTAGTCAAACTATCTCTTATTTGGAGATGACATGCTCTTATACCTGAAAGACTCAAAAAACTCCACCAAAAAATCTCCTAGACACTATAAACAGTTTCAGCAAAATAGAAGGATACAAAATCAATTTACAAAAATCAGTAGCATTTCTATATACCAACAATGAACAGACTGAGAAAGAATATAGGAAAATAATTCCACTTACAGTGGTCTCAAAAAATACCTAAGAATAAACTTAACAAAGGATGCGAAAAGCCTCTAGAAGGAAAACTATAAACCACTGAAGAAAGAAATCGAAGAAGACTATAGAAGATGGAAAGATCTCCCATGCTCATGGATTGGTAGAATCAACATAGTGAAAATGGCTATATGACCAAAACCAATCTACATGTTCAATGCAATTCCCATTAAAATTCCAATGACATTCATCACAGAGATTGAAAAATCAACCCTAAAGTTCATTTGGAAGCCCCAAAGACCTCAAATAGCCAAGGTAATACTGAGCAAAAAGAGCAACACTGGAGGTATTCCAATATCCGACTTTAAACTATATTACAGAGCCATAGCAATAAAAACAGCATGGTACTGGCACAAAAACAGATGTGAAGACCAGTGGAACAGAATAGAAGGTCCAGATAGAATTCACACAGCCACACCCACCTGATTTTTGACAAAGATGTCAAAAACATATAATGAGAAAAGACAGCCTCTTCAACAAATGTTGCTTCGAAAACTGAATATGCACATGCAAAAAACTCAAACTTGATCCATGTCTTTCACTCAGTACAAGTATCAACTCAAAATGATTCAGAATCTTAATATAAGGCCTGAAACTTTGAAGCTAGTGCAGGAAAGAGCAGGAATACATTGGAATTAATAGGCACAGGCAATAACTTCCTGAATAGAACTCAAATGGCTCAGCAACTAAGAGAAAGGATTGACAAATGGGACTACACAAAATTAAAAAAGCTTCTGTTCAATAAAATAAATGTTCTCTAAATTGAAGAGACCACCCACAGAGTAGGAGAAAATCTTTGCCAGCTGTACACCTGAGAAGGGATTAATAACTAGAATATACAGGGAGCTCAAAAACTAAACACCCCCCCCAAATCAATGCACCAAATAAAGAAATAAGCAAATGAACTGAACAGAGTTTTTTAACAGGACAAAGTCCGAATGGCTAAAAAACACATGAAGAAATGTTCAACATCCCTGGCTATAAAGGAAATGCAAATCAAAACCACGTTAGGATTCTACCATTGTCAGAATGGTAGCCATTCTTACAGAACCACCAACAAATGTTGGCAAGGATGCGGAGATAAAGGAACCCTCATACACTGTTGGCAGGAATGTAAGCTAGTATAGCCACTATGAAAAACAGTGTGGAGGCTCCTCAAAAAACTAAAAATAGAACTGCCATATGATCCAGCAATACTACCTCTAGGGATATACCCGAAGGAAGGTTACAATAAAGGCACCCGCACACCCATGTTTATTGCAGCATTATTCATAATAATTAAGCTATGGAAACAGCCAACATGTCCTACTACTGGTGAATGGATGAAGAAAATGTAGTATTTATATACAATGGAATTTTATTTAGCCACAAAGAAGGATGAAATTTTGTCGTTTGCAGGTAAATGGATTGAACTGGAGAACATAATCTTAAGTGAAGTTAGCCAGTTTCAGAAGGCCAAAAACCTTATGTTTTCTCTCATATGTGGACTATTGACCTAATACAATTACAGAAATATTAGCAAAAACAGGTCACGCTAAGGGGAGGTCACATAAGAGGAGGTGAGAGTAGAAGAAGGCAGGTAAGAAGGTGAATATGGTTGATGCATTCTCTATACAAGAATGAACATAGAATTTTTAAACTGTTTGAAACTGCCATAAGAAAAGGACTAAGGTATAGAAAGAAAAATAGAGAAGATGAATTTGAGTTATAATACATGGAAATATCACAAGGAAACTCTCTGTGTAGCTATCTTAAGCAAACAAAAATGTCATGTTTTCTTTCTTCTTTTTACCAAATCGGAGAACAGGAGGGTGTAACAGGTCCTGCCTTGGTGTATGTGGGGGGGTTGGTACCAGTGGTAGGGGGGAGAGGTGGGGAAAGGGTGAATATAGTGCAAATACTGTGTGCACATGTATATAAATGGAAAAATTATGCCTATTGAAATTATTCCAGGAATGAGGGGAGGGGGTAAGGGAGAATAATAGAGGGGGGTGAATTCAAGTATGTTATATTTGTTATATTGTAAGAACTTTTGTGGACACCACAACGTACCCCCATTCACAACAATAAAAAAGTGCAATATTCATTTATGTGTTGATCATGTAACCTATAACTTGCTAAATTCACTCTTTAATTCCATGTCCCCTTTTAATAGATTATTTGAGAATTCTGTGTAGAAAAATCATGTTATCTGCAAGTAGAGATGACTTTATTTCTTCTTTAAAGTCTGTATACCTTTTATTTCATTTTCTTGCCATGTTGCAGAAAATAGAATTTATCCCCATGCAGACAATAGAATCTGTTCTTCCCCTTCCACACACACTATAACTCTGGGTGATGGAGAGCATTTCCTCAGCCAGACAATTGTGGTGAGAGTCCTCTATCTGCGCCCCTTAGCTGCTCTAGTCTCTGGTCAGGTGAGGGGATTCTTTGGCTTGCAGGACTAAAGAGAGCTCTGCTAGCCTGGTCCAATAATTTTGGCGTGAAGGGAGTGTCAGGACCCATTAGCAAAGAAGCCTCCCAGATGGGGTCCCTTTTGCTAGTTAGGTCTTCTTACTTGAGTATCTTTCAGTCATCTCAAGTTCTGCAGGAAAGAAAGCACTTCCTTTGGTCTTGTATTTAGCAGGATGCCCAATGGATCTCCTTTGGGGGTGGTGTCTTTCAATTCAAAAAAGGAATGGGTCTACTGGGGCTGTCTCTTGTTGCTATGTTGGGGGTCAGGAAATGCTGGTTCTGGGTCACCCTCTTCTGTTGTGTGCTGGAGACTTAAGATGCCTAGATGGTGTGGTGTTCTCCAGTTCTGATATCACAAACCAGTTCACATTTTAATTTTTATTAGCATATATTAATTGTACAAAATAAGGTGTTTCATTGTTGTATTTCCATACATGAACATAAAGTATTCTGATCATGTTCATACCTTTATTACTCTCTCTTATCCCCCCTTTTCCCTTTCTCTTCCACATTCTCTTTTAGTTTCATGACCTTGTTTTTTCCCCCTAGATTCCACAAATGAGAGAAAACATGTGATACTTGTCTTTGTGAAACCGCCTTATTTGGCTTATCATGATGATCTCCAGTTCCATCAATTTTCCACCAGCCAACATAATTTCATTTTTAATGGCTGAGTAAAAAAAATTCATTGTGTATATATACCACATTTTCTTTGATGGACACCTAGGCTGGTTCCATGCAGCAATAAAGGGGTATACCTTTCTACTGCAAAGTTATCCTTTGATTATCTCTTGCATTATTTCAGAGGTTTATAGTTTGACTTAGTGCACCACAGCAGGGAGAAATGTGTCTATGCCATTGTGTTCCCCAGGTGTTTGATTTTTTAACAGGCTATACTTAGAGACTTCACGCTTTATGCTGCAAGATGGGATTTCTGATGGTGAGAATTTCAGGTACTGATGACCATTTGTCAGCAGGCAGTACTGCAAATACTGTACTCTCGCATACACAGGCAGAAAGAACAGCAGCATCATATTCCTTGTGGGTTCACTAGCTCTCAACATAAAGGAGAGAGCAAGGAGCAGGTGACTGGGTTGCATGTGTTCCTTGAGGCTGTCTCTTGTGGGTCCCTTGCCCACCACCTTAGCTTCCTGGCTTATCATGAGGTGAACACCTTCTTCTGCTACTTGCTTCTGTCTCAATGATACTCTGGCTTGCCTCAACCCAAAAGCAATGGATACAGCAAACCTTGGACTGAACCTCTGAAAACTGTGAGCCAAAATAAATCTTTCTTACTTTAAGTTATTTCTCTTAGGCATTTGTCATGGTGACAAGAAGTCTAAGTCCATTTATGTCATTTCCTTAATAATATAACAAATACTTATGAAACCACTACCCAACCCAAAAGCTAATACATTGTCAATAACTCATATCAACCATTGTCTATCTTTTCTTTCTATTCCCCTGCTTCCCTCCCAGAAGTATCTCAAATGCGTGTATCATCCCTTTGCATTTAAAAAGTTTTCTTTCCTGTGTATGAAAAGAATAGAGAACATATTGTTTAGTTCTGCTTGTTTTTGAAGTTTACTCCTTGCTATTAAGTCATTTTCTGTCTTCTGGGACTTACTGTGTTCACTAAACATTATGCAAATAAGAATTGTGCATTGTGTTGTATAAAGTTGTAGTTAATATTTCCTTGACTAATTAATTAATAGAAACAAGTAAGATGGACAGTAGTATAAAAGTATGTCAGGTAGAAAACAGAGTAGAATAGTGGTCATTAGAGATTAAGAGGGATGGGGGAAGGGAGTAGAAAAAAATTAGATAATGGATACCAAAATACAGATATTTAGGAGGAATTAGTTTTGGTGTCCTGTAGCATAGAGGTTAACTATAGTCTAGAACAACTTATGCTACAGTTCATATAACTAGAAAAGAGGAGTCCAAAGTTTCCCAACATATAGAAATGATAAATGTTTGGTAAGATGGAAATGCTTGTGTGACAGATGTGGGACAGGAAAAAGCATGCCAAACTTCAAGAACTATACAAAGGAAGCCCAGTGACTCTGAAGCCTTGGGGAAAGAGTAATAGAAGATGAGTTAGGACCAACAGCTATGGGCCAGACCGTACAGGATTTTGAAGGCCATGGTAAGGATCTAGGCATTTATCATAAGTGCAATGGAAGTCATTAGGCAGGGTAAAGACATAATCTGCTTTGCTGTTTTAAAAAATTAATCTGGCTACTTATAAAGAATAGATTGAGAAGAAAAGATAAGAATTCAGTTCTGCTATTTGGGAGGCTGAGACCAGAAGGATCATGGCCCAGGGCCAGCCAGGAAAAATAGTTCATGAGACCCCCATCTTCAAAATGAACAGAGGAAAATGAACTAGAGTTGTGGCTCAAGTGGTATAGTGCCTGCTTTGCAAGAGTGAACCCCTGAGTTCAAATCCCAGTCCCACCAAAAAAAATTGAATTCAGAAATGGTTTTTATTATTACATCCATTTTAAAGATGAAAAACTAAGGCTCAGTGAGGTTAAGTAACTTGCCTAGGACTATATAGCTATTACATGTCAGAAACAGGATTTATACAAAGGTTGTATCACCTTAGAACTCATTTTCTTAATTGTAATAATATACATGGAACTTAGAATTCAGAGAGGTTTTGTTTTGAGATATACATTTAGAAATGCATTAGCTTATATAGAGCCATAGGAGCATATGAGCCTGAGGGAGAAAACATAAATAGAGAAAAAAGAAGGTTAAGGAAGTCTTGAGACTCTAATATTTACAGTTCAGGGGAGGAGAAGAAAAGGAAACTTAAAAGGGTCAGCAAGTGAGAGAAGAATAAAACCATGGGAGTACTTTTACATAGAAACCAAGAGAAAAAAACCTCTTCAGAAAGCAGCAGTGGTCAGCTATGCCAAATACTGCTGAAAGGTAGTGAGCTAAGGACTAAAACGTTATCATTTGATTTAGCAACATGGTTGTCATTGGAGACCTTCAAAATAATCATTTCAGTAGAGTCATGAAGGAAGGCAGATTGGAAAGCATTCAAGAGTAAATATGGACATTCCAAGATGGCGAATAGAGGCAGAAAGCAGAAAGCGTGCTTCCTAAAGTAAAATCTTGAGAGACGCTGGAGATACACCTTACAGGAAAAACCACCGAGAAGAGGCAAAACTCTGACTCCTCCACACCTCCAGGCCATGCATATCATCCCCACTCCACGTTAAATGGAGAAACCAGGAGGGCTCCTGCGCTGCCAGATGACAGCTCCTACCGGATCGAGAGAAGCAGACCACTAGGTGAGCTAAGCAGCATGCGGTACTCCCACAAACAACCCTGGGCCAGATCAGCACAGCCCCCTGGACAGACCAACCCCCACCCAGGGAAAACAGAAAAAAAAATTAATAACAACAACAACAACAAAAGACACATAACAAAGAAGGCGGGGTGCCCTGAGCACCGAAGGGGGGGGAGGGGCAATTCCTCACGGAACTGTAAATAAACAAGCTGGACGGAAAAGGCAGGAGTGGTGGCCCCCGCCCAGCAACCTTGGGGGGGAAAGCTTGTAAAAGTGATGGTGGGAGGAAAGCCCCACTGGAGAGGGGGGAAGGGGCACTTCCCATGTGAACTGTAAATAAACAAGCCCGCCAGAGAAGACTGGTGTAGCGCCACCTCCCCCAGTGTGCTTGGAAAGGGGAAACCTTGCAACAGTGGCGGTCATGCCCAGGAGAACTCTAAATAAACAAAGTCTGTAGGGCTAGGTGACTGTTAAGCTCACTCCTGAGATCTGCAATCAATAAAGCCTCCAGCAACAGCTTGCTGAAAAGTGGGCAGGTGAACCGTAGCCTCAGATAGCCATTCACAGAACTGTCTCCAGACCCTTTTTTTTTCTCTTTTTCTTTTTCTCTTCCTTTGATGAGACAACAACAACTAAAACTGCATGCCGAAAGACTTACTGATACTGTATTGCATTTGAACTTGGGATATTTTGTTGTATTTTTTTTTTGTTTTTTGTTTTTTTTCCCCCTTTGATGAGACAACATCAGAACTACTTCTGAGACATCATCTCCAGGATTGGAGGCTGAGGGACTCACACCAAAATTATTAAGACTGAAACTTTATTGCATTTGAACTTGGGGATTTTTTTTCTATCCTCTCTCTGTCTCTCTAATGCCTTTTAAGCTTACTGTTGATTACTACACTATCTCTCCCTGTTTATTTCTTTGACACTGTTTTTTTTTATTCTTGTTTGTTTGTTTTGTTTTGTTTTTACTTGTTTGGTTGTTTTCCCCTTTTACTTTACCTTCTTTGCTTTCCCTCTCCTCTCAACCTTCCATTCTAGATATCACCATTGTTATTATTGCAAGCTAGAAAATACTTAATCATACACAGTACAGGGACAGTAACAACAGCAACAGCAATGATGGGAAGACAGAAAAAAGAGGGAAACCAGTTGCCACCCAGCAATAAATTAGTGCAGTAACCAGAGGGAAATGAAGAAAACAGATACTCAGACCCAGACTCCAACAAAACGAAGATAAACTATGCCAAAGAACCCAATGAAGCCCACAAGAACAACCTCAAAGAAGAAATCCTGCAAGTAATAAATGAGAATTTTATAGAGATGATAGTGGATATGGTCAACCTAAACGTACAGGAGACACTCAAGAAATTCCAAGACAACAAAAATAGAGAATTTGAGAAAGCACAAGAAGAAATAAAAGAAACCATAGAGGCACTGTATAAACACCAAAGTGAAACAAAGAACATGATATAAAGAGATAAATGAACTCAGGATGAAAACAGACAATATTAAAGAGGATAAGACTCAGGATATGGAAAACCTCAGAAAAAAGAATGAAAAGAAATGCAAAACAAATGGAAGGCCAATCCAGCAGAATAGAACAAGCAGAAGACAGAATCTCAGAACTCGAAGATGAGATGGCATATTAAAGGAAAAACTGAAGAACTATTAGTTAAACAACTCAAGACCTGTGAAAAGAAAATGCAAGAACTCACCGACTCCATCAAAAGACCAAACCTGAGAATCATGGGCATTGAAGAAAGAGAAGAGGTGCAAGCAAGGGAATGCATAATATAGTGAACAAAATAATTAAGAAAATTTCCAAAAACTAGAGAAATCTATGCCCATAAAGGTCAAGAGGCCTCCAGAACACCAAACAGACCTGACCAAAATAGAACTACCCCATGGCATATTATCATTAAAACAACAAGTACAGAGACTTGAGAAAGAATATTGAAGGCTGTAAGAGAGAAAAAACAAATAACACACAAGGGTAAACCCATCAAAATCACAGCAGACTTCTCAACAGAAACATTAAAAGCAAGAAGAGCATGGGGTGAGGTCTTCCAGGCACTGAATGAAAATAACTTCAACCCTAGGATACTCTATCCAGCAAAACTATCATTCAAAATAGATAGAGCAATAAAAGTCTTCCATGATAAGCAGAAACAAAAAAATGATGTGACCACAAAGCCACCACTACAAAAGATTCTTCAAGGGATTCTGCACACAGAAAGTGAAACCCAACATAACCATGAAAGGGCAGGCAGCACCAAACTACAGGAAAAAAAAAGCAAGAAAGTAGAGAGTAATCTCAACTTAGGTACACACAATCAAACTTTCAAACAACTAAGACAACTAAATGATAGGAATCATCACATACCTATCAGTACTAACACTTAATGTTAATGGACTTAATTCCCCCATCAAAAGGCACCATTTGATGAAATGCATTAAAAAGGAAGATCCAACAATTTGTTGCTTACAGGAGACCCATCTCACTGACATAAATAAGCATAGGCTTAGGATGAAAGGCTGGAAGATTTACCAAGCCAATGACCCCCGAAAACAGGCAGGAGTAGCAATACTTATCTCTGACAAAGTAGACTTCAAACCTACATTGATCAAACGAGATAAAGAAGGACATTCCATACTAATACAAGGGGAAATAGACCAAAAGGAAATAACAATTATCAATCTATATGCACCCAATGTCAACGCACCCAATTTCATCAAACATACTCTGAAAGACCTAAAAGCATATATTAACTCCAACATGGTGGTCGTGGGAGACTTTAACACCCCATTATCATCAATAGATAGGTCACCCAAACAAAAAATCAATAAAGAAATCCTAGATCTAAAATATACCACAGGTCAAATGGACCTAGTTGATGTCTACAGAACATTTCATCCAACTTCTACACAATATGCATTCTTCTCAGCAGCCCATGAACCTTGTCCAAAATAGATCATATCTTAGGGCACAAAGCAAGTCTCAGCAAATATAAGAAAATAGAAATAATACCGTGCATACTATCTGACCACAATGCAGTAAAAGTAGAACTCAACAACAAAAGTAAAGACAAAAAACATGCAAACAGCTGGAAACTGAAAAACTCATTGCTTAATGAACAGTGGGTCATTGATGAAATAAAAGAGGAAATTTAAAAGTTCCTGGAAGTCAATGAAAATGAAAACACAACCTACTGGAACCTATGGGACACAGCAAAGGCAGTCCTGAGAGGAAAGTGTATAGCCATGAGTGCATATATTAAAAAGACTGAAAGATTCCAAATCAATGACCTAATGATACATCTCAAACTCCTAGAAAAACAAAAACAAGGAAATTCCAAAATAAATAGGAGAAAAATAATAAAAATAAAAGTTGAAATCAATGAACTAGAAACCAAAAAACCATACAAAGAATTAATGAAACAAAAAGTTGGTTCTTTGAAAAAATAAACAAGATCGATAGACTCCAAGCAAACCTGATTAAAATGAGGAGAGAAAATACCCCAAATTAGTAGAATCAGGAATGGAAAAGTGGAGATAACAACAAACACCGTCGAAGTCCAGGAAGTCATCAGAGACTACTTTGAGAAACTATTTTCAAATAAATTTGAAAATCTTAAAGAAATAGACAGATTTCTAGATACTTATGATCATCCAAATCTGAATCAAGAGGACATTAATCACCTGAATAGATCTATAATACAAAATGAAATTGAAGCAGCAATCAAGAGTCTCCCTGAAAAAAAAAAGCCCAGGACCTGATGGATTCTCTGCTGAATTCTATCAGACCTTTTAAGAAGAACTGATACCAACCCTCCTTAAACTATTCCATGAAATAGAAAGGGAAGGAAAACTGCCAAACACATTTTATGAAGCCAGTATTACACTTATCCCAAAACCAGGCAAAGACACCTCCAAAAAGGAGAACTATAGGCCAATCTCCTCAATGAACATTGATGCAAAAATCCTCAATAAAATAATGGCAAACCGAATTCAATAATACATCAAAAAGATGGTTCACCATGACCAAGTAGGCTTCATCCCAGGAATGCAGGGGTGGTTCAACATACAAAAATCAATAAACATAATAAACCACATTAACAGAAGCAAAGACAAAAACCACTTGATCATCTCAATAGCTGCAGAAAAAGCCTTTGATAAGATCCAACACCATTTCATGATAAAAGCTCTAAGAAAACTAGGAATAGAAGGAAAGTTCCTCAACATTATAAAAGCTATATATGACAAACCTACAGCCAGCATTATATTTAATAGTGAAAAACTGAAACAATTCCCTCTAAAATCAGGAACTAGACAAGGATGCCCACTATCTCCATTCTTATTCAACATAGAACTGGAATTCCTAGCCAGAGCAATTAGGCAAGAAGAAGGAATAAAAGGTATACAAATAGGAAAAGAAACTGTCAAAATATCCCTATTTGCAGACAATATGATCCTATACCTTAAAGACCCAAAAAACTCAACTCAAAAACTCCTAGACACCATGAATAGCTATAGCAAGGTAGCAGGATATAAAATCAACATAGAAAAATCATTAGCATTTCTATACACTAATAATGAGCAAACAGAGAAAGAATATATGAAAACAATTCCATTCACAATAGCCTCAAAAAAAATCAAATACCTAGGTGTAAATCTAACAAAAGATGTGAATGACATCTACAAGGAAAACTATAAACTTCTGAAGAAAGAGATTGAGGAAGACTATAGAAAGTGGAGAGATCTCCCATGCTCATGGATTGGTAGAATCAACATAGTAGAAATGTCTATACTTCCAAAAGCAATCTACATGTTTAATGCAATTCCATCAAAATCCTAATGACATTCATCGAAGAAATGGAAAAATCTACTGTTAAATTTATATGGAAACACAAGAGGCCAGAAATAGCCAAGGCAATATTCAGTAAAAAGAACAATGCTGGAGGTATCACAATACCAGACTGCCATAGCAATAAAAACAGCATGGTACTGGCACAAAATCAGACTGAAGACTAGTGGAACAGAATAGAGGATCCGGATATGAAGCCACACAACTATAACCAACTATATTTAACTAAGTACTCTTGTCATGAACTCTAAGTCATTTATTTAGTGAACCAAAATTCCTTCCCAGGCGAAACTGATAGCATAAATGAGTGAAATGTTCAGGTGGGAACTGCAGTGAGCTGATGAGATTATGCAACATCTAAAGGGGCCAGAACACTGTTGATTTCCAACAGATTGATGTCACTCTGGAAAGTAGGCTTAAGATGGAAATACTAATTTTCACAAAATCTCTTAAATTTTCAATGTTGATAATTTATTCAAATGAACACATACATATGTGTGTACATGCACACACACACACACACACACACGTACACAAACACTGTGTAGGTCAAACAAAATTTATCTATTGGCCAAATTTAGCATAGGGGCTATTAGCTTGTGACCTCTGTTCTACAGCAGTTTCAATACCTGCCACATCTTCAGCCTAGTCTTAGCTTGCCTTATGCCAGACTGCTAAAACCCTCTCCATCATCCTTACAAATATCCCTGTCCTGTTTTCAGGAATATAGTAAGTGTTCTCTGTTGTGAAGAATTATCAGAGACTCCTATATTTCCTGCAAGAAATGCTTCCTAGCCACAAATACTTTAGTTATATGAGATCTACTTCATTAGTCATCTTATTGTATACACAGAGAAGATTGAGAGCAGTATTATTATTGTCCCACATGTCTTTGTGTAACGAACATGAACCTCAAAGAGGTTACCTAATTTGCTTGAGATACATGGGTAGGCAGTGACAATCCTGGAATTGGAGATCTTCTCATTATAAATCCAGTCCTTTGTCCACTACACACTTTTCACATCTGTGAGGTTTTCTGGTTTGTTACATGACTAAATGAGGTACCATGTAGAGTACAGAAAATTCAATTCAACAGGCCTAGAGTGTCTATTATGTGCAAAGCTCTGCAGTAATCCCTGAAAGATGAACAAAACATAGACAATATTTCCAAGGAACTTACACAGTCTAGCATGATAGCATCTAAACAAGTATATTCTAAAACAATGTGGAAGTAATGGAGGAACAGAAAAGTCAGGATTTAGGTTTGTCTGGGCCAATGAGTTCATGAGGGAGACCTTCTTGCATTCATCCTTTCATCTAACAAGTGTTTATTAAACATCATTTTTGACAGCCATATAGCAAGTATATAACAGAAAACAAGAAGACAACTCTGGCTAACATAAGTAATAAAAGTTAAAAATTAGAGGAAAAGGGAATTTATTGAAAGGATAGTGGAATATGTCACAAAGTTGGGGGAGGAACTGAAAAAGATAGGGAAGGAACCAAGCCAGCTTAGGTATAAGAGCAGTATGAGTTTATGCAACTTCTCTCCTGCATATTAATGTGATCCTCTCTGATATCAGTCCCTGTTTTAATTCACAGTGTCATGATCCTGGAAGAGAGAAACCGATTGCTTCAGTTAGGCCAGGAATCCTCTCCTGGAGCAAGTTATTATGGAAAATGGAGAAGATTCACATATCACAGGCAGGATACATGGCCATTACAGAATCACCAGTGGTTCCATAGAAGGTAAATACTTGTTATAATTGGATATCCACTCCATGCTATGTACTATATACTAACAACTGATATCAAGGTGAATGAGATTAAAAGAATAGGCTGCCTTTTCTCTGAAGACTGATGTCCCATATTTTTCTTGTCGTAAGAGATTTCTGACATTAGTGAGCTGGCTAAAGGAGACAGAATTTTTGAGCTACATTAATTCAATATCTTCCTCATGCAGATGAGGAATATGAGACTCTTGTATGCAGTCTTGCATTTAGGCACACAGCAAACAAACTTATACAGAAAGTCTCTGACTTCTCATCATATGGGTCCTTTCTTTGCCTATGGTGCATGCTATTTTTGTACTATGGTGAGAGAGAACATAGCCATGGTATCCTTCAAACCTCCCATAGTATCTGTATAGATATAGAGAGGAACCTAGAAAGAACTGTGTGGCACTCATGACCCGAAGTCTAGAGACTCGGGCCTAGTAACATCTGAACAACAGACAGCTGAGGTTAGTACATAAGATAAATAAGCAATTATGGCCATGTCACTGATGGCTTAAGATAGCCCTGAAAGAAAGAATTCTTGTCCTCATGAGTTTTCTCTTCTTGAGAATAAATAGCCCTATGTCCTTCCACTGGTGAAGGGAAGTGGCTACCTCTTAGGACCTTGCATCAAGGTCATAGTTTACAGAATCACTTAAACAGTCCTTCTGGTTGTATATAAGTTTCAGTCTTCCCTTCAACTAATTCCCTTTAACTAATTAACATTCAGCAAGCTGAAATGTCTGCTCTTCCTAATATCATGACTATAGTCCAGTTTAGGAAGTTTAGTATAGTGGAAAAGTTTTGTCTCTATAGCCATATTACCTAGTTCAAATCCCAGCTTCACTGTTTCCTAGGGAAGTGATTTTACACTAGTCATTGCACCTTCCTGGGCTTGTTTTCAAATGAGAATAATAACAATGGATAATTCATAGGGATGTTATGGGATCAAATGAGTTACTACATACTTGGGGATGTGAAAGAGCATAAGCATAGTCTGATTCCAAAGCAAGAAACACATCCAGAAACGAAGGTCCTATTAATTCAGGTGACCCAAGCCCCTAAGAGCTATGTTCTCTAGCACTCATTTGATAAAACTAAGAACACTTAAATCAGCCATCAGCTATCAGCTACAAATCCTAAAAGACAACCAAAAAGCACATTGCTACTAGATCACTGCTCCAACCATGTTGGCAATTTAGCCCAAAGGCAAGATACCTTAGACAGATGTTCTAAGGGAGAATGAATAGGGCAAGTGGTTTATAACAGGTGTGTATCTCTTTGCTTTCTTCTTTTTTTTGGCTTGTTTAAAAATAAATATCACCAGATAGATTTCTGAAGAGATTGGCTTCAATTATTCTTTCAGCAAATATTTATTGAGTCCCTAATATAAGGAAGCCTCTTGTCAGTATACTAAGGATAGAGCAGTGAGCAAAAAAGATGAAGTCCCTGCTCTTACTGAGCTAATCTAGTGGGAGACATACTTTATTACAGAAGCAAACACACACACACACATGATTGCTTGAAATTGTGGTCAGTGTTGTGGTAAAAATAAGATGGGGTTAGGTACCATTTTATTATCCTGGCCTATGAGAGTTAGTTGAAAATGGGGGTCAGGGTAAACTTCCTTGAGATCTGTAGGATACTGTAGCCTACCATGGATAGAACCAAACAGGAGGAAAAGGAAGTGCAAAGGCCCTGAGATGAGACAAATCTTAGCACATTGGAATAAAAGATGAGCATGGATACAGCCTTGTGAACAAGGTTATTTATAAATCAAGTCAAAGAGGTAGGCAGGGATTGGATCTTGAGGCCTGATAGATCTTGAGTCTGGATTCTAAATGCAATGGGAAGTGATTGAATGATTTTAAATGTAAGTGTGACCTGGCCAAATTTGCCTTTTAAATTTGCCTTGTAAAAAGACTGCTGAGTAGAGAATAGATTTTAGTGTGGCAGATGTGAAGAAAGGAGATCGGTGAGTAGACTCTTCTAGTCATCTAGTTGAGAGATGGTGTTGGCAAGGGGGTGAGTAGTAGTGGAAATGGTGAGAAGTGGTTAGCTTCTGGACATGTTTTTTAATATAGAGACAAAGAATTTCCTGTTTTGCCCTGGGTAACCAGGTGTCATTAACTGGAGTGGAGATTGGGCTTCAAACATGATATCTGATGAGCTATTCTGGAGTTGCACTTTATGTCTGTGGGATGGGACCTCAGAATCCTTCTCTGACATTGAGTTGCCTGTTCTAGAGTAGGGCAGTGGTATTGGGACTGCTATTTAGGGTGAATTAGCGCCATTACACACATTTCTGGGAATCACTACTCTCTCTCCCCTGATTCTAGTCAGAAACTTGGAGACTCACACGGATGAGAGATGAAGATGGCATACTGTGCCAGGAAGAACAGAGAAACCCCAGGGACAGGAGAGCTGTTGTAATCACTTCAGTTCAGAAACTGTAAGGGAGTGGGCGGCGCCAAGGAGGGCGCCCCAGGAACTTTCTTGGAGTTCTGGCAGGGTAGGGAAGCACTTTCACCAGAAACAAAGTGAAGAGATGGGGTGGGGTGTGGCGGGGCCTGGCCTGGCCGGAAGGAGCTTGGGTGGAGCAGAGTCTGCAAGCTCCGGGGCCGAGGGGGAGGGGAAGCGGCCACTAGCAACTAACCTCAGTTTCATAAACCCAGCTGAAAGGTTCGGGAATTTTAGGAGAGCCCAGGAACCCTGTGATTCTGTCTGCCCGCCGAAGAAGGAGGAAAACCCAAGTTGTGCGATGCAGCTTTAAAGGGGCTGGTGATTGACAGAATGTGTAGCAGTGGATGGGGTGGAGCCGCTGGGTGGGGTCTGGGACAGGCAGCTGGGAGAAACCAAAAGGAAGAAAAAAGAAAAGCATTGCCTCTGATATCGCTAACGCTGGGCGAGGGAAGCTAGCTCAAAGGGTGGGGAAAGGAGGATTTTAGAGCTCACCTCCATTCCGACCACTGGCTAACTCGCTCACACCCTTCTGTCTTGTCTTAAGATCATTAAAATCGAGTGTACACCGGCACTAGTCGGTTCCCATTCCTCCTAACTCTCCACTGAACTAGGTTCGTAGTCCGAGGGAGTGAGGACCCCGGGTCCACCAGCTCAATCCCGACCTCGCCTGCCCATCGGCCCGGCCCAGGGCTGGGAGGAGAGGATGCCTTCGGAGGCGCACAATCCGAAAGTAAGTCCCTTTCATTTTGCCTAACCAGCCTCTCTTCCCTCCAACCCTTCTTTTTGCCACCCTCTCTGGGGTCTTCGCAGGGCGGTAAAGCATCTGCATTACTGAAGGAGGTTCTTTCAAGGATGACTTCTAGGGTGGAGCAGGGTGGAGTGGGGTAGAAAGGGGAGGGGAGAGGAAGGGAGGAGGGGTGGTGCTTTAGAGCCTAGAGGAGCTGCCACCGGCCACACAGGCACCACTTGGTTGGATAGTTGTTTGGTTATAGCCTCGGTTTCCCCTCTTGAGATTAGAGCCTCACTTCCTCCCTCCTGCCTTTCTTTCTTTTTGTCACGCCCCTGCATCCCTATCAGGTTGCTTGAAGCCTCTAGTTGTGAGCTGGGATGGCTCCATCTTGCCTGGCTTCTTAAAGGGACAGTGCGCAATTTTTAACTAAGGGAAGTATGTACTTTGGCTGGAAATTTGATTTCAAGAAGGATGGCAGTGCCTCGCCTTGCTATGATATTACCTGTTTGTTGGGAGGAATTTATGTGGGGAGGACACATAATTTTTTCACCTCAGACCAGCCTTTAAACTTGGTTCTAATATACAGTTGATTTTTTTTAAGCAGTGATGCCAATGTCATTTTTTAAGCAGTGACTGTACTTAACTACAGAGTCAATTGGCTCTGTGGCCTTAGCTGAAGGAGAAAATTTCCATTTCTTGAGCTGTATCATGGCCACAGTATAGGTGACTTGGACAAGTTCATTGATTCTACACATATTAATCAAATACCAAGTAGATTGACTCTGGTGAATCATGCTGCTGGGTGGTGTGTGTAAAATGTCAAGGCCATGCCAGTGTTGTTTTGATCCCTTTCTTAACTGATTAGTGGCCAAGATTTATTCCTAGGATATGGAGATTCAGAATGCTGGTTTTGATTCCAACATTTGCCAAGCATCCCTAACATGAATGGCTATCTAGTTCATGTTTACTGCCTTTCCATAGTGCCAGGCCTTCATATGCTCAAATCCAAGTGACCAGGAGCTCCACCTGAAGGACATAGGAAATCAAGTCTCAAGGTATGCAAAGAGAAAAGAGTAGAATGCTTCAATAAGAAAACTAAAGCTACCTTGGCTGATCTGTCATTCCATGTCCCTTTGTAGTCAAGGAGATTGTGTTAGGAAGGAGTACTTTACTAGCTCCCTTCTACTGTTAGATAAAGAAGGGCTGGTATGACAGAGACTTGTTAGAAAGGGCTTTTTATACGCCAATGATATCTCTTCCATGTTTGTCTCACTTTTGTTTTTACTTAGGGAGGGTGGTAGGACTGTGGATGAAGCCTAATGATATCCCACAGATCAAAGAAATAAAAATGTATTGTTTGAGGTTTTAGGGCTAGTACTTCACTCTGAAAGTTTCTGTTTGGTCAATAGAGTGACATAGTTCCCAGTGCACTGCAAATATGCCAGTATTTGTCTTAGTATTAAATGCAAAGTACATATCCCCTCCTTTCTTTAATATGCTGGGTTTCATTGCATCCCCAGTGCCAATTCCCATCAAGGGCATGGGTCTGTTCTAGGTTCCTAGTCAAAGCACCTTTCTTTATTCCCTCTTTCCTTATTAGGTTTTCTAATCCTCAAAACAACCTTATTCCAAATGACCATATCCTTGACACTGCTGAATTTGTATAAAAAGAAAGCCTCTTTTTTTTCCTTCTTAAAATTGCTGACCCATGAGCTTCTAAAAACAAAGAAAAATGCAAGTTCAACTGAAACACTCTGGTTGCTTTTGACAGTGAGAGTCTAGTCTTGTCATAGAGCCAAGAACCACTTGTACATGTCATAACTACTTTGCTGTCTACACCCTTGCATGGAGGGTGGGAAAGGAACTATGTGTTGGTTCCACATCCAGTCCTCTGCATTTAGTATGCATGTAATGTGTTAGGGGCTGCTGTGTTTCCATTTTAACATTTGATTATCCCTTAGTGTTCATGTTGGTTAGGTTTTCTCTGGAGAAGTTTCTACTTCTAGAATACGGGAGCTAGGCAGATCTTAGCTGTCATAAAATTTTGTTTCTGAAATACGCTATCCTGTTTCTAGGACAATGAAAGTTTTGTGAACCCACTAACTTGTACTCCAGGCAAGAGGTAGAAATCTTTCCCCACAGCACTTTTAATTGTTTGGTGTGAATCATTCTGCTTCTTGGGATTGTGGAGAATTTTCATCTATGCTGAGGCAGAAGGGTTTCATGAGGGATAATGACAAAAAAAGAAACTTTGAGCTTTGTCTTTAATTCTGTCTCTGTCCTTCTGTTTCTGTAAGTTAGTATCAGTAGTTTTGACCCCAAATTGGCTTCTGGAATGGCTAGACTTGGTGGACAAGGCTGTTCTTCTCTAGACTAGAATAGCTTGGACATCTTATTTCTACATTTCCTTGCCTTTCCTAGTTCTTACTCAGCCCTCAAGGGTAGGAAGATGTGTCAGAGAAAAGTATCAACGCAAAATTACATTGTGTCATTCAAAAAATACATACTGAGTTCTACTCTGCACCATTACTGCACAAGACTCTGGGAAAATATACCCTGTTTAGAGATTATATTCAATGAGTGGGTTGTTGATGGAGGGGATAGACAACGAACAAATTATGTATACATAGATATGTACATATATACATATACACATACACATATATACATATGAGAATAAGGTAGGAGGAAGGCTGTAGGGCATTTGGTTTTGGGGAGGGTTATTTGATAAATTTGATAAAGGAAAGCCTCTTTGATATGATGTTTAAGGTTATATCTGAGTATAAGGGAGCCAGCCACGAGACTATTTGGGAGAAGAGTATTCCAGGCAGAGGCAATAGTAAGAAGGTTTGGTGTGTTCAAGGAGTAGCAAGAAGGCCAATATTGCTGGGTATGGTGGCAAAACATCTGCAAGTATGAGGCCAGTCTGGCCTTCATAGCTAAACCCTGTCTCAAAACCACACACACACACACACACACACACACACACACACAGAGGCAAGCAACAACAAAAAACCCAAACCAGTGTCACTGGAGAGTGGCAGGACATGGGTCAGTGAAGTAAAGAGAGCTAGATCATATAGGACCTTGTAAAAGCTTTTGGCTTTTACTCTGAATGAGAAAGGAAGCTGTTACTTTTCAAGAAAATAATAGCAATCATTTTATTTAAAATTCTATTTCACTAAGGCTAAATCATGAATTTATTCATCTTAACAAATTTAAGATGGATTATGTTTTGGATATAATAGTCTTTTAAGAAAAGCTTAGTAAGCTAACAGCTGAATTGTTCATGCCAACTAATATAATTGAATGTCATACTATTGTTTTATAGTATAATTAGCTGAAGGTTTCAAACACAGGAGAAGTCTCTACCATGCTTTAACAAAAATATCATAATAAATTAGCACTAGAAGAATTCTTAACTTTAAGAAAATATCACAAGATTTTGTAGTGCCCTTTATTAAATTATGGAATTATTTGCATGGAAACCTTTTTCAAACTTTCTATCCTGCTGGTGCACACAGTTTCTTTTAAGCTATTCCCTATGCTTCTTCCTTAGTCCTTCCCAGTGGTAGCTGCAAGTTTAGGTACCTTACTAGCTTTGGGGAACTCTGAAGGAGAGAAGAATAAGAAGAAAAGGAGTTGAAAGAGAAAAAGGACCAGAGAAGTCCAAAGAGGAAATGTGAGAAGAAAGAGAAGTATGCACACAATACAAGTTTTTAGCCCCTCCAATCTGCACAATGAAAGTTCCATTTAATTTCTAGTCTTGAAAATTTCCCTTGTTATTGTAGCTCCCCTTCAGGGATAAGTATGTGTATTGGATATGTGTGTGGAGGGAGACTTGTGAATTACATTGGGCTTTCACCCAAATAATTCCCAGTTAGGCCACATACTAGACTCATCTGGGGATATTTTAAAACTAATGATACCTTTGTCCATCCTCAAAGATTGTGATGTAATTGTTTCGGGAACAACGTGGAAGAAAGGATTTTTAATAGCTCCCTAGGTGATTTTAATGTGGAATCAAAGTTGAGAACCACTGGCTTAGATCTGAGGTTGTCATAGTAAGATTTGTATTTCCCTTTGAGAAATACAAAATTTCAGGCCCCATCTTAGATAAACTAATTCAGAAACTCTTGGAGGTGGGATCCAGCAATGCCTATAATGAACCTTCCAGCTGACTCAGATTCATATTGAAGTTTGAGAATCACTGCCTTGGAGGATAGAGGTTCACAAGTGTTTGTCCCAGCTCCAACTCACCTGAGGGAAATACGCATTCATTCTATCATTAATGGAGGTTCACTATGCCCTGTATGTGAAAGGTGGAAAAAAATGTTTGTTCCCATCACATGTTAGAATCTCCATTCCTACTGCCTCACCTCAGAATTTATGTCACTTTAAGTATTTGTGTTTCAAACTTCATTTTATTTCAAGCTCATTTCATTTAATTTCAACATTCTTTTTTGCCTAACATTTCACTTAATATTCATAACAACTTTGGGAGATAGGCACTATATTATCTCTATTTTACAGATGAGGAAATGAAGCATAGTAAAGTAAAATACCTTACCCAAGATCATGTAGTTATTAAATGTAAGAGACCCATTCTCTCCTGAATTTTGTGAGATGTTGTTCCATCAATGGGTTTCCTTCTGTCCTAGCTTCTTCAATTTTTTTCTTTTTTTCCCCTTTATTTTATTTTATTATTCTTACATTTACTCACATGTGTATACATTGTTTGGACCACCTCTC
Source organism: Castor canadensis (assembly GCF_047511655.1). NCBI lineage: Eukaryota > Metazoa > Chordata > Mammalia > Rodentia > Castoridae > Castor > Castor canadensis. The sequence goes on from NC_133405.1 coordinate 94,881,788, forward strand.
CGTCCCCACCCCCCTGCTTCCGGGCAGAACCCATTCCACCCTTTTGTTCTCAGATTTTTGTTGACGAGAAAACATAAAAGATAATAAGAAAGATGTAGCATTTTTGCTAGTTTGGGATAAAGATAGCTATACAGAGAGATTCCTAGTGTTGCTTCCATGCACTTGTGGATTGCAACCCACATTGGTTCATTTCTGCCAGACCTCTTTGCTACTTCCTGGTCCACTTCCTATAGTGGCCTCTGCCACTTTAAGATTACTATATTCGCTCTGCTACAGTGAGCACATCAATAACATTCAAGTTTTAGATTTTCTTTCCTTTCCCTATTCCTCCCATGCACATTCTCCCCTTAGTGTGTGACCCATGTCCAGTAATATTACTGCATTTGTTTTAGGTCTATAATACGCATATGAAGGAGAACATGTGATTTTTAGCCTTCTGAGCCTGGGTAACTTCACCTAAGATGATGTTCTCCAGTTCCATCCATTTACCTGCAAACAACAAAATTACATTCTTTTTTGTGGTTGAGTAAAATTCCATAGTGTATAAATACCACATTTTAAAATCCATTGTTGGTAGTGGGGCATCTTGGCTGTTTCCATAGCTTGGTTATTGTAAATAGTATTGCAATAAACACGGGTGTGCAGATGCCTTTGTAGTATCCTGAGTCCCATTCCTTTGGGTATATCCCTAGGAGTGGTATTGCTGGATCATATGGCAGATGTATGTTTGGTTTTTTTAAGAAGTCTTCATATTGTTTTCTAAAATGGTTGTACTAGCTTATATTCCCACCAGCAGGAGGGTTCCTTTTTCCCCACATCCTCTCCAATATTTGTTGTTGTTGTTGGTGTTCTTCCTGCTAGCTATTCTAGCAGGAGTGAGGTAGAATCTTACTGTGGTTTTGATTTGCATTTTCTTTATGGCCAGGGATGGTAAGCATTTTTTCATGTGTTTTTTGGCAATTTGGACTTCATCCTTTGAAAAACTTCTCTTTAGTTCAGTTGCCCACTTCTTTATTGGTTCACTGATTTTGGGGGAGTTTAGTTTTTTGAGCTCCATGTATATTCTTGTTATCAGTCCTTTGTCTGATGTATAGCTAGCAAATATTTTCTCTCACTTTGTGGGTGGTCTCTTCAATTTAGAGACCATTTTTTTGTTGTGCTTTAATTTCATGTAGTTCCATTTGTCCATCCTTTCTCTTCATTGCTGGGCTGCTGGAGTTCTACTGAGGAAGTCCTTGCCTATACCTATTACTTCCAGAGTATTCCCTGCTCTTTCATGTACTAACTGCAAGGTTTTGGGTCTGATATTAAGGTCCTTAATCCACTTTGAGTTGATACTACTACAGGGTGACAGGCATGGATCTAGTTTCAGTTTTCTGTGGGCATATTACCACTTTTCCCAGCACCAGTTGTTGAAGAGACTGTCTTTTATCCATCATGTGTTTTTGGTACCTTTGTCCAAAATAAGGTGGGCGTAGCTGTGTGGATTCATATCTGGGTCCTCTATTCTGTTCTACTGGTCTTTGAATCTGTTTTTGTGCCAGTACCATGCTGTTTTTATTGCTATGGCTCTATAGTATAGTTTGAAGTTGGGTATTGTAATACCTCCAACATTGCTCTTTTTGCTGAGTATCGCCTTGGCAATTCATGGTCTTTTGTGTTTACAAATGAACTTTAGTGTAGATTTTTCAATTTCTGTGATGAATGTCATTGGGATTTTGATGGGAATTGTGTTGACCATGTAGATTGCTTTTGGTAGTATAGCCATTTTTACTATGTTCATTCTGCCAATCCATGAGGATGAGAGATCTTTCTACCTTCTGTAGTCTTCCTCAATCTCTTTCTTCAGGGGTTTGTAGTTCTCCTTATAGAGGTCATTCACATCCTTTGTTAAGTTTATTTCTAGGTATTTGATTTTTTTGAAGCTATTATAAATGGAATTGTTTTCATATATTCTTTCTCAGTTGGTTCACTGTTGGTATATAGAAAGGCTACAGATGTTTGTAAGTTTATTTTGTATACTGCTACATTGCTGAAGCTATTTATGGTTCTAAGAGTTTTTGGGTAGAATTTTTTGGATCTTTGAGCTATAGGATCATGTCATCTGCAAATAGAGATACTTTGACTATTTCTTTACCTATTTATAGTCCTTTTATTTCTTCTTCTTACCTTATTGCTTTGGCTAGAAATTCCAGGAATATGTTGAATAGGAGTGGGGAGAATGAACATCCTTGTCTTGTTCCTGACTTTAGGGGAAATGGTTTCAGTTTTTCCCCATTAAGTATGATGTTGGCTATAGGTTTGCCATATATAGTCTTTATAATGTTGAGGTACATTCCTTCCATTCCTAGTTTTCTTAGAGCTTTTATCATGAAGTGATGTTGAATATTATCAAAGGCTTTTTCTGCATCTATTGAGATGATCAAGAGGTTTTTGTCTTTGCTTCTATTAATGTACTGTATTACATTTATTGATTTGTATATGTTGAACCATCCCTGCATCCCTGGGATGAAGCCAACTTGGTCATGGTAAAAGATCTTTCTAATATATTGTTGGATTTGATTTACCATTATTTTATTGAGGATTTTTGCACTGATGTTCATTAAGGAGATTGGACTGTAGTTCTCCTTTTTGGATGTGTCCTTGTCTGGTTTTGGGATGAGTGTTATGCTGGCTTCATAGAATGACTTAGGTAGTATTCCTTCCCTTTCTATTTCATGGAAAAGTTTAAGGAGTGTTGGTGTTAGCTCTTCTTTGAAGGTCTGGTAGAATTAAGCAGAGAATCCATCAGGTCCTGGACTTTTTTTTTTGGGACACTCTTTATTGCTGCTTCAATTTCATTATGTGTTATAGATCTGTTTATGTGGTTCATATCCTCTTGTTTCATATTTGGATGGTCATAAGTTTCTAGAAATTTGTCCATTTCTTCAAGATTTTCCAATTTATTGAAATACAGGTTCTCAAAGTAGTCTGTGATGATCCCCTGGATTTCCTTGGTATTTGTTGTTATCTCCCCTTTTTTGTTTCTAATTTTACTCATTTGGATCTTTTTCCTCCGCAGTTTAATCATATTTGCCAGCGGCTTGTCAACCTGGTTTATTTTTTCAAAGAACCAGCTTTTTGTTTCATTGCTTCCTTGTATTTTTTTTTTGGTCTCTATTAGATTAATTTCATCCCTTATTTTTATTATTTCTCTCCTGCTTGTTTGGGGTTTTCCTTATTCTTGTTTTTCTAGGAGTTTGAGATGTAGCATTAGGTTGTTTATTTGAGATCTTTTTAATATATGCTATATGTTATATGGCTATAAACTTTCCTCTTAAGACTGCCGTTGCTGTGTCCCATAGGTTCTGGTTGGTGGTGTTTTCATTTTCATTAGCTTCCAGGAACCTTTTGATTCCCTCTCTTATTTCTTCTATGTATACATCCAAATCAATGCTACTGTCTGATTACTTGTATTTTCTTCTTCTGTGGTTTGATACTTCCCATCCTCTTGTGGTTTTGTTTGCTTTCATCTTCTGTGTGCAGAATTCCTTGGAGAATCTTTTGTAGTGCTGGTTTGGTGGTCATATATTGTTTTAGTTTCTGTTTATTGTGGAAGATCTTTATTGCTCTGTCAATTTTGAATGATAATTTTGCTGGGTAGAATATCCTAGGGCTGAAGTTATTTTCATTCAGTGCCCAAAATACCTCACTCCATGCCCTTCTTGCTTTAAAGGTTTCTGTTGAGAAATCTGCTATTATTTTGATGGGTTCACCTTTATATGTAATTTGTTATTTCTCATTTACAGCCTTAAGCATTCTTTCTCTGTTCTTTGTGGTTGTTGTTTTAATGATACAACTATGGAGAGGTTTTATTTTTGTTAAGTCTGTGTTCTGGAGGAATTCCATACCTGAATATGCAAAACTTTCTCGAGATTTGGGAAACTTTCTGTTATTATTTTATTGAATATTTAATGTATCCCTTTGGCTTGCACCTCTTCTTCTTCAGTGCCCATGAATCTCAGGTTTGGTCTTTTGATGAAGTTACTGAGTTCTTGCATATTCTGTTCACAGCTCTTGAATTGTTTGACTAAGGTTTCTTCTGTTTTCTCCTTAATTTCTATTTTATCTTCGCGTTCTGAGATTCTGTCTTCCACTTGTTCTAGTCTGCTGGAGTGACCTTCCACTTTGTTTTTTGTTTGACTATAGGGACTTTTTAATTCCAGAATTTCTGTCTTTTTTCTGAGGTTTTTCATGTCTTTGTTCAAGTCCTCTTCTATATTTTGTGCTATCATCTTTAATTCATAAATCTCTCTTTTTATAGTGTTCTATGTTTTACTTTGGTGTTTGTTGAAGTCCTCTCTGAATTCATGTATTTGCTTCTGTGTCTTCTTGTGTTCTTTATTTTTGGTGTCTGAAATTTCTTGAGTGCATCTTGTACATTCTGGTCAACCATGTCTAGTATCTTCTCCATGAGTTTCTGAGTGTTATCTTCCAAGATTTCTTCTTTGAGGGTTTTTATGTGGGTGTCACTGTGCTCCTTAGTGACATTTATCATTGTTTTGTGAGGTCAGGAGCGCTGGGTATCCATTTTCTTCATTTCCCACTGAATCCTGCATTGAATTATTATTTTTTTTTTGAGGAGAGTGGTTTCCATCCTTTATTCTTCTTCCCATTGCTCCACTTGGTGCTGTGCAACTATATTCTTGATAGTCTAGTTGGTGGTTTTGATTGCCTGTTTTCTTTTCCTGATTTAATTTTTGTGTTGTGACTGACTTAGTTGTTAGCTAGGTTGATGTGTTCTTTCTGTTCCTGGCTTGTAGGTGTACTTTAGCAATAACAAATTCACAGGTTCAATGCCAGACCTGTTGTTTACATATTATATAGAAATATCTATATAATAATATATATAATATATAATATCTATATAATCTACATAATATCTATAAACAGTGAGAGTTGGGGGGTAATAGTTATCAGGCTAGCTATAGATTTTGGGGAGTTGGTAAAGTTGGCAGTAAAAGAGGGATGGGTGGATAGGTGGATGGGGGAAGAGGTATGGGAGCTGCTGAGTTTTGTGGCCTTTGTGTATGTTTGGGTATATTTCTGTTGTTGTAGTGGAGGGTGCTTTTGACAGGGTTTTCAGGGGGCTAGGGTTGTGCACAGTTGGTACATTAGGCTAGTCAGAGGGTGGTGAGTGTGTAGGAGGGAGGGGTAGTGTGGTGATAGGTTGAGGGAGGATAGAAAGGGGAGGTGAAGGTGGGGGAAAGAGTGGAAGAGAAGGGACAGAAAGAGTAGTTGGGAGGGAGAACACTGGAGTGTAGCACAGGAGAAGGAGGGAAAGTAAAGAGGGTAAGAATATGGATGAGAGTAGTGGTGGTGAAGTTAATGATACAGGAAAAAAAGAAACACAATAAAAAACACTGGATATAGGAACCACAAAAAGTTCAGTCTTTTGGTAAATGTTCTGGAGTTATTTCTTAGGTGTCTAATCCTGGTATTGGTATACAAGTGGAAGCTTTGATATAGTCACACTAGGTAACTGGCTTGTGAGTAGAATTTGGTCCTTCTGTCCAGAAGATTAGAATTGTGGAATTGTGAGGTGGGGTAAGTCTGTCAGTTCATGTAGGGTGGTCTATAGGTAGAGTTGTTGTTGTTTTCACCAGGCAACAACTGCGTTTCCCTTCAGCTGCAACTCTGGTCAGTTCCTCCCCCAGCAAGGTAGGGCAATTCAGTTTTGAATGCTGCTCTCTGTCCCAGATATTAGCTCTGGGATCCACCACCTGCCCTGTTTAGGGAGGTTGGCTTGTCGCCCTTCCCCTGCTGTCAGCATTTGTGCTTCTCCTGACCTCTGCTTGGTGTTAGCAGCTCCTTTGGGAGGTTGGCTTGTCACCCCACTCCTGCTCTCAGCCTTTATGCCTCTCCTGATCTCTGCTGAGTGCTAGTGGCTCCTCTAGGTGGTTGGCTAGTGCCCTGCCCCTGTTCTCAGCCTTGTGCTTCTCCAGTCCTCTGTTTGGTGCTAGCGGCTCCTTTGGGAAGTTGACTGGTCACCCCACGCCCACTCTTGGCCTTTATGCCTCTCCTTATGTCTGCTGGGTGAAGTTGGCTTGTTGTCCCATCCCCGCTCTCAGCCTTTGCTGCTTTTCCTGTGTTTCACTGAGAGTTTGGTGCTGAGAGTTCGGCTCCTTGCCCTATCCCTGTTCTCTGGGGCATGTTCAGTATTCCACCCCCACCTCTGCTGTTGGTGTTAACTTACAGTTCTCTGTTTATGTTTCTCAGTTTTGCTGGGCAGGATCTTCAATCTGCTTAGGGGCTGTGCTGGATTATTTTCCTGGGGGGTGGGTAGGGGAGTCATGCATGGTGTGTGATGCTCACCTGCTTGTTCTGCAGTTTCATGCAAACAGCTTTGGAAACTGGCTGGTGGGGAGAAATGGCACCACTTTTTTCACTGTGGCATGGTGTAGGGAGACTTTCCAAGGGCTAGGGGACTAGGATGCCGCAGAGTTTGGTTCTGGTTGATGCTCTGCCTTCTGCTTGTTGGGAGAAAAAAAGAAAGAGAGAAAAAAAGAGAAATGGCTGGGGGCTTTGTTGCCCAGGGTTGGACATGCCTTGCTGGCTGTGCCATGTGGGATTTTCGTGGCTGTTAAGTGCAATTAAAGGCTGATTTAAGGGTCATTCTTTGAATTTAATCTGCACCTAATGTGATGGTGGTTATTATTTTTGCTAGGAGCAATCAGAATTACCCAAGTGTAGCTCTAACATCTCAAGTAGGTTTCTGGTGTCATAGCTTAGGATTTCTAATTTCCTACCCTAGCTGCCAACTTGGATCCTCTACCTTCAATTTTTTTCTTATTTTATTCTTCTACTTACCCAACCATTCCCATCTTGCATTCCTAAATAAGAGTTTCAAATGCTGATGACTGCCTGCTTGGCAAGTCTCTCTTTCCAAACTGAATGTTTCTCCTGAGCCTAGACTATCCATCTGTTAATTGAGTATCTCAACACCTCACATTTAGTCTGTATAAATCACTTACTATATTATCAAACATTCCATTTCCATTTATATCCCCTGGTCAAGAGTGACCTAATAAGCAAAACTATAAAGCCTACAGTCATCTATGATGCTTCTTTTCCTTCATCTTCCAAATTCTCCTTCTTAAATTTTTGTATCCTTTGTACCCCTACTTGTAATATCTTCCCTTAATTTTTCATTGTGTCTGACCTAGCCTATGGCATTAGTTCCTTAACTGCTCTCGGCCAGCAAACTTTATGTTTTTTTGTTAGTTTGTGAGATCCTATCTCAAAACACACACACACACACACACACACACACACACACACACACACACACAATGGACTGGAGGAGTGGCTCAAGTAGCAGAGTACCTGCTTAGCAAGCATGAAGCTCTGAGTTTAAACTCCAGTGCCACAAAAAAAAAACCCAAAACAAAACAAAAAAACAAGGAGAAAAGAGCACACAGACAGACTCATAGTGAGGATATGATGTGAAGAGAAACAGGGAAAAGACAGCTATCATTCTGCCAAGGGCTGGCAATGTGGCTCAAGTGGTAGAGTGCCCACCTAGCAAGTTTGAGGCCCTAAGTTCAAACCCCCCACTACCACCAAAATAAAAAGAATTCTATTATTCAGCCAAGGAGTGAGACCTATCACTAACATCCCCCTTAGTCTTCAGAAGAAACCAACCCTGCTGACACTTTGATTTCAGACTTCTGGCCTCCAGAACTGTGAGGGAATAAATTTCTATTGTTCAGGCCAATTAACTTGTAATAGTTTGTCATGGACATCTTAGGAAACTAAAATAGAGCACAAACTATTCTACATACTATGCTATTTCTACAATACATTTTACCTTAGCTGTCCTATCTTCAGACTTCTTCAAAGATTCCCCAGGATTAAATCCATGCTTTTTAGTTATGCACTTCACATTCTGTTCACAACTTACCTTTTTATGTTTATAGCTTGTTATTTTCCTCATCACAGGAGCCATGTTTAAACTAATTAATATTTCTTGAATATGACATGATCTTTCAAAAGCTCCATTCCTTTGTTTTTGCTATTCCCTTTATCACAAATGTTTTTTGAGGCTGGAGTTTTAACTCTGTGCTAGAGAACTTGCTTTGGATGCACAAGGCCCTGGGTTCCATCCCTAGCACTGAAAAACTAATCCTCTCTTCTACAACATTCACCACCCTACCTCCACCTTTTCTTTCATGCCATATTTGTCTGTTTTGGCTAACTCCCAAGGCATATCATGATACCCAATTCAAATGTCATTTTCTCTGTTTTTCAAAGTATAGGTAGGACTTGGATATCCAGAATGAAGGGAAAGGGTATTCTGGATAGGAACAACAGAACCATATAATCAAAGGTAGGATTAAACTTTGATATAATGTAGATTAGAGGGATAGTAATAGAGTTAGAAGGAGTGAGTTTAGACACATGGGGCATAAACAGCTGTTGGAGAGGAAGCAAGGTCAGTATTCTTTCTTCATAGTATCTCAGGGAAACAGCTGAGCTTCAAAGAATGTTATCAAGCTAATGCTTCCTGATGCTGAGATGGCCTCTCTTTTGTTCCATGGAAAGCTGGACTTTATTTTCTTAGTGTTTTTATATTTTAAATTTACCAATCCTTAACTTGAATTTGTTTTGAACTGATGCATAAAACATAAATAATGTATATATTTATGATATACCATATGTTGTTTCAACACATATATACATTATTAAACGTTTAAGGGTGAATATATTTGTCTCCTCAAATATTTACCATCTGTGTATGGTGGTTATATTAAAAAGCCTTTCTTAGCTTTCTGTAGTATACAGTTCATTATCATCATCTATATCCACCCTACTATCCAATAATACCAAGAACTGCTTACTCTTATCTGTGTGTTAGTGACCATTGATAAACTTTTCCCCATCCCTCCCTCTTCCTTACTCTACCCAGCCTTGAATAATCAACATTCTACTGTCAACTATTATGAAATGAACTCTTTTAGATTCCACATGAGTGAGATCATACTATACTTTGTCTTTCTGTGTCTGGCTTATTTCACTTAATGTAATAACCTCTAGGCTCATCCTTGTTGCTGCACATGAGAGGATTTCATTCTTTTTGATGGATAAAGAAAATTTCATTGTGTATATATGCCATGTTTTCTTTGTCCATCTATCACTTAATGGACACTCCAATTGCTTTAATTTCTTAGCTATTGTGAATAGTTCTGCAGTAAAAATGGTAGTGCAGATGTTTCTTTGGCATACTAATTTCATTTCCTTTGGATATATACCTAATAGTGAGATTGCTTGGTCATATGGTAGTTCTATTAAAAAACTTTTATTTATTTATTTATTTTTGCTGTACTGGAGCTTGAACTTAATTTCACCTTGAGTCACTCTACCAACCCTTTCTCAGTCAAGGTTTTTTTTTTGTGAGATAGGGTCTTGCGTACAATTTGCCTAGCCTGGCTTCAACCTGCAATCCTCCTGATCTCTGCCTCCTGAGTAGCTGGGATTACAGATGTGAGCACCAGCACCAGGCTTAAAAACTTTTGAGGAACCTTCATATAGTTCTCCATAATCAGTGTATTAACCTGTATTTCTACCAACAGTGTGCAAGGGTTGCCTTTTCCCCACACTTGCCAGTGCTTGTTATCTTTGGTCTTTTTGATAATAGCCATTCCCACTGGAGTGTTCATTGTAGTTTTGGTTTACATTTTCTTGACAAATAGTGATGAGAATTTTTTCTTTTTTTTTTATTCATATGTGCATACAATGTTTGGGTCATTTCTCCCCCCTTCTTGCACCCCCTCCCTTACCCCTCTGCCCCCTCCCTCTCTCCCCACCCCTCACTACCTGGCAGAAACTATTTTGCCCTTATCTCTAATTTTGTTGAAGAGAGAGTATAAGCAATAATAAGAAGGAACAAGGGTTTTTGTTAGTTGAGATAAGGATAGCTATACAGGGAGGTGACTTGCATTGATTTCCTGTGCATATGTATTACATTCTAAATTAATTCTTCTCAAACTAACCTTTTCTGTAGTTCCTGGTCCCCTTCTCCTATTGGCCTCAGTTGCTTTAAAGTATCTGCTTTAGTTTCTATGCGTTGAGGGCAACAAATGCTACCTAGTTTTTTGGGTGTCTTACCTATCCCCATACCTCCCTTGTATGCGCTCGCTTTATCATGTGATCAAAGTCCAATTCCCTTATTGTGTTTGCCCTTGATCTAATATCTGCATATGAGGGAGAACATACGATTTTTGGTCTTTTGGGCCAGGCTAACCTCACTCAGAATGATGTTCTCCAATTCCATCCATTTACCTGTGAATGATAACATTTCGTTCTTCTTCATGGCTGCATAAAATTCCATTGTGTATAGATACCACATTTTCTTAATCCATTCGTCAGTAGTGGGGCATCTTGGCTGTTTCCATAACTTGGCTATTGTGAATAGTGCTGCAATAAACATGGGTGTGCAGGTGCCTCTGGAGTAACCTGTGTCACATTCTTCTGGGTATATCCCCAAGAGTGGTATTGCTGGAACATATGGTAGATCAATGTTTAGATTTTTAAGTAGCCTCCAAATTTATTTCCAGAGTGGAGTGATTGTACTAGTTTACATTCACACCAGCAGTGTAAGAGGGTTCCTTTTTCCCTGCATCCTTGCCAACACCTGTTGTTGGTGGTGTTGCTAATAATGGCTATTCTAACAGGGGTGAGGTGGAATCTTAGTGTGGTTTTAATTTGCATTTCCTTTATTGCTAGAGATGGGGAGCATTTTTTCATGTGTTTTTTGGCCATTTGAATTTCTTCTTTTGAGAAAATTCTGTTTAGTTCACTTGCCCATTTCTTTATTGGTTCATTCATTTTGGGAGAATTTAGTTTTTTGAATTTCCTGTATATTCTGGTTATCAGTCCTTTGTCTGATGTGTAGCTGGCAAATATTTTCTCCCACTCTGTGGGTGTTCTCTTCAGTTTAGAGACCATTTCTTTTGTTGAGCAGAAGCTTTTTAGTTTTATGAAGTCCCATTTATCTATGCTATCTCTTAGTTGCTGTGCTGCTGGGGTTCCATTGAGAAAGTTCTTACCAATACCTATTAATTCCAGAGTATTTCATACTCTTATCAAAGGCCTTTTCTGCATCTATTGAGATGATGAAGTGGTTTTTGTTTTTGGTTCTGTTAATGTTGTTTATTATGTTTATTGATTTTTGTATGTTGAACCACCCATGCATTCCTGGGACGATGCCTACTTGGTCATGATGAATGATCTTTTTGATGTGTTGTTGAATTTGGTTTGCCATTATTTTATTGAGGATTTTTGCATCAATGTTCATTAAGGAGATTGGCCTATAGTTCTCCTTTTGGAGGTGTCTTTGCCTGGTTTTGGGATAAGTGTAATACTGGCCTCGTAAAATGTGTTAGGCAGTTTTCCTTCCCTTTCTGTTTTGTGGAACAGTTTAAGGAGGGTTGGTATCAGTTCTTCTTTAAAAGTCTGGTAGAATTTAGCAGAGAATCCATCAGGTCCTGGACTTTTCTTTTCAGGGAGATTCTTGATTGCTGCTTCAATTTCATTTTGTGTTATAGATCTATTCAGGTGATTAATGTCCTCTTGGTTCAGTTTTGGGTGATCATATGTATGTAGAAATCTGTCCATTTCTTTAAGATTTTCAAGTTTATTTGCATATAGGTTCTCGAAGTAGTCTCTGATATTTTCCTGGACTTCTGTGGTATTTGTTGTTATCTCCCCTTTTGCATTCCTGATTCTAGTAATTTCGGTTTTTTCTCTGCTCATTTTAGTCAGGTTTGCCAGGGGTCTGTCGATCTTGTTTATTTTTTCAAAGAACCAACTTTTTGTTTCATTAATTCTTTGTGTGGTTTTATTGTTTCTATTTCATTGATTACAGACCTTATTTTTATTATTTCTCTCTTTCAACTTGTTTTGGGATTTGCTTGTTCTTGTTTTTCTAGGAGTTGGAGGTGCATCACTAGATCATTGATTTGGGATCTTTCAATCTTTTTAATATATGCACTCATGGCTATAAACTTTCCTCTCAGGACTGCCTTTGCTGTGTCCCATAGGTTTCGGGAGGTTGTGTTTTCATTTTCATTGACTTCCAGGAACTTTTAAATTTCCTCTTTTATTTCATCAATGACCCACTGTTCATTAAGCAATGAGTTATTCAGTTTCTAGCTTTTTCCATGTTTTTTGTCTTTACTTTTGTTGTTGGGTTTTAGTTTTATTGCATTGTGATCAGATAGAATGCATGGTATAATTTCTATTTTCTTATATTTGCTGAGGCTTGCTTTGTGCCCTAGCATATGATCTATTTTGGAGAAGGTCCATGGGCTGCTGAGAGGAATGTATATTGTGTAGAAGTTGGATGAAATGTTCTGTAGACATCAAGTAGGTCCATTTGATCTACTGTATATTTTAGATCTAGGATTTCTTTATTGATTTTTTGTTTGGATGACCTATGTATTGATGATAATGGGGTGTTAAAGTCTCCCACAACCACCGTGTTGGAGTTAATATATGCTTTTAGGTCTTTCAGAGTATGTTTGATGAAATTGGGTGCGTTGACATTGGGTGCATATAGGTTGATAATTGTTATTTCCTTTGGTCTATTTCCCCTTGTATTAGTATGGAATGTCCTTCTTTATCTAGTTTGATCAATGTAGGTTTGAAATCTACTTTGTCAGAGATAAGTATTGCTACTCCTGCCTGTTTTTGGGGGTCATTGGCTTGGTAAATCTTCTTCCAGCCTTTCATCCTAAGCCTATGCTTATTTCTGTCGGTGAGATGGGTCTCCCGTAAGCAACAAATTGTTGGATCTTCCTTTTTAATGCATTTCATCAAACGGTGCCTTTTGATGGGGGAATTAAGTCCATTTTCATTAAGTGTTAGTACTGATAGGTATGTGGTGATTCCTGTCATTTAGTTGTCTTAGTTGTTTGAAGGTTTGATTGAGTGTAGGTAAGTTGAGGTACTCTCTACTTTGTTGCTTTTTCTTTTCCTGTAGTTTGGTGCTGCCTGCCCTTTCATGGTTATGTTGGGTTTCACTTTCTGTGTGCAGAATCCCTTGAAGAATCTTTTGTAGTGGTGGCTTTGTGGTCACATATTGTTTTAGTTTCTGCTTATCATGGAAGACTTTTATTGCTCTGTGTATTTTGAATGATAGTTTTGCTGGGTAGAGTATCCTAGGGTTGAAGTTATTTTCATTCAGTGCCCGGAAGATCTTACCCCAAGTTCTTCTTGCTTTTAGTGTTTCTGTTGAGAAGTCTGCTGTGATTTTGATGGGTTTACCTTTGTATGTTATTTGTTTTTTCTCTCTTACAGCCTTCAATATTCTTTCTCTGGTCTCTGTATTTGTTGTTTTAATGATGATATGCCATGAGGTACTTCTATTTTGATCTGGTCTGTTTGGTGTTGTGGAGGCCTCTTACATCTGTATGGGAATAGATGTCTCTAGATTTGGGAAATTTTCTGGTATTATTTTGTTGAATATATTACGCATTCCCTTTGCTTGCACCTCTTCTCCTTCTTCAATGCCCATGATTCTCAGGTTTGGTCTTTTGATGGAGTCAGTGAGTCCTTGCATTTTCTTTTCACAGGTCTTGAGTTGTTTAACTTATAGTTCTTCAGTTTTTCCTTTAATTACCATCTCATCTTCGAGTTCTGAGATTCTGTCTTCTCTTTGTTGTATTCTGCTGGATTGGCCTTCCATTTTGTTTTGCAATTCTGTTTCGTTCTTTTTTCTGAGGTTTTTCATATCCTGAATCATTTCCTCTTTAATGTTGTCTATTTTTGTCCTGAGTCCATTTATCTCTTTATTAATCATGTTCTTTGTTTCACTTTGCTACTATGGTTTCTTTTATTTGTTCTTGTGCTTTTTCAAATTCTCTATTTTTGTTGTCTTGGAATTTCTTGAGTGTCTCCTGTACATTTTGGTTGACCATATCCAGTATTTTCCCTGGGTGGGGGTCAGTCTGTCCAGGGGGCTTTGCTGATCTGGCCCAGTGTTGTCTGTGGGAGTACCGCGTGCCGCTTAGCTCACCTTGTGGTCTGCGTCTTCCCAAGCTGTCTGGGCACTGCCTGAGAATTTTTTCATATTTTCTCTTGACCAGTTGTATATCTTTTTTTTGAAAAATATCTATTTAGGTCTATTGACCACTTTAACCAGGTTGTTTGATTTTTTTTTTTTTGGTGTTTAGTTTTTTAGTTCTTGATATTAACTGCTTGTCAGATGTAAAGTTTGCAAATATTTTCTCCAATTCTCTAGATTGCCTCTTCATTCTAGTGATTGTTTCCTTTACTGAGCAAAAGCTTTTTAGTTTGATTTAATCATATTTGCCTAATACTGCTTTTGTTTCCTATACTTTTGAGTTTTTGTAAAAAAAAATCCTTACCCATTCTAATGTCTTGAAGCATTTTCTCTTAATAGTTTCAGTTTTAAATATTATATTTAAGTCTTTAATCATTTTAAGTTAGTCTTTGTAACTGCTGAGAGGTAAGGGTCTAGCTGGTCTGCATATGGATATTCAATTTTCCTAATAACATTTATTGAAAAAACTGTCCTTTCTCCAGTGTATGTTCTTAAACCTCTGTCAAAGATCAGTTCTTTATTGATGTGTATGTTTACTTGTAGGCTGTCTACTTTGTTCCATTTGTCTATGTGTCTGTTTTCATGCCAGTACCAACCACTGGTATTTATGTCTGTTTTATGCAGATTACTACAGCTTTATAGTATAGTTTGAAGTTGGTGTAATACCTCTTGCTTTCTTTCTTTTGCATAAGATGACTTCGAGTATTCAGGGTTATTTATGATTCCATACAAATTTTAGGATTGTTTTTTTCTAGTTGTGTGAAGAATGATGTTGGTGTTTTGATAGGGAATGCATTGAATCTGTAGATTGGTTTAGGTAGTACGGACATTTTAACAATATTGAATCTTCTAATCCATGAACATGGGATTTTTTTTCCCGTTTTTTGTGTCCTCCTCAATTTCTTTTGGTGTTTCTTAATAGTTTTCATTATAGGGAGCTTTCACCTCTTTGGTTAAATTTGTTTCTAGGGTTTTTTTGGTAGCTAATATTAATGAGATTGTGGAAAGCTGGACTTTCTAATAACTCCTTGAGTTGTGGGCATCTATGCTGGTCAGTGGTGGCATAATATATACATAATGGAGCAGAACATATTGAAAGTAGCTCATAGTACTTTTTGATGTATCTTTAGTTTAATTAAATCTGGTCATACATATTTATATATATCGTCATATATATAAGGCAGGTAATTTTGAAAGGAGGAAACAATATCTAGTCCTTTATGTCATTCATTATTTCAGCACCTACGAGAACCCTCTGTGTGGGTAGCTCTTTGCTACAGCCTGGAAATACAAACATGTAAGACCTCCATCTTGACCTGGAGCTCAGCCAGGAGATAGAAAATACTGTAGCTAACATCTAGCATTTCTTGGTCATTTACTATATGTCAGAGACCATGCCAATAAGTTCCTTGCATGTTTTGCAATTAAATTTACAATAGAGTTATAACCAGCTTTCAAATGAGGAAACTGAATACTAAAGAGAAGCTGACTCAATTTAAGGAGGAGGATATTGACAATCTTGCCAAGTGAGAAATTATTAATATAATCAGTTAAAATGTAGATGTCATTGGGAATGAAGGGGTAAGACAAGACTTGCTACACGAGATGATGCTTGAATCGTAAAGTATAAAAAGAAGTCTTAAACATATGTAAGTTGAGAAAGGAAGGGTATTGTAGGTGGAAAAGACATCATATATGAATGAATGGAGGTGCCAGAGAGATAGTGTGTTCAGGAGATAGTGTTTCATTATGGTGCATAAGTTGGTGGCAAAAAAAAGGCTGGATCAATAGGCAGAATCCAGGATGCAAACATAGAGAAAGGAGTCTTCTTATTTTGACAGGCTCAGTATTAAGAGTATTTTCCGCAAGAGATATTATTTTCCATTCAAAACTGTAGTGATTCCATAAGCAGTTACTTTCCAGTGCTAAAGAGAGAATTTGGAGTAATCCTTGGCCACTAGGTCATCAGAGAACAGAAAAATTATTTGAAGCCCAAAAGTCAATGTAGGTAAAGAAGAAGGGATGAGACCAGTACTTTGTATTGTGGGAGGCCAAATTGGTAGAAATGATTGCTAGTCAGGTTAGTTAAAGTGATAATAATAATGATCCAATAAATATGCCAGGCACTACTTTAAACACCCAAATGATTCCCATTTGATAGAGAAACTCCAGCACCTAAAAACTCTGACAATAGTTTGAAAGTAACTGGGAAGATTCTACTAATAGTTGGCAGAATTTGAATTTGAGCCCAGGTATTTTGGTTCTACACTTAACAATTTTAGCTATTATGATTAAACATTAAGTAATATTTTAATTGGTACCTGTTTAGCTAGTTAGTGATCAAGACTAAAAAGTGTTAGAACACTTGTCTGATAAGTGTGAGGTCCTGAGTTCAAAGCCCAGTACCACCAAAAATAATAGAATCAATGTGGATCACTAAATCGGAGACATGCTTCCAGTCTAATGCAATGCACGAATGGATATATAATGAAAAAGACAAAACCAGATGAAAGAGTTAAGAAGTAAGGAAGCAGTAGGAAAGACTGAAAACTTTCTGACTAGGGTCACAATTCAGAGGCCCACATGCCAAAATCAGGTCACAGATCTACATGGTGTTTAATTGTGTTTTTCCAAAATTAGAGTTAATTGTCAATATATAAAAGATAGAAGATTTCACACAAAATGTAAGTTTTCTTGAAGTATGTACAGTATACGGCATTACTGGGTATATACTGCTATGTGGTGATAGTCCCAGGAACTTTATTTATTAATTAAAGTTAATATCCTTTGGTTGCAATAGGCAGAAACAAGCTGGAGCTAGTTTAAATATAAGAGAAATGTAACTGGATCTTAAGAATGGGCTAGGTTTTAGAAATGGGAAGTTGTCAGGAACCCAAGGTGTCTTTCTGTATCTTAAATATCCTTCCTTCTGCATATCTGCTTATTTCTTCTCTTAGTTAGAAACTTATATCACATAGTGGGCAAGAGATACCTCTCTCATCTCTTAAGTACATATGTTACAATTCAGTCACATGAAAAGGTACTGACTCTCTTCATTCACAGATAATTGGACTCTGGTAGGCCTGGCTTGAATCATCTGCCTACCACTACATAAAGAAGCTCTGGACAAGAATCTATGGTCATGTACAATAATAATCAGGGAGTACACCTTTGCTAACTAGAGGGGATAATTATGTACAGAGAAGAGACTTCCAAATCTATATCCTGTATCTAACATTATTTGGGTCCTTCTCACTTTGCAGTAGCTTCTTTTTTCTCTTGGAGGTCTCTTAGACCACTTTAGGCTTAAAGTGGTCTATCTGATGTGCTTGCCCAATTAAACCCTGCTATTTAGGGAGTATGCAGGGTTCAATGTGCCCCCAGTGGCCTGGTCCTTTCCTGTGGTCAGTCTGTTAGTATTTACTACATGAGGCGATTTAAGGCCAAAATTGCCATAACACCCTTCTCCAACTTTCTTTTAGCACTTTGAAACCCACAGGGCTTCCTTCAGTGGCTTAAAATCATCTTATTAATCATCGTAATGGCCATAATGCCAGTTCATGGGGCCTCATTAGTGTATTCCTAAAGGTAATAGCCCTAGATGAAAAGGGCTACAGGAGAAGAGCTAGTGGTGATGTGCTTAGGACTGGACAAATCAGCAAGAGCTACATTCATAAATGTGATACCTGAGCTTTAGAACTAGACAAGGAGATAGTGATTTACAGTAGACCCTTGGTATTCATGGGTATATGGTTCCAAGGAAACTGGCATTGAAAAACCACGAGTGCTCAGGATGCATAGACCTCAGTACTGTGTAGTGGATACTTGATCCATTTTTTGTATAATGCTGCCCAACTTCTATTAATAACATAGCACCTTTGAATAAATCTAAACATTTTACTTTATCACTTAAATTAAGCCCTTTACCTGCCCTTTTTGGCTTGGGAGGATTACCATACCTTTTACCTTGCTTTTTTGGGCATCATTTTTTGTTTTTGCAGTACTAGGGTTTGAACTCAGGGCCTCATGCTTGCTAGTCAACCATTGGCTTTTTGAAAAGCATATTTTCACCAAAAATATGAAAACAATATGGAAATAAGGGATAAGGAAAACACTCAGCATATCATACAACAATTTAAACACAACTAACATTAATGGAAGACTGAGACCTTTTCTGCATCAACTGAGCTGCCTAATGCATGCATTAACAATTTAAAATATTTGTTTTTGAAATTTCTTTAGATTTTATTTATTTATATTTTTTGAACACACTTGGTCAAAACTGAATATAATAAGTCTTCAAATAAGGTGTGTTCTCTGTAGTAGTATCAACTCAAAATGGATCGAGGACCTTAATACCACACCCGAAACTCTAAAGTTAGTACAGAAAAGAGCAGGGAATACTCTGGAAGCAATAGGTATAGGCAAGGACTTCCTCAATAGAACCCCAGCAGCTCAGCAACTGGAGAAAGGATGGACAAATGGGACTTCATAAAATTAGAAAGCTTCTGTACAACAAAAGAAATGGTCTCTAAACTGAAGACACCACCCACAGAGTGGGAGAAAACATTTGCTAGCTATATATATACAGGGAGCTCAAAAAACTAAACTCTCCCAAAATTAATGAACCAATAATGAAATGGGCAACTGAACTAAACAGAACTTTTTCAAAAGAAGAAATTCAAATGGCCAAAAAGCACATGAAAAAAATGCTCAACATCTCTGGCATAAAGGAAATGCAAATCAAAACCACACTAAGATTCCACCTCACCCCTGTTAGAAGAGCTATCATCAAAAACAACACCAATAACAGGTGTTGGCAAGGATTTGGGGAAAAAGGAACCCTTATACATTGCTGGTGGGAATGCAAGCTAGTGCAACCACTCTGGAAAACAATATGGAGGCTTCTTAAAAATCTAAACATAGATCTGCCATATGATCCAGCAATACCACTCCTAGGGATATACCCAAAGGAAAGTGATTCAGGTTACTCCAGAGGCACCCATGTTTATTGCAGTGCTATTCACAATAGCCAAGTTATGGAAACAGCCAAGATGCCCCTCTACTGATGAATGGATTAAGAAAATGTGGTATTTATACACAATGGAATTTTACTTAGCCATGAAGAAGAATGAAATCTTATCATTCACAAGTAAATGGATGGAACTGGAGAACATTATTCTGAGCGAGGTTAGCTAGGCTCAGAAGACCAAAAATCGTACATTCTCCCTCATATGTGGACTTTAGATCTAGGACAAAGCCAGTAATGTTGTTGGACTTGGGTCACACGCAAAGGGGAGAACATATAGGGGAGGAACGGGGATAGGTAGGAAACTGAAAACTTGAAAGTGTTTGATGTCCCCACTGCAGAGGAGCTAATACAGTAACCTTAAAGTGACAGAGGTCAATATGGGAGGCTGGGAAGTAGTGAAAAGGTCAGGTGAAGATGAATCAGTTCAGGTCGTAGTACACTTGTGTATGGAAGCAATGCTAGGAATCTCTCTGTGTAGCTATCCTTATCTCAAGTAGCAAAAATGCTTTTTCTTTCTTATTATTGCTTATGTCTTCAACAAAATTGGGTAAAAGGGCAGAACAGGTTCTGCCTGGAAGTGAGGGAGTGGGGGGGCAGGGGGGAGAAATGACCCAAGCAATGTATGCAAATATGAATAAAGAAAAAAATAAATAAAAAAAGTAAGGTGTGTTTACTGTACCTGTTACATCTTTGTGGGTTCTTTTTATTCCCAGGAGTTTTCTAGGGTTTGTGCTTTCCAGCTGAAGTTTTAGATACTTCCTATCTCAGTGATTTTTTTCAGTGACTTTAAAGTTCCATTCCTAACACATTTTACTGGAGTTACAGTTGATGCTCGAAGGATTCCACTCTTAACTCAGTTTCCTTACACAGGTGCTGTCAGAAGTTGGGATGTAGGTTTTGCTAGCTAGCCCTAGAAGATGCTGAAAGAGAAACATCCTCCTCCCCACCCCTGCTGACTACACACCAAAGTAACAAGGAAAGCTACTCTGGCCTAAACTGTCCTTTCTCAAGATCCTGGAATAGATTTCCTCCAGAGAAATCCAATCTCCCTGTCCTGATTCTGCTTCTGTTTTTTTTTTTTTGTTTGTTTGTTTGCTTGTTTTTTTTGAGATAGTGTGTTGCTATGTAGTGCAGGCTGGCTTCTAACTCTTGAGCCTCCTGCCTTAACTTTCTGAATGCTGGGATTCATAGGTTTGTACCGCAATACCTGGCTTTGTTTTGCTTTTTTATAAATAGAATCGAATGGGCCAGACTTCCTCAAGCTAAGATCACTTATTGCCAGGGTAAGAGTGTGCACTCTTCAATGTATTCTTTTTTTGTTTTTGGCAGTCCTGAGGTTTGAACTTGCTAGGCAGGCGCTCTACCATTTGAGCCATTCCACCAACTTTTATACTCTTCAAAGTGAAGTGATGGGAACTCAGAGCCAATTCTAAGCAGCTTTATGTTTTTTTGTTAAATTTTATTTTTATTATCATATTATTATTGTACTGAGGTTACATTGTGACATTTACAAAAGTGCTTACATATATCTTAGTTAAATTCACCCCATCCATCATTCTCCTTTATCCTTTCCCCACTTCTTAGAATAGGTTCAACAGGCTTCATTGCTCCATTTTCATATATGAATACATAATATTTCCACCATATTCACTCTCCTACACACTTTCCTTATACACTCCCCCCTCCACTAGTACCAACCCCCAAACAAGACCTGTTTTACCTTCCTGTCCTCCATTTTTGAAAACAAGACATTTTTATTTCTTTAATTATGCAAGGAGTTTCATTATGACATTTCCATGTATATATGTATTCTATCCCAAATTGGCTCATCCCTTCCATTTTCTTCATTCTCCTTTAGTTCCTTTTTATGGTGATTTCAACAGGTTTAAACATTCTATATTCCTTCTTGTATAGAAAGTACATCAACCATATTCATCTTCTTTACTTTCTTCTTTTACCCTCCCTCTGCCATTAGTGCCCTCCCCTTAGCGTGACCTGTTTTTCATTCATGTCCTTCATTGTTGAAGTATCTGCTTGTTGTTCAGTGGGATTTTTGTCCTGTTATTATAACTGTACATGCATTGTGCTTAAGTCAGTGTAATCTCCCTCCACTGCACTTCCTTGACCTTCCCTGCTATGCTGTGTTGTTTAACAGTTTATGGTGTGTTTCCTTGTGTCTTGTTCCTACACAGATATGATGTATTTCATTATGATTCACTATCTTTCTTTCCTTCTTTTCCTCCTCCCTTAGTCACCTCTACCAGTCCTACTTTTGGGTACATGTTCTGTATATATTTGTATGTATATATAATATTCCTTGTGTTTGTATTGCGCTTATATTCCACATATGAGAGAAAACATGTGACCTTTGACTTTCTGAACCTGGCTAACTTCACTTAAGATGATGTTTTCCAGTTCCATCCATTTACCTGCAAACAATAAAATTCCATTCTTCGTGGTTGAATAAAATTCCACTGTATGTAAATACCACATTTTGTTAACCCATTCATTAGTAGTGGGGCATCTTGACTATTTCAATAGCTTAGCTATTTTAAATAATAGTGTTGCAATAAACATGGGTGTGCAGGTATCTTTATTGTAACCTAACTTACATTCCTTTGGGTATATCCCTAGAAGTGGTATTGCTGGGTCATATGGTAGTTCTATTTTTAGTTTTTTGAGGAGCCTCCATACTGTTTTCCATAGTGGTTGTACTAACTTACATTCGCACCAACGGTGTATGAGGGTTTCTTTTTCCTCCCATCCTCACCAACATTTGTTGTTTGTGGTGTTCTTGATGGTAGCCATTCTGAGAGGAGTGAGGTGGAATCCTAACGTGGTTTTGATTTGCATTTCCTTTATGTCCAGAGATGTTGAACATTTCTTCATGTGTTTTTTGTCCATTTGGACTTCTTTCTTAGAAAAGTTCTGTTCATTTCATTTGTCCATTTCTTTATTATGTCATTGATTTTTTGGAGTTTAGTTTTTTGAGCTTCCTGTATATTTTGGTAGTTAATCCCTTATCAGATGTGTAGCTGGCAAAGATTTTTCTCCTGTTCTGTGTGCTGGCTCTTCAATCTGGTGACCATTTCTTTTGACTAAACAACAACCTAGAAAGTGGAATATCACTTGGAGCATTTGAAATCTGATCAAACTTTGGTTTGCTTTCATTGTCCTTTTTTATGAAGTCACTTTAAGTTTTAATAACGTGCATATGGTCTGTTACTTTAGATACTCTGTCTCCTTCCTTTAGTCCTTTATTTGGAAGGCTAAGACTGTATTTATTGCAATTAGCAATAACAGGTAAAATTTATTGAGCAATTACTATGTGCAAGGCATTGTTCTAAATTCTCAAGAATATCAGTATGATAAAATTGTTATGATAATTATACAGCACATAAAATGCACATAAATATGCATTGACTGACCTCTCCCAAAACTCACTTTGAAATTTAATTGCCACTGTGATAGTATTGTGATTGGATCAAGAGATGATTAGGTCATGTGTACGTCACTATCAGAGAGATTAAGGCCATTATCCCCAGAGTGAGTTGTTATAAAAGTAAGTTCAACTTTCTCAGCTTTCTTTTTTTTTTTTTTTTTTTAATTTTTTTTCATTTTTCTTTTATTATTCATATGTGCATACAAGGCTTGGTTTATTTCTCCCCCCTGACCCCACCCCCTCCCTTACCACCCACTCCACCCCCTCCCGCTACCCCCCTCAATACCCAGCAGAAACTATTTTGCCCTTATCTCTAATTTTGTTGTAGAGAGAGTATAAGCAATAATAGGAAGGAACAAGGGGTTTTGCTGGTTGAGATAAGGATAGCTATACAGGGCATTGACTCACATTGATTTCCTGTGCGTGGGTGTTACCTTCTAGGTTAATTCTTTTTAATCTAACCTTTTCTCTAGTTCCTGGTCTCCTTTTCCTATTGGCCTCAGTTGCTTTAAGGTATCTGCTTTAGTTTCTCTGCATTAAGGGCAACAAATGCTAACTAATTTTGCTCCTTCCTCTGTCTCTCTTCTGTGTTCTACCATTTGATGCTCTTCTACCATACTGTGATGCAAGAATACCTTTACCAGATACCAGCAACTTGATATTGGACTTCCCAAAATCCAGAACTGTGAGAAAATAAATTTATTTTCTTTTAAAAACTATCCAGTTTATGTTATTCTGTTATAGCATCAGAAAAGAGACTAAGACAAGTACCTAGAATATAATGTTCATTCATATATTCTCTATCTCTTCTCCTGTTCCTTCTAAATTAAAACATACTTGGATTTGCCTACTATAAGTACATACTTTTTAATCTCAAAGGGGATGTCTTGGCTGTTCTACCATCTATTATGCCTCATTCGTACCTTTTTCTAGTTTTGGCCTTCTATCTTGCTGCTGGAATGAGATATATGCCTTCCTCTCTCCTCTACTTCACTTATGTCAGTAGTGCACAAACTTTAGTGTATATAAATTACCTGTGAACAGTTTTTCTTGCAATGTGGATTGAGTCAAAAGGTCTGGAGTAGATCGTGAGGAGATTCTGATTTTTAATGTTTTTGAGTGATGCAAACACTGCTGAATTTGCAAACACTGCTGTGTGTGTAATAAGAATCTAAAGAAGATCAAAGTTCATTAAATCCCATTTCTTTTTATGGGTGAGGTGATTGATACTTGAAATGCTAAATAATTTTCTCAAGTTCACACAGTTAACCAGTGCTGGAGTCTAGATTTGAATCCAACTCCTGATTCTTATACTGTATGTATACTCTGCACTTCCACAATTATCACTTGAAGCAGTTCCCTGGTGAATTGCTTTTTCTAATTCACCTCAGCCAATGTAGAGAAGTATTCTTGTGTCTGATATGAACACAGTTTTACTTTGATGAATTATTACTATATTTTAATGTTTCCTTGTAAATAGTTTTAAGTTATTTTGATTGAAAATGTCTCAGAACTAGTGTATGAAGGCTTCAAAAAACTTTAAGGCAACAGATTCTCCTGTTCATAGAGTTATTAGTCTAAAGGAGGAGTGAGGGTGATTCAGATTTTTGGGAATAAGGTTCATACTTGCTGGGGAGGAAGAGATAAAGTTTAAAATGTGCTTTACTTCTGGACTTCATGTCTGCTAGCTGTGTCTGAATAGAGTTGAGGTTTTGTTTTCTCAATGCAGGGAGATAACTTTACTGGCTAGATAAAGTAGGGAACGCAAAAATTTTCAGAGAAATCTTTCCAAATATTTCTTCCCAGACCCTGCAACTCAGGCTGCCTGTAGGTTGATGAGTTTATTTGAGATAATTTGATAGCCTGAGTCTTCATGACATTTGAGGACTTGCAGAAGACTCTTAAGCATTGTTGGAATCTACCCAGTTGAATTCTTCCTTTGCAGCTGTGCTGATATAATAGTAACCATGTTAGTAATGCCTAATGGTACCTTTGATTTTCTTCAAAATTTCCTCTGGCTATGTTGTTTTTAAAGATGGATTTGGATAGTATGTTAAACTTGTTCTGTTTTAATTCAAAATAAAGTCAGAGATTACCATCCTTATAACTGGGTAGGTTTAACAGAGGTTTAACCTTGGGAATCTCAAATTTTATTTCAGACCCTGTTACCCAGGCAGACTTCTGCTAGCCAGAAACAGCACATTCATCTAGTAGAAAAAACACTCAAGCCAAACAGCCTCTATGTAGGTATTCAAGAGGGCAGAACAGAGCTAGATGGCTTCTAAGTGCCCACGCTGTGTTTGCCCCATGTAAATATTATTTTGTTTAATCTACTTAATAAAACCCTATGAAATATTATTTCCCCCATTTTATGAATGAGAAAATATAGAATCAGAGGGGTTAACTAAAAATCTTTCTTGTAGTCACATAGCTAGCATTTGATGTCTGGGATTTGGACCCAAATCTAAACAGAATCCTTGCTTTTAAGTGATATATTATGCTGCTTTTAATTACCTAAGTTAGGAAGGTAACAGATTTAAATGTCACAGGCCTCTTTTGTAAATATTCTTCTGTTGTTTACTCATTTACCTTCTCATTGTCTTGCATTGAATGGAAATAATATCACAGAAATAATAGGAGCCCTAGAACATAAAAAGGTTACTCCTGTTACTGGGATCCAGTTGCACTAGACTCAGCAGTCTAAGAATATCTCAGTCATGTCTTCCTCCAGTGTCTAGAACATAGATCTCAGTAAATACTTGTTATTTGGATGAGTAAATCAACAAGTTTTGGGAAATTATCTACCTAATTTGAAACTTCTTGGCAGATTATACATCCTTTTATATGTTCCTGGTCAACTATATATATAAATTAGGTATATATGTACATAGAGATACATGTACTTACTCAGAAATTGCCATCCCAATATACACAGATTCATAAAGATAAATTTCCACATACGAATTCTTGTATTAGTTTTCTAATATAATATCTCAAGGCTCATTCATAGCTACTTCTAAATTTGACCTCCTAATTTGTTGATGAAATTATACACATTCCTTCATCTTTCTTTTACTTCATACTAAGTCATTACTGCTCAAGTTTTAGTATATATAAATTACCCATGATTCTACTTACAATGCACATTGAGTCAGGTCTGGGTACAACCTGAGGAGATTCTCAACAGCCACAAAGTGGGTGGCTTAAAGAAACAAGGTTATTCTCACTATTCTGGAGGACAGAAGTCTGATATCAACATGTTGGTAAGGCCAGGATCCCAGCAAAAGTTCTAGAGTAGGATCTTTCCTGGTCTCTTTCAGTTTTTGGTAGCCCCATACACTCCTTGGCTTGTGGTAGTATAACTCTAACTTTTGCCTCTGTCTTCACGTGACTGTCTCCCTTTGTGTGTCTCTCTTTGCATATGGCATTTCCCTCTTCTTTATAAGGATACCAATCATATTGATTTAGGGCCTATCCTAATGACCTCATCTTGATTACATCTGCAAAGACATTATTTCCAAATAAATCACATTCACAAATACTTAACATACCACAAGAACTTCAACATACCATTTTGAGGAACACAATTCAACCTATAACAGTCTGTCCTCTGGTTCTCTAAAATCAATGCCCTTCTCATGGGCAAAATATATTCACCTATCCCAACATCCCCAAAGATCTTAACCCAGTACAGCATTCAATTCTAAGTCCCAAATCTCAACTAGATATAATCAATTCAAGAAGTCCTAAATCTTATCTTCTAGTTCATCTAAATAAGGTATGGTTGGGCATTCAGGGGTCCATCCTGGGGCAAAATTCCATTTCATTTGCAGACTTTTGAAACCTAGAAGAAAAATTAACAGTTTCTCAATGCTAGGAATCTCTCTGTATAGCTATCTTTTTCTCAAACTAACAAAAATGCTTTGTATTTCTTATTATCTCTTATGCTTTCGCTTCAACAAAATCAGAGAGAAAGAGGGCAGAACAAGTTCTGCCCAGAAGTGGCAGGGAAGGGGGAGGTAGCCCAAACAATATATACATGTGTAAGTAAATGTAAAAATGATAAAAAAAAAATTAACAGCTTCTAAAATACAGTACTGGGGCAGGCACAAGGCAGGCATTCTTATTCCAAAATATTTTGTGTTAGAAAGATAAAAGGGATCAAGGTCCCAAACAAGTCAGAAACCCAGCAGGGAGCATTCTATTAGATTTCAAGGCCTGAGAATAATCCACTTTGGTATAGTGCTCTGTCCCTTGCAACATGGGGCTTTTCCCTTTGTCAATGAGGGCAGTGGTTCTGCCTCCTATACCTCTCTGGCCAGACCTAGGCATCCATGACTTTGCCCTTGAAGTCATTCTTCCTTCATTTCTTCCCATCTTTATCCCTTTTAATCCAGACTAATATGATTCTGCTGGTGTAAATTCTCATTAACCTATTGATCATCTCATTCACAGATGCCAGGGGTTAGGACATCAACAT
The DNA here is from genome assembly GCF_047511655.1 of Castor canadensis. Classification (NCBI taxonomy): domain Eukaryota; kingdom Metazoa; phylum Chordata; class Mammalia; order Rodentia; family Castoridae; genus Castor; species Castor canadensis. The sequence goes on from NC_133405.1 coordinate 94,908,846, forward strand.
ATCTTTTTTTTTTCATTGTGATATTTCTTCTTTTTTTTTATTACTCATATGTGCATACAAGGCTTGGGTCATTTCTCCCCCCTGCCCCCACCCCCTCCCTTACCACCCACTCCGCCCCCTCCTTCTCCCCCCAACCCCCTCAATACCCAGCAAAAACTGTTTTGCCATTATTTCTAATTTTGTTGTAGAGAGAGTATAAGCCATAATAGGAAGGAACAAGGGTTTTTGCTGGTTGAGATAAGGATAGCTATACAGGGAGTTGACTCACATTAATTTCTTGTGCATGTGTGTTACCTTCTAGGTTAATTCTTTTTGATCTCAGCTTTTCTCTAGTTCCTGGTCCCCTTTTCCTATAGGCCTCAGTTGCTTTTAAGGTATCTGCTTTAGTTTCTCTGCGTTGAGGGCAACAAATGCTAACTAATTTTTTAGATGTCTTACCTATCCTCACCCCTCCCTTGTGTGCTCTTGCTTTTATCATGTGCTCAAAGTCCAATCCCATTGTTGTGTCTGCCCTTGATCTAATGTCCACATATGAGGGAGAACATACGATTTTTGGTCTATTGGGCCAGGCTAACCTCACTCAGAATGATGTTCTCCAATTCCATCCATTTACCAGCGAATGATAACATTTCGTTCCTCTTCATGGCTGCATAAAATTCCATTGTGTATAGATACCACATTTTCTTGATCCATTTGTCAGTAGTGGGGCATCTTGGCTGTTTCCATAACTTGGCTACTGTGAATAGTGCCGCAATAAACACGGGTGTGCAGGTGCCACTGGAATAACCTGTGTCACAGTCTTTTGGGTATATCCCCAAGAGTGGTATTGCTGGATCAAATGGTAGATCAATGTCTAGCTTTTTAAGTAGCCTCCAAAATTTTTTCCAGAGTGGTTGTACTAGTTTACATTCCCACCAACAGTGTAAGAGGGTTCCTTTTTCCCCTCGCATCCTCGCCAACACCTGTTGTTGATGGTGTTGCTAATGATGGCAATTCTAACAGGGGTGAGGTGGAATCTTAGTGTGGTTTTAATTTGCATTTCCTTCATTGCTAGAGACGGTGAGCATTTTTTCATGTGTTTTTTGGCCATTTGAATTTCTTCTTTTGAGAAAGTTCTGTTTAATTTACTTGCCCATTTCTTTATTGGTTCATTAGTTTGGGGAGAATTTAGTTTTTTAAGGTCCCTATATATTCTGGTTATCAGTCCTTTGTCTGATGTATAGCTGGCAAATATTTTCTCCCACTCTGTGGGTGTTCTCTTCAGTTTAGAGACCATTTCTTTTGATGAGCAGAAGCTTTTTAGTTTTATGAGGTCCCATTTATCTATGCTATCTCTTAGTTGCTGTGCTGCTGCAGTTCCATTGAGAAAGTTCTTACCGATACCCACTAATTCCAGAGTATTTCCTACTCTTTCCTGTATCAACTTTAGAGTTTGTGGTCTGATATTAAGATCCTTGATCCATTTTGAGTTAATCTTGGTATAGGGTGATATACATGGATCTACTTTTAGTTTTTTGCAGACTGCTAACCAGTTTTCCCAGCAGTTTTTGTTGAAGAGGCTGCTATTTCTCCATCGTATATTTTTAGCTCCTTTGTCAAAGACAAGTTGGTTATAGTTATGTGGCTTCATATCTGCGTCCTCTATTCTGTTCTACTGGTCTTCATGTCTGTTTTTGTGCCAGTACCATGCTGTTTTTATTGTTATTGCTTTGTAATATAGTTTGAAGTCAGGTATCGTGATACCTCCCACATTGTTCTTTTGACTGAATATTGCCTTGGCTATTCGTGGCTTCCTGTGTTTCCATATAAATTTCACGGTAGATTTTTCGATCTCTTTAATGAATGTCATTGGAATTTTGATGGGAATTGCATTAAACATGTAGATTACTTTTGGGAGTATCGACATTTTTACTATGTTGATTCTACCAATCCATGAGCATGGGAGATCTCTTCACTTTCTATAGTCTTCCCCAATCTCTTTCTTCAGAAGTTTATAGTTTTCCTTGTAGAGGTCATTCACATCTTTTGTTAGGTTTACACCTAGGTATTTGATTTTTTTTGAGGCTATTGTATGGAATTGTTTTCATACATTCTTTTTCAGTTTGCTCATTGTTAGTGTATTGAAATGCTAATGATTTTTCTATGTTGATTTTATATCCTGCTACCTTGCTATAGCTATTGATGATGTCTGGAAGCTTCTGAGTAGAGTTTTTGGGTCTTTAAGGTATAGGATCATGTCATCTGCAAATAGGGATATTTTGACAGTTTCTTTACCTATTTGTATACCTTTTATTCCTTGTTCTTGCCTAATTGCTCTGGCTAGGAATTCCAGTACTATGTTGAATAGGAGTGGAGATAGTGGGCATCCTTGTCTGGTTCCTGATTTTAGAGGGAATGGTTTCAGTTTTTCTCCATTAAGCATAATGCTGGCTGTAGGTTTGTCATATACAGCTTTTATAATGTTGAGGTACTTTCCTTCTATTCCTAGTTTTCTTAGAGCTTTTATCATGAAATGGTGTTGGATCTTATCAAAGGCTTTTTCTGCATCTATTGAGATGATGAAGTAGTTTTTGTCTTTGCTTCTGTTAATGTGGTTTATTACGTTTATTGATTTTCGTATGTTGAACCACCCCTGCATTCCTGGGATGACGCCTACTTGGTCGTGGTGAATAATCTTTTTGATGTGTTGTTGAATTCGGTTTGCCATTATTTTGTTGAGGATTTTTGTGTCCATGTTCATTAAGGAGATTGGCCTATAGTTCTCCTTTTTGGAGGTGTCTTTGCCTGGTTTTGGGATAAGTGTAATACTGGCTTCATAAAATGTGTTTGGCAGTTTTCCTTCCCTTTCTATTTCGTGGAACAGTTTAAGGAGGGTTGGTATCAGTTCTTCTTTAAAGGTCTGATAGAATTCAGCAGAGAATCCATCAGGTCCTGGACTTTTCTTTTTGGGGAGACTCTTGATTGCTGCTTCAATTTCATTTTGTGTTATAGATCTATTCAGGTGATTAATTTCCTCTTGGTTCAGTTTTGGATGGTCATATGTATCTAGAAATCTGTCCATTTCTTTAAGATTTTCAAATTTATTTGAACGTAGTCTCTGATGATTTCCTGGACTTCCATGGTGTTTGTTGTTATTTCCCCTTTTGCATTCCTGATTCTACTAATTTCGGTTTTTTCTCTCCTCATTTTAGTCAGGTTTGCCAGGGGTCTATCGATCTTGTTTATTTTTTCAAAGAACCAACTTTTTGTTTCATTAATTCTTTGTGTGGTTTTTTTGGTTTCTATTTCATTGATTTCAGCTCTTATTTTTATTATTTCTCTCCTTCTATTTGTTTTGGGATTTGCTCGGTTTCGTTTTTCTAGGAGTTTGAGATGTATCATTAGGTCATTGATTTGTGATCTTTCAGTCTTTTTAATATATGCACTCATGGCTATAAACTTTCCTCTCAGGACTGCCTTAGCTGTTTCCCATAGGTTCCGGTAGGTTGTGTTTTCATTTTCATTGACTTCCAGGAACTTTTTAATTTCCTCTTTTATTTCATCAGTGATCCATTCTTCATTAAGTAATGAGTTATTTAGTTTCTATCTGTTTGCATGTTTTTTGTCTTTACTTTTGTTGTTGAGTTCTACTTTTACTGCATTGTGATCAGATAGTATGCACGGTATAATTTTTATTTTCTTATATTTGCTGAGACTTGCTTTGTGCCCTAGGATATGATCTATTTTGGAGATGGTTCCACATATCTTTTGAGAGGACACAATTCCACCTATAACACTTGTATATTTTTGAAAAAAAAATATACACATATATACATGTATGTATATACACATGCAAAGATACATATACACACATATATGATATATGTGTATAAATATATATATATACATATACACATCTATGTGTTTGCACACCATAGAACATCTATGTGTAATGTGAAGATAGGTTGGGGATCAGTAAATACTTACAGTCCTATATATAAAGCACATACTTACCAACTTATCTTTGACAAAGGCACTAAAAATATACGATGGAGAAAAGACAGCCTCTTCAACAAAAACTGCTGGGAAAACTGGTTAGCAGTTTGCAAAAAACTGAAACTAGATCCATGTATATCACCCTATACCAATATTAACTTAAAATGGATCAAGGATCTTAATATCAGACCACAAACTCTAAAGTTAGTACAGGAAAGAGTAGGAAATACTCTGGAATTAATAGGTATAGGTAAGAACTTTCTCAATGGAACCCCAGCAGCACAGCAACTAAGAGATAGCATAGATAAATGGGGCTTCATAAAACTAAAAAGCTTCTGTTCAACAAAAGAAATGGTCTCTAACCTAAGAGAACACCCACAGAGTGGGAGAAAATATTTGCCAGCTACACATCAGACAAAGGACTGATAACCAGAATATATAGGGAACGCAAGAAACTAAATTCTCCCAAAATTAATGAACCAATAAAGAAAATGGGCAAGTGAACTAAACAGAACTTTCTCAAAAGAAGAAATTCAAATGGCCAAAAGCACATGAAAAAATGCTCACCATCTCTAGCCATTAAGGAAATGCAAATCAAAACCACACTAAGATTCCTCACCCCTGTTAGAATAGCCATCATTAGCAACACCACTAACAACAGGTGTTGGTGAGGATGTGGGGAAAAGGAACCCTCTTACACTGCTGGTAGGAATGTAAACTAGTACAACCACTCTGGAAAAAAATTTGGAGGCTTCTTAGAAATCTAAACATTGATCTGCCATATGATTCAGCAATACCACTCTTGGGGATGTACCCAAAAGAATGTGACACAGGTTACTCCAGAGGCACCTGCACACCCATGTTTATTGCAGCACTATTCACAATAGCCAAGTTATGGAAACAGCCAAGATGCCCCACCACTGACGAATGGATTAAGAAAATGTGGTATTTATACACAATGGACTTTTATGCAGCCATGAAGTAGAATGAAATCTTACCATTCGCTTGGTAAATGGATGGAATTGGAGAACATCATTCTGAGTGAGGTTAGCTTGGCCCAAAAGACCAAAAATCGTATGTTCTCCCTCATATGCGTACATTAGATCAAGGGCAAACACAACAAGGGGATTGGACTTTGATCACATGATAAAGCGAGAGCACACTAGGGAGGTATGGGGATAGGTAAGACACCTAAAAACCTAGATAGCATTTGTTGCCCTCAACGCAGAGAAACTAAAGCAGATACTTTAAAGCAACTGAGGCCAATAGGAGAAGGGGACCAGGAACTACAGAAAAGGTTAGTTTGAGAAGAATTAATTTAGAATGTAATACATATGCACAGGAAATCAATGCAAGTCAACTCCCTGTATAACTATCCTTATCTCAACTAGCAAAAACCCTTGGTCCTTCTTATTATTGCTTATATTCTCTCTTCAACAAAATTAGAGATAAGGGCAAAATAGTTTCTGCCTGGTAGCGAGGGGGTAGGGAGGGAGAGGGTCGGGGCAGGGGGGTAAGGGAGGGGGTGGGGGAAGGGGGGAGAAATGACCCAAACATCATATGCACATATGAATAAAATAAAAATTAAAAAAAAGAAAAAAATGAAATGTTTTAGGAGGATAAAAAAAATATAGCACGTACTTACTTGCTGTTCCATAGTCATGCTAAACATATCCTTGCAAGACTTGCATTTACATTTCCTCTAACACCCTTCCCCTTCCCCTAGATATTTGTGTGGCTCATCTCTTTCTTCATTGAGATCTCTGTTCAAGTATCATCTCTTCAGAGAAGCCTTCCTTGAGTAGTGCATACAAAATAATCTCCATCCACCCCAATCATTCTTAATCTTCCTTACCTGCTTTGTTTTTATCCATATATTTAGTACTATCTAACAATTATATATTTATTTTATTGTCTGACCCTCCCCCCAACTGGAATGTAAACCTCATGATGGCTGGGCTTTTTGTTTGTTATTGTTTCATGCTGTTTTCCCCAGAGTCTAAAATGTTGTGTGGCACATCATGGTCACTCAGTGTTTGTTCATGAAATGCGTGCATTGAGAGGAAGAGGGCTTTTATTGGAACATCCACTTGATGCCAGGTACTTCCGTATTTCATCTCATTTGATACTCAAACACTTGGAGACTTTATAACACAAATGAACAGGTAAGAATCAAATGAAAGCATATATGAATATCAGTTCCTGCAAATTATCTGGTGGAACAAAGTGACTCAGGCCTCTTCCATTATTATGTGTGCAATTGGTGGTTTTATTCGGTGTAGGAACTTTTGTACTCTACCGGTTCTAATATAAGTTAATCCTGGGCCCTGCCCTCAAAGAGCTAACAGCTTAGCTCAGAAAAAGGTAACATTTCACTGGTCTGTGAAAGAGGTGTGAGTATTAACCAGATAAAATGGAGAGGAAGCAACATATATAAGGGTACAAATGCATGAAGAGCAATGACATTTCTGTCTATCACTGTACAACCCCCTTACATACTATACTGTCTTAATCATCAGTAGTAGCAGCAGAAACAGAACCATCTGTTGCATTTACTACATGCCAGGCACCATGCCAGGCACTAGCGTAAGGAATGAATATGGCTTAATCTGTGCTGTAAAGATATTTATGGTCCAATTGGGTGGGTGAAGCCCATAAGAAAATAGTTATACAAGGTAGTGCAGAATGTCCAATATGCAGCAGACAGCTGATACTCCAGAAATTCAAGTTTAAGACCAATGATAAGGAAAAAATTGTTGGAAAAATACCTCCTGGGTTTCAAAGGTTTGTGCTAAGCTTTAAAGATGAAATTTTGTCAAGGGCATAAATGGCAGAGGTAGCATTTGTGAGGACAAGCACAGTTAAAAGTCCACCTATTAGACAATAAGTTCCATGTAACTTCTGAATAGACTAGTTTGGATGAAGCAATACTCTCAATGGTTGAGCAATTAGAAATAACTATAGGTTGTATAAAATATTTTGCACACAGGTGTTGCTGATGCCCTTAAGGACAACTCCTATCCAAATTCTGAGAGTCTGAGCAAATTTTAACAAAAGGGAGTAGGCACTAGGGAGCTGAGCCAAGATTGTCATTGTAAATCCATGGAATCTTCCAGTCTGTCCATGCTTCCTGTTCTTATATTTATTGATACACTCACTATCCCACTTGTCCTTCATCCTCTTACATATTTCCTTGAAACTGAAATTTTCCTTTGTATATGTAGACTAAAAGTTAGGCTAACAATCTGGGTTTTACACTGTATGCTACTTTAAAAAAATACCCCTAGTGTACTATTAGTATAGCCAGGACATCAACTAAAAATTGACTTTGAATACATACATCTTTACAACTTTAGAAACATGTAGTATACTTAGAATTAAACAGCCCCATTGATTTCCTTTTTATGACTCAATGAACAAAAACACTAGATATTAAATTAATCAAATTTGAGTTGTAGTTCACTTAAAAGTTCTCAAAACTAGATCAAATGCTTAGACATACAGATATGTAAACATAAGAAGAATATGAATTTCAGGAAGTAGAACAAAAGTTGCTGCACAGAAAGGAGCTATAGGTCTATAAAAATGCCAATGCAAATATTAAGAATAAATTAATATACAAAGCAGACACTAGAACAAATAGGATGAAAGTAAAAATTAAATCCTTTTTTGGTTCATAAGCATGATGATTGGGTGTTTACACCTTTGTGTGACATATGCCGCCCTCAAGCCTTGTTATGATGTGGGCACATTACCCTTCTGATGTGAAAGAAAGAAACAAAAGAAGAGAGTGAAAATTATGGGCAAAACATTCTTTGATATATAAGTGACCAGGAAGACTCATTATAATCTGGAAATACTTTCTCAGGTTAGAAAACAATTATACCTATACTCTTGTGATAACTCAAGAGTTTCTGGATTTTGGCACTATTGATATTTTAAACCAGATTTTTTTTTCTGTGTAAGACTATCTTGTGCATTGTAGAATGTGTAGCAATCCCTGGCCTCTATCCACTATGTGCTAGTAGACACTCCCCAGTTGTGACAACAAAAAATCCCCAAATCTTTCTTTCTTTCCTATCATGAATAATGTTTTACTGAGCATCTTGTACATGGCTTCTATCCACATGTGTGAGAATTTCTGTAGGGTAGATATCTAGAAGCAAACTTGGGTCATCATGTATACAGTTGATATTTTCAACTCTACCATAAATGGCTCTCCAGAGTATATGTACCAGTTTAGAGCTCAACCCCCCCATTACCCATTTCAGCCATCAGCACTATATATATTCCTGTTCTCTGTATCTTCTGTTATTTGGAGTTATCAGACTTCAGACTTTTAATTAATTTTCTAATCTATGGGGTATCAAATGGTAAAGCATAACCTTAATTCACATTTCTTCATAAAAAGTTGTGCAACCTTTCAAATATTGATTGGCATTTCAGATTTGCTTTTCTGTGACTGGCCTGTTCATTCCATTCCTTTTTTTTCTTTTACTATTCTTGTCTTTTTCATATCGATTTGGATAGTAATTATTTATTGACTGTATATGTAAATGTTTTTCCAAGCTGTAAACTGTCTTTTTTGAGAAAAGTTGCAAAGATAGTATAGAAAGTTTCCCCATATCTTTCACCCAGTTTCCCTAACCATAGTACATTTGTCAAAATTGAACAATTAACATTGATATATGATACTATTAACTAAACTATACATTTTGTTTGTATTTCTCCAATTTTACCACTAATGCCCCCTTGTTCTGTTGTAGGGTTTAATCCAGGATAGAGTTTGCATTTAGTTTTCACACCTCTTTGGTCTCTACTCTGTGACAATTTTTCCATCATTCACAACCTCAATTCTTCTCAGTGGCATTTGTCTCTCATTTTGTACAATGTTACTTAATTTGGGATTGTTTAGTGTTTTGTCATGATTAGACTAAAGCTATATATTGTGGAGGGTAATAGCATAGAAGTGATATGACCTTATAATGTCATATTAGGAAGTATATGATTTGTTACTGGAGATGTTATCCTTGATCACTTGGTTAAAGTTAACTGCCAGGTTTCTCCACTGTAAGTCCTCATTTTTCCCTTTCCAAGTATAGCTCACACTCAGGTGAAAGGGAATGAACTTTACTTCCTGGAAGAGGAAATAACAAAGGATATATGGCCATATGTTAGAACTACCATAGTAATTAGTAAATAGTGTGAGAGATACTTTGAAATTCTGCAAATGTTTTGTTTCTCCTTAAAGTTGTACCCACTCATGAGTCTTACCTGCAGCAATTATTACTGTGGTGATCAAATAGTGATTTTCTATTTTCCTCATTCTTTATACATTTTAATTGGGATCATTCTGTTACAAATATTTGTCCCTTCATCCCCACATATTTATTCAAAAATTTATGTATATTATTGGGACTCATGGATAGTTTTTTTCTTTAGGCAAATAATCCAATGCTATTATCATTTACTTTGTTGCTCAAATTGCTTTGCTCATTGAGAGCTCTTTCAGGGTGCCTCCTATGTCCTTTGGACATATTCCCATCATTTTTATAGTGAATTGTTTTTTAATTATTTATTATACTTTAACATTTAAAGATTTAACTTTTTATGTAGCAAAATGGATCTCAGTATTTTCCTTATGATATGTGCAATTTTTATGTCTTGTTTAAAACACCTTTCCTTGCTCTGATTTGTATTATTGTAATGAAATCCCTGTTTTCTTCTAAATATTTTATAGTTTTGCTTTCATACTTAGGTCATTAATATACCTACAGGGTTTTGTGTGTGTGTGTGTGTGTGTGTGTGTGTGTGTGTGTGTGTGTGTGTGTGTAGAGTGAGATAGGAGTCTAATTTTACCATTTTTACCTATATGTTTGTCCAATGATCATTTAAGTAAAATAGTCTCTACATAGCCTATATACTTAACTATGAGTGTCTAGTGTTCTTAAAACAAATAATATCCTCATGAGGTGATATGCCAGATAGATGGATAAGTGGTTAACAATGTTATAAAACCTTCCAGTTTTGAAATAGAGTTATGCTTTCCATGACAAGAATAGAGAAAGGGCAAACAAGGAAAATGTCCCTATTATGTTATTAAAAGTAAACTTAAGAAAGGATGGGAATGACCTCTACAAGGAGAACTACAAACCCCTGAAGAAAGAGATCAAGGAAGACTACAGAAGATGGAAAGATCTCCCATGCTCATTGATTGGTAGAATCAACATAGTAAAAATGCCTACACTTTCAAAAGCAATCTACATGTTTAACGCAATTACCATGAAAATCCCAATGACTTTCATCACAGAGATTGAAAAATCCACCCTAAAGTTCATCTGGAAACATAAAAGACTGCGAATAGCCAAGGCAGTACTCAGCAAAAAGAGCAATGCTGGAGGTATCACAATACCTGACTTCAAACAATTACAAAGCAATAGCAATAAGAACACCATGGTACTGGCACAAAAACAGACATGAAGACGAGTGGAACAGAATAGAGGACCTGGATATGAATCTGTACAACTATACCCACCTTATTTTTGACAAAGGTGCCAAAAATATATGCTGGAGAAAAGACAGCCTCTTCAACAAATGTTGCTGGGAAAAGTGGTTAACCGTCTACAAGAAGGTGAAACTAGGTCTATGTTTATCACCCTGTACTAGTATCAACTCAAAATGGATCAAGGACCTTAATATCAGACCCAAAACTGTGAAGTTAGTACAGAAAGGAGCAGGAAACACTCTGGAAGTAATAGGTATAGGCAAGGAGTTCCTCAATAGAACCCCAGCAGCTCAACAACTAAGAGAAATGATGGACAAATGGGACTTCATAAAATTAAAAAGCTTTTGCACAATGAAAGAAATGGTCTCTAAACTGAAGAGACCACCCACAGAGTGGGAGAAAATATTTGTCAGCTATACATCAGACAAAGGACTGATAACCAGAATATTCAGGTATCTCAAAAAACTAAACTCTCCCAAAATTAATGAACCAATAATGAAATGGGCAACTGGACTAAACAGAACTTTTTGAAAAGAAGAAGTTCATATGGCCAAAAAACACATGAAAAAATGCTCACCATCTCTGGCCATAAAGGAAATGCAATCAAAACCACACTAAGATTCCACCTCACCCCTGTTAGAATAGCCATCAACAAAAACACCACTAACATCATGTGTTGGTGAGGATGTGGAGAAAAAGGAACCCTCGTACACTGCTGGTGGAAAGGCAAGCTAGTGCAACCACTCTGGAAAAAAATTTGGAGACTTCTTAAAAATCTAAACATAGGTCTGCCATATGATCCAGCCCAATCCCACTCCTAGGTGTATACCCAAAGGAATGCAACACAGGTTACTCCAGAGGCACCTGCACACCCATGTTTATTGCAGCACTATTCACAATAGCCAAGTTATGGAAATAGCCAAGATGCCCCACTACTGATGAATGGATCAAGAAAATGTGGCATTTATACACAGTGGAATTTTACTCAACCATGAAGAAGAATGAAATCTTATCATTCACAAGTAAATGGATGGAACTGGAGAACATCATTCTGAGTGAGGTTAGCCAGGCTCAGAAGACCAAAAATTGTATGTTCTCCCTCATATGTAGACTTTAGGTCTAGGGAAAATGCAGCAATGTGGTTGGACTTGGGTCTCATGACAAGGGGAGAGCACATATGGGAGGTATGGGGATAGGTAGAGAACCCAAAACATGAAAGTGTTTGATGTCCCCACTGCAGAGGAACTAATACAGAAACCTTAAAGTGATAGAGGTCAATATGAGAAGTAAGCAATGCTAGGAATCTCTCTATGTAGCTGTCCTTAACTAGCAAAAATGCTTTGTTTTTCTTACTATGCTTATGTCTTTTCTTCAACAAAATTAGAGAAAAGAGCAGAATGGGTTCTGCCTGGAAGCAAGGGCAGTGGGAAGGAGAGGGAGGGGGCGGGGGGCAGGGGGAAGAAATGACCCAAACAGTGTATGCACATGTGAATAAATGAATAAAAAAAAGAAAGTTTACATGTTGGAGCTTTAATCCCCAAATTCATATATTAATGGAATTTGTAGGTGGGACCTTTCGGGGATAATTAGGATTGGATGAAGTCATAAGGATGGGCATTAGGATGTTTATAAGAAGAGGAAGAAAGACCAGAGCTAGCACACTTCCTCTGTCTCTTTATGTGATGTCGTCCACCATGTTAGGATACAGCAAAAAGGCCCTCACCAGATGCTGAGCAGATAATGGTACCATGCTCTTGTAGTTCGCATGAGCTAAAGAAACTTCTTTTCTTTATAGAATACCTGATATCAGATATTTTCTTTGAGCAACAGGAAATGGACTAAGATAACCAGCAAATATGATAATCTACTTGCTAATAATATTTTATAACTACATTTTCTCCTTAAATACAGTAAAAAGCTGATTAACATTCTCTACCTTTAGCACTCATGCTAGGAGTTGTTACTACAAAAGAGAAGTCAGCAAACATTTTCTGTAAATGTCCATTAAAATTTTATTTATTTATTTAGTTATTTTTGTGGTACTAGGCAAGCACTTTACTTCTTGATCCATGCCTCCAGCCCTAGGGTTTGAACTCGGGGCCTCACTCACATAGCTTTTGTGGCTATGTAGTCTCTATTGTAACAACTCAACTCTGGGATTGTAAAGTAAAAAGCATTATAGGTAGTCCATAGAAAACTGTCATAACTGTGTTCCAATAAACTTTATTTCTGAAATTAGATGCAGAGTTAAAATAGCCAGTTTCCCTGTTCCTGCTGTAGTAGACTGTTTTGCCTAGAATGTTTGGGATCTAACTAATTCCCAGTTAAGTTTTCTGAATTGCAAATATGTTAAAAAAGGTTTTACATGCTAAAGCATATTACAAGTGAGGATCTTCTCAACATGTGATGATATCCAGTGATCCAGGTATGTCTGGAGCTTATTGTTTAATAATTCTTTATAATCTGTTCCTCCAGATAGCATTTGAGGCTATTAAGACATTATTAACAGGTTATTGAAGCCCATTAGATCATATTATCACCATCCTTGCAGAGTAGTGGGAAACAATTTGTGTACACATGTATGAAAATGGAAAAATGATACCTATTGAAACTATTGCAGGAATGGGGGCAGGTGGGATAAAGACGAATGATGGAGGGGGGTGAATTCAACTATGATATATTTTAAGACCTTTGTAACTATCACAGTGTACCCCCAGCACAACAATAATAATAAAAATAAAAAGGAAACAAACAACAAAGAGTTACATCAGACTTTGAAGCCAGATTGTTCTAAATTTTAATGTTAGGGCTTATTCGTTCACTGGTATGTGGTCTACTAAACTTCCCAATGCTTCAGTTTCTAACTCTATAAAGTGAATTATTACATGTAAAATAATGGTACTTAATATGCACTCCATAAGCATCAGCTATGATTCTAGCAATGAATTCTTCAGTTGTTACAGTAGTATTTTAAAAACAGATTATCAATGGAAAAGTCCTTTGAAATAGTTCCATTTTTTATGTATGTAGTATTTGAACTCTCAAGTTAGTTTCCTTCTATAGCACTTGTCTCAGATGTGTGCTTTGTAGCCAGGCTAGAATTAACTATTCCTTTACAGGACATGGCAAACAGATCAGGACTTTGAAATTAGTCTTGAGCAAATGTTACAGTGATGAATCAAATTAGCCAATCATATTTTATTGAAGAAACAATCCATCACTTTTCAGCCCCCATGGACAGTTGTTATGAATTCAGACTTCTTTTGACCTTAGTAAACCTATATGTTTTACCTCAAATTGTTAAGTAGTTTCCAAATGGAGTGTGTGTACGTATGTGTGTGGAGAGAGAGATAAAGAGGTAGGTAGATAGATACTTTTAAAAGAATTAGCTTATTCACCTTGAGTAGAAAAATGCTCTGTTGATGATCATTGAGAAGGGGAAGGTCTCTGGAGTATTTATTTGGTTTGAATCACAGACAAGAAAATAAGAAATTTTAGCTTTTTTTGATGGTACTGAGCTTTGAACTTAGAGCCTCATGCTTGCTAGTCAGGTGTTCTACCACTTGAGCCCCTTTTGCTTGTTATTTTTTAGATAGGTTCTCATGTTATTTACCCAGGGCCAGCCTTGGACTGCTATCTTCCTACTTATGCCTCCTGTGTACCTGGTATTATAATGTGAACCAACATACCTGGCTTGTTTTGTTCAGATGGGGTCTTGCTTTTTGCCTGAATTGGCCCTGAGCTTCAATCCTGCAGTCTCTGTCTCCCATGTATCTGGGATTACAGATATGAGCCACCATGCCTGCCCAAGGAAATTTTAGCTTTTGATGCCTGTAGGACCTTCCTGGCACAAGTATTCCAAAATCTGTATATTTAAGGTGGGTATGGGAAAAGTTAACTTTACTACCAGGATGCAAGCAATATTGGCTATAAGTTTATCATATATAGTCTTTATTGTGGTGAGGCATGATCCTTCTATTCCTAGTTTTTTTCTTTTATCATGAAGGGATGTTGAATTTTTGTCCAAGGCTTTTATTTCATCTATTGAGATGATCATATAATTTTTGTCCTTGATTCTAGTTACGTACTTTATCGTGTACATAGTTTTCTGACTTGCATCTGTTGAACAATCTTTGCAGCTCTGGAATGAAACCAAATTGATCACGTTATATGATTTTTATGTACTGTTAATTCATTTGCAAGAATTTTATTGAGGATTTTTGCATCTATGTTTACCAAAGAAATTGGAATATAGTTGTAGTATATGTATCTATGTAGGTACATATATAGTTATAGCTATAAACACCTATGTTAGAGCTTCCTTTGTTCTATTGCACGTACTCTTAAGTTGTATTTTCATTTGAGTCTAGGAATTTTTTATTTCCCTCCTGATTTTTTCAATAACTCACTAATCTCTCAAAACATATTGCTCAGTTTCAATGTGTTTTTGAATTTTTTAAGACTTCCTTCATGACGTAAAATGTGGTTTGTATTGGAGAAAGTTCCATGAACTGCTGAGAAGAATGTGTTTCCCTCAGTTATTGTATACAATATTCTGCAGATATTTGCTAAGTCCATTTAATCTATGGTGGAGTTTAACTCTGATGTTTCTTTGTTGATTTTTTTTTTGTCTGGATGGTTTATCTATTGATGAGAGTGAGATATTGAAGTCATTCACTATTGTTGTATCTGAATCTATCTGACCCAGTAGTGTTTCTCTGAAATTGGGTGTACCAATTTTTGGTGTATATGTATTTACAATTGTTAAGTCTTCTTGGTGAATTGCTTTTCTGGTTGTTCTAAAATTCTGTGTTTTTTCTCTCTTAATCATTTAGAGGTTTGATGGTTAGCTGAGTTAATAAGGTTTGATTCTTTTTGAATTCTCATTTGTTTATTCTTCTAATGAGGTTTTATTCTTTTTGTTTTGGACGGCACTGGGATTTGAACTCAGGGCCTCATGCTTGCTAGGCAGGTGCTCTTACCGCTTGAGCCACTCCACCAAACCTTTTTTGTGATGAGTTTTTTTTATACAGGGTCTCATGAACTATTTGCCCAGGACTGGCTTTGAACCACAATCCTCCTGATCTCTGGCTCCTAAGGCGTGAGCCACCAGCACATGACATGTTTTATTCTTTTCATAGCTCTCATGTTTGTGTGTATCTTTCTTCAACTTCTGTGTGTAGTCTTCCTTTAAGTATCTTCTGCAGTTTTGGCTTGGTAGTTAAGAATTGCTTTCATTTATTTCTTTTTCAATTTTAAAGGATAGCTTTACTAGATATAGTAATCTTGTTTAGCAGATTTTTTTCTGTCACGAATTTAAATACATCATTCCACAATCTTCTGGCATTTAGAGGTTTTGCTGAGAAGTCTTCTGTTATTCTGATGGATTTGCCTTTGTAAGCAACTTGATGCTTTTCTCTTGCAGCTTTCAATCTTCTTTCATTGTTCTATATTCTTAGTATTTTAACTATATTATGATGTGGAAGACTGTCTTCTAGTCATGTTTATTTGGGCTTTTAAATGCCTTCTACCTATTTGAATGTCTACATCTTTACCCAGTTTTGGGATATTTTCTTCCATAATTTTATTGAATAGGTGTTCTGTGCTTTTTAGTTTGTATCTCAGCTCCTTTTTCCTGCACTAAAGAGCTTAGATATGGCTGGGCACTGGTGGCTCATGCATTTCCTAGCTATTCAGGAGGCAGAGATCAGGAGGATCACAGTTAAAGCCAGCCCCAGGCAAATAGTTTACGAGAACCTATCTCAAAAAATCTTTCACAACAATAGGACTGGTGGAGTAGCTCAAGGTGAGGGCCCTGAGTTTGAACGCCAGCATGACACACACACAAAAAGATTCTTAGTTATGGTCTCTTGATCATGCTCCAGCATTCTTGAAAGTTATGGTCACATATTTTATATATGACCATATATAGTCACATATTTGTGTGTTTTTTTTTTTGTATTGCTGAGCCATTAAGGAACTGCAGATCAAAAACCACAATGAGATTCTGCTTGATATCTGCTTGAATAATTAATAAAAATGGAATATAGGTTTTGTTGTGAAAGTGAAGAAAGCTGTACCTTCAAATACTTTTGCTGAAAATTAAATATCATCTACTCACTTCTGAAATTGTTTGGTAATTCCTGAAAAAATATGAGAGTTACTGTGTGCCACAGAAATTCAAACGTTATTATCGACCTAAGAGAATGATAGTATATATCCATGCAAATATTTGTATATGATAATTCATAGCAGTAGTAATCATAATAGCCAAGAAGCACATAAAATTCCAGTGTCCACCAACTGTTGGATGCACAACCAAAGTGTGTTGTATCCATATAATGAAACAATATTCAGTAATAAATAGGACTAACCTCAAAACATTATGTGACGTGAAAGAAACCACTTGTAGAAGATCATATGTTATACATGTATGTATACAAGATGTCTACAAAAGTTAAATCTATAGAGGCAGAAGGTGGTTTAGTGTTTACGACTATGAGTAGTGATGAAGAGTGACTGCAAATCCAATGCTGAAGGCTTGAATACAGCAAAAAGTATAAATATTACAAAACTCTTCTTGCCTAACTACATTAATTGGGACACTGGTCTTTTTTGGCCCTCAGAATTATACTGAAATATAGTCTCTTCTTGGACCTTGAACTTGGAGGCTTTCATATAGGAACTTTCACTAAAGACTTTTTAGGTTTCCAGGTTCTCAGCACTTTGGATGTGGACTGGAACTATATATCAGCTCTCCTGGGTATTCACCTTGCCAACTTAGCCTCCATCATTGTACAAGCCAATTTCTTTCAATAAATATCCATATTCTCTCTCTCTCTCTCTCTCTCTCTCTCTCTCTCTCTCTCTTTCTTTCTCTCCCCTTGACTAATACAAAAAAATTTTGTTCCTCCATGAACCTGTTGATAGACACATGGGTTGCTTCCATTTCTTAGCTAGTGTGCATAGTGCTGCTATGAAAACGAGTATACAAATACCTCTTTGAGACTCTGCCTCATATTCTTTTTCCATTTTTATTAGCATGCATTAGTTGTATATAAAGGTTTCACTGAGACGTTTCCATATATTCATACACTATATCCTGATGAACCTCTCCTCTCTATCACCCCCTGTCATCCCCCCTCCTTCTTTCTTGGAACAATTGTAATAAGTTTCATTGTTCTATTTTCATACATGTATATAGAGCACCTTTTACATATTCACCCCTCATACCCTTTTTTTTCACCCTTCCCCTCCCATGGATACCCACCCTCTAAACAGAACCTGTTTTATATCCTTGTCATTAGTTTTTTGGGAGGCTAGATTATACATGTGAGAGAGAACATGAAATATTTTACTTTCTCAGTCTGGCTCTTTCTCTTTACATGATCTCCAGTTCTATCCATTTTCCTGCACTCGACATAATTTCATTCTTCTTTATGACTAAACAATACTCCATTGTGTGTATACCACAGTTTCTTTATCCATTTGTCATTTTTTCAGCACCTAGGCTGATTTTATATTTTGGCTGTTGATTCTGCCCATTCATAAACAAAGGAGGTCTTTCCATCTTCTAATGTCTTCTTCAAATTCTTTATTCAAGACTTTCTAGTTTTTATTATAGAGGTCTTTCACCACCTTAGTGTTTCTAGGCATTTAATTTTTCACACTACTGTGAATGGGATGTTTTTTCCCCAGATTTCTTGCTAGTCTGTTCATTATTGGTGTATAAAAAACCTACTGATTTTTTAATGTTAATTGGTATTCTGCTTCATTGCTCAAATCATTTATCAGATCTAAGAGATTTATGGGGGAGTCTTTAGGGTCTTTTAAATGTAAGAGTATATGATCTGCAAACAGGAATAATTTGATTTCTTCTTTTCCTATTTGTATCCATTTTAATTCTTTCTCTTGATTTATTGCTCTGGCTAAGAAGTCAAGCAGGATATTGAATAATAGTGGAGAGAATGGACACCTTTGTCTTGTTCCTGACTTTATAAGAAATTTTTTCCCCATTTAGTTTGATATTGGCTATAGATATATCATATATATCCTTTAATATGTTGAGGTATGTTCCTTCTATCCCTAGTTTTTTCAAGGCTTTTATCATGGGGCACAGCAAAGGCAGTGCTAAGAGGAAAGTTTATAATCATAACTGCCTACATTACATTACAAATAACCAACCTAAGGATGCATCACAAATTTTTAGGAAATAAAGAACAAGACAAACCTAATAGTAGTATATGCAAAGAAATAAAGATTAGTGCAGAAATTATTGAAATGAAGACTAAGCAATACGAAGAAATAATGAAACATAAGAGTACATTCTTTGAAAAGATTAACTAGATTGACAGACCTTTAGCAAAACTAACCTAAAGAAAGAGGGAGAGGATCCAAATTAATAGAAATAGAGATTAAAAAAAGAGACATCACAACAAATACCAAAGAAATCCAGAAGATCATTAGTGAATTCTTCAAAATCTTATATTCCCATAGACTGGAAAATCTAGAAGGAATAGATAAATTTTTAGATGCATATGACCTACCAAAATTGAGCCAAAAGGATATAAACCACATCTTCACCAACACTTAGCATTCATCTTTTTGTTAATAGTCTTTCTAACAGGTGTGAGGTGATACTTTTTTTTTTGGTTTCAATTTGCATTTTCCTGATGTTTAAAGTTGCTAAAATTTTTTCCAGTATATGTTGCCCATTAGTATCTCTTCTTTTTGAGAAATGTCTGTTCAGATCCTTTGCCCAGCTTTTAAAAAAAGTGTTCTTTTCCCTTGGTGTTGAGTTGGCTACATTCCCTATATATTTTGGCTATTACGCTCTTATCAGATGTATAGTTTGAAAATATTTTCTCCCAATCCATGAGATGTTTCTTCATTCATTTTCCTTTGCAGAAACTTTTTAGTTTGTTTAACCACTTTTTACTATTTTTTTGTTTCCTTTGCTATTGGATTCTTATCCAAGAAATCACTGCTTAGAACAATGCTGTAAAACTTTTCCCCTAAGTTTTCTTCTAGTAGCTTTACAGCCTCACGTCTTACATTTAAATAATTTATACATTTTGATTTTGACATATAGTGTGACAAAAGAGTCCAACTTTATTCTGCTGCATATGGATACCCAGTTTTTCTGAACAAACTGTCTTTCCCCATGCTATGTTCTTAGAGCCTTTGTTGAAAATCAATTAACCACACACTTTTAGATTTATTTGGGGGAATTTCTTTCTTTTTTCATTGGTCAATATATTTATATTTATGTAAGTACCATGATTTTAAAATATCATTCAGTTTTTATTTCAATTGTATTTTTACTGACATACTATTTGTACATATTTATGAGGTACGATGTAGTACCTTGATTTATGTATGCATTGGGTAATGGCAAAATCAGGATACTTAGTATCTATCACTTTAAACTTTTATAATACTATACTGAGTATATTCAAAATCTGAGATTAACAATGTGTTATTGTAGAACACCATGACTTATTCCTCCTATTTAACTATAACATTAACATTGTGTCTGTTTAGCAACCTCTCCTCATTCCCCTTTTCCCTACTTGCCCCAATCTTTTGTAATCATTATTCTACTCTCAACTTCTATTAGGTCAGCTTTTTTATATTCAATAGAAGTGAAACCATGTGGTATTTGTCTTTCTGTGCCTGACATTTCACTTAACATAAGGTCTTCCACATTTTTCCATATTGTAGCAAATGGCAAGATCTCATGCTTTTTATGACCATGTAATATTTCATTATGTATATAACATTTTCTTTATCCCTTCGTCTGTCAATTGGCATTTTGGTTAATTCCATATTCTTGCTATTGTGAATATTTCTGCAATGAACATGGGAGTTCAGGTGTCTCTTTGACATGCCAATTTAATTTACTTTGGGTATATGCCCAGTATTGACATTGATAGATGGTACAGTAGTTCTGTTTTTAAATTTTGTAGATGCTCTGTGACGGTTTTCCGTAATGGATATACTAATTTACATTTATACCAACAGTATGTAAGAGTTGACCACCTCCTCACCAGTATCTTTTATTTTTTCTTTTTTAGCCATTTTAACTTGGATAAGGTGGCATCTCATCGTGGTTTTGATTTACATTTCCCTGAACATTAGTGGTGTTGAGCATTTTTCATAAACCTGTACGTCTTATTTTGAGAAATGTCAGCAGCATGCTATCTTGATTATAAAACATTATAGTATATTTTGAAATAAGCTTTATTATTTTTTTCAAGATTGCCTTGGATATTTGGTGTCTTTTCTGGTTCATATGAATTTTAGTATTTTTTTCTATTTCTGTGAAAAATGACTTAAGAATTTTGTTAGGAACTACATTCAGTCTATAGATTGCTTTGGCTAATACAGATAGTTTAACAATATCAATTCTTCAATCAATAAATATGGGATGTCTTAATTTATTCCTGTTTTCAATTTCTTTTGTCAGTGTTTTATAGTTTTCAGTGTACCGATCTTTTACCTTCTTGTTGAAATTTACTCCTAAATTTTCATTTTATTGATTCTGTTATAAAAGGAATGCCACTAATTTTCATTTGTTGATTTTGTATCCTTAGACTTTGTTGAAATTGTTTATCAGTTCTAACAGTTTCATGATGAAGTCTTGAGGGTTTCTATACAAAAAAACCATATTATCAGCAAACGGATAATTTAACATCCCTCCTTACCTATATGGATGTCTTTTTATCTATTTTTCTTGCCAGATTGTTCTGGCTAGCACTCCCAGTACTATGTTCAATAGAATTGGTGAGAGTGAGCATCCTTTTCTTGTTCCTGATCTTAAAGGAAAAACTTTTGGCTTTTATCATCGAGTATAATGTTAGCTGTGGACTTTTCATAATATAGCCTTTAATGTGTTGTGATGCATTCTTTTATATCTGGTTTTGACAGTTTTTAACATTAATGGGTGGCACATTTTTTTCAAATGCTTTTTCTGCATCTGTGAAATCATCATATAATTTTTGTCCCTCATTCCTTTAATGTCATGTGTCACATTTACTGATTTATATACAATGGACTATCCTTGAACCCCTGGGATATATTCCACATGCTCATTGTGAATGACCTTTTAAACATGCTGCTGAATTTGGTATTCTGGTGTTTGGTTCAGGATTTTTTGCATCTGTGTTGATTAGAGAGATTGGCCTGTAATTTCCTTCCAGTGTCCATATCTGGTTTTGTTATCAGAGGAAGGCACTTCTTGACACATAAAATGAGTTTAGAAGTATTTCATAATCTTCAGCTTTTTGGAATAGTATGAAAGGGATTGATATTAGTTCTTCAAATATTTGGTAGAGCTGGGCACCGGTGGCTCACGACTGTAATTCTAGCTGCTTGGGAGGCTTGAGATTGGGAGGATCATGGTTTGAGGCCAGGCTGGGCCTGGAAAATAAGCAGAGCAAAATGTACTGGAGGTGTGACTGAAGTGTAGAGTGCCTTCTATGCAAGTGTGAAGTCCTGAGTTCAAACCCCAGTCCCACCAAAAAATATGTATTTGGTAGAATTCAGCAGTGAAGCCAACAGTTCCTGGGTTTTACTTTGATGATGTCTTATACTACTGATTTGGTTTCCTTATTCATTAATGTCCTGGTCACATTTTCTATTTCTTCATGATTCAGTTTTAGGAAGTTGCATTATTTCTTAATCCATTTCTTTTTTATTAATTATTATTTTCATTGTATAAATCTAGTCTAGCTTATGCATTTATTGTTGTATGGTTGTTCACTGTAGTCTCTTAGGATCTTTTGTATTCATTAAATACCACTATAAAATCATCAAATCACAAAGAAAGAAAGCCAGAAAGGGAAAGTGAGGGGAGTAGGGGGGAGATGGAGGGGGCGGGGGTCAAGGGGGAGAGATGGCCCAAACAATCTATGCACATATGAATAAATGAATAAATAAACCAAAAAAGAAAGCCAGAAAGATAGAGAGGATCAATGATCTGTAAATTAATCAGAAAACAATGAACAAAATGGCAGTAGGAAGTTGTTAACTTATCAGTAATTATTCTCTAATTAAAAAAACATCAGTATGACTGAATGGATTAAAACCAAATCCTGACAATAATTTGTCCACAGAGATTCACCTCATCTGTAAGGAACACATGTAGACTGAAGGTGAAGGGTTGGAAAAACATATTCTATGCAAATGGAGGTCAAAGCTATAATTATATCAGACAAAGTTGTAAAATGAGAAAAAGTAGGTCATTATCCAACGATACACAGCTCAATTATTCAAGAGAATATTAAAATGTAAATGGCTGGGTGTGGTGGCTTACAATTGTATTACTACCTGCTCAGGAGGCTAACATCAGGAGGATTGAAGTTCAAGGCCAACTGGGGACAAAAAATGTTCCTAAGAAGGGCTGGAGGTGTGGCTCAATTGGTAAAGCACTTTCCTCACAAGTGCAAAGTTCACATTCCAGTACCACCACCAAAAAAACCCCAAAACCCCAAAAAACAAAAACCTTCCCAAGACCCCATCTCAACCAATAGAAGTTGGAGATGGCTATCATCCCAGCTAGGAAGTGCAAATAGGAGGATCACTGCCAAGGCCAACCCCCGGCATAAATGAAGAGCCTATTCAAAAAATACCTATAGCCAAAAGGTCTGGGGGCATGGTTCAAGTGGTAGAGTACCTGTCTGTCAAGTACAAAACCCTGAATTCAAAACCCAGTACTGCCAAAAAAATGTAAATGTATATGCATCTATCATCAGAATGCTAAATATACAAAGCAAAAATTAATAGATAGGAAAAAAATATAGACTGCAATACCAGGCTTTAATACTTCACTTGAAACATTGCACAAATGATATAGATATAAAGTCTATAAGGAAACATTGGACTTGAACTACACTTTAGCCCAAATGGGCATAAAATATATTCACATAATATTCCATGTAATAGCAACCAAATACAAATTCTTCTTATGTGCATGTGAAATATTCTCCAGGATAAATCATAGTTTAGGCCACAAAATAAATCTTAACAAATTTGAGAAGATTGAAATGGTGTCACATATTTTTTTTCTCAGTGTCATGAAAGTAGAAATCACTAACTGGAAGAATCTGGGGAAACTCAGAAATATATGAAAATTAAGTGATATGTTCCTCAACAACCAATGAATCAGAGAAGAAATTGAATGGTAAATTAAAACATACCTTTGGACAAATGAAAACACACATATTAAAACTTATGAGTTGTATCAAATGCAGATGTAAGATAGAAAATTATAGCAATAAACTTCCTACATCAAACAGAAGATTTCAAATAAGCAATCTAATGTTATACATTAAGAAAGTAGGAAAATGAGAAAAAAATAAGCTAAACTTAGTAGAGGGAAGCATGAATAAATTAGAGACTGGAAAAACAAAAGAAGAGATCACAACACTAAATGTTGATTTAAAAAAAAGATATACAATATTTATAAACCTTTAAATAGACCAAAAAAAGGTGGGAAGACTCAAATAAAAAAATTAGAAATAGAAGGGCACATGAGATTTAGCTCAGTATGCTTGCCTAATGTGTAAGGCTGTGGTTATGATCTAGTGCACACACATACTCACAAAAAAGATGGAAGCAGAGGAATAATAGCTGATACACAGACATACAAGGATCATTGTGGTTTTGATATCCATTTCTCTGATTATTTGTGATTTTGAGCATCTTCTCATATGCTTAATAGTCATTCATATATCATATTTGATGTAATGTCTATTCAAGTTCTTCTCCCACTTTTGTATTTAATATTTTGTTAGTGAGTTGTATGAATTCTCTGTGTATCCTGGATATGTGATATGTGCTCATATTTTCTTCCATCCTATAGGTTGCCATTTCATTCTGTTAGTAATGTCATTTCATGATTGTTTGTAAGTTTGATGTAGTCTGATTTGTCCATTTTTGATTTGGTTTTGTATGTTTTTGGTGTTATATTCAAGAAATCATTGCCAAATTCAGTACCATAAAACATTTTCTGTTTTCTTTTGGGAGCTATATAATTTTAGGTCTTCCTTTAGGTGTGATTCATTTTGAGTTAGTTTTTACATTGGCGTAAACTAAGGGTCCAGTTTCATTTTTCTACATATGGATACCCAGTTTTCCAAGCACTGAATGCTGATAATCTAACCATATTTTATTTTGCTGGTATATTTGTTTGTCTTTATGCCATAAACATAATATTCATTAACATATATTATTAAGTTTTGAAATCAGAAATTGTGAGGCATCCATATTCATTCCTCTTTTCCAAATTTTTTGTTCTTCAGGGTCTATTCTCTATGAATTTAGGAAGATATTTTTCTATTTTTGCAAAAATACTGTTTGGATTTTAATAAGGATTGCATCAAATCTGTAGATTTCTTTGGATAGCAGTGACATATTGACAATATTAAGCCTCACAATCCATGAACACTGGATATCATTCTATTCATTTGTATCTTTATTTTCTTTTGGCAATGTTTTATAGTTTTCAGTATATACATCCTTTGCTTCTGGCTTAGGTTTATTCTTCAGTACATTATTATTTTTGATGATAATGAATTTGTTTTTTCAATTTTCTTTTCAGATTATTATTGGGAGGGTTAAAAGTTTATTTAATAAGTATCCCATTTTGAGCGTTAACAATGAGTAAAACCAAGAACATGATTAAAACTTATCAATTTGGGTAATAATAATGGCACATAATGAGCATTTACTATGTGCCAGCTATTAAGTGTTTGATATGAACTCATTTAATTTTTTAACAACCCTATAATGTGTACATTCTTAGTATTCTAATTTAATAGATGAGAAAGTTAAGGCATAGAGAAGTTACTTATCCAATATCACACATTCAGGAAGATACAAATGTAACACAAGAAACAAAATCACATTTTTTGCATTAACCAGATAAAGCAATCTAACTGATTGAAATTAGATTCATGCTCCTTTTACTGGTTTTTGAGAATAAATATTCTCCAGTGCTACACAATGGAATGCTATTCAGCAAAAAGCAAAAACAAAACAATGAAATCCTTTCATTTGTGGCAACATGGATAGAACTATAGGACATTGTGCCAACTGAAATAAACAGACATAGAAAGACAAACACTGTGTGATCTCAGTCATATGTGGAATTGAAAAAAGTTGATCTTGTGCTGATAGCACGGCTCAAGTGTTAGAGTATTTGCTTAGCATTTGAGAGGCCCTAGTTTGATCCCAGTACTACAAAGTACATACATACATATATAAACATATAAATATATAAATAATCTCATAAAAGTTGAGGGTAATGGTGGTTGTAAGACACCAGGGAAATGGAGAGTTAGGGATGAAGAAAGGTCAGCCAACGGGTACTGAGTTACAGTTAGACAGGAGATATTGCACGGTAGGATGACTATAGATAAGAAGAATGAACTGTACACTTCAGAAAGATAGAAGAAAAGATTTTGAAAGTTTTCACCATAAAGAATTGGCATTCGAGGAGATATGGTTAATGTGATTTAAACATTACACAATATATACATGTGTAACAATATCACACATTATTCCCTGAATATTCATAATTTTAGGTTTCAGGTAAAAATAAATTTAATATAGGTTTTAGAAAGCATATTTTGTTTTAAATGATGTAATAAGTCTGAGCTTATCCCCACACTACTTCCCTTACAAGAAGTCAAGTAACAGAAATTAAGATGGGGTGTGAGGCATTGTGGCAGTATTAACCAAGGACTGCAACAAGAGTGTTTATATTTATAAACAACAATATTTTCTCTAAAGAAAAACCCCCCTCAGACTGTGAGAATTTTTTTTTTGGCCTCATAAATCAGAGAATGGTGCATGGGTGATTTGTGCAATTTTGTTTCTCTTTTTGTCCCCCATGCCTTTTCTGTTTTTTAATTCTCTGATTAAATATCCTTTCCCATTTATAAGTGCATGGAGATGCTTTTGAATCAATTGGAACACTAGTGGGCTAGAGAGAACAGAAATGGTCTGACTAAAAATTACTCAGAACTAATCTAGAAACATTTTGCAAAAGCAAACAAATCACTTGTTATGACTATAATAGAGACGGTTTATGCATTTGAATAGAGTGTAGGATTAGATAATATTATTGCCAACTCTAAAATCTGTGATTAGGTGCAATGATAGAAGAACAGATGGTTTTAGAGGGTTGGTGATGGAAAACCATTTCTGTATTATTCATTTTCCCTGATGAATACTGAATACATTGTTTGCCCATTTATAAAATACGTATGTTAGCATAAAACTTTTAATAAATAAATATTGACTGGAAAGCATTCTGATGAGTAGTGTTCACTTATTTATCAACATATATGTATTACCACTATGTGCCATGTGCTGAACTAGGTGCTGAGAGACTGCATTTGAGTGTATTATACTTGTTCTGTAACGGATCTAGTAGGGGGAGACAGACAACAAGGATAAATACAAAATTACTGAATAAATAGTCAGCTCAATGTAAACTGTGAAGTATGTCACAAAGGAAATTGATGAGGTGTAGTGAGAGAGGATGACCCGAAAGAGGTCACTTAGGGTAGTCAGATATATATGGGGAGATTACATTTAAGTTGAGATCTAAAAGATAAAAGAGAAACCATAAAGCAAAAGCTGAGGTGAAGGATATTCCAGGAAGGGGAATAAGTACAAAATGTTGAGGAAAGAATGCATTTGACATATTGGAGGATCATAGTGTGGTGGAAATGTGGTAGAGAAGTGGCAGAGTAGGAGGGAATGTCAGAAAGGTAAGGATAAGAAATAAGGAATTTGTAATGAAATTTGTATGTATTAATATACTTCTTTTTGTTATTTTAAATCTCTCTCTTGTTTTATGCTCATCTGTAGTTTCACATAGACTTGAATAAGCCTATATCCTTCCATGGTAGGGCAAATGCAATTTGTGTGTGTGTGTTTAATAAAGCTTTATTTATTGACATTGATATTGAAATTCATATATGTTTCATGTTTCACAAACTGTATTTTGAATTTTTCAATCATTTAAAAATGTATAAACCATTATTAGCTTTCAGTTAATATAAGAAAATGATGGGGACCAAATTTGGCCTAAACATTATAGTATGAAGAACCCTTTGTGTCCTAAGTTGTCAATTATGTCCCTCTCCTGCAAGGGAAATGGCTTATTTTTTATTGAGCTCGCATTGACATGATCTCTTGATGTACATATACTTTATGAAATGATAATCAAATCAAATTGGTTAAAATATCCATTATTTCACATAGTTGACATTGTTTGGGTGGTATTTGGTTTGAACTCCGGGCCTTGTGTCTGCTAGGTAGGGACTCTACCATTTGACCCACACCCCCAGCTTTTTCATGTTTAGTTATTTTTCAAGTAGGGTCTCACATTTGTGTTTGGGGTCAGCTACAGACTGCTCTCTTCCTACCTATGGCTCCCATGGAGCTGTGATTGCAGGTGCACATCACTATGCCAGGCTTGTTGGTTGAGATTGGTCTCACTAACTTTTTGCCAGGCCTAGGCCTCAAACCACGATTTTCCTGATTTCCACCTCCTAAGAATATGGGACTATAGGCATGTACCACCATGCCTGGATCACAGTTCAAAGCCAGCCTGGGCAAATAGTTTGTGAGACCCTATCTCAAAAAAACCCATCACAGAAAAGGGCTGGTGGAGTGGCTCAAGTACCATAAAAATGAATAAACTTTATAGATTCTACATGCAAGTGAGATCATGAAGTATTTGTCCTTCTGTGACTAGCCTTTTCCACTTAGCGTGATATTCACCAAGTTTATCCATGTGGTAGCAAATGACAAAATATTCTTTTTTTAAAAAATGGAACATATGAACATATAAATACACATATAGAAAATATGGGAGATATATATATATATATATATATATACATATATATACACAAACACACACAAGATAGTTCCAGCATTTTATTTCTCTCCTATCTTTTCTTTTTCCTTTTCTCAACACAGGGTCTCATTATATAGCCCAGGGTGGCCTCAAACTCACGAGGCTGCCCTTGAACTTGCAGTCCTTATGCCTCAAGCTCCTGAGTGCTGGGATTACAGATGTGTACCACCATACCTGGCACCTTCTATCTTTTTGATAAAATTCTAAAATGTGTGAGGTAATATCTCATTGTAGTTTTCCCAATGAGTAGTTACATTTTTTTCATGTGCTTGGCATTTGTAGGTCTTCTTTTCTTTTGAGAAATGTTTGTTCAAGTCATTTGGCCATTTTTTATCAGGTTATTTATTTATTTTTTGTGGTACTGGGATTTGAACTCAGTTTCATGCTTACAAAGCAGGAGCTCTACCACTTGAGCACACTTCCAGTCTGTTTTACTCTGGTAATCTTGGAGATGGGGTCTTGAGAAATATTTGCATGGGCTGGCCTGAAACAGCAATTCTCCAGATCTCAGCCTTCCAAGTCGCTAGGATTACAGACATGAGCCACTGGCTCCTAGCAGTTTATTTGCTTTTTGCTGTTTAATTGTTGGTATTCATTATATATTTTTTACATTAATCAGAAGTCTGGTTTACAAATATTTTCTCCCATTCCATAGGTTTTCTTTTCACTCTCTTGATTATTTCCTTGTTTATACAAAAGCTTTTTTATTTGATGAATCCAATTTGTCTATTTTTGCCTTGGTTGCCTGTGCTTATGGAGTCATATCCAAAAACAATTGCTTTTGTCAATGCCAGAAAGGGTTTTCCCTATGTCTTCTAGGGGTTTTATAATTTCATATCTTTTGTTTAACTTTTTATTACATTGTGAGTAAATTTTTGTATATAATGTGAGATGTAAGGGTTCAGTTTCATTTTTCTGCATGTGGTTATTCAGTTTTCCCAACAGCATTTATTTATTGAAGACATGATTCTTTCCCTGTTCTGTATTCTTGGCAACTTTGTTGAAGATCAACTAATCATAAATATAGAGATGGATTTCCAGGCTCTGTTATTGATCTATATATGTATTTTATGTCAGTACTTTTTATTATTATGGCTTTTAGTATTTTTGGAATCAGCTTTGAGAGAGGGAGGGGGTGGGGGACAGTGGGGAGAAATGGCCCAAACAATGTATGCACATATGAATAAATGAATAAAAAATAGTTCTCAAAAACAACAGTTTGGTGGTAGCAGTTTGGGAACTGAAATGCTGAACTAGTGGTATGTTATTGGCAGCAATGTACACATCCTGTATTCACACTGTGTACTACTTTTATGAAATGTTAACTACATGCTAGGCACTGGTGACTCACATCTGTAATCCTAGCTACTGGAGACTGAGATTTGGAGGACTGTGGTTTGAGGCCAACTTGGGCAAATAGTTCATGAGACCTCCATCTTCAAAATAACCAGAGCAAAATGGACTGGAGGTGTGGCTCAAGGACAAAGCTCTTGAGTTGAAACCCTAGTCTGACCAAAAAAAAAAAAAAAACCCAAAACCCAACCTTAACTCTATATGCTTTTTTCATTCCAAACTTTTCATTTTTGAAAATATAAAACAATAAATTGAAAATATAATCAGAAGAAGCCTATCCTTTGGTACTATGAAACTTTCCTTCTAGGACAAGAATCTTGCATAAGAATTATCACCAGGATTATGACAGATATTCAATTCCTAGTAAGGTAAAAGGGGTATTTCTATGGGTTACTACAATGCATATGGCAATGAGTTAGCCACAAAAGCTCCATCTTTCCCACAGCCTCCCCTGGGAGAAGACTTGGAAAGCAAAAAAGACCACAATATGGAGAAGCAATGGAAAGAGAGGGGTGTGAAGTATTCTGGAAATGCAATAGAGGCTGAACAATGGAAATGATACAAATTTACTAGGAATAGGCAAGAACTGGGAAAAAGATTATGGGCTGTAGAGCTCTTTTCCTTGTATGTTATTTAGGTGGGACTGAATGATGGAAGAGGAGGATGGGATGTGAGACCTTGCTGATTTGAGAATGATGGAGACTTAAAGATTAAGGTAGAGCCATGTCCTTCAAGGCATGTAGCATAAATTACTGGACAGATTCACTACAGACACTGTCTAGGAAGACAGAATATACTTTTTCCCCTCAATGTGATATACTAAAGAAACAATGACAAATATTTTCTCTAATTCTATAGGTTGTTTGTTCACTCTGTTGATTTTTTGTTGTTGTACAGAATATTTTTAGCTTTATAAAATCTTAGTTTATTTTTACCTTTATTTCTTATGCTTCGAGATCATATCCCCCCAAAAAACTTATCGCCTATACCAGTGTCTTGAATTCTTTGTTTTTTTCTAGTAGTTTCAGAGTTTCAGAGTTTCAGGTCTTATGTTTAAGTGTTTCATCCATTCTGAGTTGATTTTTGTACAGGGTAAGAGATAAGGGTGAAGTTTTAATATTCTGCATATTCTTGTTTTAGTATTCTAGTTTTTCCAACACCATTTATTAGAGAAGCTGTCATTTCTCAAAAGCGTGTTTTAGGCAAGTTTGTTCACAATCGGTAGAGACATGGATTTATTTTTGAATTCTCTATTCTGTTCCATTGGTTTATGTGTCTGTTTTTAAACCATCATCCTGCTGTTTTGGTTAATTTGGCTCCATGATGCTTCCAGCTTTGTTCTTTTTATGATTGCTTTTGCTGTTCTGACTCTTTCGTACTTCCATAAGAATTTTATTTTTTTCTCTTTTTTTCTTTTCTTTTATTCATATGTGCATACAATGTTTGGGTCATTTCTCCCCCCTTCCCCTCACCCCCTCTCTTTCCCCTCCCACCCCCTTACTACCACTCAGAAACTATTTTGCCCTTATCTCTAATTTTGTTGAAGAGAGAGTATAAGCAATAATAGGAAGGACCAAGGGTTTTTGCTAGTTGAGATAAGGATAGCTATACAGGAAGTTGACTCACATTGCTTTCCTGTACATGTGTGTTACCTTCTAAGTTAATTCTTCTTGATCTAACCTTTTCTCTATTCCTGGTCCCCTTTTCCTATTGGCCTGTGTTCTTTAAAGTATCTGCTTTAGTTTCTCTGTGTTGAGGGCAACAAACGCTATCTGGTGTTTTAGGTGTCTTACCTATCCTCATACCTCCCTTGTGTGCTCTCGCTTTATCATGTGATCAAAGTCCAATCCCATTGTTGTGTTTGCCCTTGATCTAATGTCCACAAATGAGGGAGAACATACGATTTTTGGTCTTTTGGACCAGGCTAACCTCACTCAGAGTGTTCTCCAGTTCCATCCATTTACCTGTGAATGATAACATTTCATTCTTCTTCATGGCTGCATAAAATTCCATTGTGTATAGATACCGCATTTTCTTAATCCATTCGTCAGTAGTGGGGCATCTTGGCTGTTTCCATAACTTGGCTATTGTGAATAGTGCTGCAATAAACATGGGTGTGCAGGTGCCTCTGGAGTAACCTGAGTCACATTCTTTTGGGTATATCCAAAAGAGTGGTATCGCTGGATCATATGGGAGATCAATGTTTAGATTTTCAAGAAGCCTCCAAATTTTTTTCCAGAGTGGTTGCACTAGTTTTCATTCCCACCAGGGAAAAAGAGGGTTCCTTTTTCCCTGCATCCTCACCAAATCTGTTGTTGGTGGTGTTTCTAATGATGGCTATTTTAACAGGGGTGAGGTGGAATCTTAGTGTGGTTTTAATTTGCATTTCCTTTATTGCTAGGGATGGTGAGCATTTTTTCATGTGTTTTTTAGCCATTTGAATTTCTTCTTTTAAGAAAGTTCTGTTTAGTTCACTTGTCCATTTCTTTATTGGTTCATTAATTTTGGGAGAGTTTAGTTTTTTGAGTTCCCTGTATATTCTGGTTCTCAGTCCATTGTCTGATATGTAGCTGGCAAATATTTTCTCCCACTCTGCGGGTGTTCTCTTCAGTTCAGAGACCATTTCTTTTGTTGAGCAGAAGCTTTTTAGTTTTTGTTTTCTTTTATTATTCATATGTGCATACAAGACTTGGGTCATTTCTCTCCCCTGCCCCCACCCCCTCCCTTACCACCCACTCCGCCCCCTCCCTCTCCCCCCACCCCCTCAATACCCAGCAGAAACTATTTTGCCCTTATTTCTAATTTTGTTGTAGAGAGAGTATAAGGTATAATAGGAAGGAACAAGGGTTTTTGCTGGTTGAGATAAGGATAGCTATACAGGGAGTTGACTCATTAATTTCCTATGCGTGTGTGTTACCTTCTATGTTAATTCTTTTTGATCTAACCTTTTCTGTAGTTCCTGGTCCCCTTTTCCTATTGGCCTCAGTTGCTTTTAAGGTATCTGCTTTAGTTTCTCTGCATTAAGGGCAACAACTGCTAGCTAATTTTTTAGGTGTCTTACCTATCCTCACCCCTCCCTTGTGTGCTCTCGCTTTTATCATGTGCTCAAAGTCCAATCCCCTTGTTGTGTCTGCCCTTGATCTAATGTCCACATATGAGGGAGAACATACGATTTTTGGTCTATTGGGCCAGGCTAACCTCACTCAGAATGATGTTCTCCAATTCCATAACATTTCGTTCTTCTTCATGGCTGCATAAAATTCCATTGTGTATAGATACCACATTTTCTTAATCCATTTGTCAGTGGTGGGGCATCTTGGCTGTTTCCATAACTTGGCCCTTGTGAATAGTGGTGCAGTAAACATGGGTGTGCAGGTGCCTCTGGAGTAACCTGTGTCGCATTCCTTTGGGTATACCCCTAGGAGTGGGATTGGGCTGGATCATATGGTAGATTAATGTTTAGCTTTTTAAGTAGCCACCAAATTTTTTTCCAGAGTGGTTGTACTAGTTTACATTCCCACCAGCAGTGTAAGAGGGTTCCTTTCTCCCCGCATCCTCGCCAACACCTGTTGGTGGTGGTGTTGCTGATGATGGCTATTGCTTTGTAATATAGTTTGAAGTCAGGTATTGTGATACCTCCAGCATTGTTCTTTTGACTGAGTATTGCCTTGGCTATTCGTGGCCTCTTGTGTTTCCATATAAATTTAACCATAGATTTTTCAATCTCTTTGATGAATGTCATTGAGATTTTGATGGGAATTGCATTAAACATGTAGATTACTTTTGGGAGTATCGACATTTTTACTATGTTGATTCTACCAATCCATGAGCATGGGAGATCTCTTCACTTTCTATAGTCTTCCTCAATCTCTTTCTTCGGATGTTTATAGTTTTCCTTGTAGAAGTCGTTCATATCCTTTGTTAAGTTTATGCCTAGGTATTTGATTTTTTTTGAGGCTATTGTAAATGGAATTGTTTTCATATATTCTTTCCCTGTTTGCTAATTATTAGTGCATCGAAATGCTAATGATTTTTCAACGTTGATTTTATATCCTGCTACCTTCCTATAGCTTTTGATGGTGTCTCGAGCTTTTGAGTAGAGTTTTTTGAGTCTTGAAGGTATAGGATCATGTCGTCTGCAAATAGGGATATTTTGACAGTTTCTTTACCTATTTGTATTCCTTTTATTCCTTGTTCTTGCCTAGTTACTCTGGCTAGGAATTCCAGTACTATGTTGAATAGGAGTGGAAATAGTAGACATGCTTGTCTCGTTCCTGATTTTGGAGGGAATCGATTCATTTTTTAACCATTAAGTATAATGCTGGCTGTAGGTTTGTCATATATAGCTTTTACAATGTTGAGGTCCTTTCCTTCTATTCCTAGTTTTCTTAGCTTTTATCATGAAATGGTGTTGGATCACATCAAAGGCTTTTTCTGCATCTGTTGAGATGATCAAGTGGTTTTTGTCTTTGCTTCTGTTAATGTGGTTTATTATGTTTATTGATTTTTGTATGTTGAACCACCCCTGCATCCCTGGGATGATGCCTACTTGGTCGTGGTGAATGGTCTTTTTGATGTGTTGTTGAATTTGGTTTGCCATTATTTTATTGAGGATTTTTGCATCAATGTTCATTAAGGAGATTGGCCTATAGTTCTCCTTTTTGGAGGTGTCTTTGCCTGGTTTTGGGATAAGTGTAATACTGGCTTCATAAAATGTGTTAGGCAGTTTTCCTTCCCTTTCTATTTTGTGGAACAGTTTAAGGAGGGTTGGTATCAGTTCTTCCTTAAAGGTCTGATAGAATTCAGCCGAGAATCCATCAGGTCCTGGACTTTTCTTTTTTGGGAGATTGCTGCTTCAATTTCATTTTGTGTTATAGATCTATTCAGGTGATTAATGTCCTCTTGGTTCAGTTTTGGATGATCATATGTATGTAGAAATCTGTCCATTTCTTTAAGATTTTCAAATTTATTTGCATATAGGTTCTTGAAGTAGTCTCTGATGTTTTCCTGGACTTCCGTGGTATTTCTTGTTATCTCCCCTTTTGCATTCCTGATTCTACTAATTTCGGTTTTTTCTCTCCTCATTTTAGTCAGGTTTGCCAGGGGTCTATCGATCTTGTTTATTTTTTCAAAGAACCAACTTTTTGTTTCATTAATTCTTTGTGTGGTTTTATTGTTTCTATTTCATTGATTTCAGCTCTTATTTTTATTATTTCTCTAATTGTTTTGGGATTTGCTTGTTCTTGTATTTCTAGGAGTTTGAGATGTATCATTAGGTCATTTATTTGAGATCTTTCAGTCTTTTTAATATATGCACTCCTGGCTATAAACTTTCCTCTCAGTACTGCCTTTGCTGTGTCCCATAGGTTTCGGTAGGTTGTGTTTTCATATTTATTGACTTCCATGAACTTTGTAATTTCCTTCTTTATTTCATCAATGACCCATTGTTCATTAAGCAATGAGTTATTCAGTTTCCAGTTGTTTGAATGTTTTTTGTCTCTATTTTTGTTGTTGGGTTCTAGTTTTATTGCATTGTGATCAGATAGAATGCATGGTATAATTTCTATTTTCTTATATTTGCTGAGACTCGCTTTGTGCCCTAGGATATAGTCTATTTTGGAGAAGGTTCCATGGCTGCTGAGAAGAATGTATATTGTGTAGAAGTTGGATGAAATGTTCTATAGACATCAAGTAGGTCCATTTGATCTATTGTATGTTTTAGATCTAGGATTTCTTTATTGATTTTTTGTTTGGATGACCTATCTATTGATGATAATGGGGTGTTAAATTCTCCCACAACCACTGTGTTGTAGTTAATATATGCTTTTAGGTTTTTCAGGGTGTGTGATGAAATTGGGTGCGTTGACATTGGGTGCATGTAGGTTGGTAATTGTTATTTCCTTTTGGTCTATTTCCCCTCTTATTAGTATGGAATGTCCTTCTCTATCTCATTTGATCAATGTAGATTTGAAGTCTACTTTGTCAGAGATAAGTATTGCTACTCCTGCCTGTTTTCAGGGGTTATTGTCTTGGTAAATATTCTTCCAGCCTTTCATCCTAAGCCTATGGTTATTTCTGTCGGTAAGATGGGTCTCCTGTTAGCAACAAATTGTTGGGTCTTACTTTTTAATCCATTTTGTCAAACGTTTCCTTTTGATGGGAATATTAAGTCCATTAACATTAAGTGTTAGTACTGATAGGTATGTGGTGATTCTTGTCATTTAGTTGTCTTAGTTGTTTGAAGGTTTTATTGTGTGTACCTAAATCGATGTTACTCTCTACTTTCTTGCTTTTTCTTTTCCTGTAGTTTGGTACTGCCTGCCCTTTCATGGTTATGTTGGGTTTCACTTTCTGTGTGCAGAATCCCTTGAAGAATCTTTTGTAGTGGTGTCTTTGTGGTCACATATTGTTTTAGTTTCTGCTGATCATGGAAGTCTTGTATTGGTCCACCTATTTTGAATGATAATTTTGCTGGGTAGAGTATCCTAGGGTTGAAGTTATTTTCATTCATTGCCCGGAAGACCTCACTCCAAGCTCTTCTTGCTTTCAATGTTTCTGTTGAGAAGTCTGCTGTGATTTTGATTTTGTATGTTATTTGTTTTTTCTCTCTTACAGCCTTCAATTTTTTTTCTTGAGTCTCTGTACTTGTTGTTTTAATGATAATATGCTGTGGGGTAGTTCTGCTTTGGTCAGGTCTGTTTGGTGTTCTGGAGGCCTCTTGCATCTGTATGGGCATAGATTTCTCTAGATTTGGGAAATTTTCTGTAATTATTTTGTTGAATGTATTTGGCATTCTCTTTGCTTGCACCTCTTCTTCTTCAATGCTTATGATTCTCAGGTTTGGTCTTTTGATGGAGTCAGTAAGTTTTTGTATTTTCTTTTCACAGGTCTTGAGTTGTTTAACTAATAGTTCTTCAGTTTTCCCTTTAATTACCATTTCATCTTCAAGTTCTAAGATTCTGTCTTCTGCTTGTTCTATTCTGCTGGATTGGCCTTCCATTTTGTTTTGCATTTGTGTTTCCTTCTTTTTTCTGAGGTTTTCCATATCCTGAGTCACTTTCTCTTTAATATTGTCTATTTTCATCCTGAGTTCATTTATCGCTTTATTTTTTGTGTTCTTTTTTTCACTTTCGTGTTTATATAGTGCTTCTATAGTTTCTTTTATTTTGTTCTTGTGCTTTCTCAAATTCTCTATTTTTGTTGTCTAGGAATTTCTTGAGTGTCTCCTGTACATTTTGGTTGACCATGTCCAGTATCATCTCTATGAAATTCTCATTGATTATTGACAGGATTTCTTCTTTCAGATTGTTCTTGTGGGCTTCATTAGGTTCTTTGGCATAGTTTATCTTCATTTTGTTGGAGTCTGGATCTGAGTATCTCTTTTCTTCATTTCCCTCTCTTTCCTGTACTAATTTATTACTGGAGGGAAACTGGTTTCCCTCTTTTTTCCATCTTCCCATCATTGTCCTTGGTATTGTTACTGTCCCTGTACTGTGTACAATTAAGTATTTTATAGCTTGTAATAATAACAATGGTGATATCTAGAATGGTAGGGTGGGAGGACAGGGAAAGCAAAGAAGGTAAAGAAAAAAGGAAAAAGAAAGAAACAACTAAAAACAAAACAAAACAAGCAAACAACAACAATGACACAATGCCAAAGAAATAAACAGAGAGAGATAGTGTACTAATCAACAGTAAGCTAAACAGGCATTAGAGAGACAGAGAGAGGATAAAAAAAATCCCCCAGTTCAAATGCAATAAAGTTTCAGTCTTAATAATTTTGGTGTTAGTTCCTCATCCTCCAATCCTGGAAATGATGTCTCAGAAGTAGTTCTATCCTTGTCTTATTAAAGGGGAAAAAAAAACAAAATGCAAAACAAACAAAAACAAAAGAAAACAAAACAAAGTACCCCAAGTTCAAATGCAATACATTTTCAGTTAATTCTTCAGCATGCAGTTCTAATTCAGTCCTTGTCTCATCAAAGGAAGAGAAAAAAAAAAGTCTGGAGACAGTTCTGTGAATGTCTATCTGAGGCTGCGGTTCACCTGCCTGCTGCTGTCAACCAGCTGTTGCTGGAGGCTTTATTGATTTCAGATCTCAGGAGTGAGCTTAACAGTCACCTAGCCCCTCAGTCTTTGTTTATTTAGAGTTCTCTTGGGCAGACAGCCACTGTTACAAGCTTTCCCTTCTCCAAGCACACTGGGGGAGGTGGCTCTATACTCACCTTCTCCAGCCAGCTTGTTTATTTACAGTTCATGTGGGATGTTCCCCTTCTCCACTCTCCGGTGGAGCTTTCCTAACAACAACCACTGTTTATAAGCTTTCCCACTCCAAGGTTGCTGGGTGGGCGCCACCAGTCCTGCCTTCTCTGGCTAGCTTGTTTATTTAAAGTTCCGTGAGGGATTGCCCCTCCCCCCCTTTGGTGCTCAGGGCTCCCCGCCCTCTTTGCTGCGTGTCTTTTTTGTTGTTGTTGCTTATTGTTCAGTTTTTTTTTCTCTTTTTTCCCTGGGTGGGGGTCAGTCTGTCCAGGGGGCTATGCTGATCTGGCCCAGGGTTGTTTGTGTGAGTACTGTGTGCCGCTTAGCTCACCTGATGGTTTGTATCTTCCCAAGCAGGTAGGATCTGTCGTCTGGCAGCGCAGGAGCCCTCTGGTTTCTCCATTTAACATGGAGTGGGGTGCTATGCGTGGGCTGGAGGTGTGGAGGAGTCAGAGTTTTGCCTCTTCTTGGTAGTTTTTCCTGCAAGGTGTATCTCCAGTGTCTCTCCAAGAGTTTACTTTAGGAAGCATGCTTTCTGCTTCCTCCCTCTAGTCACCATCTTGGAATCTCCTTTCATAAGAATTTTAGAATTGTTCTAGTTCTGTGAAGAATGGAAATATTTTCATAGGGATTGCACTGAATGGTTAAATCACTTTAGGTAATATGGACATTTTACCAATATTACTTCCTCAAATTCATGAACATGTTTTTGTGATTTCTATTTCTTGCATGTTGTTGTTTTGTAGAGGTCTTATACTTCCTTACTTGGTCAAATCTATTCTCAGTTATTTTATTTATTTTGGCAGCACTGGGGTTTGAACACAGGGTCTTGTACTTGTTTTGCAGGTGCTCTACCACTTGACCTTAGGTATTTTATTATTTTGTAGCTATTATGAATGGGATTGCTTTCATGAGTTCTTTTTGAGCAGTCTTATTAATGGTATATAAAAATTCAACTGCTTTTTGTATGTTGATTTTGTATCTTGCAACATTACTAAATTCATTTATTAGTTCTAAAGTCTTTTGGTGGAGTCTTTAGGTTTTCCAAAATATAGTAACATATTATATGCAATAAATGATAATTTCAGTTCTTCCCTTCCTATTTTTGTGTCTTTGAATTCTTTCTCTTGCCTATTGCTCTGACTATAACAAATTACAGTGGTGAGAGTGAACACCCTTGCCTTATATTAAAGGAAATGCTTTTAGCTTTTCTCCATTCAGTATGATGTTGGCTCTGGAGTTTTCATATATAAAAATTATTATATTGAGTTATGAGCCTTATATATCTTATTTTTTCAGGTTTATATCATGAAGAAATGTTGAATTTTATCAATTTTTTCTATATCTATTGAGATGATCAGATGACTTTTATCCTTCATTCTATTGATGTCATATACTTCATTTATTGATTTGTATATATTGAACCATCCTTGCATCCCTGTGATTAAACTAACTTGATTGTGGTGAATGATCTTTTTAATGTGCTGTTGGATTTGATTTGCTCATATTTTGTTGAGAATTTTTGCATGTATATTCTTTATGAATATTGGACTCTAGTTTTCTCCTTTTTTGTTGTTGGGATCTCATTTGGTTTTGATACCAGGGTAATACTGGCTTCATAGAATGAGTTTGGAAGTGTTTTATTCATTTTAATTCTTTGGAATAGTTTGAGAAGAAGTGATATTAATTCTTTAAAGTTTGATGGAATTCATCAGTAACACCATCTAGTCCTGAAAGGTTTTTATTATTATGATTTTTGTTAGGAGAATTTTTATTACTGATTCTATCTCATTACTTATTATTGTTCTGTTTAGGTCTCTCTCTCTGCCTCCCTACCCCCTATACCCTCCAGCCTTCCCCCACCTGCCTTTCTCTCTCCAGTTTCTTGATATATAGTTGTTTGTAGTAATCTCATGATCCTTTGTATTTCTGTGGTATCATTTGTAATGTCCACATTTTCATTTATTTTATTTTCTTGGGTCTTCTCTCTGTTTTTTTTTTAAATTCTAGATACAGGTTTGTCAACCTTTTCAAAAAACTTAACTATCTTTTGTAGTTTTCTAAGCTTCTGTATCATTTATTTCTGTTCTGATCTTTATTATTTCTTTCCTTCTACTGTTTTGATTAGGTGTGCTCTTGTTTTTCTTGGTCTTTGAGATGCATTGATAAGTTGTTAATTTGAAATTTTTCTGTTTGTTAATGAAGGCATTTATTACTATATGTTTTCTTCTTAATGTTGCTTTTGTTGAATCCTGTAAGTTTTGGAATGTTGTGTTTCCATTTCATTGGTTACATGAAATTTGTAAATTCTCTTTTGATTTCTTCAGTGACCATTTTTCCCCATTCAGTACCATGCTCTTACATCTCCATGAATTTATGTAGTTTCTGGTTTGTTTTGTTGTTAATTACTATTATTCTTCCATATCAAGTGTCATACTTGATATGATGTTTTTAAATTTGTTGGTACTTGTTTTGTAGCCTTATATAATCTATTCTAGCAAATGCTCCATGTATTGAAGAAATGTGTATTCTGTAATTATTGAATGAAATGTTCTGTAAATATCTGTCATGTACATTTAATCTATAGTATTGTTTAACTCTGCTATTTCCATGTTGATGCTATATCTAGATGATTTATTAATTGATAAAAGGGTTGTTAAAGACTAGCACTGCTATTGCATCAAATCCTATCTCTCCCATTATATTTAATAATATTTGTCTTTATAAGATTGGATGTGGTAGCATTAACTGTATATACATTAAAATTGTTATATTTTCTTGTTGACTTGAACTCCTGATCATTATATAATTTTCTTCTCTTTATTCAGTTTTGGTCTTTCAGTCTGTTTTGTATAAGAATAGCTATGCCTGCTTGCTTTTGGTTTCCATGGATGGTGGAATATTTTTTTCATCCTTTCACTTTTTATTTCTGTGTGTCTTTTTTGGTAATGTTTTGTCGGCATCATATCATGGGGTCTTGTCTTTGTATCCATTCAGGAAGTCTGCATTCTTTAATTGGATAATTTTTCCATTTACATTATTATTTACATTACTACAGATATGCAAGGACTTACTCTTATCATTTTGTTAAATTTCATCTATTTGTTCTGAATATTGTTTTTTCTGTTACTTTCTTGTTCATCTTTGTGTTTTGGTGGCTTATTGATAAGGTTTGATTCTTTTCAATTTTGATGTGTCTACAAATGGATTTTGAACTTTCATATGTTTTTCACTATTGTAATTACCTTTCTCATGCTTCTAAATGTAGGATTCTCTTAACCATCTTTTGTATAGCTGGGCTGGTGGTGATATGATTTTTTACCTGTCTTGAACAGTCTTTGTTTCTTCTTCATTTTTGAGGGATAGCTTTACTGGATATAGTATATTTGGTTGATAGTTAATTGTTTTTTCAGAATGTCTTATATATCATTTCGTTCCCTCCTGACCACTAAGGTTTCTGTTGAAAAAACTGCTGGTGGTCTAATGGCACTTTTCTCTTAGTTTCCAGAACTCTCTTTTGCCTTATGCTTTTGACTGTTTGGCTCTAATATGTTAGAGTGAAGATATTTTCTGCTCAGATCACATTTACTTGTGGTCCTATGGGCTCATGTGTCCATATCTTTCCAAATATTAGTGAAGTTGTCAGCTTTTGTTTCCTTGTATAGGTTTCTATGCCTTTCCTTTTGTATTCTCCTTCAAGTTCCCCAAAATGTGAATATTTGTTCTTTTAGTAGTGACCCAAAGTTTTGAAGGCTATTTTTCTTTTCATTTTGGCAGACTGGGATATATCAAAAGATCTGTCTTCAAATTCAGATATTCTTTCTTCCACTTCATCTAGTCTGTTGTCGAGACTTTCAACTGTATTTTTTATTTTACCTATTGAGCGCTTTATTTACAATATTCCTGTTTGGTTCTTTTTAAAGGCATCTATCTCTTTGCTGAATATCTCATTCATATAATTAATTTTTAAATAATTTATCCAATTATCTGTTTATATTCTCTTGACTAACATCAAGATAATTTATAATCATTCTTTTAATTTTTTTGAAACAGGATCTCATTATGTAGCCCAGACTGGCCTTGAACTTTCTTTGTAGCTCAGGTCTCTCACTTTCAATCCTCCTACTTCAGCCTCCCAAGTGTGGAGATTACAGGTGTGCACCACGACACTCAGCTTCTTTTAAATTTTTTACCAGCTGTTTTTTTTTCAATATCATTTTCTTTAGGATCCACTGCCTGAATGTTACCGTATACTTTTGGAGATGTTACCTTGTTGTTCCATACTTCTTGTGCTCCTATGTGGAGATTTATGCATCTGGTGGATCACTTATCTCTACTACTTTAATGGAATGACCTTTATAGTAATGGTTTTACTCTGAAGATGTGTCTTGGGTTATCCGTTTGGTGTATGTGTTAGTTGGCTTTCTGTTATTATAACAAATAGCAATGATAAATGTATGAATTAAAACAGTTATTTTGGCTTACAATTTTAGAGGTTTCAGTCCATGATTATTTGGCTCTATTGCTTTTGTACTGTGGAAGTGCATCATGGTCTGGATGTGTGGTGGAACAAAACTGCTTACATCATGGCTAGGGAGCAAAGGGAGGGAATAGAAAGGGATCAGGGTCCCAACTCCTCTTTGAGGTCACACCCTTAATGATCTAAAGACCACCCACTAGGCCCCATCTTTTAATGTTTCCATGATCTCCAGTACATCTGGGATCAAAGCCTTTAACACATAGACTTTGAGGGACACTTAAGGTCCAAAGTATTGTAGTATTCCAAGCTGTCTTTGGTTCTAGGTTGGGACCTAGAATGCTCTCTATAGCTTTTCTGACTATAATTAATGAATATGTGCACAGTGTGGTGTGGCAGAGTAAGAGACCTATTGTCTCCATGGGACATACAGGGTTGGGGACACTTGTATGGCTCAGGAAGCTATGGTATACTCAGCAATGGTTGTGATGTGCCTTCTATGTGATCATTGTGTGTGCTCATTGACCGCTTGAGCAATGGACATTTCTTTAGGCACTGCTAAGGTGAGCACTTCTGTTTGCAAGGAACTCTGGCACTGGCAATCTCAATAGCTTTGGAGGACCTGACAGACTGTGTAGTAGCACAGGCCCACATTCTTTGTGGGAAGGTAGCAGTAGTGAGACCTGTGGTGTGGGTCTCAGCTCTGATATCAAACTCTTTTTATTTACTATTCTCTTTGCAAGGTATACTCTCTGCCCTCCTGTCTATTTTTTCTATTTTTCTTAGTTCTTAATCATCTTTATGTTTTTATTTGTTACTCAAATATCATTTTCCTCAGTGAAACCCCAGATACCTGGAATGCATCAGATTTCTCTGTGATTAACTCTCATTGCACTTTGTACTTCACACTTGTAGCACATATAGAATTGCAAACAATCAATTTGTGTTATTTTTCAGTGTCTGCCTTCCCCACTGACTGTACACTCCATGACAACAAGGATTATTTTTACTTCATTCATCAAAGTACCTAATGTTTTTGGAACATGGTTGACATTCAGAAGATATCACTTGAATCAATAAATAGGCATCCTGATGCATCTATGGGTTTTGAGAAAGAATAGGCACTCGAGAAATATTTGCTTAATATTATGTATTATGTTCTTCTAAGTTTCTATGCTAGTCCCATAAATTTCATCTTAGTCTAATAGCTGACCTCAAATCCTCCTCACACCTATGGCTTTGAAGAATCCATAAAGCTATAAGTCTAGTTCAGCACACCTTTCCTTTCAGGTATTGATATACATATATAATTGACAGGTGATATAATTTATGTATTTGTCTCAGCATGCCAGGCAAAGAGAATAGTAGATGCAAAGGCTCTCATATGAAAAGAAATGTAGAATATCCATCTACTCCAAGAGAACTAGTGTGGCAGAGTAAAGCAAGTAAAGCAGAGAGTGATACAAGATGAGGTTGGAGGGGTAGGAACAAGGGAAAGAGAACCCATTCTTTGTTTCTAGTTTTCCAAAATCACTTCATAATTCCTTCCATACTCTCTGTCCCTGTTTGTATGGGGCCTTTGTGTAGAGCTCTTATAAATTTTCTGACATCATTCCAAGAGCATTGGGAAGCATTTCAAAAGGATTCTGATCAAAGGGCACTTAGTGCAGGTTATTCAGAGAGAGAGGGGAAGGGAGAGAGAGGGGAAAAGAGAAAGAGAGAGAGAGAGAGAAAGTGTGTTCCTCTGTTTATTGAGAGAACAAGAAAATATATGACAAAATTAAGAATAATCCAAGACCATAAATGATGAACAATACAATTGCATGGAAGTGTGTTATCATTTAAAAGTACTGGACAGGTTGATAAAGACCTCATTTCTAGTTAGATACTATTGACTTGCATCTCTGGCTTATTTCCTTGTTCCTTTGTTTTCACCCCTGTTTCTGGTGGCTGACTTTAACAACTTGCTAAAACATATTTCTATAATTTCTTACTATGGTTTTGCTTGTCATGAACAAATCTTTAT
The DNA here is from genome assembly GCF_047511655.1 of Castor canadensis. Lineage (NCBI taxonomy): Eukaryota > Metazoa > Chordata > Mammalia > Rodentia > Castoridae > Castor > Castor canadensis. The sequence goes on from NC_133405.1 coordinate 94,953,379, forward strand.
AATTCATATCTTACCTTTTCTTCTTCTTATCCCTTTTAGCCTGAAAATAATTCCCTGTGAAAGAAGGACATAAAAAGAAGTAAAATGGAAGGTGAGGAACAATTTTCCTGTGTCATTAATCAATTTTAAACAATTGATCTTATGCAGCTTTTGTGCTCATTCTTTGCTTGTCTTGTTCTGAATATTAAAAAAGTATATCTTTTCTATTTGCTTGTATTATTTTTCAAGCCTTTATGCATTTGGGGCCTTATCCTTTCTTTTTATTTGAACTATGGAGTGATAGGCAACTCCAGTTTCCTTTCATAGTAAAAGGGACAGGAAAATATCTGAATCAGAAGTAAAGAAAGGAGGGATGAGATAATATTTAGGAAAGAAAATATTTACCTCGTAGAGTTATTTTGGAAGTGATTCATTTCAAGTTAATATTCATCAAATGTTTGGAATGAAGGCTGGTGTATGGTAAGTGCTCAATAAATGCTAGCTGTTATTGGATAGTGATGAGGGTCCCAGCAGAAAACAGATGCCCTACTCATGTTGAATAATTTGTAGAATTTTAAACTGAAACTACTTAAAAGTTGTGAATAAGAACTATGGAAATGACAAAGAGTAGTATAATATCCTAAGTATAAGAATAGCAAGTGCTACTATTACTCTGAGGCCTGACAGGGTAGAAGTAAGGAGTGATTCCTGGAACTCAGAATGAGTAGTTTTAGCTATTAGAGAGGACCACTTAACAGGAGCCATAATATTTGGTTAAAAGAAGCAGCCAGTCTACATTGATCTTGCAATTTCCTGCTAGTATTTCCTTCTAAATTCCTGCTAGTATTTCTCATTATCTAAACATCAACAAAGAGCTAGAGTGGTGGATCTTGATGATGGAGTATACTAGCTGTAGGGACACAATGTAGGGTGAAGAAGGTTGAGTTGTGGATCTGGTAGGACAAAATGTATTAAATGTGCACTAATCATGAGAAATGCAAATTAAGACCAAAATGAGATACCTCTTTGGCCTTTTAAAATAGCTTTAATCAAAAAGATAAAAGATAGCTGATGAGGAGATCCTGATACACTAGTGGTGGAAATGTAAATTAGGACAGCCATTAAAACAGTATGGAGGTTCTTTAAAATTTTAAATAGAATCAGTATAGTGTCCAGCACTCTTTATATTGAACTAATATCTTGAAGCAATATCTCTACTCCCACGTTCATTAATTGTAGCATTATTCACAGTAGTTTAGATGTGGAATCTACCTAGGTGTCCATCAAAGGATGAATGAACAATGAAAATGTGTGTATAGCACAATGAAGTACTGTTCATCAACAGAAGAAGGAAATCCTATAATTTATGGTAATATGGATGAACATGGAGGACATTATGTTAAATGAAATAAGCTAGGCACAGAAAAACAAATGCCATATGATCTCACTAATGTAGAATCTAGGAAAGCTGACCTCATACAAGTCAATACATCAATGGTAATTACCAGGGGCTGGCAGGAGAGTGAGTGGTGGTGGCTGGGGAGATGTGGGTCAAAGAATACCAATTTCAGTTAAATAAGAATAAGTTTAAGAGATCTGTTGTACAACATGGTGACTAGCTAGGAATAATCTATTGTATTCCTAAAAAAGTAGATTTTAAGTGTTCTCACCACAAAAATGACATAAATTTGAGACAACATACATGATAATTAGCTTCATTTAGCTATTACCTGTCATATACTTATTTGAAATCATCACATTGTACACTATAAATAATTGTAAAATATGCTCATTTCTCCAGATATATATGTCCAAGATCTGCTTTACAACAGAGATATTCTTTTGGTACCATGTATTCTTTTGAGATTTTATGGACCCATTCTCAGAAAAATGTTTTTAAATACATAAAGTACAATGTATCAGATTACAAAGGAAACCTATTTTATGAAATTATACCTATCAAATTATTTTTCAAATTGTGGTGGAAAAACATGTGATTCCTTTTTAAATTCAATAAATGACAAGATGTGTCAGTACATCTAATATCTACTATAACTTAAAATACTGATGAGTATAAACAACATTTTGAGATCCTCTAATAGCTAATATGCTGTGCAAATACCTAAAATTTCTGTCAATGCCAAGTCATATGTGCTGCTAATAGAACTGACTTTTATATAATTTCATAATAAAAGTACATGCTACATTTCAATTAGTCAAAATTGAAAGCATAATTTTTTCCCATCCAACATCATGGATCCCCTGAATGCTTGCAGACCTCAAGTTAAGGGGGCCTACCTAGTGTATGTAGTCAGGAGTATATTTGCTGGATCACAAGACATTTTCAGCCTGAATCATTCTCCAAAGTGACTGTACTTAGTTTTCATCCTCATCAACACCATTTGAGAATTTGTATTGTTTCACATACTCATCAACCCCTTATATTACTGTCCAGTTTGATGGATTAAGATATCTCATTGGTGCTTTTTATTTGAATTCCTTTGATAGGTAGTGACGTCAATCATCTTTTCATCTGTTTATTGACTGTCTTTCTTATTCTGTGAACTGCCTTTGTACATTTTCTATTAGGTCATTGAAGGTTTGGGACAGGAAAATGAAATAATTTCTGCCCTGCTCAGTAGTTATGTCTGTTCTAGTTTTAGCATTTTCTGGTTTGTTTTGTTCTTTCTTCATTTTGCTAAAAAATTAGAGTGGGTTCAAGGAAGGTAAAAGTCATAGCAATGTACACATGGCAATGGAGAAAGGGTCTGCGAGTAGAAGCAGGTAGAAATAACAATATCCTTGTAACAAGGATGTAAACAAGGAGAGCATCAGTTGTGGTAGAGAGAAAAACACTAAGGTAAGAGACCTTTGTTTGTTTGTGTTTTTGCAGTACTGGGGCTTGAACTCAGGGCCTCCACCTTGAGCCACTCTGCCAGCCTTTTTTTTTTTTTTGGATGGGTATTTTCGAGATAGAATCTTATGACGTATTTGCCTGGTCTGGCTTCAAACCATGATCCTCCTGATCTCTGTCTTCTGAGTAGCTAGGATTACAGGCATGAGCCACCAGTGCCTGGCTGTAAGAGACCTTGTGAAGAAAGAATCCATAGGATTTTGATTGAGGGAAAGGGAGAGAATTAGGAGCCAAAATGAATGCCATGAAAGTATCTTGAGAACAGAGTTTTGTATTTTCAGTGTTTGTTCCTTTAAAATATATTGTAAACTCACTTAAATGGCATTCTCTTTCCCAGGCTATGAGTGTGTGTGTGTGTGTGTGTGTGTGTGTGTGTGTGTGTGTGTGTGTATTTTTGAGTATGTAAAATAAGTAACTAACAAAAAACCAGCTCTAATTATGAAGGCATTGCTTCTGCAGCGTCAGCCCAATTTTTGCATGCTTTTGAACTTGGGTTTTGGTAGTTGTTTGAGCAAATCACTTGATTTCATACTATTATAGGCACAACACTAGCCTCCACACAGAATTATTGTAAGGTAAGTTTAAGGTAAAGTACTTGGGACAGAGTGAGTAGTAAGCATATTTGTTGAATGGATCAATCCAAATTGACAGTCTCCTTGCTAAAGCCCTAGAAACTGCCATAGGTAATTCTGATATTTTTTTAAATCTATTTTTCTTCTATTATAATTTTGATTTTAAAAGTAAAAACTCCTGATGGTATGAATAATAATTCTTAGTTGACCAGACTATATGAATAATAAGAACATGCCATTGATTTCCTGTGCCAAATGAAAAATTACTAGAAATGATAAGAACTCCCATTTATTAAACATTCTATCCATGTACTCTTATAAGTGCTTTATATTAATGAAAACATGAATCTTCACTATGATTTTATCAGATAGGCTCCATTATTATCCCTACTTTATGGAAGGGAAACTAATCTAAGGCTTAAGCATTTCATTAACTTATCCAAATCATAACAACTATAGTGGTTTCTGTGTCTCCATTTTAACCACTTTACTCTGGGAGGAGTGACCTGCCTAGTTTCAGACAATTGGTTAGTGTTAGACTAGAATTTAAATCAGATTTCTCTAGTTCCTTGTGTTGCATAAGGAAACATTTGGACTGTTGGGTCCATTTTACTGTTAGTTCCTTTACCTTACAAGTTCATTTTTATAGTTGTTATACAAATATATATTTTAAGTGAAACACCATGTGGATATATTATAAAATAAAACTTTATAATGAAATGACATTTTTAAAAGTCTATTAGTTTATTGGGAGAGGCAAGTGAAGGACTGGAGGAGATGCTATATATCTTTCTTTAGCATGTGTTTTTAAAATCAAGGAGATGCCTTCTATTATGGAAAATACCACAGTGGCTGGTCTAGAAATCTATTTTCTGCTCCCATCAGTCTTACCTGAAGGAAATGTCAGAGAGACTCATAAGTTTTCATTTGTTATTTTTTCCTACAGCACAGAAGCTGACTCTGTAGAGCCTGTAGTTGAGACCTAACAAGCTTACAAACATACTAGAACTTAGAACTGTGATAGTTGGTGTATGTGCTTGGAGGGTGGTGTAATAGAGGTAAGCTTCAAAGCACAATGGCAGTAAGCCCAGGACAGAGCCTCCTTCCTTGCTCTGCCAGAAGCTCCTGGCCAGCACTGAAAAGGTTCTTTCTGCATTGGAGGAAGAAAAAGGCATAGCAAGCCTTTCAGACACAAAGAGAAAGATGTGTGTGAAGCTGGTATGAGGGAGAAGAGAGAAGAATAGGGAAGGGCAGTGGAGGAAGATGCAGTGGGTCTAAGATTGAGGTATAGACAAGATTGTCCTGTCATGAAAATGAGCAAAGTGGCCCCTATGTACTGGAGGTAATGGGGATATGTTTGCTAATGGTGGATTGGTTTTTTTAAGGGGCAGTAGTAATTGTTACTGTTATAATCTTGAAAGAATGGATTTCCCCCTGAAGTTACATATTGTAACCCTTTATTTAATTCTCTTTAGTTCAAGGTAAAAGAAATATTTTTCTTTCAGTAATTTATATAAAACTAAATGAAAAAAGACATTTTGGCTAAAAGACTTGAGTCCTATTTTTGTGTTTGTTTTGCTCCTTCTCCCACTATATCTGTCCCTACTCCAAAATTTGAAAGTAATTTATTCATTTTGATTAATTTTAATTTCCATGTTATTAAATACCAGTGAAAATATACCACTTAGAGGGAAGAAAATAAAACCTGTCTTTGATATAGCTTTGAGTGGAAGTGACAATGAAAGCTTTGAGTTTCCTCTGTTTGTGTATATAGGTGTGACTGCTGTGTGAAAAGGAGGATGCAACTGGTGATAAAAATCATATTATGAGTGGGACAAAGTTTGGTGGTTTGTGTTTATAGAAATTTATATTGCATGTCTCTTGGGAGGTAAATATGCATTTATATATGTAAATATATAGACATGTATATAATATATGCTAATTTGTTACATGTTTTTAGTTGAACCATATAAAATTGCCATTTTTGTAGGTAAAAAAAAGTGCTGCCTATCAGCACATTCATATGGTTACACTGTATGTGTGTATGAGTGTGTGTGTGTATCAGGATGAATAAGAGAGAGACAGAGATTGGAAGGGAAATGGAAAGGGTATGTGTGTGTTTGGTGTGTATATGTACTGATCAAGCTTACAAGATGTAGAAATATATATTTCTAAATTTAGGAAGGATTGTCTTTCAGTCCTGAGGATGACATTAATTTTGGAGTTCATGTAGTCTCTACATAAGCCATCTCAGAAAGTTGATCAACATTCTGCTTTTTATATATTTTTAAGGAAAGTAGTTAAACTGTTTTTTGCTCAATTTTAATGATTTTTATGGTTTGACAGGCTTTGTTCTTCAGATGTTTTGGTCATTTGTGTTAGCTGAATCCTCATATTGGTGTTCAAGTCTGTGTAATCTGATCTGAATTCTGTATTCCTTATAGAATGAGAAAGAAAACAACTCATCAATATTATAAAAAGTAATAATAACCATCTGTATATGGTAGTTAATCTCATGACTACAATGGAAAGATTTGTACTGGATTACATAAATATAACCAAATCCTCTCAAATAGTTCATTTGATATAAAACTCAGTCCCCTGGAGATTATTGCCTATTATTAAGCTATCTCTTATCCTTTTATTTCTCTTGGGGAATGGATCTTTATTAAAACATGGTTGCTGTTTTAGAATCTTGCTTTCAGATAGTATTAAGAATACCTAGGTATAAGAAGATACACTCCTTTTCTAGTAAATTTCTCCTTGACTGTTTTGAAGGTTATTGAATATGACATTCAGGTGATGATATGTTGAGCACTTGCTCTGTTCAGCAATCTGCTAAGTTCTATGTTCTGGAATGTTTTAACAGTCTATGGTGACAGATTTCTGTGACTGGCCTTGATTTTTCAAATAGGAGTCAAAAGCATAGGCAACTGTATAAAGTTAGTAATGTGGTTTAAATGAGATAAGAAAGTCCTTAGGCTAATTTTCTTCTGTGCATATACTCCTTTATCAGTATTAGGAGAATTTAATGGCACTGAATTCGGAAGTCCAAGTAATAGCGATCTTGGACAATAGTCCTCCTTTCCACAAAATTCCTGGAGAAAATACACAAGAAATAATGGTAAAGAGAAACAAAGTAATACATAGTCAGGCAGACTTGTTCACCAGACCTCTAGGCAGAGAACTATGGTAGATCAAGCTATATTTTATGGTTCATTTCAGAGACTTCTGGGGCCTTTTTCCCTGTACCTTGACCCAAACCTGAATCTCAGAGCCCTACATGGCTTCTGCCTGCAATGTGACAGAAGTCTACACAGATAAGCCTGATAAATGGAAGTATAGACAATGGGCTATAACCATGTACTTATGTGTTATGGAAGCTGACTAGTCAGATAAGTATTCATTCCTCCTAGAGAGGAGTGTAGAGGTGAGTGGGAGGAGCAGCAAAGGGATTTGAGGAACTATCTCTGTCATTCTAGAACTTAACATGCACTAAATATGAAAGGAATTTTAAAGCAGCATTTTAAACATAATGGAAATCAGCATGTAGTGGAAATAGCTGAGGGTGCTATTTAGAAGGACAGCAGCTTTATTTACAGAAGGCAAGAGTGCTGGGATCAGAACTATTGTGAAGGGCAGTAGAAGGCATGCTAAGGATTTTGATGTTTAGAAGCATAATGCTACAGCAGTATGGAGCATTCTTAGAAGTGAAGAGGCTACCATCAGGAATATTGTTGGTAAGCATTTGTGATAGGTGAAGTGAAAGACAGAATAAGGCCTCAACTAAAGTAGTAGACACTGGGCTGAAGAAAAGTAGGTAGATTCTAAAGATATAAGTGATGTGAGATGGTATCGTTAATATTTGTAGCTGTTGACTCCCAGGTTTCTGACTTGGGTAATGGAGTAGAGAATGCTGCTAAGGTAACAAAGAAAGAGAAAGTTTAAAGTGTGGTTACAGTACCCGCCTGCAGATGTTTTGTTCCAGAGTATACATGTCCAAGTATTCTGGAATATTCAGCTAAGTAGCGTATACATATATGCAATAGTGTTACATTTTATTAAACCCTTGTTCTGTATTCCATAAATAAAAAGCTTTCTCTATCTCTCCTCCCTTACCTATAAGCGTAACTGTTGTCCTGCCCCACTGAACCAATCACCATTCCAAGAACACAGCATACTTCTTCATATCATAGTACTTCTGTAAATATTGTTCCCTTTGTCTCAAATTCCCCCTTTTTTCCAGTCAGAAAATATATGTTGTTCTGCTTTGCTGATATTTTATTGTAGTATAGAATACAAATAAAATAGTATAGAAATCACACATGCATAACCCATTAATTTTCATAAATTAAACATATATGTATAATCCATGACAGACAAAAGAAATATTACCAGCCTCTCAGAAGCCCCCAGTACTTTCTTCTAGTTACTATATCCCAAAGGAACTCACTGCTGATTTCTGGCATCATAGATTAGTACTGTCTTTTTATAAATTTTATGTAAATAAAATGATGTTGTATGTGTTCATTTATATGTAGTTTATTTCACTCAACTTTATGATTTTAGGATTAATTGATGCTGTTGTATGCAGCAGTAGTTTGTTCTGTTTTGTTGATCAATAATATTACATTGCATTTCTTTTTTATTAGCTGATGTTTCCATTGTATTTCTATGCTGTAATTTATTTACTCTTTCTAAGTTTCATGAACATTTGGATAGTGCTTAGATTTTTGTCTATTATTAATAGTGCTGCATGAGCTTTTATGAACATACTTTTTCTACACATGCATACTCATTTCTGTTTGTTATATTTAGAAGAGTTGAATTACTGTGGCGTAGGTTATGTATATGATTAGTTTTAGTCAATACTTCTTATGTGGTTATTCTGACCCATTCTTTTTTCCCCGACTCCAAAAATGCTGTTTTTCTCATTTAAATTTTTGGTACTTGAGTAGCAGAGATGTCAGGATTGTGCTTTATGTCAGAAAATACAAAGTTCAGAAATAATATAAAATCGGCAAGTGAGTAGTATGCAAGGTTGATCTAGTCTAATGAACGTCTGCAATCAAACACCAGATAGGTACCCCACCTTGGCACTGAGATTGACAAGGGAATACCTGTATACAGGAACAGGATATTCCTCAGAAATATTTTATTGCCTCAGTCAGGACATCAGAATTGGCTAATTGAGGTCCCAAAGATCCATGCAGAGGAACATAGTATAAAATAATGCAGCCTGGAAAAGCATCAAAGCATGTGTTAAACTTACTCACGTATAATCATTAAAATAAAACCTAATGAAATTAGCAAACAGAAAAACATTGCATGAAATATTTGAATTTAAGAAAATTGGGCTGGAGGTATGGCTTAAGCAGTAAAATGCCTGCCTATAGCAAGTGCAAAGCCCTGAGTTCAAACCCTACTACCACCAAAAGAAGAAGAAGATGAAGGAGAAGAATATTGTATCTGGGCTGCCATCAGTGAAAATGAGAACACTGGCCAACAAAGTCTTAATCAAATGTTTTCAGAATGTTAGGAATTAGTCTGATGTTTGTGTACAAACACATGGAACATTTATTCAAAGGAAACATCTAACTTTCAGTAACAGCAATGAGTTTTTGTATTTGTCCTATTCCTGTACCCCTTCCCTATCTCCACTATACCCTTGAAAAATCAAGAGTGTGCCATCAGTGAAACTAGCAATCTGGTAGCCACCAGAGAGGGCAGAATGGAGCTGGCACATCTTCAAAGTTCCATTGCCAGAAAATTGTCATTATTAACTTTTCTGGCAGCTCTCTAGAAGACCTCATATATAAAGGTGTCCTTAATTCTCCTGAGAACTTCCCCATGGTCAATAGTCCTTTTCTTGGAACATTTGTCAAAAATAATGAGGAGAATTTAATATTATGGCCACCTGATGTGATATATTAAGTATAAGGTCAAGGCATAAGTTAACCTAAAGGAAAATGTATGAAATGAGATGTCCATAGGAGTCTTGATGAGAATTTAATATGTAAAGGTAGGACAATTACAACACAAAAGATGAAGGATACAATTGAGATTCTAGGAGCAAAGTTTTTGTATATTACTGAAATATAAAAATTGTATATTATTGAAATATTATTTAAAAATATAATAAAACAAGGGAATAAAGATGGTATGTTGTAGAACATTTAAGAGAAAAGAAGGCATTAATGGAAGAACAAAAGGACATAAAACATATTTAAAAAATAACAAAATGGAAGACCTAAATTCTACCCTATCAGTAATTACATTGAATTTAATTTGATTAAATACACTGATCAAAAGGTACAGATTGGCGGAATGGATTTGAAAATATTGCATATGTTTTCTGTAAGAGACACATTCTGGACATAAAGGCACAAATAGGTTAAAAGTAAAAGGACTGAAAATATATTATTCTAACCATGACCAGAAGTAGCTATATTATTATCAAACAAAGCAGATTTTCAGACAATTGTTACTACATGTAGAAAAGGTCATTTTATAATGGTAGAAGGTCAGTATAATAATGATAAATATACATTTGCCTAAAGCTAAACCACAAAATACGTGAAATTAAAAGTGACAGTTTGAAGGGAGATATAGACAAACTAACACACTCCCAGAATGTGTATGTTGGTATGCTCAATGATGTTTCACACGTGTCTGATACTTTCTGATAAATTTTTTGAGACTCTCTCGCTTATGAATTTTTTTATCCATTTCTTAAACTGCCTTCTCTTTCTCCTTCTCCTTCTCCTTCTCCTCCTCCTCCTCCTCCTCCTCCTCCTCCTCCTCTTTCTTCTCCCCTTCCTCCTTCATCTCCCTTTTCACTACTGGGGCTTGAGTTCAGGGGTTTGGGCTTGCTAGGCAAGCACTCTATCACTTCAAGCATGCTTCCGGCCATTTTTGCTTTTGGTTATTTTTCAGATAGCGTCTGATTGTTTGCCCTAGCCAGACAGGGGCCATGATCCTCCTACATATAACTCCTGTTACTTGGGATCACAGGTGTGTACCACCATTCCTGGCTTATTGGTTGAGGTGGGGTGCTGGTCTGACCTCTAATCATGATCCCCCTGACTTCTGCCTCCTTAGTAACTAGAATTACAGGCATGAGTTATCACCTCCAGCCCTCAACTGGATTCTTTACTTCATTCATCTACTTATTTGCTCCTCTTTGAGGTCACTGATTCATTTATATAATTAGACTTTTGAATTCTTTGTCTGCCATTTCAGTCGTTTTGATATCTTTGGATTTGGATATTAAAGAGTTACGAAATTTTGAAGGAGTCATATTGCTAACTTCTTCATATCTTATTTTTCTATGTTTTGATTTGCATGTCTATTTGGATGGATATTTTTTCCATTTTTAAAATTCAGTCATATCTATCTTGTTTTCCTTTTTTTATTGTTGTGCTGGGTGGGGGTACATTGTGACATTTACAAAAGTTCTTACAATATATCAAATATATCATACTGAATTCACTGCTCTCCTTTATCCCCCCTCCCTGCATTCCTGGAATATTTTCAACATGTATCATTTTTACATTTACATACATGTGTATACAGTATATGTACCATATTCACCTTCCTACACCATTTCCCTGCTTCCTTCCCCCTCCCACTGGTAATAATGCCCCCCTGGGTAGGACCTGTTCCACCTTTCTGTTTTCTGATGTTGTAGAAGAAAAGAGAAAAAAATGACATTTTTGCTTTTTTAGATAGCTACACAGGGAGTTTCCTTGTGACTTTTGCATGTGTATTTGTATTATAACCTGAATTGGTTTATCTTCTCTATTTTTCTTCAGTCTGCCTTAATCCCTTTCTTATGGTGGTTTCTACCAGCTTAAAAATTCTATATTCATTCTTGTATAGCGAGTACATCAACCATATTTACCTTCTTAATTTCCTTATTAACTCTACCCTTCTCTTAGTGTGACCTGTTTTTCATAATATTGTTGTATTTGTATTAGGTCTATACTCCATATATGAGAGAAAACATGGCTTTTGACCTTCTGAACCTGGCTAACTTCAATTAAGATGATGATCTCCAGTTCCGTCCATTTACCTGCAAATGACAAAATTTCATTCTTCTTTGTGGCTGAATAAAATCCCAGTATATATAAATACCACTTTTTCTTAATCCATTCATTAGTAGTGGGATATTTTGGCTGTTTCTATAGCTTAGCTATTGTGAATAATGCTGCAATAAACATGGGTGTGCAGGTGCCTTTATTGTAGCCTGACACACAGTCCTTCAGGTATATCCCTAGGAGTGGTATTGCTGAATAGGGATAGTTTGACTTCTTCCTTTCCTATTTGTATCCTTCTTCCTGTCTTATTGCTCTGGCTAGGAATTCCAAGACTATGTTGAATATGAGTGAGAGAGTGGACACCCTGGTCTCGTTCCTGACTTTAGGGGAAATGGTTTCAGTTTTTCCCTATTTAGTAAGATGTTGGCTATAGGCTTGTCATATATAGCCTTCATCATGTTGAGGTACATTCCTTCTATTCCTAGTTTCATCAGAGATTTTATTATAAAAGGATGTTGAATTTTATCAAAGGCTTTTTCTGCATCTATTGAGATGATCAAGTGATTTTTGTTTTTGTTTCTGTTAATATGTTGTATTATATTTAATGATTTGTGTTATGTTGAACCATTACTGGGATGAAAACAACTTGATTATGGTATACGAATTTTTTGATATGTTGTTGAATTCAGCTTGCCGATATTTTCTTGAGTATTTTTTCATCTATGTTCATTAAAGAGATTGGCCTGTAATTCTCTTTTTTTTGTTGTATCCTTGTCTGGTTTTGGGGTGAGTGTAATACTGACTTCATAGTATGAGTTTGACAACATTCCTTCCCTTTCTAGTCCATGGAAAAGTTTAAAGAGTATTGGTATTAGTTCTTTAAAGGTCTGGTAGAACTCAGCAGTGAATCCATCAGGTTCTGGACTTTTCCTTTTGGGGAAACTCTTCATTGCTGCTTCAATTTCATTAGCATGTTGTAGATCTGTTTAAGTGATTGATGTCTTCTTGGTTCAATTCTGAATGGTCATATGTATCTAGAAATTTGTCCATTTCTTCTAGATTTTCCAATTTATTTGAATATAGGTTTTCAATATAGTCCCCTGGTTTTCCTGGGTGTTTGTTTTCATCTCCCCTTTTTTGTTTCTAGTTTAATCAATTTGGGTCTTTTTCTTCCTCGTATTTAGTCATATTTACTGGGAGTTTGTCAATCTTGTTTATTTTTTCAAAGAACCAGCTTATTTTTTTGTGTGTGTGTTTATTTCATTGATTTCAGCCCTTATTTTTTTTATTATTTCTTTCCTTCTGCTTGTTTTGGATGTAGATTGTTTTTGTTTTTCTAGGGGTTTAAGATGCAGTGTTAGGTCATTTATTTGAGATCTTTATGTGTTTTTTAATATATTCATTCATGTCTATAAACTTTCCTCTTAGGACTGCCTTCACTGTGTCCTATGGGCTCTGATAGGTTGTGCTTTCATTTTCACTAAATTCCAGGATCTTTTTGATTTCCTCCCTTATTTCTTCGATGCCCAGCTGATCATGGAGCAATGTGTTCAGCCTCCAGTTAAGTATTTTCTGCTGCTTCTTTTGTTGTTGAACTCTATTTTATTTGTGTTGTGGTCAGGTTTTATCTGGGTGATCTATTGGTGATAGAGGAGTATTAAAATCTTCCACCACCATGGTGTTGGGGTCTATTTGTGTTTTTAAGTCCAATAGTGTATGTTTAATGAAGTTGGATGCACCGACATTGGGTGCATATAAGTTAACTATTGGTATTTCTTGTTGGTCTATTGCTCCTTTTATTAGTATGAAGTGACCTTCTTTGTCTTTTCTGACTATCTTAGGTTTGAAGTCCACTTTATCTTATATAAATATTGCTACTCCTGCCTGTTTTCGGGGCCAAGCTTGGTAAATCTTCTTCCACTCTTTCATCTAAGTCAATGTTTGTTTCTGTCTATAAGTTGTATTTCTTGTAAACAGCAGATTATCAGGTCTTCCTTTTTAATCCAGTTTGCCAATGGGTGTCTTTTGGTGGGGGAGTTGAGTCCATTAACATTCAGTGTTAGTACTGAGAGGTATGTGGTGATTCCTGCCACTTAGTTGTCTTTGTTGTTTAAGGATTTGTGTGTGTGCAGCTAATTCTGTGCTACTCTCTGATTACTTGTCTGTTCTTCTCTTGAGGTTTAATAGTTATGTTTGTTTTCATCTTTTGTGTGTAGGATTCCTGTCAGAATCTTCTGTAATGGTGGTTTGGTGGTTATATATTGTTTTAGTTTCTGTTTATCCTGAAAGACTTTTATTCCTCCATTAATTTTGAATGATAGCATTGCTGGGTAGAATATACTAGAACTGAAATTATTTTCTCTCAGTGCTCAAAATGCCTTACTCCATGCCCTTCTTGCTTTTAAGGTTTCTATTGAGAAATCTGTTATTTTAATGGGTTTACCTTTATATGTTATTTGATTTTTCTCTCTTATAGCTTTCAATTTTCTTTCCTTGTTCTCTGTGCTAGTTGTTTTAAGTATAGCATGCTAAGGAGATGTTCTATTTTGGTTGTGTCTGTTTGGTGTTCTGTAGGCTTCATGTACTCGAACGGGTATCTCTTTCTCAAGATTTGGGAAATTATCTGCTATTATTTTGTTGAATATATTATATATACTTTTGATTTGGAACTCTTCTTCTTCAATGCCCATGATTCACAGGTTTGAACTTTTGATGGGGTCACAGAGTTTTTGTGTGTTCCTTTTGCAAGTCTTGAGTCTTTTGATTAAGAATTCTTACATATATATATATATATATGTATATAAAATATTGTATTCTATTATATTGATTTTGAACTCTGAAATCCTGTCTTCCACTTGTTCCAGACTGCTGGAGTGGCTCTTCACTGCACTTTTTTGGATTTTATTTTTTATTTTTTTAATTGTTAATACATTTGTTCATATGTGTATATGTTGTTTGGGCCCTCTCTCCCCCCTGCCCCCTGCCTCCTCTCCCTCTTCCCCTGTTCACTCTTTTTTTTTTATTGTTTTAAGGGACCTTTTATTTCTAGCATTTCTGTTTGATTTTTTTCCCTGAGACTTTCTATATCTTTGTTGTACTCCTCTTTCATATCTTGTGTTGTCTTCTGTGTCATTTTGGAGTTTGTTGAAATCCTCTCTGAGTTAATTTAGTTGCTTCTGTGTCTTCTCAAGTTTTTTTTCCATGTTTTTTGATAGTCATTGAATTGGTTTTGCATGTTTTCTTTAAGCTCCTCTTTGAGCTCATTGAACTTTCTTATCATCATTCTTTTGGGGATTCATCCACTTTGTTTTCCATTAAATCTTCTATAATGTTATTGGTAGAAGGGGTCATATCCCCTGCCTTCTTCCCTCATGTTTCTATTTTCTGCTTTGCTCATGTGCTGTTGATTAGTTAGTTGGGGGTTTTAACCACCTGTCTTCTTTCCCTTGACTTAATTTCTATGCTTTTTATATGGGGGCGTTCTTAATGACTAGCCTTCTATTGAGGTCTCAGTCCCCACTAGCACTCAGAGGAGAGAAACTATAGTGTAATAACAACAACTCAAAAGCAAGCCAGGTATTTAAATATAGTGAAAAACAATTGAAAACAGCAACTACATCCCTAATTAGGATAAAAAAGAAAGGACCCAAGAAACATACAGTATGCACTAGGAATTAAAAATCAGTAAGGGTAAGAGGACTAATAATTAATAATAAAAATGGTACATGGAGAAATGGAAAAATTGAGAAGAAGCATGATAGAAAAAAGAGGAAAAGAATATGGGCTGAAAACATGAGGAATAATAGTGAGGGAAAATAAAAAAATGTCAGGACAAACCACAATAAAAGGCTAGTCAATCAATATTTCCTCCTTCCTGAGGAGATGAAGGATGAAGTTTTTCCCCAGGCTTCTCATTTTGTAGTTTACTAGATGGTGGTGGGATAGTAAGTAATTTTCTTTCTGAGGTCCAAACAGGTTAGACTAGAAAGGGCTGTTTGGAGGCTGAACTCTGCTTTCCCTTTCCTACTGGGGCATGAGAGCTACTGTGACCTCTGCTGGGGTGAATTCCTGTCAATGTTGTCCATATGCAGGCCCAGCAGTGTAGGAGCTGCCTTCAAGCTGCTCCTTCCAGCCAAGCCCATGGACTGCCTATTTGGATACAACCTCACAGCAGAGGTACTCTGCCAGTACATGTGTGATCATGGGAAATGCCCAAGCAGCAGTAGCATCAGCATTTCCACCAAATGTCTCTGGGGCTCTGAGAGTGTATAAAGTTATCAAATCAAAGTAATCTGCACTGAGGGAGGGAGGATGAGGCACAGGCACTGAGTGATTCTGCTTATACTGCCCACGCTAGTCTCTGTCCCAGCAACCTGCCTAATACCACTTATATTCACACACAACTGGTCTCACTCTGCTTTCCAGATAACAAGCCACCATTCCCAAGTGGAAGTGCTCTCTACTTGCTTCTGCAACACAGCCCACATCTCTCATTATGTAAATGTGTGTCCCTGTGTCTGTGTCCAAACAACCAGGTTTTAGGCCCCACACAGATTCTCAGGATGGTTGCTCATGTAACCACCTAAGAGGGGATGTCCTGGGGACTTGGTTCTCTGTTTCCCCACCCCTGAAAGATTTGATTGTAAGATATCTCTTATCATGGCAGGGCATACCTTCTTTAGGATTTGATTGCTGTGTTGATCATAGAGCTCCTGCCTTAAACTGTATTTTTTTTGCAGAGTACCAGACTGTGTATCTGTTGAGGTCACCAAGGCTTTTCTTTTCTCTTTTGTTTAAAGCCCTACTGAGGGAGATTCTCTCCCTTCCATACTGTGTTGCCTAGCACATGACGTTAGGTTCTTTGCTTCTTTTACAAATATAAAGTTCAATATTTCTGCCTTTTACCTACTCTCTGTCTATTGTTTATTGTGCTCCCATGCCTTTCCATACCACCTCTCCCTAAAGCTGTACACCTGATGTTTTTGTTTCAGAGTCGTGGAGATGCAGGAACATGGTGGGTACCTCTAACCTGCCATCTTTCCTACCCTCTTCTAAGTGTTGAACCTTAACTGTTCTACTTATTAGCTGTGTGATCTTTGGCACAGTACTTAAGAGTTCTGTGTCTCAGTTTTCTGCAAATAGTAATAATAAGTTTTTACCTTATAAAATTGTCATGTATATTCAATGAGAAATTCTATATAAAAACCCTTAGAGTCTTGCTTGACACAAGGTAAGTACTCACTTTGTGTTATTATTATTGTGGAAATGTCATCTTTGGACCCTGATTACCTGGGTACCATTTCAGTTTGGTAAAGGTATACTTGATGCACTGAGAGATAGTTTACTACATATTGACTGCCCTATGTCTTTAGGACACTCCTGGCTTAATTGTTCAATTTCTGAGAATGGTATAGTTCATCTCTGACACTCGTTATTTCGGCATGGCATCACTCCAAATGTATGGGAAATAAAAAATCCTTTAATTATTTCTACCAACATGTTAAAGAAATGTTAATGTAACAAAAATTCTCAGCAGATGTCCCCTTTTCAGATTTCTCCTTCTAGCTCCAGAGTAAGAAAAATCAAGTCTTGTTTAGTCTCAGAAAGATACTTTACAGACTGTCTACTCTTCCCCATTATGACTTTGAGTGCTTTTTACTTAATAATTTAAAAATTTTCCCACTTAAAATGAAATAATTTTAAAAGGAAAATGTATTACCAAAAATGGAAAAACAGAATTCTCTGCCATGCATACTAGTACACATTCAAAAAAATCCATAACCATTCAAAATTTTTAATGTTTACCAAGAAGCAGTGAGCTGCACATCCTCTTCATTTAACAGATGAGAGGAGATGAAGTATAAGAAAAGATTACACACAAAACAAGCCATTCCACTGAATAAAAAATAAAACTAAAATCCAAGGTTCCTAAAGCCAAATTCAGTACTCTTTATATTACACTGCCTTTGGTTTATATAAAATTTTAATGATTATTCTTACTATTCCACATAACTCTCACTTTTACCTGAGGCGTCCTGGGTAAAGAAGTTATTTCTGGAACCATAGACCATACTTTTTCTTAGTCCCAGATCCCGTTCACATAGTAGATAGGCAAATTGAAGTCTAGGGAAATTTTTTGTTTGGGCCCAGATATACTAGATAAAAAATTATGCTTGTGCCATGTGAAGTATGAAGGCAGTCGTTCCACTTTTCATTCCTCTTGACATAGATAGTCAACAGCTGAAGCATATTGTCTTCCCTGTTAGATCATTCAGTTCTCCAAATAAATGTTTCAAGAGGCCAGATGTCTGTGGCTCATACCTGTAATTCTAGCTATTCAAGAGGCACAGATCAAGAGGATTGTGGCTTGAAACCAGCCTGGGCAATTAGTTTGTGAGACCCAATCTTGAAAATACCCTTCACAATAAAGAGTGGAGTGGCTCAAGGTATAGGCCTTGAGTTCAAACCCCAGTACAGAAAAAAAAAGTTGCAAGAGTTTTTAGAGATCATACAACTGCAAACAATTTAACAAATGAGGACACTGAGGTTTCAAAACGTTTCAAGCACTTGTGCAAGGTCACCTAGTAAGTTAATAGCAGAGCAAGACCTAAAAATTGGAGCTTAATGCTATTCCCCATTGTTGTATATTAGTTCTTCCAAAGGACCTGGAATTGTGTAGCAAGAATTTCATGGTCTACATTCTTTTATTTTTATTATTAGTGTAATTAATTTTTCTCACTATATTAAAAGATCATAAGACCCAAGCATGTCCTTCTTTATTTACAATTCTGTCCCATGGTCAGTCATTTTAATCTAGGTTCCTGGCTTTGTAATAGCATCTTACAAAAAATAACTTTTAATTCTATTTATCTATCCTACACCTCTTCCCTGAACATCAAATTTGTATACATAGTCATTTGATAGCTTCAGACATGTTAATTAGATCTCAAATTTGACATGTCAAAAGTAGAAGCATTGATTTATTTCCAAAGTCTTCCCTTTCCCTAGTTTTCCCTATCTCAATTCATAACACTATCATGTTGTCAGTTGCACATCCTAAAAACTATAGAGTCATATTTGATTCTCCTTTTCCCCTTCCCTCCTCCCTGCCTCACATTCAATCAATCATTAAATAGTGACAATTGTATCTCCCATACATATTGTGCTTCTAACCACTTCTGTCTCTACTGCTACCTGGCTACTCTAGGTTACTCTTATCTCTCATCTATAACAGAATTCTAATTGATCTTTCTGGTTCCCCAACATTCCATTCTCTGTGGAGCAAAGTGATCTTTAAAAATGCAAATCAATTTAAGTCCTCCCTCTGCTTAATACTTTACAATACTTCAATTGCAATTAGAGTGAAATTAAGACCTTGGACTAGGGTTGCAAATCTAACATGATCTGACCTAATCTATCTGTCCAACTTTACCTCCTCCTCACATGTTCCTTTATTTACTATGCTCCAGCCACCTGGGCATTTTTAGCTGTTTATCATATATATCCCCTTCATTTCCACTCCATAGCATACTTATCGCCTATTTCTTCTTGAAATGTACTCATTCCAGTTTTGCATAGCCATCACAACTAAGATATCTCCCTTTTCATTAACTTTTAACCTACAACCCTGTTGTGCGAGTATCCGTATATGTGTATATCTTATAGCATTTATTAATATGTGAAAAATTAGTTATATTTTATCTTCTCATGCACTAGACAATTCTATAAGGGGAATTATTTCTGTCTGTTGTATCTCTAGTACTACTTATAATAGTGCCTAGCACAGAGTAGACACAGTGAATAATTTCTGAACAATTTAATCAAGCAAAACCAAGTTAGTGTGTCCCAAGGATTCCCAAATACTGACATGTATATCACTAGTGGTACATTGTATGGTTTCAGATTGTACGTAGATGAATTTTTATTTAATAGTGATACATTTATTTAATATATGCCACAAGGTGCCTAGACATGTCATTAGGTAATATTTCATTTATTCAACATAGTACTGGCAGTCCTAGCCAGAGCAATCAGAGAAAAGAAAGGCATAAAGGACATTAAAATTAGAATAGGGGAGGTCAAACTGTCATTGACTGTAGATGATCTTATATATAGACAACAGCAAAGATTCTACCAACAAAATTAGTAAAACAAATAAATGAATTGGGCAAAGTTACAGGATATAAAATCAACATACAAAAATCAGTAACATTGCTATACATGTATTGTGAATTATCTGAAATAGAAATTCAGAAATCAATACAATTTTCAGTAGCTATAAAAATTTGGAAACCTAGGAATGAATTTAACCAGAGATGAAAGATCTTTAACGTAAAACCTATAATCATTAATGAAAAACATTTAAGAGAAGCATAAAAAATGGAAAGATACACCACATTCATACATGGAAAATTCAATATTGCTAAAATGTCCTTTTTACCCAAAGTGATTCATAGACTTGATGCAACTCCTATCAAATTACCAATGAGATTCTAAATAGAGCTAGAAAAAAATCATAAAATTCATATGGAAGTTTGAAAGAGCCTAAGTAGCCAAAACAATCTTGAGCAAAGAGAACAAAGGTGGAGGCTTCATCTGATTTCAAGATATACTACAGATCTATGTATGGTACTGTCATAATCACAGACACACAGAGCAGTGGTGCTGTGAAAATTGTATATCCACAGACAAAAGAATGAAATTAGACCCCTATCTGTCAGCTATTACAAAAATCAACAGAAAATGGATGGGATACTGAAATGTAAGGCCCAAAACTATAAAATAACTACTAGAAGAACGTATAATGAAAATGCTCCAGAACATTGGACTATGCAAGGTTTTACTGGCCAAGACCCCCAAATCACAGGAAATTACAGTAAAAGTAGACATGTGTGATTACATCAAAGTAAAAAAACTTCTGCACAGCAGAGGAAATAATCAGCAGGTGCAGATATAACCTACAGAGAGGAGAAAATATTTGCAGTGTATACGAGGGGGTGATATCCAGAATATATAAAGTATTTTAAAAAATCAGCAAAACATAAATAATCCAATTTAAAAATGGGAACCAGTTCCAAATAAACATTTCTCAAAGGAAGACATCTAAATGATCATTACATGCATGAAAAATTCTCAACAACACTAATCATCAGGAAAATGCAAATCAAAAGTACAATCAGCCAGAAGCCAATGGCTCATGTCTATAATCCTAGCTAATCAGGAGGTGGAAATCAAGAGGATTGTGGTTTGAGGCCAGCCCTGGCAAAAAGTTCACAAGACCCCATCTCAACTGATAGCTGGGTGCAGTGGTATACTCCTGTAATTCCAGCTACTTGGGAGACTGAGATCAGGAGTACCAGCCCCTGGGGAAAAAGTTCATGAGACCCCCTTCTCAAGAGAAAAAGCTGCATGTACATGCTTAACATCCCACCTACTAAAGGAAACAAAAATAGGAGGGTCACAGTCCAGGCCAGCCTGAGAAAAAAAGAGAGACTCCCAAAATTAACCAGAGCAAAAAGGGCTGGAGGTGTGGCTCAAGCGGTAAATCACCTACTTAGCAAGTGCAAAGCCCTGAGTTTAAACCCCAGTATATTCTCCCATCCAAAAAAAGGAAAGAAAGAAAAAAGAAAAGAAAAGAACTGCAATAAAATAGCACCTTAACCCAGGAAGAACAGCTATTATCAAAAAGGCTAAAGATAACAAGGTTGGTGAGGATATAGAGAAAAAGGGAAAACTTTCACACTGTTGGTGGGAATGTAAATTAGTACAGCCATTATTGAAAAAACTATGGAGACTTCTCAAGAAATTGAAAACAGGAGAGCTCCCCAGATTACAGATTAGAAGCACCCAGTGATTGCCATCTTCTCTGGAGAATAGAATCAAAATAACTGGAGAGCAGCTACCCTTCAAGGTGAGTGATGGTGGAAAGGCACTGAAGTTTAGTTGTGAACAGAGACGTGAACAAAATGCAGAGTCTTTGGAGAGTAGACCAAAGGGTGAGATGCCCCACCATCCAGTATTCAGTGGCAATGCAGTAGAGGGTGGAGATAGAGGCAAAAGGAGAAAGTGGAAGAAACTCAGAAAGCATGACTAGCACAAACCTCACCACTGTGCAGAACTGCAGCCTAAACTGACCAGGCACTTAGAATTTGCATAGAATAGCAGAATAGTGGAAATTCTCTCTTCTCAACATAATTGTGGTGCAGTATCAGAAAACCATCTTAAGATCTTGACTGAGTATGCAGTTTTGGGAGTCAAGATCCTTATATTTTCCTTTTTCCATAGATCTGCAGCAAAACCCATAAGCTGAACCAACTAGTGTTGGTCTAGAGCACCAATCTGGCTTGGGGGGAAAAGACTTTGAATCAAAAGCACTGAGAGCTCCAAGAAGTAGAAAGCTGGAGTGAGACACAAAGGGGAACAAGATAGCTTGCTATTTTGGACCATCAATTTGGGAAACTAGCCAGTGGGAGTGGGGAACAGAATGGGCAGTTGCAAGAGATTGCATGTAGGAAATAACTTTTAAAACACCAGAGTCATAGCAGATGGATTTGCATGGAATTCACCACTGCCTCCCCTTCAATGTGCATGGCTGCAACCCCATAGCATTCCTCTACACCCACAACAGACATCACATAAGGCACTAGAGACCCTGACATGTGGCATAGGGGCCAGCATCAGTGCATCCATAGGAGAATGTAGAGAAGATACCAGAGTGAATCCCAGTTGATGGAGGTCTTGTGTTCCACCAAGCCACTCCTGCTAGCAGGGCATCCTATTGCAACTGGCTCTGTTCACAAACCACCCTCTTGTTGCTAGGTGACCAACACAAAGGAAAGAAGAAAAAAGTGAATACTACACAACCTGTGCTCTCTCCAAAGGCCACATAGCCAAAGAGGCCACAAAAAAACTCTTCAGCCTAGGTTGAGAACTTGCATTTCTGCTTGCATAGTTGATCCCCTTGGCAGAAAGGAAACCTGCATGTATTTTGATTTATTTTGTTTTCCTGTCTGTTTTTAAAATAAGAATGTTTTGGTCATACCCACTTAGCTAGAAGATTTACATATGTTTTTTTCTTTTATCATTCCCTCTCATTTCTTCTCCTTTTAACATTTAATTTTTTATCTTCTTTCCTCCTCATCCTTTTTAAGTCTCTAATTGGATAATTTTCCTCTCTTGATTTTCTTCTTTCTCATATTTTCCCTTTTAATTTTCTCTTTTTCCCTTTTCTTTCTTAGGATTTTGTAAAAAAAATTACCAATTGGCAAGACAGTTATTTCCATTGCATATAACATTTTAGGATAATAATTATGTTTATAGCATCATATCCAAATTATCAAGCTCTTCTTATTCTCAAAAGAATATTTAAATTTTCAGTGTAAAGTATGAACTTTCAGTGTAAAGAATGAATATGTATGTATCAAGCATATATATGATATATATATTTATATGTATCACTAACAGATTACTTTTTTGATGGCACTGGAGTTTGAACTTAGGGCCTCACACTTGCTAGGTAGGTGCTCTACCACTTGAGCCACTGTGCCAATAATAGATTACTTTTATATTTAAATCCCCATTCAGTTTTGTCTTTTGGAAATCAATGAACAAATTTAAATAAGGTGCAATGTACTTGTTTATAGCTGTACTCTGTAAGTGACTAATGCCCAATCCTTTTAATTGTTTGATGGCAGTGCTTGGAGTGCAGTGTTTGGGCATGTCTAATTATCTTTGTTTAAAGATGGTAGTCATGAACACAAGCCTGAAAAAGGCTAGCACCACTAACAATTTCAATTTGGAGAACACCAACTTGGTTCTCCTAAGTGGTGCATTTTAGAAGAAAATACATTTGGAGAACAAAAATACATTTAACATACAAAGGAGCCAGCAAAATTTAGTATCACAGCTACACAGAAGTCCTTAATATATTAATTTAGCTTTTATTTTTGAAATAAAATTTCAAATTATAGGTTTATAATTATAGACTACTCAACTAGAATTCTCCCTAGGGGGTAGCAAGACAGACTTAGCACTTTTCATTCTTATGCAGATCACAACAGAGATATCAGACACCCTAGTTTCTCTGTGCACTTTATATTCCTTTC
The DNA here is from genome assembly GCF_047511655.1 of Castor canadensis. Lineage (NCBI taxonomy): Eukaryota > Metazoa > Chordata > Mammalia > Rodentia > Castoridae > Castor > Castor canadensis. The sequence goes on from NC_133405.1 coordinate 94,976,987, forward strand.
CTGCTAGTTACCAACACCAAGTTACAAAATCCAAACTTCCCTATCAGACAAGTGACAGAAGCCCACATTAGTTTAGATGAACCCCAAATGGCTCAGAAGAGCTTCCAAACTACAAGGAATCCAAATTTTCCTTGTCAGACAAAACATAAAACCCCACATTAGTTCAAAAGAACCCAAATGACTCAAAAAGCCTCCAAAGGCCCAATTTTTTCATTTTTAATCTTTAATTGGATCATTTCTTCTTTCTTTAATTTTTTTCTATTTTTCCTTTTGTTTTAAACATTTTAGTGTTTTTCCTGTCTTTATTAACTAGTATCTTTTTAGTATATTCCATATTGAAATTGTCCTCTCTTCTGTGGTTTTTGGTCTTGGAGTGGTAATTATTCTTAATTGGTTGTTAATATATTTCCATATTTGGGTTATTTACATGTTGTGGTTATTACTACAGTTTAGTATCTTCTTTCTGATGGAGCTGGGAGTTGAGTTACACCCTAGCCCACTTGTGAGAAACTGTACCTCAATCCAGCCATGACTTATTACTACCCAAAAGTTGGTGAATACTCCAACTTAAAGAAAAACTTCTAGCTAACAACTCTGTGCCAGATGAATAAACCTAAACACAGAAACATAAGATATATGGAAAAATGAAAGCAACATAACTCCTCCAAAAGTTAACAGTTTCACAGTATCTGATTCCAGTGATATCAAAGTGGATGAAATGTGGAACAAAGAATTCAAAACAATGATTATAAAATGATAAACAAAGAGGATATGAATCAGAAGCAGATTGAATGTAGGATATAAAATAACAATGAAATAGAGATTCTAAAAAACAGAAATATAAATCTTGGAAAAGAAAAGCTTACTTAGTAAGTCAAATTAAAAATTTCAGTTGCAAGTCAAATCAAATAGATTGTATCAAGTAGAAGACAGAATACCAGGGCTTGAAGACAAGGTTGATGAGTTAGAACATTTAGACACTATTAAAGAAAAATGTAAATTATAAACATGTAAGAACTACGAGGAAGTATTAAAGGGCAAACCTATGAATTTGGGGTTCAGGGAAGGGCATTAAGGTAGAGACAAAAGGCATTTAAACTTACTCAGTGGAATAATAGCAGAAAATTTCCCAAATCTTGGGAAAGATATGAACATCCAGGTATGGGAGGCATCTAGAACCCCAAAGAGACATGACCAGAAGAGAACCTCCCCATGTTACATTGCCAAGAGTACAGAACAATGAAAGAGTATTGATAGGTGCAAGAGAGAAGTACAAAGTCACTTATAAAGGCAAACCTTTCAGAACAATAGCAGACTTCTTAGCAAAAACTCTAATGGACGGTAGGGCATGAAGTGATGTACTTTAAGTACTGAAAGAAAAATAACTGGTAACCCAGTTTACTATATCCAGTGGTTATCCCTCAGAATTGAAGGCAAAATAAAGACCTTTCAAAATAAGCATAAGCCAAAGGAATTCAAAACCATCAAGCCAACAATGCAGAAAATACTGAAAGGAATCCTATACACAGAAGAGAAAGATAAACATAACCACAAGAGCAAAGAAATACTTACTAGAAGAGTAAACAAATGATAATTAGGAAAGAATCAAATATTTAAAAACAAGAAAATAGCAGGAACTAGTACATGTCTTTAAATATTAGCCCTGGCTATAAATGTTCTTAATTCTCTGACTAAAAGACACAAAGTGGCTGACTGAATATGAAACAAGACCCAGTTGCTTGATGCCTGCAGTAAATTCACCTCACTGGCACAGACTGAAAAGTGAAAGAACACGAAGTGATATTCCAGCCAAACAGAACCCATCAAGCAGCTAAACTCAAATCCAACAAAACAGACTTCAAGACAAAATTAGTGAAGCAACAAATAAGGTCATAGTGCATTGAAAAAGGTAACAGTCCCTCAAGAAGATATGATTGTAAATACATATGCACTGAGGGATGATGCACCCAACTTTGTAAAATAAACTCTACTGGACGTAAAGGGATAGATAAGACAGAAAACAATAATAGTGGGTGATTTTAAAAGCCTAGTCTCATCAAAAGATAGGTCATCTAAACAACAAATTAACAAGGAAACATCAAAGTTAAACTATACATCAAAAGGACTTGATAGACATCTACAGCATTTTCCATCCAACAGTAACAGAATATTCATTCTCACCAGCTCATGAAAATTTCTCCTAACTAGATAACATTTTTGAAGTTGGTAGTGTGGTTCAAGTGGTAGAACACCTGCCTAGCAATCACAAGACCCCAAGTTCAAACCCCAATACTGCCAAAAAAGTAGATGCTATTTGTAGACGTAAAGCAAGTCAACAAATACATAAAAATATGTAATTTGTTGCATCTTACCGGATCAAAATGGAATGAAACTAGAACTCAACACCAAGAGAAATGGTGGAGATTATATAAACACATGAATATTGAACAATTCATTTTGAATTATCAGTGGATAATTAACAACGTCAGGGGGCAATTAAAAATTCCTAGAATCAAAAATAATAACATTCCAGGAGCTGTGGGATACAGCAAAAGCAGTTGCAAGAGAGAAGTTTATGGCTACTAGTGCCTATGTTTTAAAAGTCAGAAAAAATATGTTCAGTTCATTGGCTAATTTGTTCAATTGGATACTTGTTTTTTGGGGGGGTATTAAGTTTTTTTAGTTCTTTATATATCCTAGATATTAATCCCCTGTCAGAACAATAACTGGCAAAGATTTTGTACCATTCCTTAGGCTGTTTCTTCACTCTCTTAATTGTTTCCTTTGCTGTGCAAATGCTTCTGAATTTGATGATTTCTCATTTTTCAATTCTCGTTAGCTCCTGAACTATTGTAGTCCTAATTAGGAAGTCATTGCCTATGCCTATTTCTTGAAGTGTTTGTTTCCCCTGTTTTCTTCTAGAACTGTCAAAGTATTAGGTCTTATACTTAGGTTGTTGATCTATTTTGAATTGCCTTTTTATATGAATAAGCCAAAATAAATACATTATTCTATAAAATTAATATACACTAATAAAAAAAGGAAAAATGGAAACAACAAAATGTTTATCAACTAAAAAATTATCAGAAAAATCTCAACTAAATAACCTAACGATGCGTGTCAAGTCTTAGTAAAATAAGAACAAGCCAAACCCTAAACCAGTATAAAGAAAGAAATAGTAAAGATTAGTGCTGAAATTAATGGAATAGAGTCTAAAAGAACAGTTGAAAAGACTAATGAAACAAGTTGGTTCTTTGAAAAGGTAAGCAAGATTGACAAACATTTAGTCAAATTAAACAAAAGAAAGAGAAGAACCAAATTAATACTATAATTCAGAGAAGAAAGGGGAGAGATTACAACAGACACTGCAGAAATTCAGAGGATTGTGGAAGGTGGGTCATTATGAAAACTTATATTCCAACAAACTGGAAAATTTAGAAGACATGGATAGATTTTCTAGACATATGAATAACCACAATTGAACCAAGAAGATATAAAAACCTAAATAGATTTCTATCAGCTGTGAGATTGAAAAAGTAATAAAAAGTCTCTCATCAAAGAAAAGCCCAGGGTCACACTGACTCACTACTGACTTCCACACATCTTTAAAGAGGAACTAACAAAAATGCTCCTCAAATTATTCTGTAAACTAGATGATGAAAGAATACTTCTAAACTCATTCTATGAAGCCAATATTTCCCTATATCAAAACCTAATAAGGGCACAACAAAGTAAAGGCCAGTATTTGTGATGAACATATATTCAAAATTCTTAATAAAATGTTATAAACTGAATTCAACAACAAATCAGAAAGATCATGTACTATGATCAACTTTGTTAAATTCTAGTGATGGCAAGATGGTTCAACCTATAAAAAATCAATATACATAACATAGGACATGAATAGAATCAAGGATAAAATCCACATGATCGTCTCAGTAGATGCAGAAAAGCCTTTGCCAAAATTTCACATCTCCTTACAAAATCAAGATGCAAAAATCAGTAGCTTTTCGATATACCAATAGCAAATAGACTGAGAAAGAAACAGAAATACAATTCCATTCACAATAGCCTCAAAAAGTAAAAAACCTAAGAATATACCTAACCAAAGAGGCAAAGACTTCTATAATAAAAACTATAAAATACTAAAGAAAGGAATTGAAGAGGAAACTAGAAAATGGAAGGACTTTCCATCTTCACGGATCAGTGGAATTAATACTGTGAAGATGGCTATATTACCAAAAGTTATCTACAGTTTCAAAGCAGTATCTACCATAGCCCCAATGTTATTCTTCACAGAAATAGGAAAAAAAATCCTGAAATTTATTTGGAAGTATAAAATGCCTCAAAGTAATCCCGAGCTGGAGGTACCACAATACCTGATTTCAAATTATATTATAGAGCTATAGTAGCAAAAACTGTGAAGTACTGATATAAATGCAGACACCTAGACAAGTGAAATAGGATAGAGGACTTAGAAATTAACCTACTCAGCTACAGCAGTCTGATTCTTGACAAAGGTACAAAAAACATACATTAGATAGAAGCCTCTTTAACACGTGGTTCTAAGAAAATGGAAGACAAACTAGATTTCTACCTCTTACCCTGCACAAAAATCAACTCAAAATGAATTAGAGACCTCAATGTAAGACCTGAAACTTGGAAAATACTAGAAGAACATATTTGGGAAACAGTTAAAAATCTAGGCATAGTCAAAGGACTATGAATAGGACTGAATAGGACTCCAATAAGCTCAGGAAATAATAGGAAGAACTGATGAAGTGTATTACATCAAATTAAAAAGCTTCTATATAGCAAAGGAAATAATTCACAAAGGGAAGAGTCTGCCTACAAAATGGAAGAAAATCTTTAGCATCTATTTACCTGAACGGGATTAATATCCAGAATATATTTTTTAAAACCTCAAAAAAATCAAACACCAAAAGAACATCAAAATGAGGAAATGAGCTAATACTTTTCCAATGAAGTACAAATGTCCAATAAATACATGGAAAAACCTTCAACACCTTCAGCCATTGAAAATACAAATCAGAACTATATTGAAACTCCATTTTATTCCAGTGAAAATGGCTATCAAGAAAATAAACAACACATGTTAGCAAGGATTCTGGTAAAAAGGAACCCTTATACGTTGTTGGTGAGAGTGTAATCTATCCATTATGGAAATCATTATTGAGTTTCCTCAATAAACTAAAAATAGAACTATACCAATTCTGGATACATATGCAAAAGAATCAAAGTCTGTTTACTCTAGAGTTACCTGCATACCTATGTTTATTGTAGCATCATTTACAAAAGACAAGTTGTTCAATCAGTCTGTGTGTCATTAGTAGATGAATGGAAAAAGAAAACATGGTATATGTACATAATGGAGTTTTATTCACTTAAAAGGAAGACTAAAGTTATATTGTTTGTAGGAAAATGGAACTCAAGATCATCATGTTAACAGAAATAAGGAAGACTCATGAAGCAAGTATTATATGTTTTCTCATGTGAAACTCAGGGAAAAAAGAACATGAAAGTAAAAGGGGGACGATTAGGGATATGGGAGGGAAGGGGGGAATCAGACAGGGTAATGGGGTGAAATTCATCAAACTATGTTATTTGCATGTATGAAAATGTCATAATTATACCCATTATTTTGCATAATTAATGTATGCTAATAAGTTAAAAATTAAGGGCCACGGCAGGTGCTAGTGACTAACGCCTGTAATCCTAGGTCCCTGGGAAGTGGAGATCAGGAGGATCATGGTTCAAGGCCATCCCAGGCAAATAGTTTGCAAAGCTCCATCTCCAAAATAACCAGAGAAAAATGGACTGGAGGTGTGGTTCAAGTGGTAGAGTGTCTGCTTTGCAAGCATGAAGCCCTGAGTTCCAATCCCAGTCCCACCAAAAACTTAAGGTCCAGGTAGAGTGGCTCATGCCTGTAATCCTAGCTAGTCAGGGGGCAGAGGCTGGGAGGATCATGGTTGAAGGCCAGCCTGGCAAAAGGTTAGTGAGATCCCTGTCTCAACAACAACAAGAATAGGTGAGTATGTGTTGGTACATGTCTATAATACCAGCTACATAGGATGCTCAAGTAGGAGGTTCGCAGTCTGAGACTGGCCCCTGGCAAAACACAAGACCCTATCTGAAAATTAACTAAAACAAAAAGGGCTGGGAGTACAGATCAAGTCATAGAGTGCTTGCCTAGCAAGCATGAGGCTGAGTTCAAATACCAGTACTAAAAAAAAGTGTTAAAATGAAAAAGAAAAATCAACACCTATCCTTTCCTTTCCCTCTGAGCTCTTTTATTAGTTAACACCCATGATGGTTATTGAGTACACGTGATTACATATCACCCTATCTAAGTGTAGGTCAGCTTATATTTAGAGCAGCGTTTCTTCCCTAACCTATTTATTTTGTGCTTTCCAAGCTCTTTGCCTTGGGGTTCAGACCATATCTGTCCTAAAAGTAAAGCTGGTACTCCAAGTAATGAAGCTGCTATGGCAGTCTGAGGTATATACCCTTTGGCCAATGGGATGTTGACTGATCACCTGAGTGCTTATGTGAAGTTGGACCTAGCAGGAATGAGTGTGTGAAGGTGGAGCCAGCCAGTAATTTTGAGAAGACTGGCTCTGTTGCAATATAGTATTTATTTGAGAGAAAGTAGCCTGATGGGCTTCAATGAACTGATAAAACACTAGTAAAAAAAACTACCATATCTCTATGCATTTGAGAGTCGATTCTGGTCTTTTCCTTTCTGTTGGGCTTGACTTTTTGCCAAAAATTAGTGTTATAGCCAGAGGTCCAGAAATTTCAAGTTACTGAAAAGAGTCTAGAAAGCTGGGAGTCTAGGGGGTGAGGCCTTATGTTCAGTCACCAGCACTGCAGGTGGGGGGAGGTGAGCATCAGTTTGATGTTGGCTTTCCTCCTCAGCTTAATTGAGGTACACTTGAGAAATAAAAGTTGGATATATTTACAGCGTGTAATGTGATGTTCTCTATGTGTGTGTGTGTGTTTCCCACAATGAAGTTAATTAACATATCAGTCACTTCACATAGTTATTTTATTTATTTGTGTGTGTGTGTGCCAAAAACATTTGAGATCTATTCTCTTAATAAATTTCATGTAAACAATATACCACTATGCTGTACGTGAGCTTGCCAGAAATTTTGAGCACTGAATTTAGGCTTGTGCTATAGGTTCTGGGTATCCACTATTGTGAGAAGTTTTATTTTCCCTTGGGATTCCTTGCTGGCAAAAGCCATCTGGATAGAATCTTAATTTCTCTGAAAGATCTGACTGTGGTTATGACAGGATGTAGATGAATAAAGAAGGCTCACAGGGTAGCACAGAGTTAAAGATCATTTCATACTTTGGAGTGTCAGACCACCTCCTACTTTTCTCATTATTCCTCTCAAATGTACCGGAGTGAAGGAAATATATTGGGACTCAGAAGTGTACTTGGGCAGGGTATTGGTGTGTAGTGTGAAAGAATTTGAAATGTTCTGCCAGGATCAGAAGACCAGAAATCATATGTTCTCCCTCATATGCGGACTTTAGATCTAGGGCAAATGCAGCAATGTGGTTGGACTTGGATCACATGACAAGGGGAGAGCACATACAGGAGGTATGGGGATAGGTTGAAAACCCAAAACATGAGAGCATTTGATGTCCCCACTGCAGAGGAGCTAATACAGAAACCTTAAAGTGACAGAGGTTAACATGAGAAGGGGATCAGGAACCAGTGTAAAGATCAGTTAGACATGAATCAACATGGGTTGTACCACATTTGTACATGAAAGCAATGCTAGGAATTTCTCTGTATAGCTATCCTTAACTCAACTAGCAAAAACGCTTTGTCTTTCTTATTATGTTTGTGTCTTTTCTTCAACAAAATTAGTGATAAAGGCAGAACAGGACCTGTCTGGAACTGGGAGGGGAGGGGAGGAAAGTGGGGGAAGG